>NC_132936.1:104230000-104861666 GCF_034638445.1 Ciconia boyciana | reverse complement strand
AATGACGTCTTCTTGAGCCTAGCAGTACAGGACATGCTACAATACTACTTTCCAAAGCAAAAATAATTACTCAAAGCTTGAAAATTCATTGCACTTTAAATATACGAGGGTATATTTTCCAGTTGTCACTTCCCTTGTGATGAGAGCTGTTAAACCTTTCCTGGAAACAGCACGCTTTAGGGTGAACTGTTTGTGTTTTACGTCCTACTATGTACAAATATTAAGGTTTCCATTTCTTTCTCCCAGCTTTCCTTTAATGCCTGTGTAGGGCCCATCTGTTGGCCACAACAATGTGAAGTCTGCTCTCCATTTACAATAGTTTTCTTATAGCAGAACTATTGTTAGATCAGATCTCCTTGCTACTTTGGACAGGATCTGTGAAGAATGTGAATTCAAGTGCAGACGGGGCTGAGTAGATAGCAAGCATTGTAGCAGACCCACGCCCTACTTATTAGTTAGGAATCTTTCTTAGATAAAGAAAAACTTCCCATGTTGGAAGTTGTAGACATTGGCCATGGGATATTCTCAGTTGCACCAACTTTCAATTATCTATCTCAGTCAGAAGCTGTTTTTTGGGAAGTTGATACCACAGAGCCTTTCTTGAGCCAAAGTTTTTAATGATCTATCAGTGACAGATAACAAGGAAAGCCTCTTGACCAAATTCCTGTGGTTTACCATGCTGTATTCAAGACTTTGCTTTTTCTTTCAGTTCTACTCCATTCCCAGGCTGAGCTGTTGACTGGGACCCTAGATCATTTTTGGTTTTTTTCGCTGGTGGCCATTTATTTCACCATGAGAGGTTTTTGTATGCACGTGTTTGTCTTCTGCTTATGTCACTTGCAGCAGTCCTCTGGGATCTATTCTGAGCCCCTCCATTGTTGACAATTTATATCTTGCCTGTGAGACAAGTTATTCATAAGTATAGGGCTTGGCTTTTGCTATTATGCTGATGAAACCCAGATTTATATTTCACTTAAACTGGATATTGATTCTGCTGTCTCTGCATTTGAGGCTTGTTTGCTGGACATAAAACTTTAAATGCAACTGAATTTCCTCCAGCAGAATGCAGATAAAATCAAAGTGCTGTGATGGGACTCTCTCCAGCATTTTTGGAGGTATTGAGATTTAGTTCAATGAACCCTGACAGCTTCTCTGGATCTGAAGTCAGGATTTTGGAGTTTGGGTTTGTTGTTTTGTTTTGTTTTGTTTTTTGCTGGAAACTTCAGCTGAATATTTAGGGCTTGTAAGACTAGATGCAAAAGTTGCACTTTCAGAAATGATGAAGTGACTTTAGAAGCTTGTGCTGGTTGAAGGGACTATGCCCCCTAAATGCTATTGTTCAAGAAAGCACTTTTTTTCTTTAAGGGCCAGACCTGCATAAGCATATTAGCACCTGCTAGGTTTCAGTGGGTTTTTAAGAGGCATTAAGGTGCCTACTGTCCTGTACTCAGAAATAATTATTACTTACATCTTTGAAATTCCCTCTATCGGTCTATTCGTACATTCAGATATTTGCATTTTCTAGAGCATCTGGCCTTTTAGGTATTTGTTGGAATGCTGCCTGAGATCCTCAGCCGGATTGAACAGATGCAATTGCATGATCTCCTGAAAAAAAAACCCCTAACTTAAACAAACTTTATCACTCATGAGGCCTAATGAGTTTGCAAGTGTAATGTTTTGATTCCTGGAATATTTCTGAAACAGAGTGTGTAGGCCCTTCTCAGAAATTATTGAGGATGGTGTGCAATGTTACCATATAGCAGCCTATAGAGTCAGACCTGTTTTTCTCAGCTAAGGGAAGGCCTTTTTGAACAGAGACTTGTGGCATTCAGTGCTATTCTGCAAAGCAGGGCTGTCAGAGTATGGTGTGATTTCCATGCAAGTGCAATGTCCCTCCTCTGCAGTTGCGCTTAATTGTGCACTTAAGACTGATTTTTTAGGTTAATGGCTTAATGTCTTCCTGGTTTAGGACACATCCTTATTTCCATTTGGCAGGCACGGGACATGTAAAAGACAGAAAAGTAGGACTGTCCCTTTTCAGAAAGTTTTATGGCTCCCTGCAGAGGTTTGTTCTCCAGGAGGACTATCCGGTGCACCAAGACAGGGTCTGCAGCGCTGAAGCTGTCTGCCTCCGACTGCTGCAGGAGGCACAGCATCCCTCTTGCTTGTGAACCGTGCTTCTCATACTCCTGTTACTGCAGCCAAGTGAAGGGTCTAGGAAATACCCCGAGATATACCAGGGGAAAATATGTTTTGGGTCCTCCATCTTGGACTCTCAAAGAGAAAACAAATAATATTCTGACTTTGGAGACATAAAGAGAAAAAAATGCATGCAAAGCCATGAAGATTAAGGAAGGACCAATACATGGAGTGCAGAATATGTCGGCCCTCTTGGTCACTTTTCAGAGACGAAAAGAATGACACTTGGTTTACCAGCCTGTCTATCAAGTCGTTAGCTGAGCTCCAGTTGGTGCTGCTTAGTTACTGACAAACAGCTCAGTGACTTCTGCAGCTTAAAATGGGGTGAAACTGGTTTTCTGACTGACCAGTGATGGATAGTCACCCATTTGTAATATCCCTTGTATCTGACTCCTTTTCATCATTTAATTAACCATTTCTTCCCCTCTCCCCGACAGAAAGATGCACTACAAAGTAGTGACATAAAATAAAACATAGTTCTTTCTTGCATTCCCTGCTTGTTATCCCCTCTTCATTTTGTTTGGAAGAGTGTTTTTTCCTACAAGGTTTGTTGTGCTCCCTGCTTCCACATAAAGAGAGTTTCTCATATTACACCTGCATTAGGCTACCGAGCTTGACCTCAGCTTCTGAAAAGTAAAGCAGACGTAACTATATTGTTTCACTGATGTAATGACAATACCTACTCTAAATAACCTTCTGCAGAATGAGAGGCTTCCTTTCCCCTGGCAGAGGGTACACAGTAGGGAGAAGGCCATTTGAAACCACACAATTTCTTTCATTAAGCCCCACTTCAGGCACTATGTTTCTGTTGCCAACACCATCCTAAATTCAAGTGCGTAAACAGTGCATTGATGCAACAAACCTTGATTTTTGTTCATTAAACTGAATACGGATATTGGACTGGATTTGTTGGCTTCCAGAACCACCAGTGAGACTGTTACAGCACCACTCTTGCAAGACCCTTCTCAGTAAATTGTGATTCTGACATATTCAAAACCACGGCAAGCTACCTTTTAAAAAGACATTAGTGTGAGTACCAGGGGAAAATATACTCCAGGGCTGTAGATGACTTGATATGATTTCCTTGATTGTATCTTTTTATTTATGAGGCATAATTTATGACTGCTGAAAAGCAAACTAAAATGAGTGATGACTAACTACAGCCAAAGTAATAAATCAGAAGCGGAGAAAGAAGTGGTGATTTTGATCGAATCTATTGAATTAGCTGTTGCCCTTAGCCATTACAGGTATTGGAAAGACCTTTTAATATCTGCTTATCTCTCTCATGGGAACTTGGTAACTATCTCATTATATACCCATAGGAAACAAATTATTTAATTTTCTACCTTTTAGAGTTAAACCTGTTTACATCTCTCATTAATTACTGGTGTTATACTATGTTATGTGAAATGAGCTTCCTTTAGAATTTGGTAATTTTGTTTAAGTCCCAAAGCGTTCGCCTGTTGTCTTTCCCTTTCCCTTCCCCAGAATGGGTTTAGTACTTTTATTATTAGCATTTGAACAATGGCGATGAATAGCGATGTTAAGAGGCTCAAATTACCACAGTGCTAGAAGCCTGAACCTAAATCTATCCCATTATATGTTTATGGCCTCCCTAAGGATGCTAACTGAACGTTGAAGAGGAAAAATTATGGATCTGAAGATGGGCAATCAGAAAGCACACATTTGTTTACTACCTTTTTGTACCCCTGGTCATGAGTGGATGCGATACTTTCTTTCCCTTGCCTTTGCTCTGTCCCCTGTAGACTGCAACCACTTTTGAAACTTTCTACTTTGCTAATACCTGCCTGACACTGCAGTGCCCAGATGTGAATATATTATCCTAATGCTGAATGCTGGATGTCAGTAGACAAGCTTTGTGCTCTGAGCAGTGCTGACGCTGCATAAGTAACTCCAAATTACCTAGGCTGCACACCGGTCAGTTCTGATGAGAAGAAAGACTTGTGAAGGGTGCTGCAGCTGATGGTGAGAGGGAGCTGCTCTGGTTTTCTCTAATTTTAATCAGCCAAGATTATGGTCTCTTCCATTTTCTTGCAGACTGCTGTTCAAACACAACTAAAAATTGGGTGCTGTGTTTCTGAACTTCCTGATGTCATATCTTATATACCCCTAAAATGTCTTGCTCTCTTGGAAGAGAATTACACTGTGAAAACTCTGCATTTATGTAAGTGTAGGGTTAGAAACTGAACAAATATGAGTCAAGGAATCCAAAGCAAAGTCTCAAAGTAGTGCTGTGTCTTTGTGACCTCCACGAAACAACTCTAGAAAGAGAAGAGTGTTGTACGAATTCCTCTCTGCTACTGTTTGTCTCTCCTGGCATGCACCAAGTAGTGCCAGCATTGAATTTGTTTTGGAAAGACCAGCAGTCACAGGTATGTGCAGCCCGTGGATGCCCTAAGGGCAGAGACCCAAGTCGTACCTGACTCTTACGCTCAGGAGTAAAGAGTTATGTGCACCTGTGAAAGGGGTGGCTTGGTCTGACCTTGTGGCTCCCCAGAACCTACTGCACTACCTAACTGCCCTACAGCTCTAAACAGTGCTCGGAGCTGAAGGTAGGTAGTGATTTACTAATGAGACTTTTTTAAGGCAAGAGGCTGTTTTCTGAGTGTCTGTAGGAGCTCAGTGCAAGCTGCTGCCACGTACAGAGCTGAGACCTTGTCCCTCACAGAGGCACCTGTGAGGGACTGCAGATTAAGCGCAGTGCGGAGCAGTATGATGCACAGTGCCTGCAGGACATGGTGGGAGCCAGGAGCCGCTGCTGGTCGGTAGTCAGCTGTTTGGCTCCCTTTCCTTTCTGCTGATTTCCTGCAAGCAGGAATGGTGAGAAGCATCTGGCCTCTGTGCAAAGCAGAGGATCCCAGCTCTCCCTGACCTGGGAAGTCAGCCGGAGCTGAAGACTGCTGCCTTCAGACAGGCAAGCTACCGCCAGCCGCTTCACCCTCCTGCCTGCTGCTGCCTTGCCGCTCTTCAGCAGAAGTGAAGGAGATCTCTCCAGTAAGGGAGAGTTTCTCATTCTCCATAGGCTGTCAGCTGCCCGAGGCTCCCCTTTGCAGGAGCAGAGAGGATTCCCACCTGGGGACTTCTGGGTTGGTCCCCGTGTTTGCAGCCGTAATACCTGTCACATTGTTTGATCCAGGTCTGAGATGTGAGTGTTGTGAGCCGGCAGGCGTTAGCGCACGCCCAATGTCCTTTGCCAAACCGCTGCTCAGTCAGCCATGGTTGCGCTGCTTCACGTAATCAGTCGTGTGATCAAGGGATTGCTTTTTTTTTGTTTTGGGGAACTTTTGGCCTCGCACTGTGTTTTCTGCCTTAATCCTGGACTATCTTTGTCCTTTGAGGGTGGTTAATTTGAGTGCTTTGTTCTGGCAGCTTCTTCACCTTCCCTTTTTCATCATGGTGAGGCCACAGTGCTTGCCTGGTTTATCATTGCTTTTCTTCTAGTGCCTTTCTTGTGCGGCAGCGTTGGAGGAGCTCTGGAAGCATACATCCAGCTGTTTCCCTTAGTTCCCATTAGTACGTCCTGTATGCAGTAAATACCTTCACATATCTCAATTTGATGAAAGAAAGCTTCTTTTTAGTTTAAAACATAGCTTCCTCAGTAAGGACCAGGGGTTTCCAGAGTGTCGCAGCAGATGAACCTGTGTGGCTCAGGGATGGAGTAAGTCATCTAATGGGCTTCTTCCACTGTCAGCATCTACAATACCATGATTTTTTTACATCTACGCCTGAGGGCTGTTGTGATTTTGTTGCCCTTTAGGGGAGGAGTCGTTACTCAGCTTTACTAAGCTTGACCAGGCTGGTGTCACTGCGGTAAGGCTGCGGCCGCCTTCTCAGCACTTCCCTTCCTGCTCCTTGTCGGTTTTGCCCCTTCTTGCTGTGCTGATGAACCCTGAGGTTGTCCTGTGATCATTGTGAGCGGCGGCTGATCACTGGTTTCTTCCAGGAGCAGAGATCTGTGAAGGGTCATTTATGATGGAAAAAACCAACCGGACTTACCTGTAACTGGAATTCTTCAGTCCTCCGAATATACGGCCTCCGGAGAGGTTTCTCCCCTCTCTCCCTGGCTCCACTTCAAAGTGCAGTCTGGGCCAGGGGCCAGCAGATTGATAAAGCATTTTAAATAGTAACCCGTGTAGCTGATTTCGGAGCCCTCTCCTGGCTTTTTTGGGCCAGTGCAGCCATTAACAGCCACGCATCTTTTGGCAGGGTGCTGAGCCATGCACCATGACGTCAGACTTAATGCTTTTGGAGGCAGTATATTCAGAAAGTCAAGTTATAAGAAACTTTTGTTGGCTTTCTGCTCTCTGTGTTTTGCCATTCGATACATCCCTGAGATGTGATTGCTTCTTGTTTGCCCTACATTCCTGTGTGCTTTTTTATAATCTTCTTACATTATAAGCACCAGGTAATACTGCTGCCTATTAAGCTCTTTACATTTCTATATGAATGCAGTTAAATATTTTTTTGTGTGTTGATTATATTGCAATTTAGAAGGAATTTTTGTGAGCCCAAAATGCTTTTTACAAAAGTCCAAACCATGAAATTTCAGTTTAACCAGGCTAGCCAGGCAACAGCTTTCATCCGTGACTGTTTTGTTGTGACTTTATGAGAAGCCATAACCAAACCTCCAATTTTAACAGGCGCTCCTCATTGTGGCTTCTGTTGCCATGCTGTCCCATTTCTTCATGCAGAGAAGTGGCTAAACATCAGCATTTCCATCTGCAGTCAGTTCTGGGCACTTACTGCTCCGAGGCTTCAAACGCCGACCAGGATTTACTTGGACGGCGATTCTCAAAGGGAAATATTTTTATACCCATCCATCCTTTTACAGATGGTTGAGCAGAAGCAGAGGGAGTTAGGGGAATCCAGCTTAGGTCAGTGTAAATCCAGAATTTAGATCCTCAGAAGTCCTCTTTAGCTGTCACAGCTGTCTCAGAAGCTGGCGTTAGAGAGTTTCACAGACACCTAGGGGTTTTCTGCTGGAAACATGTCTTGGCAGGGCTGAGTAGCTGCTGTCTGTCTAGAAGGCACGCTCAGAGCATGCCTGTCTGTCAGGCCCACACACATGCGGCCATGACCTCGGCCTTTCTTCAAGAGGGACAGGCCTGTGGGGCCTGGGAGATGGACCGCAACCTCAGCTCCCCACCACCTCCCGGGGCAGGGGCTGGGCTGGGGAACCATGGCTGCTCCCGCTTGCTCGTGCTCTGCCCAGCCAACCTTGATTTCATTGTGTTCATGCAAAGTGAAACAGCCCCAAAGGGAGCACTGGGAGCACCCCAAGTACAAAGATGGGTCATCCTCTTGGGCATTCCCACTCTGGGGGCCGGCAGCCTCGACTGCCTCCATTGGAGCATGTGATTGAACCTAAATCACCTGCCTCCTGGAGGAGTCCTTTAACCACTTGGCTGCAGTATGAAAGGGGATGAGCATCCCCTTTTCCCTTGTCCTAAGACAGTGTTTTGAAAGAAAAAGCCCTTGTTTGTCTGAAATAAGGCTTGTTTTCTGAAAGACAAGGTATAGGCACCTATGATAGGAGAGGGATCGATGGAGGAAGGTGTCTCCATGTAACCCTTAGCAAGGTGCCTGCTTCCCAAGTGAGTCGTATGCTTCTCTCCTCCAAAATTCCTAGGGGGTCCCATTCTGAGGCTGAATTCCTGTGCTACACAGGAAGCCTCTGTTCCTAACTCATCACCTTCAGCTTTGCTGTGGGCAGCTTGCTCGGCAGGTCAGGTCCGACACTGTTACGCTCCGTGCTCATTAAGGCCACAGCCTGGATGTAACTGGAGCATTTGAGCTCAGGTCAGTGCTGAGTCGATGCCAGTGGCACACTCAGAACTGCTCTTTCCATATGTGGCTTATTCTTTCCACAAAGAAATATGTCCCTTGAAATGAACGACTGTGGGCAAATCTTTGTAGCAGCTGGAACTGAACTGAGATAGAGGCTTTGACCTACTGCAGTAAAGTGAACAGAGTTTGACTTTCTGAAAAGTTCACAACAGAGATATATTACTGATTTCGCTGAAAATGAAAGTGCTTTGGCTGAGCTTTTTATCGTAGGGTGTCATCTGTACTTACGTAGTGTTTCACTGGATAGTGCTATATGTTACTGACAGAAGCAGGCAGGAACTTTGCGTTTGTAATTGGCAGAACCACAGTCTTCAAAGACAGCGTGGTGGGTTTTGGCCTTTTTCCTTCCCCAGGCTCCCTGTGAAGTGTCCTGTGGTCTTGGAACTTAATATTGCAAGCTGGAAGGACTCCAGGGTCGGTTTTGAAGACCTCTTATTTCTAAACCTCCTTTTTTTTTAAGGCATAGACCCACCATCCACTTCCCCAGGACCTCTGCCCAGAGTAGATCACGTAAGAACGTGTTTTACTGTAGTTAGAACCGCTCGATGTGAAAGCTTACTAAGGAAGACTTATACTAAAAATCGCTCAGACAGTCCTCTTGTATTGCCATTTAGATCTATCATTCTGATTGATCACTATGTGGTTGGCTAATATTGAGCCTAATTTAACCCTATACACTCACGCATCCATCTATTCTGTCTATTGTACCTGACATTCTACAAATTACTTACTCATGCAAATGATGACCTAAGGCAACCTTTTATGATATTCGTGTTTAATTATACAAATGGTTTTTGATAAATAAGATTATACATCCTTCCATATGTTTATTCACTCCTTGATGAAAGCAAAATTTAATTTTCATGCAGATTTGTTGGAGAGTGTGTTTAATAAGCGCTGAGTTTTATGTAGTCTGCAGATCACTCTGGTTTTGGGAAGCTGACAAAATCAGTAGGCATAGTTCATAGAGACATGTGGTTTTTAATCAGGCCTAATTCAAGCTGCTAATTTTTGAAATCTTGGAACTGAAGCCATTGCCTTTGTGCTCATGCAATAAAGCAAATGTTGTTGTGAAAATAAATTAGAGATGCTGACTTAACTATACATTTCAATGGGCTTTATTTATATTATGGCTTACTGAAAATGTTGCCAAATGACTAATACATTACTAATTTAAGAGAGGGATGTTCCTGTAAAACTTTCTGGTTTTAAAGAGTAACTAGAGTTTGGCTTGTGTGATTCAGTCAAGGTGAACGTAACTTAAGTGTCACACAGTGCCAGGCTGAATTCGTCGGGGCTGCTTGCATACATGCATAGAGTATAGAAGGGAGAAATTGGCAGGACTAGGTATCAGTATTTTTGTTCAGATGTCTTTCTTTGAAAACATTATTACTGTTGACCACAGCTTCTCAAGGAGTCCTCTTTGCATGGTGTGACACAGACAGTGGTGGGAATTCAGAGTTTGGGGATCAGGTATGAAGAAGGCACATGAACACACACTGCCTGAGACATAAAATCTGCTTCTTTTCCCTAAATGTAGCAGTGGGAAATATTCCACTCTTCTGTTAGAAAGTCACTGGGTCAACACAGGTGCTGGGCAGCAGTCAAGGGACATTTTGCATGGGTGTCGTTGCGCTGCGTTTCTCTCAGTGTCAGTATGGCTGCAGTAGCATCCCTGGCTAACCGTGGATGTTTTGTAGGCTTGAATCCTTCGCTAACAGTTGCTCTGTTTCTGTGTGCCGAAGGTGTGGTCGGTAAACTCAGCAGGCCGGACGCCAAGCGGCTGGTCCCGCTGCCGGACGGGCCCTGCCCCTCCTGAGGGCCTGGGAGCTCCCCTCTTCGACACGGTGACGTCCACAGTGGCTGTGGTGAACATCAGCCCCCCTCTTAAGCCAAACGGGGTGGTCAGTATCTACAGGCTGTTTTCTAATAACACCAGAGGGACTGATGTGGTGGTGAGTATTGTCAACTCTGTTTCGGTACTTCCATTTGAGCTTGTATTTTCTAGCTCTAACAATTTTGTTCTTACAAGCTGCTACTGTTGGTTGCAGACTGTCTTCCTCTCCCCCACCCCAGTTGTTAACTGCTCTGCAATGCTCTCTTCTGGCTAAAGCACCACCAGCGCCTTCACTCATCTAAATGTGCCTCTTACGGAACTAACCTCATCATTAAACACTTCTGACGTGGTGCTGTGCTGTGACAATGTGAGGGGAATGACAAGTATTGTTCAGGGCGGCTAACCATCCAAACGAAACACTTCCAGATAGCTCCCGCCAGTCCAAATGGTGCAGGTGGAAACTGCAGCCATTAGGAAATGACCGTGTGCTTTGGATGGATTTGAAGTTCAGAAAAAAGTGCTGTACATGAGCTTCTCTTAAAATCTTTCTTGTTGGTAAGAAGTATTTCACGGTAGAACACTGAAGAATAGTGCAAGTAGCCAAGCAACTTCTTCTGTGTTTGGTGTCTCAGTGTAGACACCATTAGGTGTCCAGAAATGACCGGTCTCAGCTTAGGAAACCTGCAGGGCTTCGTTAGAGTTATAAAATAGGGAGATGTGGGGAAAGGTTAGGGCTGTGGAAGGTGCCTGGAACAGTTACCACCAAATCAGTGCAAAATACTTGAATACTTTCTGTCTGTAACACTATCTGTTTGTTTTTTACAAGTAGGTAAATATTTGTACAGGATTTTTTCCCTTGTCCCATCTTGCTCAGCTTGGAAGTGCTAGGGACACCTTCCCAGGTCATCAATCCAGTCCGTGAGCTTAAGCTGCCTACCGATTGCACGTTACACTTTTATTCCTTCCAGTGCAATTGGCTGCGTCTGTGTCTGATTCAGCCAGTCCATCTCGTTGGTACCTGCATGGCCCTCCATTTCCACCCCCTCACACCTGCCATGCTGCTGGCTCGTCTCTGGCTCTGGCATCAAGAAGTACCAAGTGCTTTCCTTCGCTTGCTTGACTCTTTCCTTCCTATTTTTTGCTGCCCTCTGCTAAATTACATGCTGCCAAATGGGAGCAGATGTTGCCCCTCATTGGTGTTTTCTACATATTTTTATTTCTTTGGCTTAAGAAGCTATACCCACAAATGACTACAGCAACGAGGTGAAGTGGCTGTTCCTGCAAGCAGTTTCAGAACGAGGGCACTGTTTCCTTTGCCAGAACTGCCAGGTCTCCCTTGCTGAGAGTAGGAGAGTTTCCTAACAGGCTCACCCAGCACCATGGCCGTTTGAATGCAGAGCAGCATCATGGTGCCCCTCGACTTAGAGGTACCTACCAGAGAGCATTCTCCTGTCTGTGAGTAAACTGACCCACCAGACACATTCGTATCACTCTGCCCAATGCTGTCTCCTGTACCCACGCTGAGGAAGCTTGTGAGGTACGCATCAGTATTTTCTAGCACACTTATCCTGGAGCTATTTTCCACATTAATTTATTTTTGCTTCAGTACCATTTATCCCAGAGTTTCTCCTTAAAGGTTTTCTGTTTCTCTGTTCCTGAGAATGACATTTGCAAGTTGACATAGAGTGGTCACAGCTCAACTCAAGGTGTCTGTGAGGCCACTGATGGCATGGTCTTTTCCTTTGAACAGTGCCCTTTAACTTCGTAATGGGAGAAAAATGAATGCAGAGTTCCCAGTACACAACAGCTGCATTAATGTCAGACTTAAAGGACATGCAGAACCTTGTGCCCGTCTTCTTCTGGAGTTAATTCACCTCCATAACTCTTATTTAGCACTTGTGATGCTTGAAGCTGTGACAAGTTCCCTCTTAATTTTTATAGCTGTCAGAAGGGACTGCCACCCAGCAGACAATACATGGGCTGAAACCTTTTACCACATACTCCATTGGCGTGGAGGCCTGCACCTGTTTCAACTGTTGCAGCAAAGGACCCATGGCCCAAATCATGACGCAGCCGGCTCCACCGTCAGAGCAGCCCCCCCCGCAGATCCGCACTGTGACCTCCAGGAACGCCTCTTTCCAGTGGAGCGCCCCTCAGTCACCCAACGGCATTGTCACCAGGTAGGAGCTGCCACCCAGCCGAAACTGCCCATCTTGGCTAGGGGTAGTGGCAGAACAATTTTCCTGGACGTGAGCTGGAATTGCAGGGCTGAGATCACTGGATGGTTGCGACAGCCACGCTCCTCCTTCCCAGTGTTTGTGGTGATATCCCATGTGGCCTTAATGCCATCTGGGAGGTGTTTACACGTAAGAACTGCTTTTCTCCTGAGCAGGATATTGGGGGGGGTGAAGGCGGAGAGGACGAGTTGTTGTGAGTGGAGGTAATTGCCTGACAGCTGTGGTTGCACAGCCAAAAAGTTGTGGGATCAACTGGCAGCGAAGAGACAGCTGCACCTTGTAGTTACTAAGGCAAATCCTGATTTGCAGAAGTGAACAGCAAGGTAACAGGCATCAAGAGTTTCATTGTGAGTGTGACTGACAACCACGATTGCTCATAGGCATCTTACAGATGGAGCCAAAATCTCCAAGAGAAAAACTGGGATCGGGTCCATTCTCTTCTCTGGGAGCCAGACATACAGCAAGTAGGATGAAACGTATGGTTGGCTGTTATGCTGTTAAGGCTCTTGATTAATCAAAATCTCAACTTTCTTCTCAGCTATGAGCTCCATGTGTATATGGCTTGTCCCCTGAACCTACAGCCAGCAGTGAAGGCTTGCAGTCCTGGCCCAACTGAGGTGAAGTATACAGGAAAAGGCCAGAGTGCCAACGTGTCCAACCTCGAACCTTACACAACTTACAACCTGCGAGTCGTGTCTTACAACTCTGTTGGCAGCAGTGCCTCAGAATGGATTCGTTTCACTACAGAAAAGGAGCGTGAGTATGAGAAACGGCTCACCGATCAGCAATGCCTAATTCTGATGCACAGGGCTGCATAGCACCAAATGACTTATCCACCTCTGAGAACGATGCTGTCCCCAGAAACCTGCTCTTCTGGTCACTGTGCCTCTGCTGCCCATTCATTGAAATTCTGCTCTAGGGCTTGACTGCTCATTCCTTCAAAAATATTTCTTTGCTCATCATCTGATATCACATCCTCTGTCTTGGGAGCCTGGAAACCTTTTATTTTACTGAGAATGGGCAGCAAAGCTGCAGAACATAAAATGTTCAAGCATTACCAGAAGGGTGATGTGTAGTAATAAATACATTGCCATAAATTCCTGGGAAAAGTGGAGATCGTGAAAGAGACCTGGTGATTCTTTTCAGGAACAATCTTACTGTCCTAATTCATGCCACACTTCTGCCAGGGCTCATGAGAGTTTTCCTTGGATGTCATCTGAATGATTGGATCCTTGTTGACAATGAAGTAAGAATTCGTTGCTACCTATCTAACCACCACCGGCAGTACTTTAAGGCCACGTCATGGTCTGCATAGAAATTTAACATGCAGGACCTGTGCCTACAGTCAGAATAGATTTTGCCATCAAAACTGAATTTGTAGTAGTCTAACATCAGCTTTTATTAAAAAGATCTATAGTGTTGTAGCTAGAGTCATTGCATAACAGATGAGATGGGCATTTCACCTCAGCCTGCCAGGTCAGGGTAAAGAGGATGTTCACTTTTTATCATATAGTCTCGTGTCAGGATTTCAGAATCACCTTTCTAAAAATCCCTTTTGCATCATGTGGTAGTTCTGCCTAGTAATTACTAAAAATGTATCTGCTACACCCTTAGCTGAAAATTTCAGGTGGAACAGCCCCAGATTTTCTTTAATGTCATCACTGAAAAAAAAGAAAATGGTCCTTATCTCTCAAGCTGTGATTTATTAAATTGCAAATGAAAAAGCTGGAACATGATAATGAACTTTTAAATGGAGAAAATCCATAATGAACTGGTGAGACATACAGAACGCAAGGGTTTGAAAGCTATTTTTAACCCCCCTCCCATTGGGTCTGCAGCCTTCTTCTTTCCGTCTTGCTTTTCTTGCCTTGCTGGCCTCTTCACACCAGGTCTCCTGAGTCACTCTGAGTGTCTCCTTCCTCTTGCCTGGAAGGCTTGCTTTAGTGACAGTGGGCAATTAGCAACAAAGTGCAGCTGGACAAGCAGCTTGCTTATAACAAGCCAGCATATACTGGGCACATGGCTTAATGGCAAAGCCACAAGAAAGGACCACCTCAAACTTAAACAAAGTCTTTTGTCAGCAAGCTGTTGAGCCCAACTGGTGAAGTCTTCCTCCCTGAAGTGAGTTCTGGGTTTCTTTTCTCCGCCTGCCATCTGCTCTTGCTTTTCTGAAACCCTAGGTTTTCGTGCATGTGCATGTGTTAAAAGATGATCTTGGGCAATTTCTTGGGGCTTGCAAAAGAGTCCTCTCCTTAGCAGTTTGGGTCCCACAGCCCAGCATGCTGCAGCTGAACTTGCACAACCTCCTCTGTCTCCCTGTCCCCGACCTTAAGCTGGAATTTAATTTATATAGTTTTAGTGTCTGTACCACATACACAAAGGCAAAGGAAGGGAGTTCTAGGTCAAGATATGACATATTTCTGCTTTCTCAATGTAGAGACTGGCATGCTACAGCAGCTTTCTCTTTTCTCCTTGTATCTTCCCTACTCATACACACGTATATGAGAGAGAGAGAGGGAGAGCATGTGACAGAGAGCTTGTATCATGCAGACTCTCTTTCTCTGTGCTGTGTAACTAACTCAGTCATGCCTGTTGGCTAGAAATGAGCTTTTTTCCTTCTTTTGCAGCACCTCGGTACACAGCTCCATTCTCTGTTGTCAGCAATTTATCTACCATCCACATAGACTGGAGTCGCACTTTTGTACTGAACGGTCGCCTGAAGGAATACGCGTTAACCGAGAGCGGGCAACGCATCTACAGTGGCTTTGACACTGAGCTGTATTTACCAAGGACGTCTGACAAAAGTGAGTTTCAATTTCCAATAGCTTTCTCTCTGTGAAAGATTCTTGAGCTAAATTAATATTATTGTGTGCTGAATTTAAGGACAACTCTCCGTAGCCATCCGAAGCTAAGAGCACAGGAGCGCACTACAGACACACTGAAGTGCATCTAAGAAGATGCTTGAAACAAAAATCCTTGGAGCTAAGCTTCCTCTTAAACATTGTACCTGACTGGGTGAGACTGCTCTGGCTCATTGCGAGGGTCGAGCTTTCCCAATCCTGGAGCTGCGTTGCAATTCCACCCTTCAGGGCTACGCCCTGGGAAATGCATGGAAATCTTCAGCTTCAGAAAAGACTGGAGCCTGAATTTTCATTTGAATCAAATTAAGTCAGTAGCTCTTGGAATCAGCCACGTTTCAAAATGCAGTTTCTCTTTTCAGAAATTTGCAATCTTAAAAATACAAGGAAAATCTGTCGGGGGGGGGGGGGCAGGGGGAGAAAAAGAAAAAAAAAAAACAAGAAAAAATATTTTCTGTTTTTAAGCGTTGGGGTTTTTTTGTATGTCAAAGGATTTTGTAATTTGTTTTTTACCTTCCTGATTACTGCAATGATGCTAATACATTTCTTTTTTTTTACTCAAACACTCTTAACATGTTTGTATCAGCCATGAATGGAGTATGAGGCATTTAGGGCAAAATGATGAATAAATTGAGAGTTTTCAGTTTCATTGGAAGAGGGAGGATTGGGTGGTGAAAGAGCAACATAATTTGTAGCAACATCATAGTGGTGACTACCTATGATCTGCCATGGTTCATAGTTTAGAAGTTCGATAACCATCTATAAGGGATTATGAGGCTCTCATCTGGGATTCAGGCGGGTTATGATGCATTGCGTGCTATGCCTGCCTTCGCTTTTCTCAGACCTGGCTGTTTCTGGTGGTGGATCATGGTGAAAAAGCAGCACCTACAGAATTTGGTTTCTCCTGCTGACAGTATTTTCCAACCTTTTTGCTCAGCCTTTTTGTTTCAAGTGACCTGTATCACCGATGAAGGGAGCGCCATGACACCGGTCATCAAGTACAGCGCTGGAGATGGAGTTGGTAAATATGTGAAGAAATTACCTAGCACCTATTAATTTTATGTGTTTGTGGTAGAAATCCGATATGTCGTGCATGCCAACCGGGATGGTTTCTCATTGCAGGATCAGGGGATCCCTTAGCGTCTTTAGGGTATGAGGGATGTAGGTAATGTGCCTTTTTTGCCATGGGTGGATTTCTGTTCCTTTACACCAGCGTCAGATCCTCTCTCCAGACGAGTAATATTTTTTTCTTTGATTTTTACATAAATATATTGTTTCAAAATGTAGTGCTTTTTTCTCCTGAATAGAATCTGCTTTCTTCCAGATTTTAGCTCCAAATTAAGATTATCTTGAATTCTTATCCTGTCCTCTCACATTCCTCCTCAGTTTGACAATGAAAATATACATCCTCTCCTCCCTGCATCCCACCCCCCCCAGCAAGGGGCACAAAGGCACCCACCTGCCCCTTTCATATGACCAATCTGCCAGTCCCAGTTTGCAGTTTCACCTGGGATGTGTTCCTCTAACAAGTTTATGAGAATGTCATACGGGTGCTGTCAGGACATGGTTTATAACATCTGCTGTTTCCCTTCTGTCCACAAGGCCTTTGCCTGTTGCGTGGAAGCGAAGGAGTTTGGTGTGGTGGCATCCCAGTCACTTGTTTTCCATTGAGTAGTAGATGCCTACCAGTAAAAAGTTTCAGTTTTTTTAACTCCTTAGTTTTCTGGGAAGCAAAGCTAAGCTCAAACTATTTCTAACTGATGTATTGTTTTTAATTCATTTATTTATTGTTTGAGTTGAATCTTGTTCAGCTTCTTAAAAAAGATGGGCCTTGTCTTTGCAATGACTCTTTACACTGCATTTCCCTTACATCCCGTTTCACGTTCTCACTCCATCCACCTGCAGAATATCAGGCAAGGCTGCCGGAAAGGCATTACAAAGGGTTCCCAGTTGCTCTACATCCATCACCTTCCACAGTCTGCTCCTTTTTTCTTTTGATTGCTGCTTGTACCTAGAGAGTACTGCAAACTTGATCAGCACCACAGGCAACTTGCAGCGGAGGTTTGCAAGCGAAGGTGATGGAAATTCCTTAGCAAAGGGTCTGGATTCGCATGCAGGATTTCAAATAGCCAGGAAATCCTGTCACTGAGATTTCTTATGCTTGTGTTGTGTATGAGCAAAGCCAACCGAGTGGCTGTTTTTTCTAACAGGCAGAGAAGGAGGAATAAAATGTTTCATGATGTTTGCTTTTGTATTAATTTATCACTCATTTCGGTTCAGTCTTCCTCCCTCTCTCTTTTTAACTGCACAGGCCTGCCACTACACAGTGCTGGAGAGAATGTCCTCTGTCTGTACTGCTCTGAAATTACCGTAGTCATTTCCACTCTTCAAGGTTACTTGGAGAACCCTTTTTTTTTTTCACATTCCACCTCCACCGCCTCCTTTCTCAAGAGCTGCTGATGCATTGGTGATTTCCAGCCTGAGCAGCAATGCCAGAACTTTAAGCAGGGTCTCTTGAGGGTAGTAAGCTTTTTATTATAGCCCGCTAGCATATTGAACCATTATGCCACCTTGAACATAAGTGCAAATAAGCACATGACGACAAAATTACTTAAATTTCTGCCTAATTTATTAGCGAGGAAAGGGATAGCATATTGTTAAACGCTTTCTGAAATAACATTCCCTTTCTCCCCTAATCCCTCTTGATTTTTACAGGTCTGATCTTGACAACACCTGGAGAGAAGGACAAAGCAGAGTCCAAACGTGCAAAATTCTACAATGAGTTGTGGTTTGCAGTGTTGATAGTAGTTCTAGGTTTGATCCTCTTGGCTATTCTTCTCTCCTTAATTCTTCAAAGGAAAGTCCACAAGCAACCCTATGCACGAGACAGACCTCCTTTAGTTCCACTCCAGAAAAGAACATCACCAATGAGTGTGTACTCATCAGGTGAAACCCATCCGGTACGTTTGGTAAAATGCAATGTTCTGTATCCATGTGTGTCATACACACAGAGTTTTTCTTCCTCCTTCCACCATTTTTTGCACTCTTGGTTACCAAATGAAGGCTGTTCAGTGTGGGAAAAGAGCTGTCTGGTGTACTTATGAAGGCACCAAGAGCCAGGCTACAGGCGCTTAGTCCAAAAAAGATGCCTATGGCACCCGGTCAGCAGGCCCTGAAATGCTTCTGATGCCTTACGAAAACTTTGGATCTGTAGTCACAGAAAATGCAAAGCCACTGATGGCACCTGATGTTAGCTGACGTCTCCAATAAAGCTAAAAGGCCTTGGCATGCTGTGAGAAGGTAGGTGATAAAATGTGCTTTTCAGAGGAACCTTTCGTGTGGTCCCAGGTATCTGTTGTGAATGGCTAACCAGGATCACTCTGACAGTCTTTGTCAGCTGTCCATGAAAAGTTCCTACAAAAAGCAGAACTTGGGGAGAGACGCTATTTCTTTCTGGTATCCACCCACCACCCAGTTGGACTGCTCTAGGATGAGCTGCATGCCAGGAAGGTTTGGGGGAGAGCGAGTGCAACCAGGGAAAAGCTAGGGACCTTCACAAAATGTGTGTGTGCATCTCTGCACATAGAGCCACAGCAGGACCACTGGAGGAGCAGGAGAAGGACTGCTGGGGAGTGATAAAGGGGAAGGCTTTGTATCATTTTTATCATGACAAGTTATAATTGTGTAAAAAACTGGATAAAGAACATGTTCCACCGTGTAGCAGAGCAGTAGTGCTATCCTACCCCGTGAGGAAAAAAGCAAGACAAAAGGGATATGGTAATTGTTATGAGACTGAGAATGGGAGCAGCAGTGCCCTCCAGTTCCGTGCTTCTTCCCAGGCGCAGGCTATGAGATGATTCTGGTTGTCACTTCTCAGCTTCTTTTTCCTGTGAGCGCCATCAAGCAGGATAGTGACTCCTGCATCCTTCACGCATTCTGTTCCTTCTTGTCTCGGTGCCAGGAAGCTGCATCTGTGCCTCAACGAAGGAGCTCTTGGAAACAATGGGATTTCCAGTGTGCCCCTTCTCCTGGCAAAGGCTAAGAGCATAAGAAACTTCTTTTTTTGGTCTCATGGTTTTGATTCCTTTTCTTCTACAGTCTGTCATGTTGTGTTGTTCCTCTTGACTTTAAAATGCCTTTGCTGTTGGCGTGCCTGCACAATCCCTTTCCGTGTTCCTGCCCCTTCTTTTCTTTTTTTTTTTCTTTTTCTTTTTCCAGAAGCTCATGCACTTAATAGAAAGGAAGATTCTACAGCGCATCAGTTGAAGGACTTAATCTGAGAAGTTAGGATAGAGCTACTATGAAGTGGCAAAATCGCTTGTGTTTTACAATTGTTAGTAGGTCACGTGGCAAGCAATGCTGGCTGCCCACACGGTACTTGATGACCAGTTAAAAGTTAAATAGCGCCTCGTCTTTGCCAGTTCCCTACTCCCCCACATCCTGCTACATTGCTCCCCTTCACAGAGCTGCAGCTAATTCACACCCTCCGTAAGGAACAGACTGCACCTGCATTGCACCTTGCTCTGCCCTAATGCTTTTCCTCCCTCTCTGATCTCAGTTTGAGACCATTGCTGACACGTCTGATTCATCAAGCAGTGTCACTCTCAAAAGTTACACAATGCACTTTGAGGTAGAGTTGTTAGCTTGCAGAGTTACAAGATGTGTGATGTGCCAGATGACCCAAAGAGCATGCATGAAGGCATCTTACATTGCATGTTTCTCCTGGTGGGCGAATGTCTTTTCCCTGGTCATGATAACTGAAAAAAGGAAGTCTGCTAACATCCCCTTGCTGTGCCAGTCTGGGCTATCATTCTGGTAGCAAAAAATAAAAATATTTGGACCTCTGCCTGTTGGCTACTCTAAAGAAAAAAAAATTAAGGGGGGGGGGGAACCACAACAGGGAAAGTCCTGTTTTACAGAAAAAAAACCACAACAGGGAAAGTCCTGTTTTACAGGGTTGTTTTTTTTTCCTTTTTAATGATATGATTGTCTACAGTGCAGAAAGGTCCATTTTTTTTTTTCTTTTCTTTTGTTTATAACTGTGCATGATTTTTGAAGCATGGGTTTCTCTGTTCTCTTCCACTCCTGCTTTGGTTTTGTTCAGATAAAGTGTTTGAGACCATGTCCTTTATTTTTGGTTTATTAGTTTGTGTCTTCTTCACAGGGGCTGGCAGATACAAAAATTCCAGGAGCTGGTTCTCCCACAAGCAACCGCAGTGTCCATATCGCATCTGGGGCAAGAAGACCAAGTCAGAGCCAGCTAAGTCACACATATTCCCAAGCCTCTCTTCATCGTAGTGTCAGCCAGCTGCTTGACCTCTATGACAGAAAGTCTCTTGTTGAAGAATCACCTTGGGATGCCATTATTCGCAGTCATCGCACTACTGGTCGTGGCTTGGTAAGGACTCCTGTTCCTCTGTAAAGCTGTTGTGCGTCAGCTGCTAGTGATTTGTCTGTTCTGTTAGAATCATGAAAAGGTCTAAATATCAAAAGCTGCTGGAGATACAGCCAAAAAACCTAGAAGGACATGGTCAGAGCTTAGATCCTCAAAATCCTTCCTGCCTACTGCTCTATTCTGGAGCCACAGATGATCACACACTGCTCTTACAGGATGTGAAGAGTCCACATGCATCTGTCCATGCTTTCCATTGAACCAGTAACTCGATGGTCTACCAGGGATATGCACCTTGAAGAATTCCCTTCTATTTGGTCAACTCATAGGCTTTTCTCTCTATGCATTTCAGCAAATGTATGTATGTGAGGAGGGGTGTCTTGGCATCCTTCACATATTCAGTGCCAGAAGCAGGAGCTTGTGTTCTAGTGCCTCCTGTTCTGTGACCTTGGACTCAATTGCTGACAAGACCTGCTCTCTGTCCTCTGCTCAGTCACAATGCAGAGATCATGTGAATGCTCAGATCTTCTGGCATTCGTGACAATAACTTCAAACTCTGCTCACACGGGACTAGAAGGAGGTTGGAGGGGCAGGCAGAGTATCTGTCTTTTAATATAGGAGAGGACAGGATTGGCCAGTATCACCAACATGGACCTGAACACACAGATACAAGAAGTTACGATTCTCAAGTCAAGGACAGTAGCAACTTCCCTTCCTCTTTGTCACCACAAAATAGGCTTCTTAATCTCCACCCCCCTGGCTTCCACCCTTCCCTGAGAAAATGTGTGGGAAGGGGTTCAGGGGCCAGCGAGACATGAGCGTTTGCTCCCAGAAAAAGCTGACTAATACGGTTCCTAAAAAGGGGACAGATGGGGGTGAAGGGCATGTGAAGTAGCAACAAAGTTAGATGGAGTGTGCAGTTATCGTTGAGTGGATCTTGTCCAAAATGCAAAGTGAACTGGAGAAGGATGGTCTGGCACGTAAATCCAGGCAGCTTCCTTGGGCTTTCACCTTCAGACCAAACTAGAACGGCTGGAACATATAGGCATGCCACAGTACAGGGGTGTTGCTACCATGGCTGCCATACCTGCTTAGACCATAACAGCAGGACCAAGGAAGCTGGTAAGGCTTAAGTAAGAAGACAGTGATACTTAGCTGTAGGCAAAACCCCTATAGGTACAGGTTAACCTTCCAGTCTGCACCGATCTGCAGCTCGTGGACTTCCCGAGTCAGCAGTATTGTGACTCAGCCTTGAGTCTTTTTCTCAGAGCTATCGCGTCCTCGTGATTTAATTCCTTGGGGACTAACAGCCGACCCAGGGTGTACCTCTGTATGATCTCATTAGCCAAAAGAACAGCTTCCCAATGCCGAGAAGAAGCTCTTACCTATCTGCTTATCTTGTGCTAACACCGTGATTTGGTTTAGCTTGCAAAGCCCCCATATACATGCTGGATGTTGGTATGTTAGAACTGCTTTACAGAATAGTCCAATGAGTTTCAGAAGTTGTAGGAGCAAGAACAAAAAATTCCTCTCACTTTTGGTGGCAAACGACCCTGACAGCATGAGCTCAGCTGCTTTTTAAAAATCAGCGGCTATGTATACAAAGCTGGGCTCTTCTGTCCACCCTCTGTCCCTTGCTTTACATTTCCCTGAACCTCTCTGCTCCTGAGTTGCTCAGCTACTGTCTTGCAAACAACCTTCCTGCAATGCTTTTCACTCAGTTCTTCCCTTTATTACACTCAGTAGCTTAGGACTGTCAGCATGTTTTGTTCATCCCTTTGCCCATCTTGCAAATTAATAAACTGAATGGTTGAAGTGGTCCAGGACATGTATCTGCAGTAACACTGCTGGTGATCTCTTTATGCTATGGAAATAGACAGTTTATTTCTCTCCTGCTTTCAACTCTTTCTCTGGCTCAATGCATGAGCATGAGTGCAGCTAGAAGCAGCTCAGACCCTCCTTTAGAAGCCTGAAGAACAAAATCTTACCTAAATCACAGGTGATGTGATTGTTATACAAAAAAAAAGTGTAAACATGTATTCTTTTTCTTTTCATCTCTCCAAGTTCCCCATCACACTGTAACAAACATTATTTTGTTTACCATTTGTCAGATATATATAGTAATTGATGGGGTTTTTTTTTAACTTATTGCTGCTTACTATGAAAATCTAGTTGGTTTGGATTCAGGTGCTTGAATGCTTTAGGTTCTTACCTCATGCTGGGAGGAATGGCAAAATATGTAGAGAGATAGAAATGCACTTATTTATCTGACTATTTCAGAACTGTTTTTTAGGGAGTGGGAGGAAAGAGAAATGAAGGAATCACCTTTTGTCTGGTACAGCTTTGGCTTACATGCTTTTTTTTCCCCCCCCTCCTAACAGTATGTAGATGAAGAAGATCTTGTCAATGTCATCAAAGGCTTCAGCACAGTCACCAAGGAACACACCACATTCACTGACACCCACCTCTGAAGAACACAACCACCTTCTCTAGAAAATGGAAAGTGGGTAACTTGCCAAAAGCAGCCTGCATGGCCTTTGGGGGAAGGGATAGGGCTGCTCCTTCCCCACCCCATGCCCACTACTTAAAACTGTCTGTTAAACTTAAAACTGTCTTAAAACTCTCTGGGGGGAGTAAGTTGGCCTTTCTTTCACCATCTCTTTAACTGTATAGTAAAAACTGTGTGTTAGCACTGTCCCCTCAGAAAGGTAAGAGAACAGTTTGAAAATCCCCAAGTCATACATTAGTAGAAGACTGTGAAGGTAGAGGCTCTCATCTTTGTTTCTCATCCAACTTTCACAGTTGAGGAGGTTGTGGGGGCAGGAGGGAGGCAGTGTGTTTGGTAAGGAAAAGTCTTTCACCTGTCAAAAAAACAGCATGTGGCTAAAAGGGGCCTTCGTGGCAGCATAGCCGTGTCTCTTCCTGGCCTGACAAAGCTCCACCACAAAATTGTGTTCACACGCAGGTGAATAAACAGCAAATGAAGGAATTCTTATGGAGTTGCTTTAACCTTTGCGTCCTCTCCATCCCTCTTCCCCACCCTCTCAGCTCAAGTCTTAAAAAAAAAAAAAAGCAGCCATTAATTAATGCTTAACTCCAAGCACGCTTTTTCAGAGGTAGAAAACCTCCTAACCCACTCCCTATTAAATACGTGCTGTCACAGCCTTCCCTTTTGCTTATGTATTACTAATCTACAGGCAATAAAATTTGTTCACCACCCACAGTAAACTAGGAGCAAACAGCAAGCAGCCAGTGCAACACAGGTAGGAAATATCATGTCAAGGCACTTGTAATTGAGAATTATTATACCATGACAGTAAACCTACTCCCATATTGATCTCTGTCCTTTTTCCAGAGGAAGTGACAAGGAAGCCCTCAAGAGACTGCCAGTTCTGTGTATTCTGCCAAGCATATTTTTATGCATGCTCTCTCAGTCGCAATCAGCAACACTCATCATCTGATACCACACATTTTCAGAAAGCACAAGCAACACTCCTCTGGCAATTTATTTGGACTAAGAGGCAAAATAATATGCTATTTTGAATAGCTTCCTCCTTAACCTGCACAAAACATTTCGGATTTCAGACAGCAACATACAGAGCAAGGATCCCATTTATAAAACAAGACTACAGAGGCAGCCCTGTGAATTAGGCAAAATCCATCCAAGACAGCAGCAGCTCTGCAGAGCAATGTGTGGCTGCGTCTAAAAGGCATCTTCCACTGAGCAACCAAGTATTTCTTTAGCAGCCTCCCTTCCCCCAAAACAAAAATAATCACAACATATCACATGCCTGACCACATTTACGCAAGAATGCACAACAATATTTTGGACCAAGTACCGTACTACATTTTGGAGCATTACATAAAGCCACACATTGATGTGGATGACTCTTCAAAGGTTTGGCAGCAGCCAAGTACTTTCTCATAACCTTACAATTTTCATTCTGGGTATCAGAACACAGTCCCATTCAAGAAACAACCCACAACATGTAATGTTATCCCTGCTACCAGCCAGAGTGCATGTGCACCTCATCTTTGTCACCAGTCATGTTTTCACAAGCCATAGTCCTGGCAGGATGAGTCATTCTTCCGGTGACGTGGTGAAGCAGCTGTCTTTGTAGGCGATGGAGAAGCCGCACCAGGTAGTTCAGGCCCACCTTCAGCAAGGACTGGTGCAGAGGCCAGGAGAGGCACTTTCTTCCTTCCCAGGAAGCCAGCTCCTTCAAACCCCATTTTCTTTTTGCTTTCCGCTTTGGCTTCACTCTCCTCTTCTGGTCCTCTTCGTTTGAGATCCAGAGAACCCTCTGGCAGACGGTGAACCTCTGTACTGCAACACCCACCTGCATCTGTCACGCCTGTGCCTCGCACTTCAAGTGCTGTTGTCAGGACTGCCTTCCTCTCAGCTGCACTGCCCTCAGCTGTTGCCTTCCTGGCCTCTGTCTGGCTTGAATTCCCATTTGCAGCAGCTGCCTTTTCTGTTGGGCTTTTGCTGGATAAGTTAAAAGCCTGGAAGTCCCGGTAACTGTGAAAGCTCTCCGTCCGCCTTGCTCTTGCCAATAGGGGGCTTTCTCTGTATGGCCGCACAGAACCATATGTGGCCGTTTCATGGATTGTTTCATGGTGCTGCAATTGGAGGCTTCAAAAAAAGAAAAACAACCAAGGACGAGAAGAGCAGATGTTAGACTGAGAATAGCAGCCAGTCCTTCTGCACACCCTGCCCCCACCCACCACTACAGCTCCCACTAAAATAGCAATATACTCATCACAACCCCCACTCAAGGGCTTCCAGATCACTGACTTCAGATTCTCATAGGATACTTTAATCTGCACACATATAAACCAACAGAAATCGAGGAGAGTGTGTGTGTAGTTCAAGACACTTAGGGCATGGATTCAGGGGCTCAGCTACAGCACTCAGGTCACCAAACCCCTCTTTGCCCTGAAGAGTAAAACCTTTGATGTCTGCAGCTGGTGCCATCCTGGGTGACTCACCTGGAATTAGATTCCCGAAGCCGGTTTGGCTGAACAACTGAGGTGGCAGGACTGATGTTGGGTGTGGCACAGCGAGATGTACTCAAGTCACACTGGTCAAGCAACTTGAGCAGCTCTTCCTCTGTGGGGCCACCAACATCTGAAAGAGACAGCTTGTAGTGCCCAAGTCCATTTACCATAGTCATGCACATGTGAGGGCAGAAAAAGAACCACACCACAGTCCTGGCATAACACAACTTACCTTTGTCTTCACTCTTGTTAACCATGTCCATAGCTGTGGTCAGGTCCCACATCTGGATGCTGCCATTTGAATGCCCAGTGAAGAGGTAGCGGCGTGGCCGGGAGCCCATTCTGCTGGATCCTTCACATTCTCGCACAGTAAATGACGAGATGGTAGTGCAGTCAACTGCCTGGATCTCACAGATCCTACAGGAAACGAAACCCCAAGTTACCAAAACAATTGCACCTGGCAGAGTTTAGCCAGTAAAGTCAGTACTGTGTTGATTTTCTGAGAAGGCACCAAACTTGCCATCAGAAAAAGACCTTTATTCCAGATGAAATTCCTTCCCCTGCATGACCAGCATGCTGCTCAGCTGCAGACAGTACCTTCCTCCCCAACCCCTCTGCAGTCTTATTACTTGTTTATTTTTATTGGGGAACCCCCATATGTTCGATGTCCATTTTTAGTTTGCAACAATTAGAAACCTAAAGCTCTCACAAGAATGACAGTGACTAGCCCCTTCATATGCTAAACACCCTAGGAAACTAACCTGCAGAAACAGCACATTTAACCACATGAAAGATATGCAAAAAAAATCCAAGGATGATAAATCCAAGGTTATCTATACAGATAACTTTTGTCTTACGACAACTGCAATATCACTTGACATGGCAGACCTCCATTGCTTTTCTCCCTTTATTTTAGAAGCTTATGTGGGGAGTGAGAGGAAAAAGACTCCCAAAACTAAGCTGCTAAGCCAGACTCCACACCAGAACCTCACATTTTCTGGGTAATTTATTTTACTGGCCCCTTGTATTGAGCTTTTTACCCAAGAAGTGCCAAAATAAGTCATGTAATAAAGCTCTCCACTACATACAAATCTAGCCTGAAGTAGGGGGGCAGGGGGAATGAAAAAAAAAAAGCACATCAGTAATCCGCAGGGCTTCTGTCCTCAATTCAGATGCCAATAGTGTTAAGGCACCAACGTTTTCACCCAGACTCAAAGTTATTAGGCAAGAGATGCAAGAATAATAAGAAGCATAGAACTGAGATGCACCATCTTTTCTGATCTCTTGCCATCTTCCTAGCCTAACAGGAAGAAAAGCAGCAGTAAAACCTTTTTTTACTACACTGACAGCAACACAGTAGAGTATTATGAAGTCAAGCCTAAGTAAATAATTGTATAGCTGACCTAGAAGACAGTGTCTCAGTTTTAAAAGTTCTAATATCTTCAAAGACAAGTGCAAAGGAAGAGAGAAACTGCTTCCCTGTCTACCTTTGTGAGCAGCATAATTTGTGCCACCAGCAACTTCGGCATTAGTTTTGAAATTTAATGTTAGCGTGGTACCATGGCTGAGAGTTACAGATTCTGCAGAGGCACACAAATGTTTGTTTTGTGACCTCAGCAGGTGAGCCATCATGAAGTGAGTCTCTGATACCACATTTTTCAAAATGCCATTTGGTTTCTAGGTTATAGTAGATCATCAAGTACAGTTCTGTCACTAACACACAAATCAGAGATCAGCCAGAGCTGTCAAGCACATTAGAAGCTTGCTAAGTGCAACTGCATGCATCCCCAAGGGATGGGAGACCCCACCACCTGAACAGTCCTGCTCCTTTCCCACTTAAAACCCTAAACATTGGAGGTACCTTTTCCCAGTTGAGGACAGCCTTACAAACAGCTTATTAGTGATGGGAACAACTTTTTGGATAAACACCTGTTGATCATCACGCTCACCAAAGGGTCCTGGAGAAAAAAAAAAGATCACTTTTTTGTTTGTTTGTTTCAATTCCCTCACCCTCTTCCCCACACAGTCCTGAAGACCCAAACTCATGTTAGTATGACCACTGCAATTTTAAAGCATCAGGACCAGGGAACCAAAGATGACTAATAGCTAGAAAAAGCCATCCAATAGTTAGAAGCCTCTACAGATACTAATCTTTTTTGTTCTTTTGTTTTAAAGGACACCCATTCTTGAGTTTCCTGCATGTTCCTGGAGGAATTACTATGTCAGTACAAACCCTACATTAGGCCCCTATAATAACAATAAGTACTTTCTTATTTGGCAGCTTCTAGACGTCTAAAGGCTTAATCAGATTTCTTGACATAGGACTGACCCCACCCTGTGTTCACAGGGCATCCTCTTCATCAAAGGTTCATTTGCAAGACTCAGACCACAAAGGAATCTAGACTACCTGTCTACCCATATTTACTGACATGCATTCCTTCAGTATCTTCCTATAGCAATGTGCTAGCACCATTTGCCTCTGCAGCTTCAAGGCTTCAGTAAACTTTGCCACAACTTCATATTCATTTAAGAGTTTTTCACATGTGCATCATTTAACCCCGACTGAACAGTGAACTGGAATTTGCAGTAGACCCAAACCTTGCTATGCTCACCTGCTTTAATACAGTCTCCTGTGCTTTCTGCCATTCTCTAGTTAAACCAAAAGTGAAATGCCACATCAGTTTGTTCAAGGAAGAGGTGTAGTATCTGTGTTCAAAGGTTTTTCCTACCTTTTTCTCACCTTCAGAGTAAGTCCTTTAAGTGTACTTACTCTATACAGCCTAAATAGTGAGTATTGCCAGGTAAATCTTACAGACCCCTGCCATCTTTTCAAGGGGAGAGCAGTATATAAGAGCTTACACCCATCAGCTGACTTGCATGTTATAGGGTTGAAGACCTGTTAAACCTTTATGAGACCAGTGAATGTACAGGCTCAGCACAGCGCATTCGAGAGACATCCTACCAATGTCATTTCCAGAACAGTAACTGCCATGACTCTCTGCTTCCTCCAGGGATAAGATTTTGAATGATGCAAGAGGTGTTGAGCCTGGCTGAGTTGAAATCATGCCCCGGAACCGAGTCACAGTCCAAGTCCGTACATGGTTGTTATCAGCACAAACTAGAAAGGAAAAGATGTACAATAACATTTACAAGGGATGACAAAACTTTTGAAATAAATTTCTCTAATGATTTCTATATGATAGTTTTTCAAGACTGAGCGATCAAGCAGAATTTAGCCCGTCAGGTCACATAGCATCTCCAGACAATTATCTAACAATCTACAAATTGTTGCTGATGTCCTGTTTTCTGTTAGTTTTGTCTCTTCCCTCAGAAATTCAAGAAACAGAGGCAGGTGGAACACAACATTAAGGTCTGACTGAGTCAGCACCAGTAGCCTACAGCACACTTCAATCCTCTGTGTGCAAATGCTAGGACAAGACATGTCATGAGAGCAACCTGGCAGCAGAACCCTCGTCACATGATAGTGCTCTTCTGTTTCATTCATCAGTTACTCAGTTTTCTACACACAGATGTGCCCTTTCCTGGCACTGAGGGTTTAGCACCAAGTTGCAGGGGAACAGATGACCTCTGGGCTGTTTGTTCACAGTATAATTGGATACTAGCTTTCCTGTTCCTTTTTTAAAAAAGCTAAGAGAGCAGCAGAAAGTAAATCTGTTCTCTGCCATGCCCTGGTTGCTGGATTCTGGGTGAAATAGATTCTTACAGACGGAGGAGTGATTGCGTCTTCCCCGAAAGCAAGACACTTTCCTGAGCATAAGACAGGACAAACAGGATAGCACAACAAACACTAGGAGACTGCTGAGAAAAGAAGAAACAGAGATGCCCTCTGAAGCCATGAGAAGGCTTTTTCTAGGGCCCAAGAGGAGATGATGCACATTTTACTGCGACCCAGAAAGCTCCTGAAAGGCTGTTAAAAGAAGACAAGTCCTAAAGGACCTGCCCACAACAATAAGGCTTGACAGGGATACATTTGTTTACAAACCCTTTTATCTCCACAAATGGCAACCTTGGAATAAGACACAAACAAAAGATTTAGGTGTTCCAGTATCTGGTCAAATAAAACCTAAGCGTTTTAACTGCTAAAGGCTTTGAAGAATGCTTACTTTAAGAAAGAGGATCCAAGCCAACCTAGCCCCTCCCCTGCCCCCAAATCTGTCCAACTGATTTCTATCACATTTGGGAACAATGCAAGTTATAAAGCAATGCATACAAATTCTTCATTGCTCAGGAGGAGGGGAGAACTGCCAATATAAATTTGTGCACAGAAAAGAAGATTACCTGACACAAGGTGTTTCTCCGAGAGCATGATCTTTGTAACAGGACTTCGATGAACCGTGAAGGTCTGAAAGAGCTGAGGCCCAGACCCAACTGTTTCAGGGTGCTGTACAATCACTCTCACTGCTCCAGAACTGGTGCCATATGCAATCTCAATCCAATTGCCACTTACACCTAAAGCAAGCAAGAACACAGCTGTTCCCCCCAGGAATGAAAGCTTGCCCTATTGAGGCCAGGGAACGAGGCAGTAGAAAACAGTATTTCCAGGCTTCCACAGTAAGATACATATTTATTTTAAACACTGTTTACTCATTATTTTCCCATGAACAGAGAGGACATTTTGCCACTAAAAATCCCCAATGTTTATTCAATTCCATACTGCACTCTTCAACACTGTCTTAACAACAGCCTTCTCTCCCATTCTCTCCTCCCTCCTGGAAGTGAAAGAAGAGATGGATAAAGTCATATGATTGGATATTTTGGCAGTCCTCACAGTGATATGGTCGATACATGCCACATACTGTTTATTTTTTTGCCTTAGCGGGAGGCAAATGGGAAAGCAAGGCAAGAGTAGGGAGGACTATAGTTAAAAAGGTCACTGTGGTATCAATATAGTTATGTGAGTAACCACTTTCCTGCAGTTTGGGTTTTTTGGGGGGTTTTGCTTTGTTTTGTCTTTTTGTTTTGTATTTTAATTTAAAAGATAGCTGCACTGTGATTACAAAAGGGTGTATAGACACAATAGCTAAGCATCACTCAGCTGAATATGGAAATGGTTTTTAGTATATTGATTATAAGGTTAGACGCAACAGCAAGGTTGTGTCATTCCCCCCCAGTGCACCACAAACTATTTCAGTGAATACAATTCATAATCTAAGCACATAGCTTGTGTAAAAGGCTTAAAACCAGCAAAGGTACATTATGCACAAGCATTAATATATGATGCATTATGTTATTACATTAATGTATAATGCATGATGTACACACATACATGTATGTACATGTACCTATTTATACATATGTACAGATGTAAGGGGAAACAGTTACACGTAGTGTTCATCATTCATTTGAAGATGATTAAATGAAGAAAAATTCATTGTTTATATCAAGGGCTACCTTGTCTGCTTTAGCCCTGCTATGCAGTAATAGAAAAAGTCCATTTAGAAGAAAGAAGAAACCCACATCTGTAACAGAAGAGACAGTGATAGAATACTGACTTGTTTTAGGTGTGAGGTAGACACTGAGTGCTGTTATAGCATCATTGGAGGGATCATGGTACAATTCTGTCACTAGAAGATCATTGTCTTTCATTCGCAATGGGAACTTCTGCATGTCTGTGGGGAAGAGACATTTGTTTACTACTCTGAACAGACAGAGTTGTTCTGATGCAACTTAGACCAGCTAAAGAGTTTAAGAACAAGGTTGCTCAGTACCCCCTCCTTTTTATTCTGCCCTGCCCCTATTTCTTACCTATATAGTAGATAGAGCCGTTGTTACAGCCCAGCAGCAGAAAAGACCCAGCAGTATCATAGCTTGTAATAGGAACAACATCCTGAACCTAGTGAAAACAGAAAGGAAAAAATAAAAATAAACAAATCAAGAAGTTAGGTTGCTACTTTCTCAGTTTTCAGACATTTTCGGTACATTTTGTTGAAGAACACCTGAATTTGGTACTGTTGTGCACGTACAATGGCATTCTTAAAGTACTGCTGGTAGATCACATTCCTCTACCAAACTGGATCTTAAGTCATGGAGTTCAGCAGAAGCATGCAGAAGAGTTAGCAGAACTGCTCTGGAAGATCCTTCTCCATGTGAAGGCACAAAACAGAGCGTTGCAGCTAAACCACATCTTCAAAAGGGGATTTTTTCCCAATATGCAAAACAAGTGTACTTCACAGTTTCTGTCCTATCCCTTTTTCCCTTTCTGACAACTCCTTAAGAGGTTGCTGGGCAAAGGAACTAAATGTTGCCTCTCTAAGCCTTCCTTTACCCCCAGTTCTTGTGTCCCTCTGCCAGCCCCTATGGAGATCTCAGCCTCTAGCAGTTATATAATGACGGGAAAAAATTCTTGTCCCATTACAATTTCCCACTTCCAATACACATCCACACCAAGTAAACTGGAAGGCAGTCCTGTCAAATTTTACTTACTGGGCTACAACTTAAGGTGAGGGATTAAGAATGCCCTCTCTTTGCCTTCCATGATCAAAAGCAGTGCTTATCCCCTCAGGTGGGACAGAGATCTCAAGCAAATAAAAAGTTTAGCTTATCCTAGGTATGATCCCCCACCTCAAGCAATTCTTTTTTGCTTCAGCCCTGAGGAAGAAAAAGCCAAAAGCCATTTTATCCAGAGAACTCAAACATGCATAAAGTCACAGCATTTTTCCTGTACTCCATATGTTTCAGTCAGTCCACTTAATGGACACTGAATACTAATTCATGGAAATTTCAGCTTAAGTTGTCATTTCTCTCTGACCAGAAGCATCCTTCCGATTGCTTCACAGACTTGCAAAATCATTTGCAAAATACCTACAATGAATCTGTTGGATAAAAGCAAAACAAACCAACCAAAGAAACTTCCCCGTTCCCCAAAGTGCTAGCACTCTAAACCAGTACCCATTCCTAACCTAAGGATAGTCTGTAAGTTCCTAAAACATATTCTAAGCCTATCACAGCCTCACAGAGAAGGCTACAACGTGAATATAGCTTCTGCATATTTTCCTGAGGGGGGGCTGGGGGGAAGGGGAAAGAGGCACTTTCCCCTCTTTTCTCTGTTTAAAGAACTATGCCTCTCTCACTTACGTTCACCCATAATTCAGCACAGATCCAATGCTAAAAATAAATTGTTCTTGGAAAGCACTTGGATTTTCCCCGTATAACTGATGATTGAATGACCTGGAGAAGGATCCTTTCCATTTACTGAAAAGAATTGCTATTCTTGATCTCAATGCTTTCACATAGTACTTTTTCAGATACAGCTGTTTAAGTACCCTACCCTCCCCACAGTCAAATTCATACTACACTGAATTAAATAAGGCATCTAACAATCTGGGCCATAGAACTTGGTTTCAAAAGATTTTTTTTTTCCAGACTACTTTATAGTAGTAGTACAAGAGCAGAAAGGCAAGAAACTAAACAGAGTCTCAGCATCCAAGACTCTGTGGATCAAGGTGCGGTGTGCTCTCTGGTTCTGTGGATCAAAGGTATATACAGAAGTTCTCCCATCTGCGAAAGGTTAACAAAACTAATGAAGGTAGAGGCAACCCATCAACAGATATACCACTTTACTCATCACCTTGCAGAAGACATAACAACTGCAAGGAGATGTCTGAGCAAGAGGATCCACAATGCTGCTGACAGCAGAGATTGACTGACTGGGTCAGAGAGATTATACAAAAGGAGGAGCGTCTTTTCTTCTGCAGCAGAGATAGGAACACCAGAGGTGATTCAGCAGTTGCACCTGCCAAGATGTGAACCTTCATTAGGAAACAGAGCAACACTATACAACAGTCACTGGTAAAACATGGCCAGTGAGAATCCTAACTTCGCAGACTAAGTTTTTCTGACATACTCTGTTGCTTTGTTACCTCTTATTCTATAACACTACATATTCTGCTTTCTTTAAGCTCTCCTATGCTAATAATTTCATTACTGATGTATCTAGCACCCACAATCTCCTCTCCTTGTTGCATGCAACTGAAACATTGCCAGAGGAGTAAGTACTAGGGAAACCACCTCAGATAGTCTGCTCAAATCTCTAAGATGGGAAGAAGATACACGAACTAATTAGAGGCAGAGGTCAGAGTTATATCTTCAGGGTGTAATAACATCGAACACAAAAATCACAGTGTAAGGAAGGATAGCTTTGCACAAAGCCTCCTTGAAGTAGAACCCAGAAAGGCATCAGGAAAGGAAACACAGTTCTTGGTCTGAAATGGGGCATTGGCACATTCTGTTCCTCAAAACCTCTCTCACTGCAGCAAGTATGATTACATCCTAAGTCCAGAGCTATGGGCAACTCATGGAAAGCAGTTACGCAATTACCATGTATTCTCATGAGGAATTTGAAGATCAGAGGTACAATGCTGCCACTTAAGTCTTTATGGGGTTCTAAAGGGAGATGAAGATCCAAAGGAAGATTTTTTTTTCTTTTTTCCTCCTTACTAATAAAAGAGCCTAAGGTACAGAAAGCACCTTGAAACTGGTTGGACTTGGGGTTTTTTGTTTGTTTTGGGTTTTGTTTTTTGTTTGTGGTTTTGGTTTTGTGGGGTTGGTTTTGGGGGTTTTTTTGTTTGCTTGTTTGGGTTTTTTTAAGGGAGCTATTCTCATCCTCTAGGAAAAAAAATAAAATTAGAAAGCCAAGAAACTTGGGTTTAGGACATCCTGGCATATAAGCCCCTCTTAAAGGTTTTCTACTCTTCAATAAGAAACGCTTTCACCAAAAGAATAGTCAGTCAAACTGAGGAACTATTAACGTGATCCGAAAGATTTCTGTAGCTCCCGCTGGAAACAAAGATGATTAATGGGACATCAGTTTTTATTCCTTTAGAAAATATTGTCAAACGCCAGCTTGTCACATAGCATTAAGTTGTCTCTTAACAGAAGATTTTGCAAGGCATCAATAGAGCTTTAAATAATGTTTTGTTTAATTCAACACCATACCAACATGTCTGTCTGTGCTGCAGAAGCAGTGCTATCCCATGCTTATTATCTGTGTTATTTGTTAGCAGTACTGTCACTTAAGGGTTGACTCAGAACTTAGTCAGCAAACAGTGCAGCAGCCTCAGGTCAGTTCTGCCTCTTGAGATTTGCAAGGCAATTTGGGGATTTTTATTGCATCCAGGTTTTGTGCTACAAAGATGTACATCTGGCTGTGTTACAAGCTTTGTTATTCACATGAATGCTCAACTGTTTTCTCAGATTCATACAGACTCCAAGGATCTCTCTATTTAATATGCATTCTGACAACAGGAATAAAGTCAGTGCAGCCAGAAGCATCCACATGCAAGACAGACATCTTTAAAGCACCGTGCATATTTCTCCTGAAGAAGAGTCTCCCATTGTAAAACAACTTTTGAGATCCCCAGATATGAGACTGCCATGTTAATTTTTCTTCTTCTTTCAGACAGTGCAGAAATTGCCATCATACATTCCCCACAATTTTTTTATTTCCTATGATCCTAGTGAATCTTTACAAAGTTAGTAATCCACAACGAAGTTTAAATATACACACACTTGACATTTATTACTCCAAATCACACCACATCCTTTTATTTGAAAGCCTAAAAAGCATGCTTGGTAGTACCACCAAACAATTCAACATTCTGCTCACAGGCACACTACTCAGATACTAAGTTGGCAAACTTCGTAACACAAGTCAGGGCTTAAAACCCTGTGACAAGCATTTCACACATGATTTTAGGTTATTTTATTCTCTTTTTACTAGAAAGACATACCAGCTTATTAAAAGTGATGCAGAAAATTGAATTGAACACACCTGCCAATGCTGAGTCACAGCATTCCACACTCCCACTTTCCCTGTATGGCTTGTAGCCACCAACTGGTTGCCAATGAAGAAGAGAGCATCTACAGGGACTCCAAGACTGAACACTCCTACAAAAAATGAAGAGTCTATGAAGCTCATCTAAAATAAAGAGAAAAAAACAGTAACAATGGAATCTCTCCACTATTATCATGTGTCACATTTATTACAGTAGCTGGCAAAGAACAGCCAAAATTGGGTTTGCACTGTGCTAGGTGAGGTACCATTCAAGCAGCAAACTGGGTTCCATTAAATTAAATAGCAGCATGATGTCATCTCTGCTGAAACAATCATTACTGGGGAAGGAGAAACGAGGCAAGAGAAAGAAAAGCCCATGTGAAATATGCATTCCTTATTTTTCTACAGTCATCAAGTTCTCAAATGGCTTTATACATCCTAAGGCATTAAAAAATGAATAAATAAAAAACCTATTACAGCAAGCAGGATTTTTTTTGTTGTTTTGTGTTGGGGTTTTTTTGTTGTTGTTTGTGTTGTTTTTTTTTTTTTATCTGTGACTATTAGGGGTTATTTAAGAAGCAGTAGTTTCATGGTTTTTGCTAGACAGACAAATTTATGCCATACTAGTTTGCAACTACCTTTTAAAGTATTACAAGTTCTCATAATTTCCTTTTTTTTTTTTTTAAAGTCCAATCAAATAGACCTAGTCTGAAAACATATTTTAGAAACTAAATACAGCTAGAAGGCTTCATCCTCATTCTTGGGAAAAGACTGAAAAACCCTAATGTGACACTACTTGAATACATTCAAATTTATCTTTTAGCAGAGATACTTGAACCCGGAAAAATAAGCAGCCTGCAAAAGCCTATTTCTTTCTTTCTTTCTCTTTTCATCTCCAGATCTTTAAGTTTGGTTACAGTCCATGAGTAGAGAGTACAGGCTATTAAAAATTGAAACTATATAGGGAACTAATTTCATCAATCATCACATACTACTCAAAATCTGGAAGATAAGACTTACCAGCAAATGCTGGCCTTCCAAATATAGCAAACGTGGCATCAAGAACATTTCACTTAATAAAAATCAATACACTGCAGAACATGACAGGCATTGATGACTCTGGTTATAGCAGACCTTAACATCTGAGCTTTTCCACAAAATCTGTCCTCTCTTTAGAGCTTCTTAGTGTCACCATAGATCCAATATGAATACTTTTAATTGAACCGCAGACTTGGAAAGCATACTTTTGTACTATTTATGGTACCATGTATTTAAAAGTTACAGCAAACTAAAAAGGTCTGAGATCATTTCCAGGTTTGCCAGCTATGAAGTCCAGCAAACTGGCCCTGTAAGTAACTCAGTTTGTAAGTAATTCCAGGCTAAGTTTTACTGCCTGGTAATTACAAAAGTCATTACTACTGGGGATACATTACCCTACCAACTGTCAAGCTGCACTCACAAGTTTCCTATTCCATACTGCTCACTCTACATATTTGTATTATTCCTCACTAACATACTTTAACTGCAGCAGACAGATGTCTTCAAAACAAGAGTACCCAATAGCTGGAAAATTTCCCCAACATTGTCCTGGACAAATTCAAATGAACAGAGTGCCATTCCCAACCAAGAAGCAGCCTTCTGTTACACTCCAAGAAGGAACCTCAGGAAGCTCAATATATACTTATGTTTTAATTACAATGCTAAACTGTTTTCCAGGGCACAGTACAATCATTCGATGCAGATAAGATTCAGCAGTACAGGGCACGTGAAAAAGGCAGTAATAAAAAAATCCACAGAAACAACTAGAATTGATTACTCCAGAGAAGGATGAGGTTCAAGGAAATCAAGGAAGACAGCTTGAATGGTCTGGAGGAATTTGAATTGTCAGTCCTGCTTAGGCTCAACAATGTTGAGACCCATCCACAGGGGAGACAATGCTATACATAATGACAGGCTCTTGTCTTAGGGGTCCCTCTCAGTAAAATACTGCTTACAGCAGCAATCCAGCAGCAGTGTCTTATGTAAGTAATATTGAAAGGAAAGAGAGCGCCCTGGGAGAGCTCTATCACAAAGATGCCAGCCCACACAATTTTCTGAGGACGGTGTCGCCAGGCTCCAACGACTGTTTGGAAGAAGTAGTTTCTTTCAGAAGATGATAGCAATGTACTGTATCTCTAACACAAAGCAGGACTGCAAGCATTTGCCACTACAAAGAAACAAGATAGCTATATTCAAGTTATTACTATTTAACACAAGCATATTTCAGTTTTTTTAACCAAGCAGCATGACCTATTATCCAAAAGAGGAACAGTGTGTTTTGTTCAACATTAGTCGGACTAACGATTCAATCCTGTAGGCACTTTCTCTCTGCTCCCCCTGGCCCCAAGTGTCATTTCCTTTGTTTCACAAAGTCACTTCAATGCAGTACAGCCTGTTTAGCAAAAATGCTTCCTTCAGTTTTGTTGCCACGTTCAGTCGTAGTCTGAGTTATCAGAACCTTATGATACTGGCATATTTTAGAGTTTTTATTTCAGGTAAAAATCCACTTATGGTTTTTGCCTCTCTTTGTACTTAATTTCCAAAAATCCGAGATGTTGCTTCATGTACCTTATTGCAAATCCCAAGGTAACACAAGCAACTAAGTCAAACCAGAAAATGCAGAAAGAATGTAATAGCATAGTGCTTAAAGCAATGTCTGTTACAGGAGTACAGCTGTCACGCTAACTCTTCCCTGCCTTTAAGATTTGGTCAAGGGGAGTATAACAGAAGAAAAGGCTTCTCAAATACAGTATTTACTCCCTGTTTAATAGAGATATTTCACAATCGACTGTTAGACATACCTGTCAGATTTTTTTTTTTTTTTTAAATACAATGGAACCTCCTTTTCTGTTTTGCTGACCATGATTACATACAAGAACTCTATCAGTCACAAGTAAGAGAGCAGTATATGGCTGCATTATCTCAAGCAAGACCTTTGCCTTTCCCCATCTTCAAATCTGACTTCATGCTTCCACTCATTCAAGCATGAAAAAAAGCAGCAGCTGTTAACGTATCTAGAAATTGCCTGAGCATCTTTCAAGTAGCTCTTCCTTTAAAGGCACATGGATCAAAACTTGAATTTGGTCATTTTGACTTTAATTAATAACCACGTTAATTCTCATGACTTCAACTATGGAGATACATCTAATAACAAATTAACTCAGCATTAAGTTTCAGAGAAAAGTGTCCACATAAGGAGATTGCTGTCATACTTTGTTAGCAGTATCCACTGCCAGAGGAAACAGACATTACTGGCATAATAGAGGCAATTCAAACACCAGGGATTAGGCTAGACGAAGTTCCTAATAATGTTCCCTTCACTGCCTCCCAAACTTGCCCTCTATTTGAACAACAGTGAGTCAGACAAGCCATCAGATCAGTACCAAGGAATATTTACTTCTGAAAACATCTTGCTGTTTCTAAACCCTCCCTAATTGTGTGTCCTTCAGTGCCAAGGTGTACAAGCAGTAATTCCTGTATGCTTAGGGAAGTAGAGTGTGTTTTTTCCCTACCTAGATGCCCAAGCTATAAAAAGAAGAAGTGTTCTACATTTGACAGAGAACTGAAACCTTTTCATCATCTCCATGTAAAAATACGGCTTTAATAAAGACAAAGGAAAGAAAAGAGCAGACTCTCTCAGTATCTGTAGCTTTCCATCTCAGAAACTTAGTTCCTTTGCACTATGGCCTAGATGCAAATGCGAGTCCAGGGAAAAGTTTAACTCTAATTTGCATCTTCACACAAAAACTCAAGCTGAACTGAACAGTAAGTATTAGTTAGTATCTGTCCAGTAAACAGACTACTTTATTATTCATCTTGTTGTTTTTGAGACTGGATTCCTCTAGCATGACAGAGAAGTAAGTTAATATGCTCCAATATGTTGCTTACTATAGCTTGTTTTGTCACTTTGTGAAACTGATTTTACCGAACGTTGCTGATCATACATACCTCAAAATAAGGTCACAGACTTCTTTCTGGTTAAACACACACACAAACAAGAAAAAAACCCAAGCAATTATAGTTACCAATTTCACTGCCACTACCACCATCCTGAATGCTCCACAAGATTATGCTACTCTCCGAGGCAACTGCAACCATCTTATCCTTGTCTCCATGAGGTCCTCCAACCACCTTAGCGTTAAGAGCCACTCGCTCAATTGTCCAGTCCAGATAGGGACTCGTGAACACCTGCTGCCACCCAGATGATTCTTTAATTCTGGAAGGGCAAAGGAGGGAACAGGGAGCAGAGGTTAGAGATTCAGAAACAGAAATGTCAGCCTAAGCCTGAACCAATGCGAATGATCCATCCAAAAGCCTAGGCTAGCCAAATGCTAGAGAATAAGGTACAACATAAGACTTCAGAAGAAATCTCTACTAATTTCCAGAGGCAAGGTGTCTTACATATCATGTAAGACACCCAATCATGCTCTAGCATAAAGGTGTGCTATCTAGTCACATTTTCTGTTTATGGTATACTGTAAGCAGACTATACTGAAGTGAAGACAAGCTTTATTTTTAGAGAATCATTTGCCTGTGCAATTGTACAGACTTACATGAGGCCAGAAAAGCACAATTTATCTCATTTAATTGTAGGCAATAATTTAGATACTTTGCAACTGAGCTACCGCACAATAAATCTAAGCAGTTAAATTACATAAATGCTAACATGGAAAGCAGAAACATATCTATAGTATTTTTTGCCATTGTTGCCATTCTTTCACTTCAGCATTGCATCCTGCCTGGAGATGAGGCATCACGGATCACTGTGCTCTACCCATACAGCATGCAGAAGAAATTGTAGTGAAGTGACTTAAGAACAGGACTGCAATATCCATAAGCCTTTAAATGCAACCAAGACATTCTCACAAGCTTTATTATCAAGTTTTGAAGACTTCTGCCATACTTCAAAGGGAAAAAAACCATACTATCTTTAGGATGCACTGTGCTTTGCTGTAGCTTTTTACTAAAATAATTATCTTAAGTATTTAATAATATCTGTTACAAGCAGCATTAAAAAAAAAAAAATCACAAAACTAAACATCCGAATATATTTCACTTCTTACTGCATGGGATTCACTGTCCAGTCGACTACAAATTACCACTTACTTAGAGAAGTGATTCTGGCTAAAATTCAGATGTTGCCCTTACATTAAAATAATCCTGACAATCTTAAAAATCACATTACTTGACTGCAGCATAGTAGTATAAGCAAGCTATATTAAAATTTGTGGGAAGAGGGAAGTAGTTTTAAGTATATGCTGTCTCCTCAAACACTAGATATTCGAAAAAGTCTCGGCAAATTCACTTATCAAGCAATAAAAAGCAGACAGGTACTAAGATGCAGCAGCGAGGGGAAAAAACCTGTTAGCAAAGCTGTATAAGAGCAGAATGGAGGAAGGAAAATGCCACCATTGTATTCCTAGGGTTCCTGCAAGTTCCAGAAGAAAAAAATATTCAAATCAAGACAAGACTGCTACCCTGAGTCACTATGAAGAAAAGCAGCATTTTAAATTGGCATTTTGACCTGTGCCCTCTTTCAGCAACCATTCAAGTCTGACATGCTTCATCAAAAGCATCACTAATGACTTAAGTTCAATGGTAACAAGTCTCATTAAGTAGATTACCAAGCAGGAAAGAGGCAGAATCTTTCACTTAAGTGAGCTAGCATCCAAGGAAAACAGAGATAAAATCCTAAGGAGGGGACAATTAGCACAAAGACAATCACAAATCATTGCCTCTTTCTCCAGTTAGACCATATTAAGCATAATTGAAAACAAGAACATTAAGTAGAACAAGAGAAGTCACACTTAGTACAAATTAAAGCAAAACAAATTGCAGTGGCAAATACAAGAGACAAGTTAGATGTGATTCAAGTTACAAAGTTCAAGCAAGTAAATTAGTATGTGAAAAAGTGAAAAGAAAAAACAGTGAAAAAGGCAGCGAACTATGGCTTCAGCTTGGCAGTAAAGAAAGAAGCTATTCACATTACACTCTTTATTCTCCCTTCTGTTTCTGAGCCACACTACAACAGCAGTATTTGTTTTTGGCAACAGCTCTTGTTAAAACATTACTTTTCATTGAAAAGACAGCCACCAATTAAATCAAGACTACCAGATGTGAACTAAAACCAGCTTCTGTAATATGAAGGTGTTACTTATCTTCACCTGATCTTAAAAAATAGCCAGTTTGTTTACAAGACATTTAAAGACATTTTTCAGCCATCCAGGTGAAGTAGGAAGTGCTTAATGGTTCTGCTAAGCCAAAAAACCTGAAGTTTAAGACAAGGTACATCACTTATGTCGCAAAAATCCATTAACTGTTTCAAGTTCTTTGATAGTCTAACTTCACAGACTGTCTTCAAACCCATATAGTAGGAAGAACTTTTTAAATGAATCTTTCCTTTAAAAGCCTGCTTTAAAACAGGCTTTTGAAGCAATTAAATTGGAGTTCATTACTTTCTTACATTACACAACAGCATCAAGAATTGACATCAAAGCAGCAAAATTTGAATTCCTATCAAGCACTTTATTTGCACGAGCAAAAGTGGCAATTCATATTTATAGGAGCAGACTGAATGCATGGGATCTACTGTCATTTCAGAGTAAAGCAAACTTTTTGCTTTGCTCATAACAAATTATCGGGTTTTTTTTAGATTCCTGTAACCTGACAAGCAACTATATTCATACCTGTAGCAAACAGCAAAATGGGCATAGGCAGCTACTATCCAATTGTGGTGGCCAGCTACTATTAGGACTTTCCGTGGGTCCACAGGAAATCCTAAAAACAACAAAGCTAAAGTCAGTCAAGTGATGGGTATTAGAAGATGAGCAGAGACACCTAGAACAGGATAGGGCGCTCTGCTACGATATGCAATGGAAACATTGATAATAATGTTTCTTGAGAAACTTCTTCAGCTAGATTCTAGTTAGCAATATTACTCCTCACAATCCTTACAACTGTTACAGTTCTTACATGGAAGGAAGACATTTCATCTCAGTCACTACAATGCAAAGTGTTCATAAGGAGAAAGACGCAAGTACATGCCTCAGCTTTAAAGCCTCCCAAATTGGTAAAAAATTGAGGATTGTTATCAAACAAGAAACAATGCTTGCTTTTGTAAAAGTTCTTTCCAAACAGCTGGTGCAACCCTGTATTATTGTTCCAGACTGTTAAACTGAAATTTCCAGTATCTCAGGATACCTATAGCTCCTCCATTTATTATCCAGTGGGAGCATGCCTGTTTCTGATCTATAAGTAAATCAGGTTTGGCAGAAGTGTTGGACGGCACTAGAAATCAGTGGTTATGGTACTTCCCCAAGTTAGCTCTCAGCCTTGATATGCTGAAGAACTAATGGCTAAAGACTGCATCTTCTATCTCATTTTCCCCAACTGCCCTCTTCCAAACCTGCAGCAACTTACAAAGAAGAAACAGCAATTCATATCCAAGGCTTATTTTTATACTACCTGGATATAGAGTCACCTTTTAACATACTCTAGATTTTCCTAATACTGCTACAATTTCCACGATTATAGCAGAAATATGACACTTCTAACAGCATCATTTTGCTAGCAAAGTCAAAAGCTGGAAAATGACAGCATGTGAGCCTATCTTATTTATAGTTTTTATATATTTTATACGGAAAGTACTCTATATAGTCAAACAACTGAAGACTACCTTTAGTCTAAAAACTCGACTCTTGCAGGGCAAGAGAGGCACCAGGAGCAAGAAAGAGGGGCAAGAGCAGGAAGGAGGTCCTGAACAAAGACCGAAGAGACACTGGTCTGTCTGGGTTTTATCATGGCTTTAGTACAGTGTAAGGCATTTGTCTAAGGGGCCATACTAAGACTGCATGAAGAACTTTGCTTTCTCTCAGCCTCATGTCTTGATTGTGCAGCATTGAGCCTTAAATACTGTATAGGGAGTAGTGTTTAGTAAGTGTTCAGCAATTTAAGGTCAGGCAAATGTAGAATAGGAGACTGAAACCAGAAATAGTCACTCAGTTTTTATTTCCCAGTGACAATCATCTTTGCAATTTGTTTTGGTTTTAAAACTGACATTCCTCACCTAGCCTGACTGTACCTTCCCCTGTCCCAGCAAGTGTAGGTTGGACACCACCTCCATGAATCTCATTCTCAGAGCAGTTTTGACCAGTTCTAACATCAGCCGGTGGTCCAGCAGTATTATTTATTTTACGGTTGGGAATGCCTATAAAAGAAAAAGAGATGTTTTGTCCCACTCCATAAACTTTAGCAATATAACAGACATTCATTCACTTTCAAAATACAGGATTAATACTTGTAATTTTGATCTAAAGTCTAATTCATCTGCTATAAGAATTAGGCAATAACGTACCACTGAAACAGAAAATGCTTTGGCTCTCTACGTTAACATTCACAATTTAAGGAACTATCTTCAGAAAACTTGTCAACAATTGGCTAGATATCCCCTAGACTTCAGCTTAACACATGAACTGTGTTCATCTCTACAGAGAAGTAAAAATCTAACAAGTACTCATACTGTTAAGGAAAGCTCATTTGTGGTGATTTGTCCTCTAGACATGGGGCACCTAAAGTAACTGTACCTTCAGGAAGAAGAAAGCAGTTTATGCTGATAACATTTAACTGAAACATACTTGAAGAACCTCTACTCTAGTCTACAACCAAACACAGCCTCCTCAGTATTAACATGCCACACACCCCCCCCCCCCCCAGTACTCTAAATATGCCATTTCATACAGCATACAGATATAAAGGCCTTGTTGTTGAATCAAAACGATGTTTGATTCAACCATTCATCTTAATCTTTCCATAAGAAAGCCTTCTCTGGACAGTTTGACAGCCAGAGCAACTACCTCGGCCAATTGCCCCCACAAACTAAAGCAGTAAGTGACTGCAAGCAACATCAGACCATGAATACAAAAATACCTGGAGGAGGCAGGTAGCCATGAAAAAGGACACTGCCACAAGATGAGCGTTCCAGTTCTTCACATAGTAGTAATCTTCTCACTAAGGAGGAAAAACAGATATGACCATAGTTTACACTTCCCAGGAAACATTACATTATTTTAAATAACTTTCTGTAGCAGTAAGCTTGAAAACCTTCAGGGTCACAACTGCCCAGGACTTGTACGTGGGTCATTACTATAGTAATAAATGTGAGATGACCTCATATTTAAAAAAAAAAAAAATAAAAATTAAGTTACCTAAAGGAGTGATTCCATAGAATTCAGCTTCATGCCTGAGAACATTAATACTCACTCCCCTATAGAAAGAAAACACAAAACAAATAAAAAACCAAAGCAACAAAAACCACAAGAACAGAGCGAGTCAATACCTTGAATATAAATACTTGCATATAACTAGATATTACACAATGTGAACCTCAAGCTACCTGTTTACAGAATTACCACCAAATGCATTCAACATGCTGATGTTTGAGATTTCAAAGTGATCTTAATATTAATTATCTTTCATTAAAATAAGGATACAGAAACAATAAAGAAATATATTGCCAGAAGTGGTTTAAATTACAAGAATCAACAAACAAAATATAATGCTACCATTTCTGCCTCTACCACACCATACATATACTAATACTATAGACATGGCCCCAAACCTACCAGGGAGCCGAGTCATATACTAGGCACCCAACTAGCTGAATAAAACTGAACAGTCTTCATTTGAAAAAGTTTTCTAATGCATCTGATCAAATTACTTTTCACTTGAAATAATTAGAACTTCTTACCGTAAGTCTAACTCCTTTGTGCGAAGAAAATTTAAAATGGGTGCAAATGCTGCTGGATCTCGATCAATAAATATCTGCAAAGAAAAATTGCTGTACTTTTAGCATTATTATGGAACAACCGTCAATTAAAATGCTTTTTTACGGTGAGCATGGGAAAGAGGAGTTGAAGATGAGGCAGTCAGTAGCCAAACATAACCCAAAGTTTTTGGACCACCCCTTTGCTCTCATTATTCTTCCACTATCCACTAATTCAACATTCCTAAAAGACATATATACAAACACTGCTGCAAATAGATGGCACTTAATAAACATGTCCTTTAAGTTCTAGAGTCTCCACAAAGGTCAATGGGTATTCTCACTTTCTATCATGTGTTCAGAATGCAGTAAATGTAATAAGATCAAGATAAGTTTAGACTTTTTTTTAATGAATTCAATTATCATTACAACTACCCCTACGCTTTTAGCAAAGTACTTGTGTGCCTTACTATCACTCAACAGCATTGCTGTAACTATAGTTTCCCATTTAAGAACATCATACACACAAACTGAAATGGCCATTTTGCTATATATATTTGCCAACAAAAGCTACATTTCCATGTCAGGACTACTCAACTACATATGCAATACTATTTAATGAAAATTACCCCTACCTCTGCAATACAGCAATTTGCAGTTCTTTCTGTTTAAAAAAAGTACAGTTTCTGTCTCTGCATTGTCTGTTCACAATGCAGAATGAGCACAAAAATATGCACATGGTTCCAGTCTCATTTGTCTTGGAATCAAGATAAGAACCAAGAAATCCAGAGATGTCACCAGTTTTCATGAAAGTTTGGAGACCAGACCAGTGCCATGACATTCAAGTAGTTACACCTGTGATTCTCTCCTAAAATCTTTAGAACTTCATTAGACATAACTAAATTAAACACTCCCGGTCATTCTCCTGCTCAATAGCATGAACAGTATTGCAACTAGGCTTTGAGATTATAAGAAAGAGGATAGTGTATTTTGTATAGAATCAAACAAAAGAAAAGGAAAATACACGGTGACATTTTGAAATTACTTCAAAGTCCCATATTTTCCTCCTATTGAAATAAGTGACAAAACATGAACAAAAGGTCCAATTGAACATTACTCCTCATGGACTCTAAAGCAGAGATGGTGCTGTCAGCATTTTAAATGTAGGCTTCTGCAACACTACTATTAGGGGTTACGTAATACAATAGTGACAGAGAAAATACTGGCAAAAGCCAAAACAAGTTTTTAAAAGCCCAGGAATGTGAGTGTTTTTAATTCATTTGGCCATTTGTTTTCCATGCTTTTAAGCATAGCTGACTCAGGCAGTGTAACTCCCATTAGCACCCACAGCAAATATTCTTTAGGAGAGAACCTAACTGAAAGCGTAACGTTAAATTAATGATTTATCAGTAGGTTTATTACTCACAGCACCAGTTTCATCCTTCAGCGTTGAAATTCTTCCACTCAGCAAACTGAAACACAGGAAATCTTTGTTAGATGTCCCCCAGAAATGTACTAACACAAATACAAAACAGTCTCAGTCAGTTTGCTCTATTCGTGCATTGTAGATTGCATTTTGGTAAAACTGTATAGCTGAGCAAAGAAAACTGCCTAGGTAATGCAGAATGCTGGTGAGGGTGAAGTCTGTCTCCTGAACAAAGGAGCAGTGCATGCATACCTAAGGAAAGGCTAAGAGCTGCATCATAAGGACCTTCAGATTCCCAAACAAAACAGACACAAGGCCTAGCCTGAAAGGATGGAAAAGTTTTCCTAGGCACCCAGAGGGCGGCATAGCTTGTTACAATCCAGTAAATCAGTAAAAGCTGCTGAAGTAAAAAGGAAGAGTAAACAACCCATTCTACATGGACTTACTGGGCAAGAAAGGGGTGGATGAGTTTTTACACCATTTTACTTCAAAGTTTCTCTCCCATCAGATCAAAGTACTTTTGCTCCAGATCAGTAGAAAACACACCACCAAAACCTTGTTTTACAGATACGAAGCAAACTAACTAATGTCAACAGTTTTATTTCAAGATTCTATCAGAGTCTGGATGACAATTACCTCTGAGATTTGCCAGTACTGGATGACTTTCAGAACAACCTCCTTAGATTAGTGTTGAGAGACTGGGGAATAGCAAGGGAATTCCTCCTTGTGCCTTTCCTTCCATGCCTCAAAGAAGGTGACATTTCCCTGGCGCTCCATTTATCTGAACATTCAGTAAAACAGGAGCAGGTAATGCTGCCTGTCTATGTCAGCTGCCAGGGTTTTATTGGGAAAGAAGTCTGAAGTACAAAAATTAAAGGTAAGGAAGCAAAACTGCCAGCCTTTAGGTTTTCTTTTATGTGTTTGGGATTAACTGGGGTGGTAGAGGTACAGCAGCTACGGCACAAAATTACTAGCATACAAACAGTAAGCAGCACAACCTACAGAAGTAGTAAAAGTTAGCTGAAGGATGTTCAATAATCCAACAGCTCCTGTACCACAAGTTAAAACCCTCAAAACTTTGCTGTACCTTGAGTTTAGTCAATAATTCAAAAAACATTAAAGGCAGTGCTACCTTGTATGGTCAATAAGATCACAAGTGGCAATATAGTAATAAAGTCAGTGGCATCTCTCCCTTTCCTGTGGACTTGGAGCATTATTTCCAGAACACTCCATCTAAAAAGTGACAACTCTTCAGCACACATAGGCTGCCATAACATCACTCAAGACAGAAGATGCCTTTTGAATAACAGCTTATTTCAAATTAATCTGTCCCATTGCTTGAGATGGGGAAAAAGCATTAACAGAATAAATACGCTATTTACAGCATAAATTCAGAACTGAGAACACTTTTTTTTTTTTAAATGACTGTTAATTTGTCTTTGTTTAATGTGATGATATATTACAAATACCTGGAAAAAAAGGAGTCTGGAATCCACATCAGTGTTTGTCTTGAAGTGCTGAACCTAGGAAACCAAAGTTACACGTTTAGAATCAGCTGTAAAATTGGAAGGAAGTCTGCTTTATCAAAATGCTTTCACTTGTCCTACAAAGTTGATATCAAACAGGTTTGGGAAGTTTGAGATCATTTAAATGTCTGCACAAAGTCAAAGAGGCTGCAGATTCTTTGCACAGATTGTCCTTAAGCATGAAGCAGGACCATCCAGAGACCTCCAAAGCGTCATTCTTTATATGTTTGTAACATACTGTCCCAAACATCCTACATTTTCTGGTTCTCATACTTTGTCAACATTAATGCTTGCAAAAAACCCCAACCTCCCCCACCACCACACACACAGCAGCCACTAAAATGTAAGTTTATCAACAGTGTGCTACCTTTGTCATTAACTGCATGTTACTCTTACTTAGGACTCAAAGGGTGCTACATTGTGGACTGCAAAAGACTACAATGAGCTTCAAGTTAATAATTTACAGTAACTTCAATTATTTGCCATTTTGCTATTTGGGCCCTCTTAGGGGGGCCCAATAACAGTTAAAAGAAAGAATGAATTTACTCTGAATCATATTATGAAATAATACAAATTATAGTATTATTTATGATGCCAGACAGTATTTTACATATATAACTATGAACTCTTTTATACTTCTTCTGGTTTTGATTTAACATGAAGGAAGACAACTGGACTAGCAGCTTGGACAATGAGTTCATGCTTAGCATCAGCTCTCTGAGTGTACTTATCCTCTTACTAGTACCATGACTAAGAAACCTTTGGTGACCTCTTCATTAATGGAATCAAAAAAGGAAATGTAAAAGTAAAATTCCATGACAACTTGCCATATAGTACAGGAATACATTACAAAATATTTTTGGAATAAAAGTACTTAATCATAATTTATCTAGTTTTCACTGCTTGTATTTTCTGGTTTTGGAGGGGGAGGGGGGGAGGGGGGGAAGAGACGTAAACAAAAACCATTACTTTATACCCCTAAGAGGCAGAAACACAAAGGCTATATGGAACTACCATCCTGCATAAAACGTGGATTGTGCAGCTGCTCAACTGCAAGCATAACAATGACAAATCTGTTCTTAACAGAAAATCTACAGTATCAGTGTTCCAAGCACAAACATGCACAAAGTCTTTCCTAAAAAAAAAAAATTAAAAAAAATTAAAGAGAATCAAAGCAGTTTGCTATTTAAATGGAAAGTGACTTCTAAGTATATTTGCGGTTTTGCACAGCTTTTATCATCAGTAATACAGATCGCTACCCTTCTCTACTTTAAGTGTAAGGGATGATTCATTTAATCATATTACAGTATGTGCATAATAGAAAACAATGAGTTACATGAATTTTATCCAAGATTAATCCAGACACTGCTTGTAACTATGGGGACGCAGCATCACCAGTTAGCCCTTTTAAAGGTCTTCACAAGCCAAAGACTTTTATTGTCTGATACTTTAAATAGTTACACCTTTCAGTTATTTTTGTGTTTTTAGAAAAAAAGAAAAGAAAAACACCAGAGGAATTATGGTTTCCCAGGAAGTCGTGTATAGGCAGAAAGGTATGGAAAAAGTACTAGAACCACAGCTAGCTGGCATTTTCTACAACACTGAATGATAAATGCTAAATTAATTCTGAAGCAATAGAGAAGTCTGATGAGACCATGAAGACATTCAGGATCTTTGAACAGATGTTTGAGGACTCAATGGCACTATCTTCTCAATACACTACAGCACAATTTCTGACCTGAAGGCACATTTGCATTTAGGCATGAGTGACACTCAGCTATTCAGCGGCATCAAGATTGAAGTTTTGCTGGTGTTTTGACCAGCTGGGTTCCACTCCAGCATTTCCTAAGTCAGTTAAAAAGCTTAATAGCAGAACACTTGGGACTAGAAGATGTTCCAGAAGAACAAGCCACACAATAAGGAGGACAGGAAAAAGAGCCATCAACTGATTTCACATTTGTCTCCTTGCAATTTTATCAGTGCGTTTAGATAGCACAAGAATTTTCTGTCTGTGATTTAGCACTATGGTACCAGTTTAGTAAGCAATACCTCATACTAACATATACTTTATAACTTCTAATACATATACATTAATCTATGTAAACAACAAGACAGAATCCTCTTTGCCAGGATGCAGAAAGAAGCTTAGCTAGCAAAGTTTACATGTATAAGTGCATCTGCAGCTCCATGCAGCTAACATGCAGCAGTCAGATAGACATCGTATGAGGAAAATTAGGCAAACACAGTGCAATAATTTCTGTGAACGTTAACTTGCAAGAGGCTTGTGCTCCCACCAAAGGAATCCAAAGCTGAGACCAGGAACTGTTGGAACAACTGCACAGAACCGAGAAGCTCTGGCAGTCCCAGGGAGCAGTGGGAACCTTGTGTCAGAACATGGAAACCTGGGGTCTCAGTACTAGATGCTCCAAAGTATAACTGCTGTCAGAGACAGAGGAGAGCACTAATTTCTTCTCTTCTCATTCAACTCTACAAACAAAACTAAGAGTTTCAGGTTTCTAGTAAGGGTAACAGGAACTAATGAAGATGAGGAAATGTGTATAGTATCCCACACTCCCCCATTTGCCGTCCAGATCATCCACTCCACTGTCAGCTTTGAGTCACCTGCCTTTGCAAGCTGAGAAACCTGGCTCAGATATATTTTTCAAAGGATATGGGCACTACAAGAGAAGTTGAAGTTGCAAAAGACCAAAACCTCTTACATAGAGGTACCATTGCACGTTGTCTCCCTATTAAAAGGGAAATGTCCATGCACACATTTCCTACTCCTTACACCCAAATGATATCTGTTGACTAGAATCTAGACCTTCAACTAGAAATGAAATACAACTGTTAGTTTGCCTTACTCTTCATACTTCTCTGTGTAGGCAAGCCCTCTGAGGATGTGTATTTCTTCCCTGATTCATGCCCTGTACGTAATACTCTGTTTTCTGCAGAGGCACTTAATAAGTAAGATCTATTTAAAATTATGAGATTGAAGCATCTTTGTGATTCCACTTGTACTAAAAACCTAAAAGATGAACTGGCCTATAATTTCAGAGACAGAGTTCACTGAAGAACCTTATTCAGTGTAACACGAAATCTGGTCCAAGGCAACATCAACGTTATCCTGAAAGCATCATTATAGGTGAGTTTTGCCTATGCAAGTTACAAGCAGCTTCTCTGGGCTGAACCAGGTCCTTAATGTCTTATTATAACTAAGGAATCCTGCATCGATTTTTACGGCGCCCTCCTTTAAGAAAGGCTACAACATACAATTTAGTTATAAGAACAAGTTCATCCTCTGGGTAATGCAAGAAAATTCTTAAAATAGTAGTAGTAGCTCCTACTACTTATAGCTGGTTTCACATTGTGCGCAGCCTCAGGAAGACACATTACTTCATTTTCCACTAGCTACGGTAATCTGAATGATTTCACGCCTGAGCATTTTGACAGGAACATCTGCACTATTTATCACACAGATTCTGACCACAGCTGTCCCACAATTCTCTATCTCAGCCTGCCAAAACGTCTACATATGCCATCTTCCACACTTCCAGCGTACATTCAAATACAATACAATTCTTTATTCTGGTTGATAGCAGCAGTATCATATCAACCTTTTTAATACTTTAGTCTCTGAGGCTGCTAGATAGACTGATCACTAGAAGTCTACGGACCTGAAGGCAAAGCAAAGCTCTCCGTCCTCTACTCCTGAAGAAGCAGTATACCCAGAGAGTCCGTAAGACGCATTACTGGAGTACGTCTCTAGAAACCCCAGACACTGCAGGCTGACACCACGCAGGACTGCCAGCACTTCCCGTATCTCCCTCCAGGTACCCCGGCTCAGCTCCCCTGCACCATGCTGGGTGAAGCTCTATTCAGGCCCTCCCGGAGGCTGCACCACGTCCAGACCACGGAGCACCGGCAGACAGGTCCCAGGCGAGTCGGCACCGCCGCCCGCCCGGGACGGAGCGGCAGCCGGCCCAGGCTACCACCGGGCACGGCCGGGCAGCGCCTCCCTTCGGGTAGACCCCCGGCAAGGGCCGGCCCCCCTCGGCGATCCCCCTCGCTCCGATGCCCTCCGGTATGCGCTGGCCACCACCCGCCACCCCGCGGGACCGCAGCGGCCCGCCGGCAGGGCCCGGGGCCTGTCCCCCACCGCCCCGCGGCAGCCCCCGCACCCTCGCTCACCTGGTTCCGCCCACGTTGAGCTGGATGATCTCCCCGCTCCCGGCGCCAGCGAAGCCTCCGCCGTTCCCCGCCATCTTCCCCGCCGCCTGCTCCAGCTGGCGCCCGCCGCCGCCTCCCGCCGCCGCCGGAACCTCGGGGTCGAGGGAAGCAGCGGCGGGGCAAGGCGGCGGCGGCGGCGGGGAAGGAGGAGGCGGGGGATCGGCCAGCGGGCCCGCCCAGCCCTCTGCGGCCGCCGGCGGCCAGGGCAGGGTCAGCGTCCGGCCAGGCTGCGGCCCCGCGGGCTCCCCGCCGCTCAGGCCCGGCCAGGCCGCGCCGCCTCCCCGGTCCGAGCGGAAAATGCCATGGCAACGCGACAGCACCTGGAGGAGGGGGGCCGGCGCGGGCCAAAACGCCTCGAACCGTTCGCGGAACGGGGCCGGCTACGAAGAGGCGGGGACCCCCCGCGGCGGCGGCCGGGGCGGGGGGGAGGAGGTCAACGCCTCCCGGGGGAAGGGACGGGCCCGGAAGGGGCCGGGTGCGCTCGGCTGCTCCCGAGGTGGGGGCCCTCCTGCGAGCCGGCGGGGCGGAGCCGGGCCGGGCCGGGCCGGGCAGGTGAGCGGGGCGGGGCGGCCGCGGCGGGCCCTGCTGCCGCCGCCGCTGGCCTGGCCCGGCCTGGCCCGCCCCGGCCCGTGCAGCGAGGCCGCCGTCGGGAGCCCGCCCGTCCCGGGTGCGGCGTCACGCCTGGAGGAGAAGGAGCCAAGAAGGCGGAATTCTTGTCTTTTGTGCTTTTAAAGGAAGGGGGGAGCCGCCTGTGCCGCCATCAGGCGCCAGCGACCCCGGCGTAAAATAAAGCCACCGCTAGCGAGGCCCCTCGGGCCTTGTGTGTCCCTCCGCCCGCAGGGACCCCGGGCTGCGGAGCTCAGGCCTCCGGTAAATGGCAACGCCCTGCAAGAGAGACATAGAAACAGAAAATTCCTTGAAAACTCGACGGGAAGGCAGCGGTGGCACCGTGGAGTTTAAAGCCTGGGTTGCAGCCCAGCCTCGTTAATCCAATTCTGCACTGATGAAAGGGAAAAAATAGTAGACACAACAAATCTGAGCCCACGGTGCAACTTGAGGAAGAAATCTATCACAACAAGTGAAGGGAAATTGAGGAGGAAATAAATACCAGTGCAGTTAGCAGAGGAAGTAATAAAATTGTGGTTTAAACTTGTGAGGGTAGGCTTTATGATTAATTCCTACACTCAGAGGAATAAGCAAACACGGTATTTTAATTTATTGTAAGTGAAATTTGCCTAGAGATTGAAAACCCGCTGTGAGGATCAACGCCCTATTTAAACATAATAGTTTTCTGCAAGGACACATGGATAGAGATGAAGCATGTTCAAAAACTCTATGTTGCAAATGCTGTCAGAGTTATATGACAAGTCTAGGAATAAACTGCTTGGAGTAACCTGGCCACTTCCTCACTTGCATACCTTGGAAATTCAAGTTTTATTCCTCTAGTCATATTGTAGAGCCCAATTGACCAAAGCTATGAAGATACCTTTGCCAGGCAGTGAAGTATTTTGGAGAAGTGACTTTGCTATCACAAGGCCCTATCGCTATCGCGGCGAAACACACAGCCACATTAGGCTTCTTGGGCTAATTGGCTAACCAGCACAGCATATTAAGCTTGGGCAGGGAGCCTACGAATACTTCTGTAATGTGTTCCGAATATGTTAGTACAGACGCTTCCACGGTGTGTTTTGTCCTAGAGCCTAAGGGGAAGGGAAAATTGAAAAGCAGCCAAATGTGTCAGCAAGCCCTAGACCTCCATGCTCTCTGTATGGTTTGTAGTCTGGCTGTAGTTTGGGTTTCTTCTTGGGTTTAAGAAGAGCCTGCTTTCAGATTTCTGCTGAGTTGTCTTCTCCTTCCCCAGAGCATATAACAGGAAATAAAAAATGTTCAGGTGTGCTATGAGGCAGAGAAGGAAATTGAACTTCCTCTCCTATGTCCTGAGGGAGTCCTCTATTAAAGTATTGGATAAGAGAGGGGGAAGGGATATTTTTCTTGTTTTTGGAAGGAAGGCTGACACTCGCTACCTCAACCCATCAGCTTTTAAAAGAAAAACTTAAGTCAGAGAGGGTTTGAGGCTGTGGATCATGCTTGGAAACCAAACCCTTCAACCTACCGCTGTGGACTCTGTGTAGAAGACTTGCACCTATCCCCAGTGTTTCCTATGGGCCATTTTGAGCGGCTGCTCATTCAGGCAGCTGACTAAAACATCACTTTTCTGCATGCCTAATTCAATCATGTTTTATAAGAAATCTAATAGCTTAGGTAGTCAAGGACTATAAATTGCACTGCGACTGGCCACGTGTCTTAAAGAAATGGCACTGTAAGCATTGTGCGTATAAATGCTTCCATGGCCCAACTTGCTTAGATCACTTTTGAAAAATAATGTCTTGGGCTCCTAAATCACGTTTGCCTCACAGTGCCTAAATACCATTAAGATTTGCCTCTTCTTAAACAAAACATAAACACCATTGGCATTTGTCATTCGATTCATGAAATTCAATGCAGGAAGAAGCAATGCGAGAAAATCAGCTGTGCATTGATGCATTCTCTGACAGCTGCAGTCCTCAAACACTTCCACTAGATGCCTCCGTTGTTTTTAAAGTTAGCTTCCAAAATGTAATTCCTGTTTAGCCTAACCATTTAAAGCATATTCTCAAGGCCATTTCTCTTCATGTTGCAATTAAAATACATGATTTGCAATCACTCCCCAAAAAATCCCAAGTTCATTTCAAAGCACACATCACATCAGCCTTGTACAATATTAATATCCAAAGCAACTTTATGTTGCTAGTTGCTATGATCTTTTGATTAATTCATCCAAAAAAACCTGTCAACAAAGGGTCACATGTGGCACTATGCAAAAAATAGACATCAGAATAAAATATACGTGCTTCTCAGTGATGATTGTACAGTTTAGGAAATAGGGAGGCCCATGCAATGAATTATTTGCTATGTGATGGTGCACATTTTAATTTGTAATTTGATCTCTTTAGTTGCAATACTTCAAGCTAAGAGTACAAGGAACGGTTTCTTACCCACTTTTATCCACTTGGGTATGAGTACAGTTTTCTTGTGGAGCATCCTGTTTTCTCACCAAGACACTAGTTATTCCATTCAAAAGAAGGCAAATTCTGCTGTATAAATTGTATTTGGGGACACCTCCCAATGGCACGGTTGCCCATCAGCTACTTAAAACAGAAGTCTAGGGAGGAATTGCTACTCTTTGGCATGTTTGCCAGGTACCTGTTTTGCTAAGTTATTGCCTGAGAAACAATTTGGCTCCCCAGGGAGCCAAAATAAGTTAGGTAATAAATTCCTTCTCTGCCTGCTCAGCAGATCCATAGTGCGGGAGATTTTGCACCACCCTGGACAAGCTCCTTTCCGACCACTTACACCAACGCTAAATGTGGTGCAGCAGTCTGTGCAACAGGACAGAGTGGCTGGACACCAATTCCTGAGATATATTTTTAGCTGTTTATATGAAGCCTAAGTCAGACTTCATTCTTTTTATTTTTCATAGCATCTAGTTTGGAAAACCAATTAAATGTTTTGGAAGTGAATAAGCATTTAATTTTGGTGATGATATAATGTGTTACATTATTATTGTCTAGGACTATTTTAAAATAAAAGTCACTTTGCATATTTGAGGGAGGGGGAGCCCCTCAGCAATTTAAAGTCCCCATCTGTTTTTTTAACTATTTACTGACAAAATGTGAGAACTTTCCGACAGGGATCTTGTCTCTATATCTTTCTGTAAACTATCATCTTGATTGCTGGCGTTATACGATAATAATGCCAAATTAAAAATTTTCTACCGTCCGCTCTAAAGGGAGGAGCCTTGGAGTCTCACCAATATAGTCACTCTGGGAAATGGTACTATGAGTCACTAGGAACAATAGTTGGTGCATGCTCAGTTTTTCCCCAGCTTTGCTTACAATTACTTAGCTTGAAGGGTGTAAAGTTTGAAGGTACTCAGTTAATAGCTGGAGTCCAATAACGAGTACTAGAATAACTTTATATATGCCACAGGGGAGAGAGGAAGCTCATGGGACTAGGTGGAGTATGCATTTCTTCATTCCTGAACATATGGTTGTTGCTTGCAAATTGGGAAACAACCTTTCTTTTCAGCTCCAGATGCAGTGCTGCACAGTGGGTGGCTACCAAGGATGTTCCCTTTGCCCAGAGCAGCTCCACCCCACAGCCAAATAAAAGGGATGTTGGCAGAAATGTCTGTAAAGGCTTTTTTTTTCCTCTCTTGAAATAGAGTGAAAGGAAGGAGACGATCAATCCAGGATCAGGTCAGAAGCAGCTTCCTAGAAGGGGAAGAAAGATTCTGCAACGTCCTGTAAAGTCCTACGTATCCAAGTCTGCTGAATCCCTGGAAAATTCTTATAACCTTCATTTTCGGAAAATAAGTCTTGAAATCTTTGTGTTCAACAAGTCTGGGGGAGATTATTATTATGCTTCAGCATAGTATTTGTTCTCAGTTACCAAGTGTGGGATGTCCACTAATCCTGCTACAGAGCACTGCTGAGTTCTGCTCCCCAAAGGGCTGCCAGGACCACATGCCACTCAACAGCTTTTCTTTCAGAATTTCTGCAGTTGATTTTTTTCCTTGCTAAACTGAAAAAAAAAAAAAAATTCTAAATCTACCATATTTTTGAAAAGCTCCTCCCCTTCCCAGTACTCTAGACAAATTTAATAGGAAAATAAGTGTTAAATTACTCACAACCTAATAATTTTCAGTATATCCTGGCAGGGCTGGGTGAGACAAGAGACAGCTCAAGTCCAGTAAATTTGTGTGGTATTTTACTAGTACATGCTGTGTCCACAGCGTGGGGCTGTTTGCCAGTACATGTCTATTGTGAAAGCCTAGGCTTTTTCCCATTCAGGACAGGGGAAGAATGCCACTGCTGCAGACTCCAGTTTGATTTGAAAATCCCTTGAGTTTGCATGCAATGTATGCATTTGTGTTAATCATTTAAGTCATTCAGCTAAAGTTGTCTAAATTTCTGTATTGAGTCAGATTCTGTTTATGAACTGGATGTAGCTAGTAATCGAATATCTTCCCTAAGACTGCAATCTATCCTAGACAAACAGGGTTAGATTGTCATAAGTTAGCACAGCTTCATTTATGTTGGACTGCTGTGTAAGCAGGCACCACTGTATGGCAGGCTGATGGTCCAATAAATACCTGTATATACTGTCAGGTATGAAATAATAAAGGCACAGGTTGTAACATAGACATTTACCTGAAACATTAATTCATTTGTGTCTTTTGTTCATTTGTCAAGAACTGTTCATCAGTCTGGGTTTGTTTGTAAAAATCACAGAGAGAATTGAAGATCTTGCATATTAGAAAAGACATTCTTAAAGATGAACAAGACACAAATTCTGAAAGTATCTGTGAAAAATTTTTTATATGATCAGTTATTTTGTTCTCTTTTTGCTCCTTCTGACATTTTTCAGCCCATCAATGTTGATTATGCTCAAGCATTTTAATGCTTGTTTTGTGGTTCCTTGTTTCAGTTACAATAATTGAAGGGTTAGAGACAGAAACTTTATATTCTCTATGCGAAGTCAATACTGGAAACCCAAAAAGTTTTTTGAATTCTGTGAGCTGAAAGGACAACTGTTATTTGGCCTGACCTTCAGTATAGTACCAGCAAAATAACCCCATGTAATACCTTCTGCCTCAGTTTGACTCCTACCGTATATTTGTAATACCAGATCTGGATGTCTTTCTGAAAGGCTGAAGGACAGCCAGTGACAAAGCATCAAATCCACTGCATACAAAGGTGACCTGTCTAGCATTTAGTTACCCATTCATGGGTAAACATTCATGCTGTCTCTGCCACGCAGTCTTGTCTACATGAATTTTGCAGCTATCAGTTTGCCTTCTAATGAAGAGATGTTGAACTGCCTTCTTAAAAAACATATTTGTGGACTGATCTACTCAACTGCTCTTCAAAAACTTAAATCTCATGCCATACAACAGCATGAGGGGACATGCTTTTTCAAAATATTTTCTTACTGGTTGGTTTTCAGTACTGGCTTTGGCTACAGGAATGGAGATACCTGATAATCCACATATCCATATGACTCCAATACACATCTCTCAGATGAGCCTTGAAAACCGCAGTAAGGGTGAGAGTGGATCAAAGCTCCTTTCAGCTCATTTATTCTAAAGACTTAAGCAAATGTACTTTATACACACAGGAGATTACAGTTTTCTAAACTGGACAGTTAGCTAAACTGTGGCAATGAGAGGAAATACAACAAAAATTTCATATTTGAAGTCCTACTTACTTTTGTTTTAAGATAACATAGAGTACTTGTCTGTATAACCAGCCAGGAGCAACCCACGCTCCTAGGAGTCCTTCCAGCTTTATCCACCGTATAATCATCAAATTGATGAGTACTTAAACCCACATATCTAGAATGCTGACCTGTGAGCAAGGTGCTGTGAACTTACCTTGCTTCATTTGCTGCAAAGAGTTTAAAACTCTGCTGCATCCATTTTTATTCACTGATGTTTTGAAATTACCTATATTTATGTGACCATCTTGGTGAAGCTTTTGAAGGTTCAAAATATACATGTAAACACAGGTACCGACCTATTCTTCTTCACTGGTAATTATTTTAAACAGTAACACCTATTATGTTAGCTCCTTACCTGAGTGACTGATTGCCAACACTTAGCAAAACATGATGTGTGTGTATGTATCTGTGTTTGTATATATATAATTGTTGCTTGGTTCTAGATGGGTAGGGAAAGGCTCAATTTAGCAAATATTTTCTTTACAATACTTAGTAATAGCTAAGCAAGTGCCTGAAACTTTTGGCCATGGAGAGGAAGACTGTGTTCTGGTATATTCTGTCCAAAAGTTGTTGGAGGAGGATCACTTGTACTACTTACACATCTTTTCATATGAACTTTTGAATTATGTTGGCTGCCACTTGCATATTCTGCTTTTCCTTTAGTAAGTGATCATATTTAACTTTATTTCCTTTTTTGAGGGCATGTTCAGTAGTGAGGTCTTTGATTTACATCACTCTAGTAGAATAAACCTCTTCAAAAAGGCAGGTTAAGCCATGTTTATGGCTGTTTTACCATAAGCAGCTTGAGTAAGTACTAGAGCAGTGCAATGCAGCCAGAGCATACTAGTGAGCTAGCATAAGCAGACAGCGAGGTGGGTTGAAAACTGGCTGAACAGCCGAGCCCAGAGACTGGGCTCGAAGTCTAGTTGGAAGCTGGTAAACTAGTGGTGTCCCCCAGGGGTCAGTACTGGGTCCAATCCTGTTTAACATCTTCATTAATGATCTGGATGATGAGGCAGAGTGTACCCTCAGCAAGCTTGTAGATGACATGAAACTGGGAGGGGTGACTGATACATTAGAGGGTCGTGCGGCCATCCAGAGGGACCTTCAACAGGCTGGAGAAATGGGCTGACAGGAACCTCATGAAGTTCCACAATGAGAATTGCAAAGTCCTGCACCTTGGGGAAGAGCAACCCCAGGCCCCACTATATGCTGGGGGCCACCCGGCTGGAAAGCAGCTTGGCAGAAAAGGCCCTGCGGGTCCTGGTGGACACCGAGTTGAACATGAGCCAACAACATGCCCTGGCCACAGAGAAGGCTAACTGTATCCTGGGCTGCATTAGGAGGAGCGTTGCCCGTAGCTCAAGGGGTTGATCCTTCTCCTCTACTCAGCACTGGTGAGGCCAGTCCTGGAGTACTGTGTCCAGTTCTGGGCTCCTCAGTACAAGAGAGACATGGAGCTACCGGAGAGTCCAGCAAAGGACCACAAAGATGATTAAGCATGGAGTGGTGCATCTCTCTTACAAGGAAAATCTGAGAGAGCTGGGACTGTTTAGCCTAGTGCAGAGAAGGCTCAGGGGGAATCTTATCAATGTATATAAACACCTGAAGGGAGGGTGCAAAGAAGAGGGAGACAGACTCTTCATTGTGCCCAGTGATAGGACCAGAGGCCACAGGCGCAAACTGAAACACAGGAGGTTCCCTCTGAACATCAGGAATCACTTCTTTACTGTGAGGGTGACAGAGCACTGGCACAGGTTGCCCTGAGAGGCTGTGGAGTCTCCATCCTTGGAGATATTCAAAAGCCATTTGGACGTGGCCCTGGACAACCAGCCCCTAGGTGGCCCTGCTTGGACGAGCTGACCTCCAGAGGTCCCCTCCGACCTCAACCATTCCGTGATTCTGTGAACATGGCCATGTATTTCAAGAATAGCTTTTGCTTTTCAAACCACAGAGAAACATGGTTTCACAGCTTCCTTTGGTGGCTGGTGGTTTTCCTTCTCATCCTTTCCAACAATGCACCTTCCTTACCCACATTTTAGATTCTCTGAATCTAGCAAACCCTTCAATACAAGTAACTAGTCAATGTGGCTTTTTCCATAGCAGCCAACGCACCTACAGTATCTGTAATTTCATGTTACCAGATTCTGTTCCTTACAGGATGCTGTTCTCCAGTTGCTTATCATATCGCCAGTCTTCAGGCATTTAGGCTGAAATTTCCCAGGTTGTGTTTCTTCCTTAGGCTCTTCTTGGAAACTGAAAACACTGAACACTGTTCTGGATATCTAAAAACAGAAAGGAAATATGCAATTTTAGAGAGGTTAAAAATTCTTAGTTTTACTTGAAATTTGTAAGCAGGACTTCAACTTTGGCAAGACGACAGATCATCTCCTTTTGGGGGAATATGGGCTTTGTCAGCAGTCTTATGAATAGTCAGTCACTGAAATTTGACCGAGCTATTAGTATCTGAAAGCCTCAATCTCAGCTGTTCAAAAGCAACCTAAACTTTTGAAGCACAGTCTGAGAAGCACCTCTTAGAATGATTTTCAAATGTATAAATGCCTTTGGCATGTTATTATTGGACCAATATTTTTTTCTTATTTCAAAATTTTAAATAAATCTCCACCTATGAAGCAGCTATCCTTTCCTTGTTCCTGAAATAAAGTATAATTAAGAGTCTTCCAGGGAGGCAACTGGGAAGCTGTGGTTAGGCCAGTACATGCAGGGAGACAGAGCCTTGCCCCAGCTGCTCTTCAACACAGCTGCTTCTTCCAAACTGGCCTGGGTGGTCCGTAAGCAGCAGAAGGACCCAGAGCCAGAGAGGGGAAGAGCCAGACTTTTGCAGGTCACCTGGAAGACTCCTGGCAATTTCACCTTTCCCTTATTTGTTCTCTCTGTTGTCATCTTCACTGATGATTTCCAATGGTGGGGTTTTGTTTCTTGTGTGATGTGATTGTCTCTCAAGTCTTAGAGTTGCGTAGCAGAAACTTCTGTTATTTTGGCGTAGTTCACTAGCAGTGTATCAAACAACAAGAAAATTTTAAAATGCTAGATCCGATTCTAACAGTATGTAAAGTAAAAGGCAACACTGCATTATTTTCACACCTTGCCAGAACCCTTTCTTCTTACCACAGAAGCAATTAATATTGCATCATCTTTCTTTTCATATTACAGTCACAGTGCTTGATTCGGGAAAGGAAAGGTAATTGTCAGTTTTCTGTACTAAAGTCACACATGCACATGAAATCTTATTCATGAAAAAATACTCTAATTTTGAATAAAACTTCTGAAATCTCTTGAGAGGCCAGAAATGAATAACAATGAAACCATTTATCACTTATTGAAATGGACTAATTACAATGAAGGTTGCCAATATTTTTTTTTCTTCCATATTTCTGGAAAAAAGAAATCCCATTCTAGAAGTGCTGCAAAGATGAAAAAAACCCCTTCTGCATATTGGTATATTTCAACTTTGCACAGCAGAACTAAGACTTCAGGTTAAAAATGTATTAAAACATTATCTTAGCTAATATTACTAGAGGGACAAAAAATACTAACTGTGGAGGATTTTTCATTTTACAGAAGTCTCCAGCCATGGCCCAAACAGAGACCATTACTGTCATTTCACATTTATATCAATTAGTGTTCTGTCCTTACCTTGTATACTGCTTTTCGTCTTGTCATCAAATATTGAAATAGAAATGTGAAAGATTTCCTTGGGGGTATAGATTGGGGAGGGAGGGGGAGTAATTTACAGGAGATGTTTGAGGTAATGGGATGTGAGAGAACAGTGGAAGTCACATTTTGGAGACAGCATAGCACATAATATCGAAAGGTCCTTGATTTAATTCTGTATTTCAAAAAAAATATTGAGTGAGGAGACCTTTCAGACTTTGGTGACAGTAATAAGAACACAAAAAAAAAATAGCAGGTAGAAGAAAAGATAGGTGTTCTCATTTGCAGTCAGTGAACCAAGTAAACAGAAGAAAATGCATCTGAAGTATAATGATTAAGGACAGAAAAAAGAATTTTCATTTTTTACTCAATGCATTGTGCTCTTAAACAGGATTAAACGTGTATGTGCATAATCAAAATACCCATAGTTACACTACATCTTTATTAGAAGGAAAATGTCACCTTGTGGCATTAAGAAACGCATCGTTTTGTTGTTTAATAATTTTCTGCTGCAGGATTTCTGAATTGTTCTATGATGGTTTTAATGTTGGACACTGGAGGAGGAAGTAATTGAACTGGTTTAAAAGGGTTGACTTTCAAAGGATGGGTACCTTGCTATTTCTGAAGTTGTCTTGAAAATATCTCCATCTGAAAATCCAAATATTGTGGCACGCAAATTAAGTAGTCATTTTCAAAAATCATGACTGTAAAGTCCAACATCCTTTAGCAGTCCCTTGAGTCAGAGTTAATCAAATTCTAGCTATGAATTTTTTGCACCCATGTTGGCAGAGAAACGCTATATAATTACAGATTACATAGCTGATTGATGGTGACTTCATGAGTCACACAAAAGGATAATGAGCCATTTCTTTAATAAAAAGTATTTAATAAGTGGTGTTTCTACTTATTCCTTTCTCATTTTAAATGGATACTTCAGCTTTAGAACTCTGATTTCCTACATTTCCAGAAAAATACTTCATATATTAGGCCATACATACTAATTTTTGAATCATTGGCTTTTCTGATTTTCCTTAATTGTTAGTTTAATAACGCAAGATGTGAAAGGCAGTCAACAGCATGTCAGATAAAATTCCAGTAGAAGCTTACTGGGAGTAGAATACCAGCAGTGCAGTTTCACTTGAGGCTTCTTCATAGAACTGTGTTGCCTTAATGCAATTTAGTAGTCTGTTCCCATTTAAATGGAATTCTCACCTGGTATAGAAAAGACTTAATTTTAAAATGCTATAATGTAATAATATATAAATAAATAAAATATAAACTATAGCTTTGCCTAGTATTATCTGAATTTGTTTTTCTTTATCTCTTTCTTTCAGAATTCATAGGAATATGAGATAGAAGTACTCATGTTTGCAAACAGCTGGGGATTATGTTTCTGGTTTGTAAATCTACAAATTGATTAAGTAAAGTGTTTGTTAATATATTATAGTATTTCTCTAGTCTCAGAAACTTTATATTCTATTAAAAAAAAAGTTTTTTTACATTTCTCCAGTCTTGCACCTCTGTGTTTCTCCATTTCCCCCTTGTTACCGAATTTATCAGAACTCTCAACCTTGTACCCATTCAGTACTGGTACCGTTTCTCAGAAGGCATTTGGCAACTATCTCCAGACCATTTAATTTACTTGCGCTTGCCACACACAAATGTTCAAGTTATTGTTTCCAGTGGCCACCAGGTTGTGGTTCGAGAGAAAGAATCCAGTTTCCAACTACTGAAATAACCCTTTCTTTTCTATTCAGGATCACAGAGTTGAACTGAAAGCCTAACTGAAGTGAAGTGATACTCTTTAATCTTATCTGGACTTAATGCCACAATTATACTAGGTTTGCTTACAGCACAGCACAGATGCTTTAATAATTTTCAGGCCTTCAAAAGACCACAGCATCTTCTAGTAGCACATCCTGCTGATGACACTGGTCATTGCCAGGTGCTTCTTTATATCCAGGTAACTGCCATAGTGACCAGAACTATAAAACTAAAAAGTGTCTTCCTAACCTCTGCCACTTACTGGATGTCTTATGCCTGGAAGAGCAACTACACTTTATCCTGTGTAAACTAAATACGCCTGTTTTTATTCTTCATACATAATTCCTGTGGGTCTTCCTCTTATTTGAATTACATAATTTAGTGACTTCAGAGGTGTTTTTTTCCTTTTTCAATCACATCCAAAGGAAATGAATACCAATGAGATTACAGCTATATTAAGGGAGAACAGCACCAGAAAAATTCATAGGCACTAGTATAATTTTCCTATTATTCACTTCTATTACAGGAACAAGAAATACAGCAATAAGAACCTCCATATGATAAAGCACGGCTACTATGCAATACATACAGTTTTACTTATATTGCTTTAATTGTACCTCTAAATGTAATGGAGAAGAACCAAGAGGGTGGGTATGGAGGGGCTTTAATTGTACCTCTAAACATAATGGAGAAGAACCAAGAGGGTGGGTACGGAGGGAGGAGGTTGTAGCCTCCTGCGTCACGCCGTGCAGCTCACGCGAGATGGCAGCGACTGCAGCCCTCCTCGCTTGCCCGCACTCTGCTGCGCCCAGGCCTGTGCTCACATCTGGCAGCGGTGCTGCATGCTCAGGCAGAGCATTTCGTGTGCTGCCAACGCCTGATAATCAGCGTGCTGTGTCACGGCATTGTATGGTAACAGTTGTATGAAACGCTCTTTGCCTTATGGTTTTTCTGTCTGTGCAGAATTGAGGACATGTAATTCTTCACCCTGTGCATGATAAGCGCATAAAGATTATCACTGACACATTCAGGTCATTGACTTTTCTTCATAATATATGCAATATAAATTTTATTATATCATTTGTGTCATAATAAAAGTCTGAACTTGACGCCCACTTAAAACACATTATTTTAATTTCATTAACAATATTCTGTGATGATGAATCAACTTACAGAAAACTCATAGCTATTTCTTATTGTGCTCAAGTCTCATAAGAAACTTAAAGTTGGGAATTGTTTAAGAAAAACCACAACAGATTAAAACCTTTAAAGAATTAGCAATACGAGAAAATAAAGAAATACTAATATTTTTCATTATTGAATACAATGCTAAAGGAAAAGTAAAAAATGCCTAGCAATATTGAAATGCTGTATACTGAAGTTACTTGCACGTGAATCTTGTGAATTTATAGCTGTAGTTTTTGATACCGTGAACAATATACTTGCTGTTTAAGAGCATACTCTGTTAGAAATAAAAAGGATATATACATAAAAGCAAAAATGGTGATCACCTTATACCAGCCAAAAGATAAACCCATTTTTAATGGACAGACTGTAGCATGAAAATAGGCAGCGTTTATGATCCATCTGAATGGATATGGGGAGAGTGATTCAACTGAAAGCCAGATGCCATGATGGTGTTTGTTTGGTTGTTTTAAGTCCCTAGAAAAAAGCAAATCTAATGGACGAAAAAAGCTGTGCAAACTTTGAATGCATTTTTTGGAAGTCTGGAAAAAAAAGAATTTAAGTCAAGAGGGTGATAAAAGAGGATGTGGGGGGTTGAGTGTACTTTTCTTTGTTATATTGAAAGTAGCCAAAGGCTGAATGACAGCTTTGCTTAAATTCTGTCCTGATTTTGGGGGGCTTTGGGTATTGGGCTATAACATTAACTGCATCCTTTTTAATGTATTTCACTCTAAATAACAAATTATTAATGTTATTTTTTCCTTCTTTTAAAAAAGGAGAAAATGTCCTCATTAAGGCATTGTATAAGACTGTAAACAAAATTATTGCTTGTTGCATTTCCTAACTGCATGCATTCTAGCTAAATTGTATTTTAAAGCTACTTTTCAGACATTTATCCTGTTTACTGTCTTACAGAATAAAACTAACACATCATAAAGCTATTTTCCAAAGTTTAAAAAGGGTTATTTTGCTACTGTTTATTTGGCTTGTCATATCATTTTCCCTTAAAAAATAAAAGATTTAAAACTGCTTGAGAACTGGTCCTTAAATATCCTGAGACATGGAAAGGCATTCTCTGTAGGGGTATCTGAGGAAGAAAGGATAGCTTCTCATTCTTTCTAGTCTATGTATGGATAAACATTACCAAACTTCTAACATTGCTCCTTATCTAAGTATTCATCAGGTGCTTTTAATGATGCACGTAAACATATTGCAGGTAGCAAGCAATATTGTGGAGTTATGTATTAAAATAGAAAAAACACCCTAAAACCCAAACACTGATAACGATACAGTAAGTGTAGAATTCAAGGAGTTTCCTGATTATTAGGTAGATCTTGGTCTGTAACCTTAAATACTCTTTTGAGGTATGTGTAATCCTAAAGAGATCATACTTGCTTGTCTCTCTGGTGCCCTACAATCAAGACCCTTCAAACGCAAATCCACAGAGATGCAGATTTACAGCTGACCTAGAGCACCTTTGTTTTACAGACAAACATTTCTTCAAAGTCAAACAGAAGGCGAGACCCTTTCCTGATCATAACGTATAGTAAATTAAAAAGAGTTTTAAAATAAATTATACTGTACCATGCTTGATCTGGAGTTTAGGGCAAACCCTAAAACCAGACAACTCTCATTGACTCAACTTACATTTCCTCCCTCTCTTCCTTTTGTAGTGAAAATTAGCTATGATTCTGTATAAAATATTAGCAACATCTCAAAGAAGCCTCCCCTTTTTAGTTCTTGTAGCAGCCAACGTGTAGCAAAATGCTCCTCCCTGAGGAGATGTAGAGACACAAGTCTCTTCTTTCAGTTTATTCACCACTGAAGAAAAATTATTTACTTTAACTTCAGATTGTTGCCAGAGATTTTATTCTTATATTAGGAATAATCAGTACTTTGGGCCGTCAGTGCCAAATTGAAGAAGGACCAAGCAGTTTAAGATATTCCCTGAAAAAAAACAGGAAAGAAACTCTGCATTCCATCCCACTGAGTGTCTTAGAACATCAATAACATGGGAATATCCAAAGATATATCTCCCCAGAAAGTGTTCTGTAAGAGCAAAAATATAAAACATTATTTTTCTTTAAAAAAAAATATTTTTTTTAAAGTTAACTTGTAGGATTGTGCTCTCCAGGACCAGATTAAGCTATCTATTTACAGGGAAAACTTTCCTTAGTATTATCTATCCAGTACTGACTGTGGTTTACCCTTCAAAGGTCCAAAGAACACCGCAATGAACCAGGCAAGGGGTTGATCACAATATTTGCTTTTTGGCTGTTAGAGCAGCTCTTCAAGCTCAACACAAAGCAAAACGTGATATAAAAAGTACTGCACAAAAATGCAGTAGTATTTCAACATAGTTCAACAGACAATCATATTTAAAGCACTGTATAAATATAGCCTGTTGTTTTACAAGCGTTAGTCACCATCCCCTACCTTTGCCTCAAGTAAACTAAAACGTTAAGCCTTTGAATTTCATGCAACTTAAGATAAAATATCTCAAGCCTTTAGCTCTGAGCCACCTGAATATTACCATTCTTGAAAGTGATGCTGAACACATACCACTGAGAGTGCCCTCCTTGCATATAAAACGTTGGAGTAGCAGGCTCTGCTACTTCTCCAACAATTAATTCTGTTTTCAGATATGTCCTGGTTTTTAAATGAGTTAAAAGCGTGGCTCTTTCCTTCTGTTCTTTGCTTTTAGAATTATTACTGTCTGTGCTCCATAATGTTGATCCTAAGCAGGATGAAGAACAAGAATGCAGAAAACATTAATAAAGCCATAATCAAGCTTTATGAAAACATATATTTGGCATTGAATGGGATAACTTCCAAAGAAATAGAGGGACATATTCTAAAATACTGTGAAGGAAATTGTACCCTATAATGATTTTACATATCAAAGTTCTACTTGGATTTACTAACCAAACATCCAGAGGCAGAATTTCATTGATTCTGGGTGGTCACAGCTCCACCAGCATTTATATCAACAGCCTCAAGAAAAGGCACTGAAGCAAAAGTATTTTTGAGTTAGACTGTTTCTGTATCGAAGCACGATAGATTTTGTTCCTCCATATAGACACCTACTCTGAGTTCTTTTATAGTCAAAAAGATTAATTTAAAGCCTCTTTTATGAAACAGAAAATTCAGTAGAAAACTTCTGTACTTGCCAAATGTTAGGGTGCTCCATGAAAATCCGCCTGAACAAAAATATCCTTCATTTTTTTGTAACCAAACCACAGAAAGTAGCTAATTTTAAACTCAGTAATAGTTTTGGGTTGGTTTTTTTTTTCAGACAAGCACACAAACTTCTGGAGAAAAAAATGACAAAAGCAAAACACTGGTGATTCTGGGAACTATTTTATGGAGAAATACTTTCAAGTCATATCCACTGATCATGGGCATTATAAAAGATTATAAGAAAGATGGCTTACACATATACCTCTTGAAACACAACACTCTACAATAGCTGTGACACCAGGCTCCATAAGCAGACTGTTACTGACATGAAGGGGAGGGGTACCAGCTATTGAATCACTAAAACCACTTCTGTAATGTTGTGTGGTTCTTAGAGGTCTTCTAGCCACATGATGAAGTCTGATATCGCTTCGGTTATAAAAAATGATTTGATTATGGGCTAGCAAAAGCTTATTAGAGTCCCAGCTGTAGCATACCTTGCTTTTAATTCTGGACTGTCCAAGGTATGCTGTATGTGTAAAGGGTAAAGATCACGGAGAAAGCTATAATGTAGGAAAAGAGAGAGCAGAAATGCAGTAGAAAGTGGAAGTGCTGTACAAGATCTTTTTGTCTAGGAGAGGCATGTAAAAACCCACCAGAAGTCTTTTACCTGTTTCCAGAGTTTGACAAATTCTGTTTTACAGTTTTTCCTGCACTGAATCACAGTTCCCTTGTTTGTTAGCGTGAGATGCTGCTAAAAAGACAAAATAAGTTTAGCTTCTGTGATATTGTTCTCAACATTATGCAGGCATTTGTACCAAGTTAGGTAATTATGATTTAGTTACAGAAACTTACAACTTACAGAAACTTACTTAGACTATCTGTTCACCTCTACAGTATTTTAATAAAATTTGCCTATGGCAAAGAAATAAATCAGGGTAATGATACCTCATTACTCACACAAAGTACTGAAACAGTAACGTATTGGCTTTGGCTGAATAATTTCAATAGTGATCTTGTGGTCACGGGCAACTGGAGCCTCAGGTCTCTTAAACTTTTTGTGTCCTTGGCTTATGGAAATAATTTCAACAAACTTTTGCTTAGTATTCTCCTGGGTAAGAAGAAATAGGAAGCACCATGTGTTCTAATCAAATACAGGCAATTCATATGCTACCTTCCAACATGTTTGAATAACCCTTTAAACAAAGCACCCCCCTTTTGAAAACATTAATCACACATCTACAAACATCTAACTACAGTGAATGTAATTTGACAATGAATTATAAAATGCAGAATCGAATGTCAAATCCACCACAGCTGAAATTAGTGATACCTCTGTAAGATGAATCCTGTTACTGCAGAGATACCTGTACTCAAAGCCCTCTGGCCCAGCCCTGGTATCTGTACATGCAACCAGACAAGTAAGATCAGAAAAAAACCCCACCCACCCTAAAACTTAATTGCTTTTTAAAATAAAAATACATACTTATTTCTAACATAGGCATTATAGTATTTTCTTTACTTTTTAATATTCCTTACTTTCATAAGGAGCTTAGTGTAGTATTAAAATACACTTATATTCTTAATTAAAATAGGGCAACAAAACAGCCCATGTAGAGCAGACCCCACAATATAGTACAGCTGCACAGCTCGTGGGGCTGTAGAAGTAAGGAATTCTAGTAACTGAGATTATACGTGTCAGTGCTGCAGCGTGAACTAAGCTGAAAGTTAAGGACAAAGATGTTAACAGAAAGAGTAAGGAAGCCCAGCATGGTATAGAAGATGATTAGACAACAATCATTCTCTTATCCAAAGGGATTCACAACTGTGATCAATAAGATATTGATGTATTATCAATTTTAATAATTATTAAATTTCCGAGCCATGTGACATATGTACAAGCATATTTTTAAAAAATTCTGTGAGATAATGTTATAAGCAAGCAATATGGTTTCCTCACTCTCTTGTACAACACAGGCTTGAAAACAGCAAGGTGACACTGACATTTGAATGCACTGTACATTACCTTTTACTGAGTTGGATTTATTAAAATGTGAACTATACAAAAGACTGGAAAACCCCAATAATTAATAAAAAGCAGACCAATTCCTATAAGAAGAGTCCTTTATAATCTACTCCCCTTCTCACTTCAGAGCTGTTGTTGCTTCAGAGCTGTTGTCAGAAAAGAGCTGAGTGGAAATGCTGCCTTGCAGCATAACGTTGATGTCTGTAAATCCAAGCCTTAGGGTACCAAATCAATTTTTCTTAATTGACAAAGTTCCTTCCCCAGAAATGCCCTCTGCCCATGTCCCAGTTCAGAATATTCTATTACACAACCTAAGGAAGCATTTTGTTAAACACTGGGCGACCAAAATTTGAATTCATTTCAGTTTCTAAATTTGGAATCATAACTGAGGTAGAGTTCTCTGTAATAATACGTGTTGATAAGCATGACAAAGCCTCAATATGAAAAAGAAGGGCTTGCTTTTTTTTTGTTAAACTGTGGAAACATGCTTGCATCCACTGTGGCTTTAACATTTAATGGGAAGTTGACCAACAGCTCAGACTTTTTTGATACATAGTGCAGTTTTCCCTTGATTGGATTTTCACTATCATGGGCGTCTGTCACATAAAACATTAGTTAGGCATCAGTATATATAGATATTAATGATTCATCTGTTGGAGAAACAAGAATGTAGCAATGCATGGTTTTATTGAGCGTATCATACTAGATTACAAATCTGAAAAGGATTGTAAGGAAGTCATCCAGGCTAGACCTTGTTCCATGGCAGGATCAGGTGTTGTTATTAGTACAGATACTACCCTACCTGCATACTCTGCATTGAATGATTGCTTTGATGTAAATATATCATTTTCGATAGCTGATATATCAATAGTTAGAAAACACGCCATTGCAGGTGTCATGTAAACTGTGAGGTAAATAGTGTATGTGGGGGGGAAGCTAATGCCATGAGCTACATGATGCCTCTTGCTGACAAACAGTTGTCTCTTCAATGCAAAAAGACTCATCCGAGTGTAATTCCCCTATAGCCATATTGTTCAGCAGGTCAGCTATATTTACTTTCACAATCAATCTTGTCAAGACGTCCTGGATTCTCTAATCGGTGGTGGAAGATTATGAAAAATACTTTTATACCTAAACTATATGGACAAGGTCTTGAACACCCTTACTTGGGTGAATAGCTCTTATTTCTGTGGGAGACCATTCAAATCCATTCCTCTGTTAATTGCTTAAATTGATTTAGTGTATAGTTTATAGAGAAAGTGCTGGTTTGCTTTAAGCTATTTCCTAGTTTTACAATACCAGAGCAGAATTGCAAAATTAGAAGACAATGGCAAAACCTGCTGGTTGTACAGTCCCGACCGTAGCTCCCGGAGAAAGTCAAGGAACGTTTTGACAAAGCACCAAAGCTGTCTGAGGAAAATAAAGCAAAACGGTAAAGCACAATAGAGTATTAAGAATAAATTAATATAAACACCTCACCCTGCGGTCTTATATTGTCAGCAAACTACGGATCAGAGTAGTGCATACTAAGACATGTCAGCTGTGTTTTATTGTTTTGTTTTCCATCCCTTCATGTTATTTAAAACATATATCATGATGGCATTCTAATGCAACTGTATATTATAAAAATAACTTCTTAAAACAGTCTAGCTTCTACCATCTCTTGCTGAAGAGACCTTACTGTGGAAAGAGAAAAGAAACTTATACTGAAAAATACTAAATATACTTCTTTCTCCAGGGAGAAGCAGGAGGAGGGGGGGACCGGGCTGGGAGCCGAGGGTGACCCCGGCAGGGCAGCGTCCTCACCCACCCCAGCAGAGTCCTGCAGGGGCTCAGCTGAACAGGCAAAGGCACGTGCTGGAAACAGGTCCATTGACAGCCCCAGGGAGGGCCAGGGATGAATCAAGTCCAGGGACCATCCAGGGACCCAGACCCTGGGACTCTCCGCCAGCCAGAGGCAGCAGGAGGCAGGGCTAAATATAAGCACAACAATCACCTTAACCGAGAAGCAGACCAACAACCCAGGGCTGGGCTTAAATGGAGGTCCTGGACCCATGAGGAGAGGGTGGGTGGAGGGTCCCTGCTTATTAGTGCCCTTGGGCATCAGTCTGAGCATCACCTAAAGAAGCACTCATGAGTGGAGAGGGCCTGCAGGTTTAGCCCCTTGCTCAGCAAAATGGCTTTTATTAAAATACTGCTCTAGATTAAATGGGGTTCTGTTCCTAGCTGCGTGGGGCAAATTCACTTGGGAGATCCTAGATTGGACAACCCATTGTGTGTGGCAAGTGGGATCTCTGAAAACAGCCATTGTGAAAGTGGGAGTACCAGTCCTGTGGCGGAGGTCTGGGAGATGAGTTGTTCCAGGAATGGAAAGAGCTCGAGTCTAAGTGCTGGGATGGAGAAGGTATAATAACAATATTGGTTGAAAACCATTTGTAGAGAAGTCTGATGCCTATTTTGTTCAAAAACTGCACCCTAAGTGACCTGTATTAGGCAGCACGGGCATTTGCACAATACAAAATCGGCTTCCAGCTAGTTCTTGTGCAAATCTCTTAGAGGTACGTTCTTTCCTTGATTATGTTGAATTTGGAGCTATTAATCTTGATTTACATTAATATAAAGACAGATAAGATTTAGATCCTTAAATTTAATTTTCAGTTGTCTTAAAATTACTTATTTATGATGAATACCTGTTTCAACCTAAGTAGGCCCAGTGACACTGTGTTGTACAAATGCGTGTAAGTAAATATGCAGAGGACAGTGAGTTTGTTTGGCACCGTAATAACTACGCAGAACAGGACTTAAACTTTTTATCAGATCCAGTGACCCTCCAACTCCTGTGAACGTGGTGACCATAACATTAACAGAGAACCAGTCTCTAACGCCTATGTTCTGTTCTGTGAAGTTGACAAATACTACATATTTACCTTTTTCCAACTGCCGTCATTTTCCTACTAAACACGATCAAAAAAAAAATTCTCATGAACATGAATATATTTTTTGTCCACTACTGATTTGTGGGCAGACATCATGGGTATTTGACTGATACATATATATATATACACAGCAATGTAAATGCATACTCGCTACACTGTAAAAGCACAGAGATGCTGTTTTTCTTATGTAAAGGTTTCTGGTTTGTTTATGACCTGGAAATGCTTCGGCCTTGTCATTTTTGTAAGGTGAAATATAAATTGTACCTCTTGTGCTGTCGTTTCACATCTCAGGCTTTTCCCTTACATTATCACTTTTGTTGTAGTTCTTCACCTGCATTTTTGAAGATATTATGAGCAGTATGGTGGGAGGACTGTTATATAAATGGTTCAGATGACATTGTACTAACTACATGTCACATTTTTTCTAAGTTAGCTTTTGGGTAGAAGATTCTCAAAGAAATGCTCGTCCATTAAACCATCGGGTTTATCCTACTGTAAAAAAGAAAAGAGTTTTTCACAAATTAAGAAAAACTTCATCTTTATACTGAAAGACGTATCAGTCTTGATGGCTGGTATGTAGGATTTACTGAATATGGTTGGATCTAATTTCTACTGAATGGTCTTCTGAATTATCAAAGAAAACTATTGGTATTCTTGGTTCTTACCTGTGGCATCAATCCAAAACAATAATTAAAAGCCAAATACAGAACTAGCACATGGATGGAATTACCATTTTTTTTAGACATGGTCTATTCAAAACAGACTTGCTGCCACAGCACAGCTATGACAAGAAGTTGTGAATTTCTCTTGTCTGTGCTTTTCTAAGTCTTCTATAAACATGTAAAAGACTTCAGGCCAGTTCCTCCAGCATGCCTGTCTACTTTCCTTCTTTCGAATCAATGAGAATGAGGTGCTCAAATACCTCTTAATTAAAGTACTATCATTGAGAAAACAAATTTGAAAGCAAATAGAAATTAAAGCAAATTATAAGAAATGAGAATGACACTTCAAACATGACTATTTAAATAAAAGTCTAGATTCTACTTAGATACAACATCACATAAAGCTAAATATATTTTTAAACACTTCTGTCAGTGAATTCCGGTAGGAAAGAATACAATTACAAAATGAAACATTAGATGCTACAATAATAAATACATTACCCTGTGTTATTGAATACCAAGCCAAGTCTTGATTATCCTACACAGATTGCTGGGATGCCCTTTGGTTCATTCTGGATTGAGTTTATGGGCAAGATTTGGGCCATTCAATTTGCTGAGACCTATGGGTACTTTTTGGTTATGGAATCAGGGGTTACAATCTGCTGCAGCTTTGTGATTACAGTGTAAATGAGTTATTCATAGATGACCAGCTCCTTCCTTCTTGATGCTAATGAGGAAACACCTATCGATTCCAACATAAACAGGAAATTAAGAGCCAAAGCAATGACTCTGTTTTGTTAGCAAACATTTTGCTTTCCAATTACACAGGTAAATGAAGGATTACCTCTTAAAGGGATACACATGGCATAAAAGCACCAACAATATTTCTATAAAAGCTCTAAGGAAAAAAATACTAGATGTAGTTTAAAATACCAGAGATTTTATTTTTACATTAAAAACAACTAACACCTAAATGAGTTTGCTGGTTCAAATCTCCTTATCAAATATACACACATATTTTGGAGCCAGGTTCATCAACAAGCCACATTATAAGAACTTTCATTCAAATGGGACTGCAGAGTAAAGCTCAAACATTTGTTCACCTTGAGCAAAGTAAGGATAGCACTATAACATAATAAAGAGAATAAATTAATATTTGATCCAACTTTGACACATGTAACAATTAGTTTCCAGCAAGATGAAACCACTGTTGCAATAAGGCAGCTGCAGAACACAAAAGGAGAAGGAGAAAGAACAGACACAAGTGTCTGTTTGCAGTAGAAAACCAAAGCGCAGTGTCCATTCTGACAAAGTGCCTCAACTATAGGCTGCTTCAGCAGGTGCTGAAGGCATGGGAATGCTTTTGGTGATTTCAACACATTCAGAAAGAGCTCTTATTTTCTTATACTCATCTGCCATCCAACAAGGCAGCATTTATCACAAGAAGATACTCTGAAACATCTGTCAATGGTTGTCAATTATTGGCTATTTTTGACAATTCCTCTCCCATTGCTGGGAGCTTTTTCTGTCTGAGCTTTTTCCTGTTGAAGTAGCCATTTGTCCTGGTTTCAGCTGAGATAGAGTTAATTTTCTTTATAGTGGCTGGTATGGGGCTATGTTTTGGATTTGTGCTGAAAACAGTGTTGATAATACAGAGATGTTTTAGTGGTTGCTGCACTGGTCAAGGACTTTTCAGCTTCCCGTGCTCTGCCAGGTGCAGGAGAAGCTGGGAGGGGGCACAGCCAGGATAGTTGATCCAAACTGACCAAAGGGCTGTTCCATACCACCTGACGTCATGCTCAGTATATAAAGCTGGGGAAGAAGAAGGAAGGGGGGGACATCTGGAGTGATGGCGTTTGTCTTCCCAAGTAACCATTACGCGTGATGGAGCCCTGCTTTCCTGGAGATGGCTGAACACCTGCCTGCCCATGGGAAGGAGTGAAGGAATTCCTTGCTTTGCTTTGCTTGCGTGCGCGGCTTTTGCTTTACCTATTAAACTGTCCTTATCTCAACTCTCGAGTTTTCTTACTTTTGCTCTTCCGATTCTCTCCCCATCCCACCGGGGGGGAGTGAGCGAGCGGCTGCGTGGTGCTTAGTTCCCGGCTGGGGCTAAACCACGACACCATTCCACCAAAAGATCTCAAGGAACATGGTGTAAATGGTGAATTCATAGCCCGAAACATGAGAACATACTCTCCAAAAATCATAATTAATCAAATGAGAGCAACATGTTTAGGTTTTATAGTGTCTCTCATTAGATTTATATCCAACTAAATTCAGACTTTTAACACAATAAGAAGGAGAAACAGTTCGTTCTGAATTTACCAGAAGCTTTTCAGTGTGAGTGAAGATTCATAACAAAAAAATAACATTATGCGAGATATTTGGGGGATCTAGTGGGAGTTTTTCATATATATGAGATGTTTTTCTTTTTCAGTATCGTAACAAATGCATGCCCCAGACTCTCAGAATGAAATGACCTGAGCTCCAGCAGAATAAATAAAACTTGTTTAGAAAAAAATGTGGAACTGAATAGCAGAAATTTCTCCTTCCCTGACAGCTTTTCCCCTTTTAGCACTCCAGTCTAGAATATCATTTTTAGAAGCAATGAAATTAAACTTGACAGAAGCTTAGACTGTGAAAAGTTATAAATAATTTGAACCAACCTAGGAGTTTGCATGCACATAATTTTTATCACACTTTCATCCTCAAAAATAAAATTAGACTAGCTGCTCTGTATTAAAGCAGTTCATCAGTTGAGGAAGCTGCCTTCAAGTAATATGGAGGCCATTCAGGAGTACCCATCTGGCTTCTGTACCATCAAGACAGGATGCCTTTTTGCTGCCTGATCTTCTGAGTGACAGTCCGTGTCCTCCTTGCTTCTCAGGATATCTGTTTGATGATATTTTAGATCCCGACTGCCCCACCCTCCCCTCCCTATCTCCCAGTGATTCTTAGGGCTGTTGTGTACAGTGGCGTGAGAATTTTCTTTCCAAATGCTCTAATTCCTTCTCTCCCACAGCTCTAGCAAAGGGGCTTCTGCCACAACAGACATTTCTTTCACTGCCACTTTGAAATTAGCAAATCTGAGGAGGGGAAACACCAAACCTGGGGCCAAAGCAAGGGTTTCCACCCAGCCAGGCCAGAAGCTGCCATAGGCAGCGCAGCAAAGGGCAGCTCTGCACACAAAGAACGCGTCTGTGGTGGCTGGTGAGGAACAGGGAGCCAGTGCACAGCTTTACGCCTCTTCCCCAGCACTCATCCTGCCTCGGGGAGACACGTGCTAGATGGAGGGGTGGGGAAGGGCAGGAAGGAATAGATTTCTGGTGTGGCTTTGGGGTGCTCTGCTTACCAAGGATTATCTGAACACTTCATGAATTTCTCCTCTTAGTACTGCACTGTAGCAAGGGGAAGAGTCTACGCTTCTGAGTTCAAAGCTCACATCTTACCCTCTAAGCTGCTATCCATTGCACACTTACCAAGGGCCAGACATCACATAACGTGGTTTCATGCCTATCGTGATAGATGCTACCACTGTCTTTGGAATAGCAAGACAGAGCATACCTAGTGCCCTGGGAAGGATAGTAAGCCCTTCCTTGTAAGCCCTTCCAGCCTGCTACCTTGTGGTGCTTGTGAACTGCTCATCGTGACATGGCTTCCAATCCTAAATTTTGATTCTAAAAAGCCTCCAGGGAACAGTTCCTCATCAGCTCCTTAGTCCTTGCCTCTCCTGAAGAGCGTCCTTCCCAAGCTGACTCCACCAGATAGCAGCACAAGCCTGGGAATCTGCTGACCTCCTTTGCTTTGGCCTATGTTCCTTTTAAACCTATCTGCTATGTCTACACAGATATACCTTTCAGTAATTGAAGACAGAGTCTGTGTCGGCTTGGGACTAAGCGATTCAAATCTGCATCCAAGCCCTATAGCTGATTGTGGGTTAAGCTGTCTAAATAGCAGCTGATAGTACACGCTATCTGTGTGCAAAAAGTGCTCCCACTTTTCTCTCCACAGTATGTGCTGTCAGGCCTCTTTAACTGTCCTGTGAAAATGAAAGAGATTAAACATATGCCAGCTATTTTTATAAGACGCATCCTTAGAAAAGAATGAAGGATTGCTGGTATTACTGCAGAGCATATATTCAACCCGTGTGGGTTTGTTATTTACAAGTATTTTCACTTCCACCTGCTCTTGGGCTCCAGGAACGAGTTAGAGGGGGAGCTGAGAGGGAATATACCCAAGAGGACATGCTGTTTGCAAGCCCTCATTGTCTCTGAAAAATGGATCAACAAGGCAAATACCTTGCCTGCTAAGTTTCTCCCAGGCAGTGAATTACAATGAATGAAAAATAGAATTCATCCTGCCTGTGCCTCCTCTTTCCTCCACCTCCTTTTCTAGACACTCAAGAAATGCATTATGCGTACCGAAGCTAATTTTGGTCTTGAGTTCTAGCCCAGTAGTTTCAGAAAGCTAAAACAAGAATTTATGTTTGGACACAATGTGTAAGCATATCAGAGACTTTTGTGTGAAAACACAGTTTAAGGACTCGTCCTTGAACCGCTCACTGAGGGTGGACTGAAAGCCTGTTCTATTGATCCTAGCGTGTGGGGACTACACTATGGAAATAATACAGACTCAGACAATTGCATCTTTTGTCCCATAGGGAAAATCAGCTATGCCAGCCACTTCACACCCTTCCTGTGCCTCCGGTGTCCAAGTCCACGTTCTGCATGTGGTAAAGCAGAAGCTCTGAAGATTTCAGCGGCAGAGCTTGCCCACCCACTCTGCGTCTCCAGTGGAGAAGGGAGAGGAACGGTAATGGGGAGTGCTTGTGTTGTAACGCCAACCGCACGTTCCACCCCGTAAGAGGAAGAGCAGACTAGTCGATGGCTAAGCCCTTATTTTATGCGTTAGACATCAAGTATATCACAAGAAATGCAGACAGGTGAGCTGATGGTTTTGATTGTCTTACAGTGGACCCAATTCACAATAAAATACTTTTCTTTTGGCAAGATTTAGAGAAAGAAATCCACATTCGGACCTACAAAATGTGTCAATAGCACCCATTTTGCAAGATTCATTTCTGTAGTTTTCATTAATGGACTTGGCTTCAGACAGGACAGAAAAAGAAGGAATTAAGGAACATTACTGAGGTATGTGTTTCTCCATGTACCAGTTTATACAAATTGAGAAGTGACAGATCCTTCAAAAACTTGCAGTTTTAATTTACCACAGCTTTCCTTTTTTTTTTGCCCCCACAATCTGAAATCAAAGGAGTAGAACTAGATTAGCACTACTTAAGTCTTTACATTTTGTTGGAAATATTTTTTAGATGTTCTGGTAAGATTTAGATGCTGAATACCACAGAACATCATGCACCTAAGTAACAAAAATCAAAGGGCCTTTGGCTACATTTTACTGTGTGCTTCATTATTTAATATTCCAATTCCAGAAAGAAATATACTGTTTTGCAATATTCATCATTTTTTCCTCCTCTAGAGTCCTCTACCTCAATAAACAAGAATTGCAAAGTATGTTTTCAACTGCTGGAGTATTTTTTATACCATTTAAAAAAAAAAAAAACCAAAAAACAAAACCAAAAAAACCCACAACAAACCACACCCCCCCCAAAAAAAAACCCACCAAAACCCCCCACCAAACAGAAAAACAACCAACCCTATATAATATAAAATTTGTACATTTCCCCTCTGATTTAAATAATTATTATTTTAAACACTCTACTGATACGGATATAATACAGGCCCACAATGGTGCATATGAACAAGCTCTATGGGGAGAATTCTGGCACCCCACACCACCCTTAGGTAGCCCCTCTGCTGCCCCAGACTACCTGAAGCTCTCAGCTTTGTCTTTCTCCTAACTGTAAACCTAACCCTAACAAAACCCCTTGGCTTTGGCTAAGTCTTAGCTCAAGACACTCAGCCGTGGCCTACATGAACAGCTCTTGGGGGAGAAATGTTTCTGCCATCTAAACCATCCTTTGGCAGTCCCTTTGCAGCCTAACTCCAACTGCAGGTCTAGGCTATCTCTCCATCCCAGCCACAACACTAACCCTAGCTCTAGGCCTTGACGGGGGCTTACCCCAAGTCCATAGTTAGGGCACAAAGAAGTCCTCAGTGAGGAAATCTTGCAGCTTTCTCTGTCTTTCAGCAGCCCCTGGCAGCTGTGTGCCACCTGGAGTTCTAGGCTTAGTCAATCTCCTAGAGAGCCTTACCTCAAGACCCATAGCAATGACAAACACAAAACAAGTCTCAGGGGAGACTTCATACAACAGCCTACGCTATCCTTTGACAGCTTCTTTGCAGCCCTACACCGCTGGAGCTCTTGGCTTTGTTTTTATCCCATTATTTACTCGAAACTGAACTCTAGGCTTTGGCCAAGCCTTAGCCAAAGACCAACATCATGGTCTGCATGAACAAGCTCTCTGAGGAGCGCGATTTTTGCAGTCTACACCATCCTCTGGCTCCCCTTTGTATTCCAACACCACTCGGAGCTGTAGGCTTGCTCTCTCTCCCATCCTTAACCCTGACCATGGGCCTTGGCAGAGTGTTGGCCCGAGATACTCGGCCATGGACCATGGGAACAAGCTCTAACGGGAGGAGTGGTGTTCACAGAAGCCGTGGTGTTTGTCTCCATGAACAATATGTTTGATTTAATATTACAGTTGACAGTGCTATAGATAAGTTATAACTGCATATTTTTAACATCTAGAAAATTACCCTGGAAGAATATTTTAGGGTTTCTTTGGGGTGGTCTTAAATTACAGGAGCTGCTTTGCCTTGGGGATGCTAATACTTCATACTTATATTAAAACATTAATAAGGTGAAATAGTATTTCAGTGCTAAAATTATATTAAATTTAGTACTTGGTGGAAAATGTTAATTATTCTCCTTTTATGTGCTGTTACTTTATAGCATATTAATGTACCAGAAATACATCCAGAGCCTACACCTGAAATTTAAGTTTGTACAAATACAGAAATACATTAAAGAATTTACATTATGAAAAAGATGTAGAAAAGAATCCCCATTATCCTTATTTTACTGACGGGGAAAGTAAGCGAGAATACCAAATTTTAGAGCTAAAAAAGGATGTAGGTGTCTAAACAGGGCCTGAAGCGGATTTTAGATAAAGTTGGAGTTAGTGTCCTACAATACCGAGTCCACCTGGATATCTAACCTAGAAGCATTCTGATACTATTGTTGCAGCTACTTGTGGCGTTAAAATATCCTTAACACCTAAAAATTCTGCTTTCAGATACACACAGAAAAGTAATACTTTTAAGAGTCCTGTGGCACTGGATGATCATTGCATTCCTTATATCAAGTCACAAAAAGTAGAAATTTTCTGCATAAATCCCTGCATTAGGCATTAACAAGATCGGGCTTGACAGAAAATATGGTCGCACTACTTTTTTTTTCTTTTTTTGGAAAGGCAATAAGATCAGTGGAAAGGGAGTTGAGTTTTTAGATCCTACTTGAAGGCCTGTTTATGTACTTTATCCTGTGGATAATAATATAGAATTGAAGTGATTGCATCTTCCACACATTGTAGTGCTATACTTTTTTCAAATCTGGTTCCAAGGCTAAATGTTATTACTGAAGTTACTCTTTCAAAGCTGGTTTAAATACACAAATCTGAGGTTGAGCTGCCAACATTTGATCGCTTTCAGAAATAAAGTTTTTTTGCAGAAGCTATTGCATGTTTTATTGTAATTATTGTCAGCAGAAAATGCCACAGATGTCTCTGTGTTATGAGTTTCTCTGAAAAAGAATTGTTGAAGGAGCAAAGTTCGGGGTAAAGCTGTACAGAGATTCAGAAGTCTTTTAGCAAAGTTAGAGACTTGAGGCTATACAAATATATTCCCGAGAAAGGTTTCTTCTTTCTAAATATGTGTAGGAGACAGAAGACAAGTTCTTTGTTGCAGACGTCAAGGAAAACAAGGAGATGACGGTCTTCTGCTGTTCTCTTTTTCCACCATCAAGATACCTTTGTTAAAAAAAAGTATTGCTCCCTCAGCTCTGCTTCTTTTTTCTCTTTTTTCTTCTTTTTCTTTAAATGTAAAGGCTGAGATATCTAATAAAATATATATATATTTCTCCAGATTAAATTATCAGTGCCCTGCCACTGTCCCCTTGTTTGCTGATGCTCTTGTTGATGCCCTTGTGCTTAGCATGAGAGCCATCCAAACCCCACCTATCTGCTTGGATCTCAGTTCTGCTTTTAAGTTTTCGGGAAGTCTTGGTTATTATTAAACTAGGTAGAAAAAGCAGAAAACAGGGTCTGGCAGCCCAATATGTTTGATTTTTAAAATAATGCCCATAGCTTGAAACAAAATAAGTCTTTGTTTGTTTGAAGGAAATATTTTGATACAGAAGCTGTTAAAATGCACATTTCTGCATACAACTAGACTCTCACCATCCCGAGTCATTCAGTTACAATCAAAGTTTTCCCATTAGGTGAGGAACATGTTTCACTTAAGCAGCTCTAAAATTTCCTGAAGCCATAGTCCCCACAAGGAATGTGCCCCGTTCGCCAACATTGGGAAACTGTCTTTAGGACAAAAACCTTCCTGCTGGTGAGCACACAGACAGTCTTTCCAGTCAGGGAGAAATAAAAACAGAAGCTACTAAACTTTGTAAGGATCGCTACGCTCAGCCTGAATTACTGATAAAATGTAAAACCATTATGCAGGTCAGAACTGCGACCGGGTGTTTCCCCTTAGTTTTATACCTTTTTCTGGGGAAGGGAGGTTGGGGTGACAAGACCAGCAAGTGGGGCAGAAGCAGAAGAGAAGGGTTAAAAGAGAAGGGTTAAAAGAGAAGGGTTAACATATGCATGTGCATATCTAAAAAGGAGAAGGCGGCAATATTAGGAAAATTCATTAAGAAGTCAGGAATGAATAGGAGAAGGACTGGCCTTTTCCAAATGAACATGCGGTATTTTAAGGGACTAAAGATACGCTTTGCTTGGGCGTTTTCTTTTGATTAGTTTAAGTGGTTGCTGAACATCCTGACTTTTTAAAAATAATATTTTTATAGCCTACTTTTTTTAATGTACCATGCAGGGACTTAAATACTGAGCTCAGAGATGCCGGTTCAAGCTGAGGGTGAGGGAACAGTAAGTCAGGTGGGAATTTGAAGTACTACAAATCCTCAACATTTTCCATAGGTTTAGTGCATAGCTTCACTCAAGGACATGTTCAAAGCCTTGCAGATATTGGCAATAGAGGCCAAGTCTCCAGACACGTTTCGGCACCTAACCCTACAGGAATATAATGAGAATGTTGGTGCCTATTACATCACTTTATATATTGAGTTCTAAGTCACTCAGAAATGTTTTTAACATGGGAAGACATTCTATGTATATTAAGCACCAGACTTACAAAATTTCTCAGGAACCTTAATGGAAAAAAATAGGATATACAGTGAATATGACTTTCTGGCCATGTACATATTTTTTTTCCCCCCTGTAAGTTATAGAAAAATATTCTTTGCTATGCTGTTTGTAAAATGTGAGAGCTAACATGCCAGAAGCTAAAGAAATTCAGCAAAACAATTTTGGGGTGGGGAAATTTCAGAGGAAACCACAACTTTGCATTGAAAAAAAGAACCCTTTTGCTCCTTTTCTTCACCCACCAAAAAAATTCTACTGAAAATTTTCAACAATGAATTATTTGTTCAACAACAGTTTTATCAGAAAATATATGCCTTATCAAAGTTTTTTCTTCCTTTCTCCACCAGAGTCAAATGATACTATTCAATTTTCAGTGTATAAATTCTCAAAGAAAATCATGTATCATGCTTACTCTTTTTTAGACAAAAAGTGTCAGTTTCATTTGGAAAATTTGCTTGTGCTGCTTTTAGAATGATGCAGGAGAAGGGAGATTTTCTGTGTGTGGATGACAAAGGAGAACAGAGACTAGCTATAGATGCAAAAATTTAGAGCTGAGTAAATCAACCAGAATTTGGATTGTTTTATAAACTGGTAATATATGCTTTCTCTTGGCATAGATAATCATTAATTGTTATTATTCACGCAAGTTCAAAAGTCTGCAATAGAGCTGGTATACAATGCCAGCTGTGGGGTTTTTTTCCCCTGTTTGTCTCTGCCAGACAATACATCACATCTGTTAAGCCAATTTTGATCATGATATTATCAAAAACATACAAAAATGCTTTGAAAAATGCTTTGAAATATATGATTTTAGAACTAAAAATGGCACAGGAAATTGAAGGATTCTTATGTGAAACAGGAAAATTGCATCAGGGCTTCTTCATAAAATATATGTTTGAGACATTATTCAGAGCTTCCGAGAAAGAAGATTAAGAAAGCAAACCAAACTAACTGGCCTTTTCTGATACAATTGGATACACCATGTATTTGAGAGATACTAACTCTGATACACTAATACTGTATAAAGCCAATTTCTATTCCCATTTCTGCCACCACCCCCCAAAAAAAACCAACTGCCAAGCTTCTAGCTCTGCCTGTTCATCCTCTCTGCCCAGCTGCTGGTAATGGAACTAACCCTCATGTCAGCATCGGGGCCAGGATTTTACATCGACAATTCTATTGCATCTCTTTAAGTCAGTTTACTGTTGGTTTCCTATTATTCTATATATCATGTGAGAGATGCATATCAGGATACCACTGCTATTTTTCTGGCTTCCTTCATTCTACTGGTGCTATGGTATCCACATTTTTGCCTAAGCATCATGAAAAGTCAGGATTAAATTGCATATTATAAAGAAAAAAATGATAGAAAAAGTTGTAAATAAACTTTAAAGCACTCAAAAAATGATGCTGCTTAATATTACCCATGAGAAGGCCAGCTTCTCTGCCAGGAAGGATGCCTAATCTTAAGCCCATTCTCAGAACTCCTCTTTATCTAAGGGGCTGCTGTCGTACCCTTGCATAGTAAAACCAACATTCCTACATGACCACAAAGTATACTATCAATTCCTAAAAAAATAAACAAGCAATTTACAAAAATATTAACCCAAGAATTGCAGCATTTCCAGATCAGAAGAGTTTTAGAGTTTCTGGATGAACCTCAGAAACAAAATTCTGTGTTTCTACATCACTGCACTTCTTCATTCAATCTGCTTTAGCAGGGGCATTTACGAAGCAGTAGCCTACTATTAGGGTAATGTGGTCCAGAGGATGGTCCCAGTCTTGTGAGTGTCTAAGTCCCCTAAACCACCATCTCCCTCTGCAGGAGCTACACCCATCCCACAGGACCAAATTAATATTTATGGATAAGCAACAAGACATTTAAAGGGTCTGGACACAGTGAAAACTACTTAATCAGTTAAGATTTAAATCTAAGCAGTTACACAGTTACCAAGACTCTGAAACTGTCAGAAAACTGCAAATTAGTTTTTTTAAAAAAATTTTTAAAAATCAATCATCATGTAGTGGACCTGACAGAAGCTATTTATGTTATTTTTTTCTGATTATAGCAGATGTATAAACCATTCTGGTCATTACAAAGAAGTTCATCTTATTCTATTAAATGTTAAGTGGATTGTTAAAATTTATGTCAAAATATGCTGTAGCATTCTATCTTTGAAACACAAGCCAAATTTACTCTGATTTAAGCTAATGCACATGCCTGAAAATCCATTGACTGCAAATAAGTGTAGAACTTGGCTGAGGACATTCCCACAGTATTGATTACAGTTTTCATTGGTTTATTTTTTCCATTTATTTTAATTGTTACTATTTGCCTATTGTTGCTGCACATGTTGACTTAAAAGTCCCAGAGATTAAAATTATTTGGTTATTGCAGACTTCCTTCTGCCTGTTATCCTAGCAGCGTGTGTTAACTTTTACTGATTAGTGAGACACTAATCTTGGTCTACTAAAATGGCACAGTGAGCTTGGATTCTCCTATCTGTAATTTCCCAAGTGCTGCAGACCGCCTGTCATTTTTACTTAGCTTGTGATCTATTTCATTATATCTTACCAGAGATTCATGTAACACTCCAATTCATGTTAGTAGCCTACTGACAATTAGAAAAATTAAAAAAAAAAAACAAAAACCAAACCAAAACAATACAATACCTGACACCAAGGGCTAAATCTGCAAAGGAACCTGGGCCACCAGTTGACCTTGATTATTATGACCACCCTCACCTTGGTCTTCCTCCCACCCAACTTCTCATGGCTTATTTGAGCTCAGGCCCTTGAGCTATGTTGTAGATGCAACCATACCTGGCCTTGTCCTTTGCTGTCCTGAGTTGCTGACTGGTTTTCCTGGATGAACCTCAGCCCTATGTTGTAGTCATGTCTCCAGCCCCTATGTTGTAGTCATGTCTCCAGCCCCTATGTTGTAGTCATGTCTCCAGCCCCATCTCCTGCTGCCCCTGACTGGCATCCCTGGGTGGACATTGGATTTATTTCATTACCTCACCATGACTGGGACTGTCCATAGAACCTAAGAGTAACCCAGCTGTGTCCCCTGATATTTTGGGACTATGTCCTGGTTGCTGGGGTGCCAGGACACAGCCAGCCCTGCCTGTGTCAGCCTTGGCTCCCAGCTCGTCCTCTCTCTCGGAGTAACCCTGCTCTTGCTGAGATTGGATGTCTTTCCACCTAGAAAAATCTTGAGCTTCGAGCTAGGAACTGAGCACTTAAGGAGAGCATTTATGGAAAGCAGCATGCTCAGTTAGAAGCTGTCCCATGCAGACCATAGGGAATGATTGGGAAAAGAGACACAAAACACAGGTAGGTCTTCCTGTAGTTCAGAAAAAGCTCTCTTAGAGCTTATGCCATAGGAAGAGGCATACTGGAACAGATCAGAGATTCATCCAAGCCCATCATTTTGTCTCTCTTGACGAGTAATAGATGTTCAGAAAAGCATACAAGAAGCGGCACGTACCACAAGATTCTTCCTTGTATACGCTTCTGGAGGTATATAGATGTAGGGACCTCTGAGGCAAGGTGACATCAAGTTGCTGCATTTAATAGCCCCCAGTGGACATACCTCCTGTGATCTTTTGAGTCCATTTAGATGTTAAACCTCTACAATATCCCATGGTAATGAGTTCCACTATTAAGTTATCTGTTGTGTGAAAAAGTGCATCCTTCCATCACGAGCCAGCTGCTTGGATGCTTTCTACTTCTTGCACCAGTGGATCAGAAACCAAATCTCAAGCAAAAACACAAGAAAACCTGAGACAAATCAGATTGAGAGGAAAGAGGAGCAACAAGCATGGGTGACAATTCCCAAGCTGTAAAGTAGACAAACAGCATTACATGTGTCCTCCTGCGCTTTTATGATTGATATAACCAGGCGACACGTTCCAGAAAACATGCTGCATGCAGCTCAAGAGCCTAAATAAGCCAAAGCTCTGAGGAAGAGTGGGCCAAAGCGACTTGTTTTTTTCTTTCCAGCAGAATCCAAGTGACAGAGTTCAAATCTGGATGTGCTTTATTTGTGCGCGAGGTAAACACACAAGCCAGTAAGGGTTCCTGGGTGAAGCCAGCATAAATGCAAAGCATGCCTTCCCACGGAGCACGCTTTTTTGTGAGAGCAGTAAAACAACAAACAGAGCTGGAAGAAATAACAAGAAATAAAATACTTTGTGTTCTAATCTATCGTGAATGTTTATCTAGTAAATAAATGGTTCAAGTGCCTGAACCATCCAGATTGATTTAATTTTTTTTTTTTTTTAAATCTTCTGTGCAGACCATGTTCCAGGGAAAGCAGGTTTTATTATAATACATGACATGTCGCTTCCCTGGCTGCACAGCAGAGCTTTCAAACAGGGCTTTGAAGGCCTTGTTTTACTGGGAGGAATAGCCCCCTTTCCTTGCCCGGGCAGCAGAGCTTGCATCGTAAAACAAACAGAAGCTCCTGTCCTTCACGCAAGGCTTTATTATTTATTTCTTTGGGTGTCTAGTCACTAACGATACTGGAAAATGTCCACTCTGTCGAAAGAAATTCCCTGTTCAGCCATTTCCCTTCAGTTCACAATCAACATGTGATGGACTCTTATATCTTTAAGCAGTAGCTGATGGCATTTCAGCAATTACTGGCTGTCAGTCCATACTCGCCTATTGGCACTTGCTTACAGTTTCACTTTGAAGCGAGACAGATGGGTTACAATGACTATCAAACAGAAATTAAACATTCGGAACTATTTTAGTAACCAGATTGTTCAGTGAAGTCAGTAGTCATCCCAAGGGTGCAAACAATATTCTTTTTTAATCTAAAACATACCATTTTTCCCTCTCGGCTGAAGAATAGTCTCACTAGTACTAAATGTCATTTAGCACGTGAGTAATGGAAGTAGTCAGCACATATTCCAGGTTTAACTATTTTCCTTTTAGTTTAACCATGTGCCTTTAAATATTACCTAGTTAACCAGAAGACTTGAAGAGAACAGACTGTTGTCAAAAAATGCTTTACTAAATTCAATTTAGTATAAATGATTATAAAAGTATTTGAAGACATACTTCTTCCCACTTACACCAAAATTTTTTTGTAAAATGATTAAATCAAAATTACATTTGCCTCTATTTTCAGTACTCTTAGAAACTTAGCTATTTTCCCTTACGAAAGGGAAAATACAGCCTTCATAATAACCCTGTGAATTGCTTACCAAGAATGCTAATGTTTTGTATGTTCTGCATTTTTATAGGCCAAATTCCTGCTTTAGCTTTGTGTTACTGTAACATTCAGTACAGTCAGGTCTGCCATGGATCTGTTAAATTATTTCAAGTCTGCAAGGAGTAAGAATGTCTTCTGATCAGTTCTGCTGATATTTAACCTTAAAGGCTATGTTTCTCAGAAACCACCAGTATCACACCCCACACACACCCCCCGTACATGCTGCTGCTTTTAATGGCATAACAAAGCAACTGAAGATAAAACAACAGACAAAATCTGCAGTTTTTATGCCTGACTTCTCTTCCTCAACTCTGATTTCACCCACACGTCTACCATCAGCATTATTTTTTCCTGTAATGAGGCCAAACAGTACTCAGTTTTTTCCAACTGACTTGCAAAAAAAGCATATTATTGATTTACTATATATTATTACTTATTTAAATTTTTGTATAGCTAAAAAAAAAAAATCCATGAAAATTTGTGGCTTCTGGTTATACCAGTTTTGCAAAATTCTACTTGCCATTTTCTTCAGGGTCCAGTAATATTCTCTGATAAGAAAACAAAAACCTCTTAATGTATTTACGGTAATCTCCAGATCCAAGGGTAGGCCAGATTGATTTTAATTTATTCATTTCTCTACAAGATTAAAAGACAACGTATTACCTTGAAATGCTAAAAGTCGTGCACTAAAATAGAGACCAAAAATATCATAACTCAAATAATCTGAAGATCAGAGTCATGAGCCGTCTGAACTTCCTGACTGAAACCATGGGATTCCTCTGTAGCCTGATTTAGTGCAATCCTAAATCTAGCCTTCCCCTGATCCAGTCCTACCTTAATGGTTTTATTAATGCTGAGAGTTGACTTATAGGCAAAATTAAGCAACTCTATTGGAAATAATTCTCCTTCTGGCCTTATAATCCTTCTGATAATAAGCCTTCAATTTCATCAGCCTCTGGAAGACAAAGTGCTGTTTTATAACCCTAACCCAGGTATGACTGCAGAGGCATCAGGAAACATCACTCTTCTTTCGCTTCAGGCACGCACCTCCATGCAGGCATTCGTTTCCAGTGCTTCAGACCCCCACGCTAATTTAGTCTTGATCAGTCCTAAAACCATTTCCCGGAAGGCCCAAGGTATCAGAACAACTTGCTAACCCTGGCAGAAATCTGCACCCAGAGAGCACTACAGAGTCCTGAATTTTAATGCTGACATCTAACTGCGGTACCACCAGGCACTCCAGGAACCCTATGGAAGCTACAGGCTCCTGATTTCTTTGACCAACCCTAGCAGATTTACATATTAATGTAGTAACTAGCGAGGTAAAATGTTTACAGGTACTACTCACCCGGTAGCAAAAAAAGCTGCAGGGGCTATTTGCCTGACGGACTTCCGAGCATCTCATGCTCAGGAGACGCGTATCTTGATGCTACAAGCCCTGGCTAGATTTCTACATCCAGCACTCCGGCCTGGAGTATTTTTCTAGTATTCCTGGATGACCAAAACTGGATTCGCATTTTAAGTGAACAAAGGTTTTTTTTCATGTTAACACATGAAAGTTTAAGTAACTTTCTGGAGCAAAGAGCAGGCAGAGCTGCCATGAAGATACAGGCTTAGTCTCTCGAGACAGGCATGGAAGCAACACCATTAATTCTTTATGTTTAATCAGTATTTGCACTAGTTGCTGAATGTAACTGTTAGCAGATGCTATAAAACCTACAAATACAGCTAGCGTTGAGGTTACGGATAAATAATCCATACCTGCATAGCACCACACTTACTACCAGCACGCTAGATAATGTTCTAATACATGAATTTCTATTCCAAGTTTGGAAATCTGTGACTGATTCCCAAAAGAAATTTGTCTTGTTTTAAGAAGAAGGAAAAATTGTGTTCACCTGCAAGCCTTAACTGCTGTGGAAACTAAACACAACCACAGAAGGGAACATTTCTGCTTGGACAAGTGCCGTGCAGACAAAAACCCCCAAGACAGCAGACCTTCAGGGGAAACCTAGTGAGGGTTCCCTTTTATTATTTAAGTAATTCACAGAATGGTACTGATCAGAGAAGCAGTCTAGAGCCTTGATGTGTGGTTTATCAATTTCATTTCTGAATTGGTATATTATACCATTTTGAAGCCTGAGAATAGGGATACGATTTCAGGAATGACAAAGCCAAAGAAGAGATAATTTCAGGAATAATCCCTGTTGAACAAATTATTTTCAGCAGTTACTGTATCTTTATATTTCATCAGCTGAGATCATCCAAGATAGGCAAAGTGATACAGTCTCTGTTTCTATTAGCCTGAGAATACCATAAAGTTTAAACCGCAGCCCCCTAAACCTCTAAGATCAGGTCATTTAGCAGAGATATTTATCTCCAATCAGAAGTATCAAGCCCTTTATTTCTCCAAGGTTTCATTAAAGAAAAGTATTGAATTTCAGCAGACTTCAGTAAGAACTGCAGAAACAGAGCCTCCCTAAAATCACAGCTGCTCTCCAGCCACGTAGACTGAGCTGCCCAGCTCTGGGGCTCCCCAGGCTCGCAGGGTCGACTGCCATGTCAGTCTCCCATCGTTGGTGACCTACGTTCTGTTTTTTTATTAATCAGCATCCCAGAGATGAGCCTAACCAGCCACCACTAAAATCAGATGTCCCAAAATGGCTGGAGTTCTCCTAATTCTTCCCTTTCCCCCTCACATTTGTCCTTTTTCTTTAAGAACATAGGGAAAGTAGCATTAAAAGGGTGGAGTTCTTTTATGTTTTAGAAGAGACCTGGGTCCATCAAAAGAGAAGTACATTTCCTCATGTTTTATTATACTCTTCCAACAGAAGACCAAATTAATTTTCATTAGTTCAGTATCACTTTGATATCTCTGAATTGCCAAAAATTAAGATATCTGCAAAGTGTCAGAATAATGGAGATGATTATTAAAGATTACGGGGCTATTTTGTTAACTGTGTTTTCTCACCTCAAAAAGATGTCATGCATATCTTCTGAATCTCCCAATTTTAGAAAATAAGGTGGTTAGAGCTGCTTGGATTCCAGATTAGGGAGAGACTGGGAACTGAAACACAGAGAAGTAGCCCACATTTTGCATTGACAGCTAGTCATAATTATTGTTATTTTCAGCTGGCAATGACTGTTGAAGAATCAGTGCAGGATTCCCTTGCAGGAGTTGGTTGTGCCCAAATCATACATGATCACACAAGGCCAGAGAACACATTTTTGTCTTTTTTCCTAGGCATCAAACCCAGAGCACGGGTTGAAAAAATAGTTTCACTTGCGTTAATAAATCCATACTTGTGAGATGGAAAAAAAATACTACAGACCTCACTATAAGGACACAAATCACATAGAAGTGCGGAGGGAAGGTAGAAATAAATTCTGTGCTGAAAGAATGTAAATATTTGTTGGAAAGCGAAAGCAGGAGATTTACTCGAGTACTATGTCTAGCTGTGGGCTCCCCAGCACAGGAGAGAGGTTGCTGCTGTACTGGTGGGAGGGCAGCAGAGGAAGGGCCACCAAGACGGGCTGGGGTCGGTGCTGCACCAGGAGAGGCTGTGGGAGCTGGGCGTCCCCTGCCTGCAGGAGGGAAGGAAGGCTAAGCAGGGACCCGGTGGGCTCTTCCGTTACCTCATGGGTGGTCGCAGACAACACCCAGCCAGACTCTTCTCAGAGGTGCGCAGCAAAGGCAGGAGGCAGCAGTCACAAGCTGCAGGAAGGGAAAGGCCAACTGGACAGAAGGAAAAAATAATCTTCCTGGTGAGGGAGATCAGACAGGAGGATGGGCTGCCCGGAGAGGTTGTGGGATCTCCAACCTGGAGACGTTCAGAACTTGACTGGGCAAGGCCCTGAGGAACCTGACGAAACTCTGGAGTTAGCCCTAGTGTGAGCAGGGGTTGGACCTCCAGAGGTCCCAGCCAACCTAAGTTATTCTATGGCTTTATGGTACAGAGGTAGCATGTAGGGGTAGCATCTTCTGGGATATTTGAAAGCCTATTACAAAAACCATTATTTATACAAACTAGAGTAGTTCCAACAAGAGAGATGGTGTATGTTTGGACTGGCAGGTTTTCTTGGGGCTGAGGTTCATGCTGTGCCCCAGCTCCTGCGTCCATCCACTGGAACCACCTGCACTTTTCCCAACCAGGTCTAGAAGGCAGCTAGCTGGTTTCAGATACAAAAATCTAGACATAAACCTCTATTGCACTTCCACCTGAAAATAATTAAAAGCTCAAGAGTATTTTAATAGGATTGTGCATTTTTTAGGTCCTCAGAGGCAGCCTTAATTAGTCTGATCTTTTGCAGGCACTTTTACTTAAAGCAAATTGAGCAACAGCATCATCTTAGCTTGCAGTGCACACTAAGATTTTTATACCGTTTCAGCAGATAACAAAACTCAGCCCACAAACTTATCTTCACAGTCAGCACAATCTGCTTGCAAGAGTCCAGGTTTGCTAAACTGTTTCCACTTCAGTTAACAAGAAATCAATATTAAAAAAAAAAAACCAACAAAACCAACAAACCAAAAAAAAACCAAACCACAAAAACCAACAACAAAACTGTGCTAAACTTAGGGTCTGTTCACAGAATGGAATGAAATGCTATTTTAAATATCCCGAAGCTAGCTCTAAGCAATCTGCACATTTACGCACGTGACCGTAGTATTACACAGAGATATTAGGAACCACCTCAAAAGTAACAGAGCTGAAGTAGCACAGTTTGCGCCTGGGAGCAATTCACCATACGCAGCACCTTCCCAGCAAGTTGTATCAACTGTATTAACTACAGCAAGTCATCACATGCTACAACCATAGCATGTCATGAAATATCAAGGACACTGCCGTATTTCAGGCTCCCTCAGATTTCCTAAGTACAACTCCCAAGATGACCTGGGAAATGGATGGCACTCTGTGATCTAAAGAAGGGTTCAAACCAAACAAAAATCTTCTAGCAACGCTTGCTCACCTGCTAGGGGTGCACGGGGAGAAAATTTGGTCTTGGCCCTTAATCAGTTTAACCACGAGCATAAAAGCAAAATATACCAACTGGTGCCACAAGAGTGTGGGAACGCCTTTCTTGTTTTATCTGTGGTCAGTCTGCAACAGTTCACAAAAAGTGAGCTAAGTGTTGGATCCAGAGGGGAAGGTTCTTCATGTCTCAACCATTCTCGCCCTGCCTTCAAACAGAAGCTGTAAGCAGAGGATTAGTACAATAAAAATATAGTGAAAACAAAGTAATCTGGTGTCCTTCAAATGAGGAAAGCTAATTCTTTTGGACACAGTACTACACTGGCACCGCTATACTGTTGCTACTTCTAAAAAAACTTCAGCCAAGCCTAACTTTGGGATTACCTATAAGAAACCCACAAGCAAGTGTTTGCATGATTTTCTTGAACCCTCTTAAGTCCTTTACATGATAAATGCTCATGCAGAAAGTAGTATTAGGGTGATTCACATGCGAAAAACCTTCCCAGGCCAAATATCAGGTCAAAAAACTCACCTTTTCTTATGGTTACTACACTAACAAGTATCCAGGGACATATTTCCTGGCTGATACAAGATATATTTTGCATGCTGTAGAGTTTAGCACATGATGGTGTGTTAAACTGGAAATTTCCATTTCTAAAGAAATAGCAACAATGAAAAGCGGTGCTTTACTCCCAGAGCCACCGGCACTAACACTGCTTTCCTGGTTTTGCAAGCTAATGTCTTTCAGCACCCAGCCTCTTGTGTGGGTGCACATGTGCACCTCCCAACATATAAGTTTTACGAAGAAGAAAAACAAAACAAAAAACCAAACAAAACAAACAAAAAAGAACTTTCTGCTTTCTGCTGCCTTTATTAGCTTTATTTTGTATCTGTGCAATGTACAAGCCACAGCTATGGATCAGCATCACACTGTACTGGGCACTGCACAAGTCGAACAAAAAATATTTCTTCTGCCTCAAATAATTTATAATTTAAGCCTGTAGGGCAAATGACAGTGAATGCAAAAGTATCTTGCTAGTCAAAAACATAAGCAACTGCAAATACATTCAGTTCCAAATCTTGTTGAGTTTTCACTCATTCCTCACTTGAGGAGAAAAACACTCATATTGCCATCAGTGAGAACCCTTAACTAAATGAGGAGAGAGTTAATCTACCTTGCCTCAAATCCCGCACAGCATGGGAACAAAATCAGGGCCATTTGTCTTGCCTGTCTCTGATGTCTGCCTGCTTTTCAAGGCTGTTTGCCTCTTGCCCTCCACCTGTCTGCAGGAACTTTAAGTACTAGAAACCAGCTTAACTAATTTACACAGAAAATAAATTGTTTACATGCACCAAATCATAATTAGAATTGGGTATATAATGAGGTGCAGGGTAGAAAACACTTAAACTTACTAGGAAATAACTAGGAGTTGGAGCGAATGATGGAGGAGAAAGGACCCTTTATGGAATAGATTAAAAAAAGAGACAAAATGAGGTCAATGAGACGTGAAGGCTTGCTAGAAAACAGAGGTGTAAGTAAGCCTTTGTGCAACATGTAAAGGAAAAACAAACAGCCGTAGGAGCAGGGGTGCTAATGAAGCCAGGTTTCCTCTCGATTTCTGTCTCCTGCTTGCTTAGGTACAAGTTACAACTAAAGCTTTTGCCACCGGGGGCCATTTTGTGAGGCCTCTCTGCTGCCTGGACTCCCTAATGAAGCATGAGCTCCGACTGCCTAGGCAGTAAGAAAACCACAATTGTCCTGCACCTTTATCTGCCTATCTGTTTTTCATGGACCTTAGAGAAACCTCACTGTTAAATTGTATTGAAAGTAACTGATGGATTCAAAAAGCCTCTAGGAAAGGAATAGATACACAGGCAAAAAAATCACAGTCCTGCACAGTATGGTCTCATAAGCTTCCATTCCCTTCAGAGAGGGAAAAAGAAAAAATAAAAGAAGAAAAAAAAAAAAGAAAAAATTGGTAGAATAAAAATAACGTGGCATTAAATGAATTAGGTCATCCACACCACGTGAAAAGGGACCCAGCAACTTTTAAAATGCACAGTCATCCTCTGCTGCTGTGTCCCACTTCACACCCATTTGCTTCTACTGGTTACACCAAGGTGGACTTCAGTGCGTGATTCCCAAAACCAAGGACCATATGACAATTTGCATCTGGTGGCAAGATGGGCTATCAAGCACAAGCATTTGCTATGTAGATTATTTGAACTAAACATTTTAACATGGGTAAGCATTTTGTCTTCTTTAAAAGATGGTATGGTAAATCAATAACTGCAAAACGTTATTACATTAAAACAGCAGAAGGTATGTGTAAAGCACTGCCTGAGCTTTATTAGAAAATTGTCATATATTAGATATTATTAAAAGGACCTACATGCAAAGAGTCGTCCTGCTGCTAATATGCTGAATTAAACAACCTTATAAACTGTCGTTAGTCCTGTACCAGCACTCAGCACTGTTTCACAAGCAGAAGCCACCCCTTGACCCCTTTCTGCTATGTCCCTGCCTTCTGCCCCGCTGCTTGCTCTGACTGTGCTTTGAACTCTTCTCACGTGCAAAAATCTCAGTGACAAGGAACCTACACACACCCCTACTTCTCCTTCTTTTCGTGAGAAGAGAAATTATAATTTCTCTTTATAGTTTCTCCTTTCTTTATAATGTCTCCTTTGCAATCATATAAATCCAGCTCCTTGCACTGCTACAGCAATACCTGCTTTTGCCTGGTCTGGGAAAGAAATTCTGGATTTCCTGGGCTCCAAGAGAAGGCAGGAGCAAGCCAGCTGCCAAACTCCCGCAGGGATAAAAATGTTTATTTGGACATCGTGCTGGTGCTGCAGATACTGGGATGACTTAAAGCACACTCTTTCTGTGCCGTCCCACCTAAAGCAAGGAAGGACAGGCAACAGCTGGGAGCTGCCCACAAGATCTGCCCTGACAAGGCTGCAAGAGTTGCAGTGCAAGGTGGGCGAGCAGCGTGCTGGAAAGGGACCCCAGCGTCGGAGAGGCTGGGCCCACACACTGCCGACGCGTGGGAAACAACCACCTCTCCAAAAAGTAACTGAAATCAGAAACACCCACACATAGAAATTCCTGAGTCAAGCTAATGGAGTTCAAACAACCCACAGGGTTTGTTTTGTTTGTTTTGGTTTTCTTTTTTTCCTTTTTTTTTTTTTCTTCCTTTTAAAGAACTTTGATCTAGCACCTCAGCCTCTCTCCACTCCATCCCACTTCCAAACCCTGTGGTCCCCCCCTTTTCAAAATGACAGCTGAACAGGGGCAGGGCACAGAAGGAACTGTCTTCTGAAGAACCATTTTCTTCTCTGGTTGTTTATGGGTTGTTATTGAGACATTCTCAAATACATGCTTCCAGCAGATTACACAGGTAGGTATTCTAGCAACACAGCTGATGCTTCTGAAGCAGAAAATGTAGCATGTGGAAAATGTAAAATCAGCCCTGCAAGCAGGTCCAATCGTACAGAAGACTGCTTTTTCAGACTAAATAAATTGTAAGGTAAATTTGTAACATAAACATCTGAGAAACAGTGCTTTACCACTCAAGATTTTGCAGCAAATTACCTGCATGCTGTGCTTGGGTTTGAGGGTAAGAATTCAGACATTTTGTTGCTGGGTCAGGAGGATTGGCTTTGAACTGGCTCCCAGCACTAAGTGACAGCACTGCGTCTGCTTGCAGGGTTCTGGGTTGATCTTGGCCTGAGTATCCATTCTCTCCTCTGGCACAGGCTTAAGTGCATTTTTGAGAAGATATTCAAGCTTCAAACTTTGTACACTCATTCCTATGGAGAGCTGCCTTGTCACCTCATTTACTCTCGGTTGTAATCAAGTTGGCAGCATAAAGCATGTAGATGATTTTGAGCAGTTACAGTCTCTGATCTCTGGCTCCTTTCCCAAGTTGTGTATCAGTCACAGTCTTGTGTATAAGTTTATGGTGATTTTTTTTTAACGCCTGTTCAATTCAGTTTATGCAAGATCAAAATCAGGAGAAGGAAAAGATCTGGCTTTTTTTTGTTTTTAATTTAAGAAAGTACTGCCTGATGGACAGCTCATTTACACTGCTGTCCATTGGCAAATTGTTATTACATAATTCAGACAAAATTGTCTTTTTGGCAGCTGTTCATTAGTAGTAATTACATTACAAACAAAGTAATTGGGTTTAGAACTTTTTTTATTTTTGTAGGAATTAAGGAACAGACATGGCACCAAATGAATCAGAGTATGGATACCTAATTGGTAGTACTCAAAGCACAACAGATTATCCAGTTCTCCTTTGTCAGATGAGCTACAGTAAGCAACAGTGTGGGCCCTCACGGTAGCGTACACCCTCACAGCTCACATCTATAGAGATGCCATGCAAGGCAGCTTCACCACCTATCGTCTGTATGGTCCTTTTCTCATCCCTGCATCCAGAAAGCAGGAAGATCCTTGCAGGACGTAACACAACCACAGAGCTGCCAGCTGCCTAGACTGAGCAGAAAAGGAGGGGGCAAGAGCCCTGCTGCTCTCCATCAGGCACGGATCACCAGTGGAAACTGCCTTCAGCAGCCTGGGGCTGCTCGTGCCCTGGGCAGACTCAGAAGCGGGTCCTGTCTCCGCCGCCTTCTGCCTGTGCCGTGCCCAGCCCCTCAGGAGGTCCCAGTCTACAGCTGTGGTCACTAAAGGGTGCTGCCAGGCACGTAAACAGGCTACTGACTGCTGTTCTTCCACCGTACTTCTCAAATATAGAATAGGATGGACTCAGTCAGCTTTTACCTTCTGGAGAGGGAACTATAGCAACCAAAGAAAACCTCACGTTACCCAAAAAAACTGCCAAACAAAACCTCGCCTCTCCATTTACATAGAGGCCACAAGTTTCTGTCCTTGTTTCAGAGACTCACAGAAGTAATAAGGGCTGGGTTTTCTACTGGTCATTTCCCAGGGGTCTTTCAGGACCTCTCTTTTCTCAGTTTCTATACGCTTTCCATCAACAATGCTCAGTAATCAGCTGAGAGAGATTTCTTTGGTAGGTTTCTCCCTGGATTAATTTTTTCTTGTTCGGAGCTGCTTGCCTTGGTGACTGAGTGCTAGTTTCGGTTACACCACATTTAAATCTCCCCCAAGCTCTCTTGCACTTGTTTGGGCAAAGGAAAAGTTTACCCACTGGTGTTTTCAGTTTTCTAGACTAAAACGAGCTGTATCTAACTACTTTGAACTTCTGTCCACTAACTCGGTGGCTCAAATTGTCATGGAAGAAAAGTAAATTTTACTATGGAGAAGGAGAAGCTGACAGAGGTGGCACCTTTATATTAGACAGAATTGCAGAGACAAAAAGAGACTATTTGTTAAAGTATGATAAATTCTTGCTTAAAGGATGATCAATAGCTAAAAATATTGTTTTAGCATACCATTTCTAAATCTAGGACATCTAGAAGGGTGCATTATTAATGGCATCTCTTGTGGTTCATTATTTCTGTGAGGAACAAAGTGACTTTATGATTTAAAGATGAGAAGATTCTGCACATATAAGCAATAGAGTAAGTATGTTTAAAATTGTAAATCTTACACACCTGCTCACACAGAAGCACAGTTTCAGTGGATGAAGGGCCTCGTGCAGCTCTGTCCCTACCATGAAGTTGGACGTTCCTCAAGAAAAAGATTTATTGTGTATATACAACATGTGCCTCTTGCATAGATGCTGTATATAGAATCATGGGATAATATAAGTCCTAAGGGGCCTCTGTAGATGATCTGTTCCAACCCCTGCTCACAACAGGGCTAACTCCAGAGTTTGATCAGGTTGCTCAGAACCTTGGCCACTCAAGTTCTGAACATCTCCAGGTTCTGAAAGTCTCCCTGCCCTGCTCCCCAGCTTGGTGTCATTGATGAGCTTGCAGAAGTTGACTCTGTCCCATCATCCAGGAACAAAGATATTAGACATTACTGCCACCTCTGCTGAAACATAAAAAATATCGCTAGTAACCAGACATCAGCTGGCTTTTAACTGCTGACCATTACTTTTGAAGTCCAGCCAGTTTGACACTCACCTTGTAGTTCACCCATCCAGTCTGTATGTATCCAGTCCGACTACAAAGATACTATAGGAGACCACGCTGCAAGCTGTGTTAAAGTGAAGGTATGCCCAGTGCTCCGCCCTCATCCACTGAAACAGTCACTTCATCATAGAACGCAATGAGGTTTGACAAGCAACATTTGTTCTTAGCAAATCCACACAGGCTGTTCCCAGTCACCTTCTCCCTAGAAGAAATAAATTCTAGGAGAGTTTGCTCTGTGATATTTCCAGCTAGTAGTTCCCTGGCTTCTCCTTCTTCCTCTTGTTGAACATGGCTGTGATGTTGTCCTCTTCAAGTGATGGGGAACCTCCCCTGACCGCCATGACCCACCTAGGACGATGGTAGTGGCCTCACAAGGACATTGGCCATCTCCCATGGCACCCCGTGGATGCATCCCATCTGAGCACGGGCACTTTGCCTCAGTGCTCCCTGATTGACCTTCCTCTGCTACTTCACTCCCCAACTCTGCCCCTAGGCAAAGGGACCAGAAAGAGCAGAGTGCAGAGAAAAGCAAGGGAGGCAGCATATTTGTCCCCAAGACTCCCACGCAACTCAGCAGCAGACCTGTACACACAGAGCTGTTGCACATGCACAAAATGACCAGGCTCCATAGGAGCACATAACCTGGTACATCTTTGTAGTGTTGGGCGTCTTCCAGCTGGCTTCTGCCAACTGGCTGTAGCAGACTACTCACTAAATCACAGGGCCCCATAAAACACAGGCAACGCATGCACCAGAGGCTCTGTTTGCCAGTGTAGGGCTTCTGCCTGAGAAGCCCAAGCAAGTAAATATGAAATATGTGCTTGAACCATAGTTTTATGTAATGCTCCATTTGGAGAGGAAAAAAATGAGATTTTTTTTCTTTTCCATTTTGAGGCAATTTTTCATAATTTGGGACTCACATTTGTAATGAAACTATTAAGGTCTATGGGACTAAAAGAAAACTGCAATCACAGTTTATATAGCGGTCAGAATCTATCCAAAATCAAAGTCATAGAGCACGGAGTGACTGTATTGCATATTTTTATCACTTATTCATACATATTCCAGACTGTCATCTCAATGGAGTGCAAATAGTACATTTTCAAAAGATGGTAGTCCTTTGTATATAATAATATCTCTTTCTTGGAGACACTTATGAATTTAAACTCAAAGATGAAAATTATAAAATGTACTCCAAACAGCTAATCTAACACAGAACTGTACTCTTTGTACCCAGTTTATACTGGCATGTTTAATAATATGCACAAATTATACATAACATTAGGTGTATTTTATAAATTCATTAAAATTTATGTGGAATTAAATAGACAAAATAAGCATATAACTAAATCCTTACATAATTTGCACTTTGCCTTAGAGAGGTGTAAAGGGGATCCAGTTGCAGTAATCTGCTGCTAAACGGGGGCTATCAAGAAGAGAGAGCTAGACTCCTCTTGGTGGTACAAAGAGGAAGAACAAGAGGCAATTTGTGAACATTGCAGCAAGGGAAATTCCAGATGGACAGAAGAAAAAAGTTTTGGTTAAGCCCCGAAACAAGGTGCCCATAGAGACTGAGAACATCCCTCCCTGCAGATATTCAAAACTCAGTTGGGCAAAGTGTACATACATATATCTGTACATTAACTGTGGGTTTAGAATTTCTTGTAGACTCTTGAGGAGTGTTTTATGGCCAGTACCCTTGCCCTCCGCTCTGAGACACTGCATTTCTTTCACCTGGTCCTGCATAAACCTTCAAGGGTTACCATACCTGATGGGTGCATCTTCAACATACAAGTGAATTTCACTCTAAATTATTCTCTGCTACCTGGGGAGAGAGAGAAGCATCCATTTGGAAACTGAACAAATAAAATGCTAGGTTTTTCAAGGAAAATGTTGGTGACAAGAAACATTCAAGAAGAAGAATCTGTATTTATGACTTCCTTTTCTTTTAGGGGGGCATTATCTTTATGCTCTGATGGAAAGTTGTTGTTCTGACTATCTCGACAGTCCATAGGAGTGAGACATAGTGAAAACATTTATATCCCTGTTATGCTTAAAAATCTTAATTGTGAATGTTGACAGGACTGATCCTCATTTACACTTGGATGCCATTTTTATTGCACTTACAACATAAAGATGATCAAGCATTAAGAGTTGGAATCGATAAATTTTTAATATGCTGTAGTACAGAAGGACAGAAGAGGCCAAATGAGGAACTCAGAACATCCCTTCACTCCGATATACATCGTGGTACCTCTGCCAGGATTAATCAGGCTTTGGCCCTCTAAGCATGAAATAGCAGCTAGCCTAAGGCTCCGAAAAGGGTCTATCTCTTCTTCTTATTGAGACTGCTGCTTGATCAGTACTTGGAATTGTATTGCTCTTTTTTTGTTTTCAATTTGGAGTAGCTAAGCTAAAGAGACACCACTCATTCATATTCTACGCTTCAAGGTTCTCCTAGCAATCAGGAGGATTGAAATTTGAAAGCAGCACATTGAAGGATACGGCTAAAGGTCCTGGGATTTATCACATTAAAACTCTCACATACTGCATGTCTTTTTACCTCTTCGGCTGTTATTACTGCTGTTTTCAGGTTGGAGGGTGGGGTGTATTTTAATTATGGTTATTCTCCTTCTTTCAAATAAATTATCATTATGTCCTGAAGTTCCTTCTAGCACGTGGCCAGCCTTTCATGCATCATTTTCCATGAGATACTATACATCAACAATACAAATTACTGCTGACAACTTATTGACTCACTTGCCTCTAAAGATCTTACTCCTTTTTGTTTTAAGCCTATGTGAAAGAAGTCCAATTAATCACTCTGAACAGAAAAGTCCTGGTACAGACTTCTCCCAGTCTGACTTCATTCAGCCTCTCTGGCAAGACAACTGTTAAAGCATTCCAGTTATTTGTGACAGGTACATTTACTCACTAAAACCTGGTTATATATTGGCTTGTTTCTTATTTACCTGTACTGTAGGGGGTCCCAACACTATACGCAATTATGCATCTGTAAATATAGAGTAAATGTTTGAATAAGTAGAAACACTTTCTGCATAACATCTGTAACAAGGCTGGTGTTGGACCCACTGATTTTTAATCAACATACCTAATTTAAGAGCAATAATCTACAAATGGCACAAAATATATTGAAGTAGCAAATCCTACTTCAGGTGAAAGTGAACGCCATATCAGAAATATTGCCTTATTACTAGTAACATCTCATTTTTGCCCAGATTGCTTCTGACCTATGTTTCCCCAGTTTTTTCTTGGAGTGCTCTGGATTTCATTTTAAGGATAACAAAAGCAACATCATTTTATTTTAATCTAATTCAAATTCTAAAAATTACCTTATGTTGTTTTTATTCTCTGCACATTTAATGGGAGGAGGATTTTTCCTGAAGACAGACATTTTAATCTGCCCACATGTGCCACCAGATTCACCAGGGCTGTCTGGTGGACGTGTAAATACAGAACGGGTTTAAAATCATACTCCAGGTACAATCTCTGCTTTGCATCTGTTTTGTCGTGTCCTGCTGGCACTGTTGAGTGGCTTAGTGTGCTAGAGATGAGCAGGAGGGAGCCTTTTACCTATAGCCCACTGAGCTGAGCTTCTTACTGTCTCGTGTTAGCTGGAGGTCTCTTCCCAGTTCCCAGTGACCATGCACCCACACAACAACATGACTAAGGTTACATCCTTTATACTCTTTCCACAAAGTAAGCCTTTGTCCTGAATTCATCAGGCCTCATTGAAGGCCGTAATGATGCCCTGAAACTGGATAACATTTGTTAAATTTTTAGTGCCAACTTCAAGATCTGAATAGCGTGGTGTTTTCCAAGTTGGACTTCCCATCTCTCTCCTGTCTCAAAACAGGTTGCCTGTGGCTGAGACAGAGCTAGAGAGGTACATCTCACCACACAAGGCAGCAGAATAGCACTGCATCGTCCCAGGAGATCCTGAAGGCTGATATCAAGCCACAGAAACCTCCTTGAGAAACCACATGACTCAAAGGGTGAATGTTCACCACAGAAACACAGAGGAAGATGGTGAAAGATATTTATAATATTACAGCATTAACTTCATGCTCTAGTGTTTATTTTGAAATTATTCACACCGAAATGCTCTCATGTGCAATACAAAACCTTATTCAAGAAATATGGAAGTTGACCATCTTCTACTAGTGATCGAGTAATCAGTTTTTCTCTTACATAATACTGGGAAGACTGTGCTGTTTCAGCTAGGTTTTCAGTTTCCTTTACAAAAACCTTACATCAACTCTGCTGCAGTGCTTCCCCCCACCAGCCCCCCTTTATTTTCCCCATACAGAATCTGGGAATATACACAAATGCAGTCCTGCTTCCGAGAACCTGCTTTCACTTAAGAAAAAGTCATGTTCTACATTTTCCTGACACAGGCATCCTCTGTGATTTTTGTCTACAGATTATGGATCCTCCAGATATCCTGTTCCAGGCTCCAAATTTTCCAGCTTTCAACCTCTAGGGATGTAAGCTGGATGAGATCTTCAGACTGCCTTGCAACACCATTTTAAAAGAGCTCAATGGGTTCTACTTATGATTTGAAAGTCAGGCTGTTTATTGCAAATTAGCACAATGTTTTGACTCCTAAAAGGCATATAAAATCCAAAGAAGCCACTTTCACCTCTGATATTCTTCCAACAGAAATACGCTTGTTCCTGTTGTTGAATAACTTAATTTTGAAAACTACAGTGTATGGCCTTTTAATATACCTTTTCTCTACCCAGAAGTTATTAATGAAACGTACTTCATTACAGAGTTTCATACGGTCTGGTAGATGAATCACTGTGACTGCAAAAATTGCAATGACCTCACGAAGGTGAGGATTTCACTTGATATGTTGTAGAAGAATGGAATATTCTTGATTATATTGTGGTACACTTAGGGACTCTTTTATGCCCTGTCTATCATTGCTGGGTACCACAATGAAATACTGGCTTCTGTTCTAGCAAATCCTTCCTTAAACTCATAGAAACTGGTCAAAACCATTAGCTTTCTGGGTAAGAATTTTATATATATATATATATATATATAAAAGAAGCCCATGTGATTTCACTGTTTTTAATGCACGTGAAAATAGAAACTCTCCTACCAACACAGAACACAGAGGTCATAATTTCAAAAGTATCTCTATGGAAAAGGTCTCACGTGGAGATGGAGGCTTTTCCTGTATTGGCAGCCCCCTTTATATTTGATGATTAGCACTGATTCTGTTCTTAGGAGACCTTTAGCACAATGGTCTAAGTGTGAAAAGACTTACCAGTTAAACAGCTAAACCCAAGTAGTCCTCACTATTTGGTAAAACAGAAACTAGAATTGTGGTGTTGTTCCTGGTAACAATACATACTCGGTATCTGTAGAACATATTGGATTGCAAGGTGTCATCTAGGGACACTGTCCCTATTCTGGGACATTTACTGTAAAAGTTACAAATGGCCACCTTGTCTCAGAAGGATGGATGCTATTAATCCATCAATGGATGATTATGATGCATGAGCATAGGTCATGTTTTAACATTTAATGTGTATTGTATGTTGTCCCAGACCACAGGACACATCCAACAATTGCTATGATTTACATTTCATTAATTGTGAAGAATTATCAACACAACTGTGGCCAAGAATTAAGTGATGTATATTCTGGTGCACTGAGAGTAGTTAAGAAAATGAGATTTGTGCTAGAACCTACATGACAAATTAGAGGTTGAGAAGCAATTGATTTTTTTTTTTGGCACAGGTATATCTATACCATAATTTTATCAGCTACAGTGTTGTCAGCTAAGTACTCCTAGAGCGATGTTGAGCATCCTTTAATTGTAGGATTCACTATTTGTTTCCACAAAGACTAGACGAAGCATGCTTTATCGCAGTTGTGTTTGCTATTTCCTAACAAAGCTGGACCCCAGTTTTCTTAGGTGTTTTGAAAAGGTGTCTGCAATGTCATGACTATAAAGAACTACGATTATACAAATATAAAAACACAACAATGCCAAAAAGAATACCCAGGGACTGGGTGGATTTTAACTCCAGCAAAACCTGAGTAAGTTCTCTCTCAGAAGACTCACACGAGATCATTGAGTTAGAAGGAAAGTGGCAAAAAAGCTTCTGAACTCATATGAATATACTTTCACTGCTCTTATGTCTTATGCAGGTCTAATTCAGAACTGCAGATGTCCAATTATATTAATACAGGGAGTACTGCTTTCCCAGAAATGCAAAATTACTTGAACACCTATGAGTTTTTCTTACGGCTTTTTAAACAGAGTAGCATGAGACATTAAAAAACACTGAATAGCCAAAAATAAAAAGGCTGACTTGCCAAGAAGAAATGTAAGTGTCCTTCTGTGTCCAAGTCCACTAACCTGGCACTTCTGTTGTTTCCATGCCAGGTGTTCAGGATGTCTAAGCTGGATTCATAAGGACTGCCGATTCCAAAATGGGAAAAAGACCATCTGTTTATGAGCTCTCAAAGTCCAGGTGCAAGGCTCAAAATGAAAAACTCCCACATTCTTCTGCTTTATCACTGATGAGTTTGATAATGGTCAAGTCCCTTCCTGTTTGGAAAATTTCTGATAAAGCATTCATATCCTGGACCCATCAAGCTAAAGACCAGAGAGCCATGGATTAAATTTCCTCCCAGTGAAGCAAGTGCTGATAAAACACATTTTCCACTGCATTCTCTCACAAGAAGTAACAGCAGCTGTAGACCATGAAGGTATTAAGAGTCAAGCAGGCCGTTCAATGAACCCGATGGGGTGCATTAAAAAAGTCTTCCTGGGGTCCTCTGGGAGGTTTTCACGTACAAGCACGGAAGACTTGAGTCCTAAGGGTTTTCACAGACTAGCGGCTGATACTTTGTGTTTACTTTGTAAACACGTAATATATTGTCATTATCCAGCATCCTTGAGGGAAATCACTAATGAAACAGTTGTCCTAGCTTCTCAGCTTGGCAGTAGCTCTCCAAAAATAACGCATAGAGAACGTATTTCAAAGAAGCAGGATCTCCCAAGGACAGGCTATATCAGGAGACTCTGAAATCATTATCTCCCTAATCAAGCTTTCCCTATACTCAAACATAACATAGGGCCAAAATAAACAAAACATTTGAAAGCTGTTAGTTTTAAGCAAAGAAATAAGCCTTAGTTTACATTACCTATTAAGCAAGTGGTTAAATTCTTTGCTAAACCATGTTTTCAGAAATCAATATATTAATGTTTTTGCTATTTCAGAATTTTGTCAGGATTAATATAGGACTAAATAACATGATTTTCACCAAGGCAAAACTTTCTTCCTATTCACACACAGAAATACCTTCAAGTGCTCCTGTTAAAGCTTCAAAATGCTCAAGCTCTGGCACAGAACCATGCGTCAAAAATGTGTCCCAACCTTATACCTCATCATAATTTCAGCGTGTTCATACAATGGATGGTAGTCTATTGTTAGCAATCCACTTTTCCATCCTCTTTGATCTCATAGAGAGCTGCTGGCACGTTGGATTTTTTTTTTTTTTTTTTTTTGATCATTGCCTAGAAGACAGAAAGGTTAAGAGTTGTATAAAAAGAATTGATTCTGGGAAAAATTGTAGAGCCCTTCGCAATGCAGAGCTGGAGAACATGAGCTCATTTAGACTAAAAAGTAGTGCCATTTGCAAGAACTGACACTCACCAGATCAGTCTCAGACAGGATATAAGAACCTCTAAAGGAAAAGGAGAAAGCCTGAAAAGTGTTTTATTACAAGCAGTTTATTAACTCACCACCTGTGAAGACCAGAACTAGTCGAACACTTCCAGAAAGCCAAAGCTTCAGAAACTAATTCCAATTTGAAGCAAGGCAGAATCCTTTAAATGTGGATACAGTAATTTTTAAACTTATTTTCAAATTTGAAATCACTGAAGCTGCCCATCTAGAGATAACCTGCGAAAATCAGGTGTCAGGACTTCTCAGATCTGATTCTCAGTCTCTGAACCTCAGGGCTCAGACCTCTGGTGCCTAAAACTTATCTGTTCAGATTCCTTCCAGAGTCAATGGGGCCAACACATCCCACCAGCATCTATCAACTGTAGCCCAAAGAACTTGAGCTCTTAAATTAGGCCCTCAGGCCAGTAGAGTGAATTTTGGACCAAATACACAAGCCTGGACATGATTCTCGACTTCTGCAGCCTTCTAAATGGCAAATAATATTTTAATAAATTTTCATTATGATTTATTTAGCAAAACATTTTTAACAGACCTGCCCGCTCTCTGCTGTGATTTCCACAACACTGAATGCTGCTATGTGACAGAAACTTTATTCATGTAAGGAAATAACATTTTAAAATAAGTTTTAAAAAAAGCCAAACAAACCATAACTCCAACAAAAAACACCCCTTGAACTTAAATTCTTCACTCATTTAAGTAGCCTCTTATTGAGAAAAAGCTCCCAATGAATAGACTTTCAATTCCATTTTGAAAAATAATTCAGAAAACTGAAAGCAAATCTTCCTTTTGTCATAGAAATGGCTTACTTTAAAACTGCATTATTCTCCTGTTTTCTTTTATAATTTTTTCCTCCACTTTGCACCAATAGAAACAGATAAATTCTTCATGTTTGTAAAAGAATAGAAATCATTTCACTTTCACTTTCTAGTTAGCTTGTTCTATTTTCTTGTAACATTTTTTCCAAGCCTGTTCAAACCTGACCAAACATGTTTTTGTAATGTATTTTCAAGCCTTAGTTATCACTATATAAAAACTTAAGTTCCCACCATTAGGCCTGTCACATTAAAATTAATTAATTTTCTATAGCACAGGAGCCAATTGAAGTATTCTAATAATGAACAAGAAAGCTTGAGTATCTCTTTCTTATAACAACAATTCATTGGTTTAGGTGTCCTGTTTTTGACAACAAGTTGAAGGGTGAGCTACTTCAAAGACATTCTCCGGGCATTTTTATATTCTTATCCATAGTGAATGGTTATCTCTCTCTACAACTACCTGAAAGGAGGTTGTGGAGAGGTGGGGGTCGGTCTCTTCTCCCAGGTAACAAGCGATAGGACGAGAGGAAATGGCCTCAAGTTGTGCCAGGGGAGGTTTAGACTGGATATTAGGAAATTTTACTTCACTGAAAGGGTTATCAAGCATTGGAACAGGCTGCCCAGGGAAGTGGTTGAGTTGCCATCCCTGGAGGTATTTAAAAGACATTTGTATGAGGTGCTAAGGGACGTGGTATAGCGGTGGTCTTGGTAGTGTTAGGTTTACGGTTGGACTCGATGATCTTAAAGCTCTTTTCCAACCTATATGATTCTGTGATTCTGTGTGTTCATCCTAGTCCAATAAATTGTTTCCCAAATGCTCACTTTTTGCTGTGAATAACCTACTGATGTCGTTGTTGCTCCTTATGGCAAGGAGCAAGTATGGGATAACTAACCAGAAGTGTTATCTACTTTGGATATGCATCTAAGAATCTGCTCTGAATGCAATTATTTCTAGACCTCAGACTGGCCTGATGTCTTATGGAAAGAGTGTTTAGGATCTAAACGCAGCGGCTACATCCTATACGAATGGAAGCTGATAACGTGCAGGAGGGAGAAAACACCTTGAATTGTTCACAGGGAACTGCACATTCTCTGCTGAAGTGAAGGTCACGACAGTAACACATGAATGCAGGTGCCACTTAGGAAGGGGGGGACGCAGGCAGAGAGAGCACAGCAATGCTTTGCCTGGGTCCCAGAGCCTGTGAAAATCACAAATCGGGGTGAGCGCTGGGAGGATCCCTAGCTGTTCTATGCTCTCAGCGTTCTTGAGCAGTGCTACGCACATGCCGAAACAAAAGGGGATTTTTTTTAGTTAATTCTCTGAACTTGAAATAGGAAACTCTGGGCTCCACTATAATTCCTGTTACATACAGGGTTTGGACCAAATTTTCCCCATTTCTTCGCACTTCAATTTGTTTTATAAAATGAACTTCATAGTTTGTCAGTCTCATAGTTCAGATTACATATTCCTGGGTGCAGCAAGTGTCTCTCCCTGCATTTACAAGATGGCCTTTCACAGCATACTCCTGCAATTTTAGCCTGCTTCTTCAGAGCCAACAATGCGCGAGATGTTGCCAAGTGCTAGCCAATGATGCTAGCATCATTTCAGTGCCATCCCTGTGATCTTTGGTACTTGCTATTCCGCAGAGAGGTTGCAGGAGAATCTCAGTCCTCTCTAAGACTGTTCTAGTTCGTATTGCTACAGAGGAATAGTCAAAGGCTCAGAAGGCTAATAAAATGGTTGAATATTGAATATTTTTTCATTTAATAATTTATAAGTCAACCCATAGGCGTTTAGCAGTTAGACATTACCATAACCACCATCTTTCTCTTCTCTCCTTGACCACCATAGGCTGCTAGTGAACTAGCACATAGACAGAGACGGTCAGGACTATGATGTGCACAACCAAAGTAGGGACCTTTCATGCTTTCCCTAGTGAGATGCGATAATGAGCAAGTATGATTGAGGATCTTAAAGGCTCTCTGTACCCCTTTTCATGCATTGCCCCTGCAGTGTTAAGGTCACACTGATCTGCTCATAAAACACCCATAATCGCCCTTAAGCAATTTGTTCTGTTGCAGATAATTGAGATAAGAATAACAGGAAATTGCTAGATATTGGCAATAAAGTAATTTATTGTAATTGATTGTATAGCATGCCTTATGTTATTATAAGGTTTAATAATCAGAAGCACATAACTAAGTCCTCTCTAGCTGTGGAGAGCCATGAACAATATGCGCCATAAAAATAGGAGCAGCTGTAGTCATTGATGTTCTCTGATCTTCTAAATGCACACTGGAAATTGTATTATCCAAGATAACAGAAAGGGAAATGTCTTGTTTCAGAAATAGTATGAACATAATCAGATTTGTGAAACCAAATTATTTTAGTAATATGGGGCACTGTGCACTGAGAGCAGAGAAATGGTTTTATGAATAGTAATTCACTACTCAGTAAATGGCAGAAAATAAACCACAGGGACTTCATCCTTCACTGTTAGTGTGATTGCTATTCTTGACAATTCAATATCAATTCAGATTTCTCAGGTGCCACACATAGGAAATATGAAATGGGGAGAATGCTTAACAGAGTAGCTTCAGAGTAGCCAGTGGCACTCTTAAGTTTCATTGGAGGCAAGAACTGCGTGGAAATAAATCGTCAGTGAAAGGCTGCTCTAAGCATCACGCCTTCCTTAATCAAGTCATTTATTCCCACACTGTTCATATGTGACTCCTTTGTGTATTTTAATTGCTCTTTTCCAAATCCTGGTTTTGCACCCCCCCTCCAAGGGTGAAAATGGGTTTGATATTTTTCCTGCTTGAGAAAAAAAAATATTGCTACATATTAAGTTGAAAAGTTACTCCTTCAAGTCACATATGCCCCTTACAGATACTGCTGGGCTGTGCTGAGTCATACTACTCAAAACTATTTGTCTATGTAGACCAACTATATATTCATTATAGAGGACCATAATAAATGTCTGAAATTATGGCTTTAAGGCATATCTAACATGCATTTCATGGTCTGAGCTGCCCAGCTGGGGCATTGATTTTGCCAAACCAGTGGGTTGCAAATTAGCTCTCAGTTGGTGTGACAACATACTCCGAGATACAAAAGCAAACACAAAAGGTAACCTCATTTTGCCAACATAATTTCTGTTTGGAGTGTTTGTCTCTGCATTTTTGCTTCTAACTATTATTAAACTGTGAGTGGAAGTCATATTGAAGTGCTCTCTCTCTCCCAGCACCACTTAATGCCGTTCCACATCACCAGCCTTCTCACATCTTTTTCCTGTAACTTTCAGTCCATCAGTACAGATGAGTTCTCTCCCCTGTTTCCTCCTCCTCTTTCTGTTGCAATACAGTTCCTTGCTTTCTCCCATGCTGTGCCTTGTGCTGGGAAGGCATTCCTCATCGATACCCACGAAGTTACCCCAGTGATCTTCTTCACTTCCCTTGCTGCTCCTTAAAACTCAAACTACAATACACTTGGTAGAAGTTAAGCCTCAGATATGTTGGTATGACTCCATATCATGCAAATAAAATCCATCTCATTGCTGCCTGTATTCAGCAACTTCCATCTGTCAATCAGCATCTGCTGCCTTAAGACTTTTATATAGATATTAAACTCTCTGGAGCACAGAAAATCTCTTTATTCTGTGTTTACAAAGCTCCTAACACAGTAAAGAGCTGGTCTGTAACTGGTTTATGTAGGGATTGTGGCAATTCAGATAATTAATAATAATAATAATAATAAATGTTTACACAAATACTACATCTATAATTCAGTGCTAGTAGAAGGAATCAGCTGTTTCTACCTGAAGTTATACCAGTCACAGCCACAAAAGCTTGGAACCCCAAGCCTCAGGATGGCTACAGATTATAATGATTTTAAAGATCAGGGAAAAGACTCATACAGAAGAAAAATCTCTCCTATATTGAAATACTCGCCTTTGAAGTAAGAACTGATGGCCCATCATAGGGGCAGGATGCAGGACAAAACAGATCATGAGTCTGCTCCCTATGTAATTACATACATGCAAAAAAAAAAAGCAACATGGACACTATTATGAGATATGGCCAGGACATGCTCAGCTATGTTAAAAATATATCTCTTAATAAGTAGCAAGTCTTTTTTTTTGGTTGGTTGGTTTTTTGAGGGACGGTGTTGAGGTATTAGCTCTTTATGTCGGTCTAGTTTTGTTGGAAAATGAATTAATCAGAGCTAGATTCTTTTTAAATATACATTAACTGTTATTAAAGTGAGCTAATGTTCATGCCATTGAACACTATATTTTCCTTTCCCAAGGAAACTTAATTTATAAGCCATGGTTTGAATCCTTAGCTGCATGGAAGATTAACAAGAAAAAAGTAGGAAAGCAAGTGCTCCCCTGTATATTATTTATAAATATGTTTAAATAATTGCCATATTAGAAGATCTGAATTAATCTGGGAGTTTACATAGCAACAATTTTACATTGGGCTGTTAAAAGATACTTTAAAAGATACTTTGAGGTCTAAAGATGCTAAAATTATATTTAAAGATACTTTTGTGTCATTTAAAGATAGAGAGACAGTAAGTTTATCAATTTTAACCTTGATATTATTCAATCAGACTCCCTGATTGAATAATTTATATCTACTGCCTTGTCAAGTTAGATGAGGTGAGTAGATATAAAATCAGATTCTGGAGTTTGAGCCAGGAATTGTAGCATATTATTGTTTATGCTCATGGCACAGAAAAAAAGAAAGATTTTTTTTAAAAAAAAAAAAAAAGGGGAGGCATTTCTGCTGTGGCTGACTGCTCCAGTCAAAATATTTACAAGGCTATTTAGCAAAGAACTTCGAACTTCTTGACTAAGGTGAAATCTAATGCAGTATATTTTACAGTCCTGTACCACACTTCACAAATTTTCTCAATTCAGTAAGACTTCCTACTGAAGGATTTAAGACAATTAATCCAGAGATTTGTATTTCTGTCTAGGCAAATATTTTTAGCTACTTCTTACAAAGTAACTTTTACTTTTGTGTTTAAAACTTCACCCCTATTTAAAATGGTCTTTCAGAAGATTATCTTCTGGTTGAGAGACTCTTAACACCCTCCATGTGCTGATGTTTCACTGGGCAAGCTTCCAAAACAGGTTTTAAATTACGTATTCTTCAACAAGCTGATTTATATGAAGGAACTAGTGAGTACAGAAGAGGGAGTCTAACAGAAGCAATGTGAAAACGTGGAAAAACTGGAAGTGTACAAAACTGAAAACACTTTGGTAAATGCCACCCCACCTCAAAGGGCCCTCTGTTTGGTAAACAAATGAGTAGTCCCTTTCTTTGTTGTTTATGCATCAAAATATACTTTTTCTAGGCCCTACTCAAAAGTCAGTTCAGCTCACAATTTCAGCAGAAGAATGATCTAGCAAAAGCAGCACATAGTTTTCTGATGGATTTGTCAGCTGGTTCATCTAGCCCAAACAGCTCGAGGGAAGGCTCAGGTCCATAAAAAGCATTTAGATCTGTGCATGAGGAGAAGAATTCTTAGGTCAGTTTGTGAAATCTCAGTGCAATCCAAACCCTGCTGAAGCTGATGGAAGCCTAACGATAACTTCATCCTAGTTTTGTGTCAAAGACTACACCATCACATTCCCAGTGTCTGCACCAATACATAACTCGGGCAAAGTAGCTGCTATACATTTCTCCAGGTATGCATGACCAAAGTTTCCTCATAGAAAGCGGGTACAGTAAATAGTGTGAATGGTTTTCAGCTCCCCTTTATTAGTATTTTTAGATTCCAGCAATTCTAGTCCAAAAGGGATTTATTTATTTTATTTTTTAAATTCTGGATTGGCTCAGAGATATTCTATCACTAGACACAATGACAGGACAGTGAAATCCAGCAGAGAAGAGTAGCTGCCCAACCAAACAGTTCATATCACCATGCCTCAATTACCTTGTGAGCAATCTATCTTTTCCCACCGTGGGGTACATGAGCGAGTCCCAGCTCTAACATTTAAGGAACAGCAGCCGTTTCTAGAGACAGGTCAAAACACCTCAGAAATCCTTGCCCCAAAGCCGATTTGCTTTTTGAGTCATATAAGAGTTTGGGTGCCAGAAGCCCCTTCTGGGGGGGATAGCACCGTCCTCACACGGATGGAAAGGTCCCATCTCCTCCCTTACCCTGCCCTGGCGCACCCGCCACGCCGTTCGAAGGGCAGGTCACCATTTGGGAAGGGAGATTAAAAGCCAGTCAACATTCCTGGCTTGTTACTAACTTCATGGCAAGGGAAGAGGGTAGAGGTTGTGAACCTTAATTAATGCCCATTTTAAAAGCACTTTGCATCCCTTGCCTGACATGTGCTTCACAAAAGAGAAGAGCTGTTGTTGTTATTAACATCTTGCAATATAAACACACTTGGCCTGATTTTCCTCTCACTCACAATAGGCTTCACGCTTGTTTAAGTCTCGATTGGGATGGAATAAGCAGGCTTTCTGCGGTCAGTGTGAGGGGAGGCTCTGAGAGGTGGCATACAAGAACCTCCAGAAGAAAAGCCAGCAGGAATTAAAAAAAAAAAAAAAAAAAAAAAAAAAATCTTGGTTAAGTGCTCCATTCCTTGAAGGCTGAGCATGGAATCAAAACAACACTGATTGTATAAGCCTTTGCCCTGTGCACTTCTTAGTCGCTTGAGTGAAAAATCATCTTATTTGGAAAATTATTTTTTCCACAAATGCTTTTTTCCTTTTTACTGTGTCAAACTGCTTATGATACAGCTAGAGCTAGGGAGACATCAAAGAAATTCTGCTGAGATGCTTTGATCAGGAAAAAAAAAAAGTCAAAGAAAAAAAAAAAAAGAAAGAAAGGAGACATGGCTCATCAGCTTGGGTCCTGAAACACTTTTCTGTAAAGCATTAAGACATTTGGAGAGGGGGAAAAAAAAACCCAACACAAAAACAAATACCAAACCCTATCAAGTTCTAAAATCAGTCCCAGAGGTTATGAGCTTTAATGTTCTGCAAGTCACAGGAGGCCCTTTAGTTTGTCCTTGATCCTTTCAAGTAGCTGGAAATGAAAACATGGTGCAGAAGCTGCGGCTTCAATTAGACATAATATCGAAAAATGGTTGATAGCTCTTCCTTGCTAATGAGAAAAAAAAAAAGTGCTCTGGAAGAATGCCATCCCGCCCTGCCAGCTGACGTCAATACAGCAATCACACACATCTAAATATTATAAAAGTCAGGGTAACTTGCAAACATATTTTGCACCTTTTTCCTCTGCTGACTGGCCCCTTCAGTGTTGAAACTAGATCTCTCCCTTTTCTTACTTAAAGAAATTTTTGATGTTTTCCTTTCATCTTTTTAGCACATCAGAAAAATTAGTTAGGAAAGAAGGTGCTGGATTTTTTACTTTTTTTCCCCCTTCCTCCTCTAATTTACAAATTCCACCAAGGAACCAAGGCAGCTACTTCTGAAGTCAGCGTTATCCTGCCTGGTAACATTGCCTTAATATCAGTGAAGAGGTCTCTAAGCTTACACTGGACAGATAATATTAATTTAGGAGAGGAGACATGTGAGGGAGCTTAAATATCAGTTGCAGTCCTCATTCTGCTTAACATGGCTTGTTGTGTGTGCAGATATTTAGGACTACAAAAGCACCTGTGCCTTTATTTTTATGCTATTCCACTTAAATTCACTTTATTGTTTGAAGAGCAGAGAGAGACTGGCTTTAAAGAAAAACAACCAACCAACCAGAAAAGCCATAGAAGTGGAAAGGAAAATTACAGTGTTGTTACTCGGTTAGACCAGATCCTGATACTGCTGCCAGCACACGTGAATGCCATGAGGAACAGGCAGCTTTAACTCATAAGTTAATACAATGAATGACAATCACGTCAGCTTGGGGCTCTGGATGGTCAGGCTCCATATCTATAGCATCAGAGTAACAGCAAGAGTAACCTTGCAAACATCCCTCCACTATAAAACGCAACTCAGAAAAGGGCTAAGAATGTGAACATAGGATTTTATTTTTTTTTTAATCATCATTGCTGTAGCCTGAAGTAATCAGATCTCTTTCAGCTAAAAGGTACTACCTTTCCTACATTCAGCCAGGGAGTATTAGATTCAGTTATGTTTTTCTTCTACATATGCAAAAAGAAGTATTTTCCTAGCAGCAAGCATTACTAGCTGGGAAGGAAGAGTGTATTTGCTTGGAAGTAACTTTGCTTTAAGTTACTTGTAATTTAAATAATGTATCAGTTACTATGATATATACTATTGTTATTTGAAATATAACATAAAATACACAGGATACAACAATGCTTTCGAACAGTAGCTCACAGGCAGTGTTTCACACATCCTTGTAGGGTGAAGTGCAACTTGATACAAGGTGGGAAGCTGAGCTCAGCTCTCCATCAACGCCTCACACGCTGCTCAAAGATGAGACATGCCCTGAAGGAGTCCGGTCTCTGTGTGGAAGGCAGCAGCTCCAGCTCCAGCACAGCTCAGCAGCAAGGCCTTGCCCTTCCTGGCATCAGCCACTGCTGCTGTCTTCTCCAGTGAGCAGAGAAAGAAGTGGGGGAGCACAAAGTGATCACCCCGAGGTCAGCCAGTGACATCCCATTGACTTGTCCCCTCTGGTACCTAGGCAGAGTGACCGCTCTCACCATTAATCCCACTCAACTTGGTTCTGTGCTCTTTTTTTTTTTTCCTTTTTCTGAATTTTGTTGAATTGAGAACTGTGAGATATTCTTCATTTTGTGTCACTGTGTAGCAATATGTTCAGGACCCTTCATGGCTTGCGATTTTAAAGGAGAATTTACCAGTGAGACAAAATACTGGCCATTTCCTCAAGTGAGGCTTAACTAAAAATAAATAAATAAAACACACACCCTCTCAGAGTATTATATATTTCAACTTCTTCAAGCAATTTGTTTTCAGAGTCTTTAGCACTGTACACACTTTTTACAAGACTCCTAGCCCAGGTTGCTCCATGGAATTACATAGCTCTAGCCATTATAATGGAAGGTGTCAGGGAATTTTCCCCAAGACGCTACTTTTGCTTAGTTATGACTTTGCAAAACCCTAATCACTTTATGGATTTTGTGTCAATGGTGCAGGCTCCCTAGATCGTATTAAAGGTACCTTTGAGAATCATTTGTTTGCAGGTAATTAGCAGAGACTTGCTGGACCTTGACAGCTACAATGTTTAAAAATCTTACCAAGTGTAGGGAGACCATGCATAGTTCTTCCTGTTGAAGAACTCGTACGTGAATTAGGCTAAAAATGAAGCTGAGCATACTCTAGCCCTTCACAACCCCTTCATGTGCTATTTCCAGAGTAGTGAATTTTTTGTGCAGTTTGCAGACTTCTTAAATGAACTTTTACCATGCGTACATGACTTATGTAGATGTGCAATGAAAAAGAATGATAGGAAAATTGGTTCTGTGGAAAGCTCTACCTAGTTCATAGCTTTCCAAGCATATTTATTTATCTTCATACCCTCCTCTGCTCCACCCCAGAAGGTAGTATAAGCATAGCATTTCAGACTCAGAAACTTCACATTTTATAGCTAGAATAGCTGAAAACTCAGCATTTTCAATTGCTAAGATTTTGAAGAAGGTCTTTTGCCCACAAAACTCAGGCCCTTATTTTATACCACTTAAACCAATTAAAAAGTTATTATTGGCATTTTCACCAACAAAGACATAGCTGATGTGAAATTCTAGCATTACAGATGTGCAGATCCTCTGAACTTTGTGGTAATGAAGCTGCACAGAGAAAAACAGGGATACTTCTGAGCTGCCGTTCTTATAGCCATTTATTTCAGGAATCATCACTTCAGAAGTGTTGCTTATTTGTAATTAAAATACATCTCTCGTTTCTTATTCTTATGCATCAAAGCATCGAGTGTTTCCAATCAGCCATTTCAAATTATGCAGTCACCACTGCTCTGATTCTGCTCTTTGAGATGGGCAATAGCTACACAGGTATAGAGAGTACTGCAAGGCTCTTTAGCTTATAAAAACAAATGGAAACTGAATGGTAAGAAGTCTTCTCTTATGGATAGCTGTTCTTTGAAGAGGGAATATTTAATTTCAGGTTTAATTTCAGATAAATTAACTGGAGCACTTCTGCTACAGAGGACCTTCCTTTTCACCACTGCATATGGCAGAAAAAGAGGACAACGATTTGCGATTCTTTTCTAGGAAAAAATGTTTAAGAGGGTCGCTTGAGATTGCACTTTAACTTTTTACCCCTAAGGATAATATCACTACCATCTGTAAAATCTCTTCAGATATGCAGGTGGAAAATTCTGTAAATAAGTTTTGTAAATAAATCAGCTTTCAGAAATAATTAACCCTCCTCCATAATTCTTTCTTTTCAGAGTTAGAAGAGAAAAGTAATAAAATGTTTTAGTTACCCTCAAGCAAAGGTATGGGGTGGTATTCTCATGCTGGTGGTATTCTCATGTTTTGATCTTGACTGAATATCAGCAAACCTCAAAAAAAATTTTTAAAAGGACTGAAAAATATCGAAGACAGCAATCCCATGAAACCCTGGAGAGATGCACATTCACAGCTCATATGGTATAAAAGGCAAGCTCAGAATGCCTTTGATTAAGTCTGTCCTTAGTTATTGAAGAACAAAGTAGTATAAATAAGGGAGAGGGATGATATGCTCAGATCTCCAGCATTATTTATACCTTTCATATCAGTGTATGTTTAGTTTTTCAGATCACGTTAATTAGATAGCAGAAGTTATGGTTGACTCTGCAAAAGGCTTACTAGCAAAAGAGCTAGGCCTACTAGTTTGCAAATGAGTTGCCAGCAACTAAGCTAGCAAATTGTTTGGGGGTTTTTTTGGCAATTCCCCAGGGGAAATAACTAACTTGATTAAATGGTCTTCACTGAAGCATCTCAAGAAATACTACTTTAGCAAAAAAACTATCAGCAACAGCCCAGGCACCATCATAAAAAATGCTTTAATAAGAAGCAGTCATGTAGTTTTGAAAATTGTTCTGGATTTCAAAGCTCTAGAGCTAGATCTGAAACAAAATTTGATATTCGTATACTTTAAAGGTTGGGAGAATTCAAATTTGAAGCCAGACACGGTCAGGTAGGTTATCTATTTAAATAAAGCATGACTTTTCTTCTTCCCACTTCCTATCCTGTGAAGGATAGGAGTTTTAACTGAATGAAGGGGAGAGAATTCTCCTCCTCTTAACTGAAGTAGATTGTATTGTATTTTATTTATATGTACAGTGTATTAGCATTTCATTCTAAATTATAATTATATAATGTATTCCATGTTGTATATATTGCACTGTAAAAAGATCTATTGTAACATGGAAGGGTTTAGCTAAAGTTTGCACCCAAGTCAATTGGATGGGTAGTTCAAAATAAGCCTCTCCTCTCCAGCAGATGAAAAGAAACCTAAACAACTTTTAGATGAGTGCAGCTAAGAGATGAACTCTACCTGGCATAATAAATATAGGCCCAATAACCAGCAGTGTCTTTCCGATAACTTTTTCCCCCTGCAAGACTCTCTTCCCTCTAGGAAGAGGAGCACAAGCCTTATTTTTTCATTCCTTACTCAAAAATGCACAATAAAGCTTCAAAAACTTCACTTTTTAGTAGGACTTCCGTTTAAGATTATTATTGTAGCCTCATTTACTGTTAGATAAGCCTTGACCTAGTCATAGTAAATTTCTGGAGTACTGCTATCTCCAAACATACACCTGAAAGGAAAGTCCCATGTTAGGTCACAGATCCTTAGATGAGGTCCACAGCACACAAAAAGGCTAAGCCATCTTAACATACACAGCTTATTGCTACCAGAAACTTGCTCTTCTGCAACCTGCAGGAGTCCTTAGGGAAACCCATGAAACAGCAGTTGATTTGCATGACTTCCCCCACATCATTACAACATGCAACTGGTGAGCACATCTGCAGAAACACAAGTCATGGCTTATGCTTTTGTAACGTACACTGACTTTTAGGGCAGGATAAGCAAAATATTGCAACTGTGAGAAAGATTTTTGAAGTCTAATTGTTACTCAGATATCAAAAGAACTCTAATTTCTAACATAGTGGGATACTTGCATGTTGGGCAATTCTTCATCTTCCTCTGAAGTCTCACATGGGCAGATTGTTTGGCTTTATGTATCTGTTTTCTAATTTTGTATCACAAACAATGATCCAGAATACAATTTCCAAGACATGCAACTTCCACTAAGTAAACTTAAATTTCCAGAAATAAGCAGCTAAAAGTATACTTGCTTAAAATGATTTCTAGCAAGAACTAAATCCTGTACCTAGGCTCCATAGCACTGATCTAGGCGGCTTTGATCATCTACCACTCTGAAAATGACTGCAAGAGTTTGATTTCTTTGTGAGGTGAATAGAATGTTTTCTTACTTGGAGAAAAAAAAAAAAAGGAGAGGATACCTATTTTGGTTGAAATGTATCTCCAGGGCACATTGCTAGAACTCAAAATAAATTTTTTAACAAACAAATATAAAATTATTCTACTGGCTACTTATGAAAGCCAACAGAAAAGAAACAAGTCACTCTTATCAAATTGTTGATACCCACTCAAGAGTTATGTGCACAGTAATTAAATTTAAACTTCAAAGCGTGAAGAAAAACCCTGCATATCCTTGGAGAGTTCAGCTCTTAAAATTACCAACTATAAATATAAAAATAAAAACCAGAAGTTAAATTGTACTGCTTGTCCCTGCAGCTAAATTAAAAGCAGAATCAGACACTGAATTAGTAAATCCAATGACCTCAACATAAAGTCCCTGAGTTTAGTCTGAGATGATCATTAGGAGGCAGCAGATTAACTCCCATCTCAACAGAAACAGAAATATGTTTTCCAAACTTGTTTTTTTTTAAATCGGTAGGAAAATAGCCCAAATCAACTAAAAGAAAAAAAAAATCCAGGCATGAAAACTCTTAACCATTCTAAAGAACCATGTATGTTCTGGGTTTTATCCTTAATTAAAACTGACCTACCATACATGCTCCAGAGAAAAGTACATACACTCAGCTGAACTTCTAACTCTTTGGTTCAAAGGGTAATATCTTGACATTAATCACTGAAATATAAAAGCAAAAGCAGTCAACAACAGCAAAAACCCATTGTCACTTTAGCATTATTTTCAGCTAAGACGAGTTTGGCTGGCTGAGACCAAACTACAAAAAGACACCTCTTTTTGCTACACAGGATGAGTGTTGATGACTCCGAGATTCTTCACTACTACAACAGCAAAATAAATGTGCTACAAAATCACTGGGACTCTGCCAGTTTGAAGATAGGACTGTGAAAGAATCCTAAGGAGTAGCGATCATTAAAACAGAAACAAAAATATTTCTAATTTTGTGTCGTATGAAAACAGAATTTATTTTCTATTGTAAGACCTTTTCTGTTGTTTCATACAAACTCCGGTATTGCAAAGAGAGGGAATTTTAAGCATACTCTTAGCCTGGCTACATTCAGAAGTGCTGGAACCATGATTCCTCTACTACCAGACATCCAGGCTACCTTCCAGATCAAACAGGTAGTTACACATTTACTTTATCATCCTCTGGTAGAGCGAGTTGAAGACTTAAAAAGAAAAAGCAGGTTTGAACAATGTCTGTAGTTTTGGTACCCCGACAGTCAGATTGGCAGTCAGAGAGATGAAGAACCTTGTTTTATCCAGAGGGCAAGAACAGCACAGACAGCGGTGCTCTAAGCTTTCTTGTGTTGTCCTATCCCTCCGAAAATACAGAAACAACAAACGATTTTGAACAAATCCACATTACTTATTAATTCCAGTAGATTCCAACTCCACCTTCTCCCCTCGCCGATAGATCTTGAGCACCCAATATAACATCCCAAATAATAATATTGTATCTTTCATTTCCAAAGCACCATAGACAGTAGTAAATCATGGAATGCTACGGCTATTCCTGAACACCAATGTCTTTGTCTTTTCTGTCTTGAGAATGTCCTCTTAGTTAAAAGTAAGTGACCGAGCAAGGAAGACACAGGATTTACTGTCAATCACACCATTAAGAGAAATCTTGATGACTGTTTTAGAGCTATAAAACCTTTGCCTGAAGTGTCTGGCATCTTCAAAACAGCTGTACTATAAGACTTTGCTTTTCCTGCACGACCCTTCATTTTTAAAAAGGGGTGAGCAAGGCTTTGATAAAAATAGTATAGCAGTTAAATTTCTGTTGTAATCAGTGTGCTGTATTTCAGTTTTTCTGTATACAGAAATATTTCATTATTTCTAGAAAAGGGCTCCAAGAAAACTAAGGAGCACAGTGGGGTTTAGCTGGTGCTTTAGTCACTTGATTTGGCTGTGGATATCATGTGAATGGAGTTGTTCTCTTTTCTAGCTCCAAAAGTTTCTATCTCTGGCTAGGTAAAGCAGTATAAATGAGATCTGGAGGCCAACCAAATTTAGTGGAGCCCAGATTTTGCCCCATAAATATGATCTATATATAGATAGCCTGTATCTATATATTTTCACATCATTCAGAAACAACAGAATCAAGATTAAGTGAAGAAAGAAGTGATCATTTTTAACCTTAGTTTAGGCTTCATTTTATCTAGTCTATAGTGGTAAAATGAAATTATCAGATACTTCTCCAGTTAGCATGCCATTTAAGTGTTCACATGCCGTTTCATTTTGAGGAAACTGGGTGAATAAATGTACGACTTACATAAAAATGTACTGCCTCTTTTCAAGACAGTCCCCTTCTGGTACTGGTTAACCTAAAGGTAGCTCCAAATGAAGGTACAGATTTCTCAAAGGCATGGCCAAAAGCCTGATGTAAAGCTCCCAGACATGAAAGATGTCTGGCACCTAATGACATTTGATTCACACAATCCATAATGGATTTTATCAGCGCTTTTGGATACCCAGAAATGCAGTACATAACTGATCTCACATTTAATTCCTACCAACTTGTCTGCCTAAGTTAATAAAAACAAAACTTGGAAACCAGACTCGGTGTGCCAGGACAGCAGCAAGCTGGGTAGGTTTGCAGTTTTTATTTTTACTTATAGTGAGTTTACAGGATAATTACTCCAGAGCTTGAGAGTGTCGCTGAGGTTTGGATGAAATTTTGCCAAGCTTTCAGTTATACAAATAAAGAATAATTTGGTTATAGTTTAGAAAGTGAACAGACCAAAGAGGATGTTGTTAACTGGAAGCTTCAATAATTTTATCCTTTAATACCCTCTTCACTATTGGTAGAAACAGAACTACATAAAGCTACATTTATGGAGACTGGCTATTTGCTGAAAATCTAATGGTTCCTTCAAATCCTGGCCTGTTATCATGTTCTTGCATTTTTCATATTAAACTAATTACCCTCTTTCAGTGGTTCAGTTACATTAATTTCTAGTTAACATTAGTGTTTGTCTACAGCAGATACACTTAAAACAGCTGTAGTTCCTTTTGGAGCTGTACTATTATTGAGACCAAATGGCCATTATGCTGGTGGTGTTTCCTCTTTTGTCCTCTCCTCTTGACAAAATAGTTTATCTTTAATGTGCTAACACTCTTCAGAGCTGGCCTGAACTGGTTTATTTTTATCCCTGAGATGCTAACAACCTCATGAATAATCAAAAGTCAAGGGAAAAGAGCATGGGTGTTACAAAGGTAAAACCTTAACAAAGTTCTCCACCTACTCTCTTCTTTTTCTTCATTAATATCAAGACTACAGCACAGTTTGAAAATAAGCAATGCAAGCATGTTATATGTAATACATGTTTGTCTGCTGTTACACTTCCACTTTTTGGTGCTATACTGATTCCAAGCAACAGGCAATGCCAAGAAAGCCATTATCTGTCAGAGTCACCAATTTCCAAAAATCAGTTTTCATTGTTTAACCTGACCCTGTTGAAGGATTTGCCAATAAGGGTATGCAAGCAATATGCAGAAATTAAATTCTCTGAACTCCACAACTAAGCTCTATATGACCACATATTCTAAAAAAGTTAATTATCTGATATGGAGGTGGGGAGGGGAAAGGCAGCCTTGTGGATTTCAGAGAGCGGAAGACAGGGGTTTCCTCGGGCCTTCGTGGCAGAAGGACAGAATTAACATACAGTTTAAAGTCTTTACAGAGTCCAACCCTGCATCTCCTTTTCTAAACAACCTTAATTAAATTTTAAGGTCTTGTTTGCCAGTAGTTTGACTATATATTAAGGCTAATATACAAGAAATATATATTATATAAGAATAAAATATTTATTGAAGGCAGATTATAGAACAAGACCAACTATCCAAAGTCTACAATAGAAAAAACCTTCAGATCTTCCAAAATTAACAGGAGAAGCATATAGCCAACTGTTAAATTTTGAAATATTTTAAAAAGACTTGTATATTGCTGATAAAAAGTCTAGTTTAAGAAGACTTTGATGACACGCGGAAGAGATTTGGCATGTGACAGTGGCTCAGTGGTGCAGTCAAGCATCTTGCATCTGCCCTGGAATGGTCCTCTCTGGAATGAGAGCACAGCTCCATGCCACAAAACCAGCAAAAATTGCTGTTCATTGGTTTCCTGGTAAGAAAGAAGGGAGGGGAAAAAAAAAAACAAACCCAAAAAACAAAAAAACCCCCACAAAACAACATGCAGCAGGAAGGGAAAGCTTGTTTTATTGTTGGGCTAACACGAAAAAGAATGCCATATGCCTCGTTGTCAGGATGCAGGGTCTTCCACCAAGGAGTCACCTGTGCTGTGGTCTTGACATAAAACCCACGTTTCTGTTTTACTTCTGGGAAGAGCAACCTGGCAGCAGCATCCTTCATTTTGAGCACAGACCATTCTTTTAACCCTTGGTCTGCTGCTTCTTCCAGTGCTTTCATAGGCACATTTCAATTCGTATTTAATTCATGCCAAATTTAATGTTTCTTACAAATCTCTACAGCTAGATATAAGAAGGCAGTCAGACAATCAGCAAAGAGTGACCCCAGAAATATTTTGCACATTGACCTAAATTTGAAATTAACCAGTTGATGACACACGCAAGTGATTCACAATCTCTCCAAGCACAGTCCCGCAACTCACAGCTACCTCAGCTTGTGCCAGGAATGAAGGTGGATATGCTTAGTAACCCATATGCCCAGGCAGACTACTTTGCACAGAGTAGGAGTCTCATGGAGAGATCTGCCTTGGGCTACAGAGGGGCATCTGCAGCTCCCAAAGTGACAACAAACTACCATGTAGTCGGTACAAAGAGAGCACCAGAGTGGAAGCAGGCTGAGGCAGGCTAAAATAAAGGGAGGAAGCAGTGTCCATTCCTCTTGAATGCAAAAAGGAAAATATTATAGCGGAGCACACAAGCATCTGGCAGATGCAAACCAGAACTAGCAATGCTTGGTTTTTAATCCATTTCTCTGCAGGAATAGTAAATAAAACATGTCTGTGTATTTGCCTACAGTACCTCAGCTGACATCTCTGGGTAGCTATCCAAAAGCCCTCAATTCCAGACACTGCGGTCTCCCACACATGGCTTTCTGTGGCCTATTACCACAGCTTGGTGCCATCATCATTAGGCAGTCGGTGCAAAGCCAGGACAGGAGCCTTCATGCAAACATGAATGGTGAGAACTTGAATGCTCTGAGTGAGAAGAGGAGGGAGAACAGCCTCTCTCAGAGGGATGCAAGACCGAACCAAGTGACTAAGTCAACACAGAAGAACAAAACGTCAAATGACAGTTGTTTGAGGGGAGGTTTTAAACACTAAACCTACACATTTGTTAATTAGGACCAAAAAAACCACCTGCAAGCCTGCCATTTAAAAGGCAGACTCAAAGTCACATGATTTTTTGGTTGTGATGATCTTCCCTGGATTGTTCGGTATTGTTGCTATCTACCCAAGCCTAGTGCCACTTTTTTCAAAACCATATTTACCAATTCGTAATTAGACAGATTCACCTGATAGCCATAAGTTTTGCTTTATTTAAAAAACAACCAGCCAAACACACAAAAAACCCCCACCAAAATAAACCCTCAAAAAACCACAAAACAAAACAGGCAAACAGAAACACACAGATAAGACCAGGAATAATGACGTATTTTTAGGTATCATTCTTCATGTTGATCAGCACAGATGAATTTGGATCACAGGCAAAAGAGAATAAAAAACTAAGGGACAAAAAGGGAACTTAAAGAAAAGCTAGCTTGCATGCAAGTTTCCTTCCTCCTGTACTAAAATGTGGACTTGCTTGACTCCTCTTCTAAAAGCCAGTTGCACACACTGATAATTGCTTTGTCCTTTTAGTTATATCTGGCAAAACCCCATATTCATTAAGTAACCTTCAGAGATAAACTTGACAAAGAGTTTTTTCAGTGAACTATCAACATAAAAGCTGTTAAGCAGTGAAACAGGCAACTCTTATGATTTTGCACAGCACATTTTCTTTCCTCCTATGCATTCCATTAACATGCTGCTCCTGCTTGATTTCTCTCTCTGCAGCATAGTTGCTGCTGGATTCCTTACCATCCTGCTTACTTAATGACATTGGGACATTTCCTACAGCTCTCCAGGAATTCCACAACTGTAGGAAGAATATTAACTTGCCATCACCAGTCATAATATTTGCTACAGCAGGCATCCCTATCTTGGCTCAAGTACAAGACAACCTCAGACCTAACAAAATTCTCACTTCTAGGTTGAGAGAAAAGAAGCAACATGGTGTATTAGAAAATACTAGTTTCTTTTACTGCGGAATGGTGTAACACACCCCCCCACCCTTGATTCCCCATCTGGATTGAGTCCACCTCTGGACAAGTCCCTCTACTTGGCAGCCACAATCCCTCCAGTCCCAGACAGTCTTGTTGGGAAGCAAAACAGCAACAAACCCTCACCCATCATTTTTAAAGAAGAAAAAAAAAAAAGAAAAACATAAAAATAAAACACTAATAATCAAGACAGCCCTTCAACCCTCTTCTCCACCATGGCCCAAACTCAATGCACCCTCAAGGTGGGAACAAGTGACCACACTACCCTCCTCCCTTGTTATAACCCACTCACCAGGCTTTGTCTGGATACACCAGTCACGATCCAAGGGAGTTTCCAATCCTCAGCCTGGTACCACAGCTCACTGCCCTGTCCAGGCACAGGCTCTCTATGCAGCCCATTGACCCAAAAGGCCTTACCACCACAATCATCCCACCACCTGATACCATCTCCACCACCACAGCTGCCAGGTGTGGAAGCTGATGAGGCCCCAACCATACCCTGCTGCAGGGCACAAAACCACCATGGTTTGCCAGAAGACTTGGATCAATTAGGCTATTTTTCAGAAGCAGCTTTACTCCTTAGGCTAGTACCCAGGGACCTCTCCCAGACTAGACACTCACCAAGCTGGCTACCAACCTCTGCCCCTAGAGTTGGTTACCTCTCCATCACCTTGCTTTATGCAGGCAGTGGGTCACCAATAGGGCTCAGCTGTGTAGGACTGCCTAGCTTGCACCTGAGCTGCAGAGCTTTTGTCTCCTCACCTCCATGATTTGCCACACACCACTTCAGTTTCAGGCAGGAGGAATAAAAGTCCTACCTTGATAGCCTGACCTGTTGCCCTGTGGTTCAGCTGCTCTTCAGGGATGCATGAACTCATCCTCTCCAGCTAAAGAAATTCAATCTCCCAGAGAGCTGCTGGGTAAGAGCTATTGTGTAAAAAGGGCCAGTGGCAAAACCCACTTCAGCCTTCTCTGACTGCACGTTAAAAGGTCATAATAAGTGCTTCAGGAGGAAAAAAACTCAGTGACACATTAGATCAAGGACTGGGAAGAAGCATATCTCAGCATCCTCAGATAAATCTTGAACATAACACTTGCCTCTATTTTCAGCATTTCTGTTTTTTAAACTGGATCTAGACGTGAGGATTCAATGAGGACCTGAAGGAAACTGCAACTTCTGGGTTAGCAAACCCTGGTGCTTTCTATTAGATGGCAGAAGAGAGCTCAGTTGCTCCTCAGCCCTCCTGCTACATCTTCTGCATCATTAGCAAAGTCACTTCCAGCCTAGCTGATTTTGGGCGGGCTGAGGGCACTAACCTTAGCCCCTCTGATGATCTGAGAAATTTCCTTGGCTGCTTTGTTGCTTGGCTGCTTTGTTGCTCTAGGGCATCAATAATGTGCATAGGGTTCTGGGTCCCTATCTGGGGACCAAATGCTGGAAAATTAGGTCTGTATTGACTATTTTTAGGTACATAAATTCTTTATTGGACCTAAATCTCAGAGCTATACTGAATGAAGGCATCAATTATTAAGTATCACCTCAATAATTAGCCTTTCATGTTAGCTGAAAAGCTTAGCATTCCCTCATTTGATCAGAGGTCTCTGTCTCTTCTTCTCATTTTCTGTCATTTCAGATATTTTTATGTCAAGCCTGATCTTTTAAACTTGAGGGCTTATGAATTAGAAGGAAAATGTTCTGTAATGTAATAGAAGTGAGGGCTAGAAATTATTCTAATGCATGTGAATTAACTCTGTATTTTATTCTACCAAAACCCCCCCCCCCAGCAGTTGATAGGTGCTTTTACACATAGTAAGAATTCAGCTGCGTGGAGGTCACTCAAAAATGGGGCAAGGCAAAATGGATCAATCCCACCACATGATATTCCAGCCTCATCTCTTGTGCTTATGTCATCTCCATGTGATTTGCAAAGCAAAATTTAGACATATTGTGTCCTTTCCTTTATGGAGCTTACATGCATAAAGATTACCTTAGAAAGTGTTCTTTTGGTGGTCTGTTTTTTTTTCCTTTTAGACAAGCAATACGATGACCTTCGTTTTCCTCTAGTGGCTTGAAGGCTGTGACAAGATCTTCAGACAACCTGAGTAGTGACATTGCAGAAGGATGAAGATGAAGCTGAGTTCCTCCTTTTCATCCACTTCTTTTTCCTAGCTTTATTTATTAAAAAAAAAAAAAAACAAAACAAAACAAAAAAACCCCAGTGGTAACCTCATCTGTCAGCCTATCTGTTCTCCTACATATGGAATAAACTGAGACTGACAAAGATGAGACAGGCACTCCCTTGGGTGGAAAAAGCATCTTCAGAAGGTTTGACTGCTCTGCAGAATGGGCAACGTCAAAGGGACCGTTGAGGTAGCTCTTCCCTCGCCTCCATGCAGATCAGCACACACGGTGTCAAGCATACACACTAGCACTTGTTCAGAAAGCAAAATTGCTGAGCTGGCAAGTTACTGAACACCAAGAAGATCTCCCAAAAGCTTAGGTGACTTGAAGTGCCACAGTGATGTGACTGTTCTGCTTCCAGCTTGAGTCAGTGTTTGTCGCTCCAATACCTGGGACGCATCTTTCCAATGAAGGGCCAGCAGAAGAGGTCTGAAGGGAGCACAGGTTGCACAGCTTAGGCCAGCCGTAAGCAGCTCTAGTTCAGTGCACCTCACCACCCTAGGATCAGCTGTAAGTTGCCCACAGCAGCTTCTTCCCCTTCTGCCACTCAGCTACACTGACAGTGAGCTGAGATGGCTGCAGACCCCAACAGACCTGAAAGTGACTTGATTTTGTAGCTTCAAGTGCTAAGATGAATGAACATTCAGGCATATTAGCAACATCATTACAGTTAATTGCACTTGTATTAAGCTCCCACTCACTGCATAAATTGTGCTTTTGCAAATACTAAGACTTCTGGTTGATTTAAAGCAAACCCTTTCCTGCAATGTCCTCACTCTCCCACTTTTTTCTAAAGACAATGTTACCCTGTGGGTTATTGGAGCAGAAGCAGTTGTGATATTTATATGTGAGGTTCAACTGTACAAGCAAAGGAGAAGAAACTACAAGAAAAGGCCTTTTTTTGTTGGTTTGGAGGGTTTTTTTGTTGCCTCTATTCAGAAACTAGACAAAAGCATAATTTTAAGAACAGGGTCAAAAAAATGGTTGGAAAGGCAATTCAACAACACACTTCATCCAAACTTTAGAAGCCTAGAGAGGCACACAGCATTGGAATTATCTCTGCAAACATTGTATTCCTATTTTCTTGCCCAATCCTTCAGTTTCTTTGACTCCAGGAGGAGAGTCCAGGAGAGACTCTGGGAGGAGACTGGGGGACAGAGTTAGTCAAAGAGATACAGAGATGAGACTATGGCCTGATATTCTGCCCAGGTGGAAGGACATCCCTTTAATAGTCTTCTCATAGGAAGCAGAGTTATTTACGTTGCCTTTAGCGACAGTTTATTTGACATAAAAAACAGGACTCTGCCTCCTCGGCTTTTGATTCTTGGTAGCAGTACTCAAAGCAAAGCTCTCCTTTTATATTTTCTCTTGTATATTTTTTATTACATGTACCTGCCACTGGACTCGGATTTTTCATGAGTAGCACTTCTGAAGCACTCTAGCAATCTGGCTACCTCATTTCTCAAAGCAGCTTCACGTCTAGTGTTTTACTGTGATTTGGCAGCGTAGCTTTCAGTAAATTAATAATTGCTGTCATCTCCCATGAAAGGGAATATGGAGGTAACCATTGTTACAGCTTGAAGTGTAGGTCCAAAGTCTATTCCACTTTATACACTTTCCAAGAGTCTGTACTCTAAGGGTTGCCTATTTTTTAGAAAAATTCTGACATTTAATGAGTTCTGTTTTACAGCCTAAGACTATGAAGTTTCAGTGAGCCAGCAGTTCTGTTCTGGGGAGAAGGCCAGAGCCCAAGTGCTGGCTTTGATTTTGCATGCCTGTCATTATAGTGACTTGACAGATGTTCAGAGTGCTCTCAAATAAACATGACAAACAAAATTAACATATTATCTCTGGTTCTCATACTTTTCACTACAGTGATCCTGTTTATTTATTACATAGCTACAAATCATTCCCAGTAAACTGCACTGGTTAAGAATTAAAGTATCATCATCCTAATTCCACAAACACACAGCAATTTTTTAACATCCCAATTCAAAAAGATTTCTTCTGTGCACATTTTTTCCTTTCTTCAGAATCACCCTCCACTTCAGTAGATATCTGAGGCAATAAACTAACCACCGGTGGCCAAGATAACCAGGGAGTACAAGAAGTTCCTGGTAGTCTACATGGTTGGGGTACTCAACATGACTCATTTTCTTTGCCACAAGAAAGAAATTAGATGTTTTGGTATCCAACCCAGTGAAAAGATGCAACTGTTTGATCACATAATGAATCTGCATTACTATAATACCAACAGAGAACCCCACTGCACATGGCAGAGAGTACTGCAGAGAGTAAAGAGATGATCCTTGTCTCCAAAGGTTACAATCCCAGGACAAGAAAAAGTACAGCGGTACAGAAAGATGTGGAGTATTTCAGCAAAATGGAAACAAAATGAGTGACCACAACCAATTTGCTCTGAGCACAACGGCAGCCAAACAGTACTCCATCTTTTATCACAGCAGAAGATAATTTCTTAGAGTGATTGAAGAAAAGGAGATAAGATAAAATACATGTAGAGAGCTTCTCTCAAGCATGAGGGGAAGCATGTGCTGGCACTAACCTGCAGCAGTAAAAAGAAAGCATTCTGGAATTGCATTTTGTATGTTAGGTGTTCAAAATATTTTTTTCTTTTTACAGACACATCCTAACGCAATTGTTACCTGTACTAAACAGGTTTTTGTTGCTGCTCTCTGAATCAGCCACAAACTGGAACAGAGTACATAAACCTAACTCTCAAACTCCTCTCTACTGCTGTACAACACAACAGATGTAAAATAAAATTTTTAAAAGATAAAAGAAAAAGAAAACAATGGCAGCATCATAGTGGTGGGATATTGCTGGAAAATACTGAGGAAAGAAGGAATTCTGCTGAACTGTTGGACTGATTTTGTTTGTAATGATTTTTCAGGCTAATGATATTTAGTTCTGGCTTTAGTTCAGCATCTGTAGGATGCTGGAGGAATATTAAGTCAGGTGTAAAGGACCTGACTTCGGGGTACCCCGATTTGTAAGGCTCTGGACTTGCATTTAGGATCACTTGCTTCAGATATAGCTCAAATACAGACTGACCATCAAAAGCTCCTGAGATAATTACTATGCCAAGAATTGCCATTGCTACTTTGAACTAATTTTTACTTTAGTTATCTCAGATAGGATAAGATTTAGTGGAGGCTCACAGGCAGTTTCAAACCCAAGCTATATATCTGCAGTGATGAGAGAGCACTTCAATTGTCAAGCTACTTCTCTCACACAGCTCCCAAATAGCACAGGTGGAGGAAAAAACCCACTTGAGAACTTGATGTAATCACCCCAGCTGCCCCCAAATCCTTTCAGGTCAGTATCCCCTGTCTTTCTGTTCTTCCAACTGGCTTCAAAGATCTTTTTGCTGCAAAATTACCAAACTGACAGGCAGACAAGCTGGAAGAGATAGGAAAACAGCTTTATTTTGGTTGCATGCCATTCCAACAGCTGTCTTAGGCACTGCAGGAAATGGCAACCCATGGAGGGCTGCACATGATCATGTCCTCGTCATACATCATGTCATGCCACAATCTCCACAGCAACATATTGTTTTCAAAACTTCTGGCATATTAATTGGGAAAACACTAATCAGAGGCTTAGTCCATCTTTACCATTTCTTATGTATTTTTTATAAATAACCCTTTCCACCTGCATTGGAAATTGCTGTATTAATTTCTAATAGGACCAGAAATGTGCAAACCAGAGGCGTACAGCACAGGAATTTGCTTCAATGAGTTACATTTGTTATGCAAGATGCCACTAAAAAAACATTAAAATGTATGAAGTCATTTAACTATAGCCTACAGACATAAACAGCAATTTTAAAAAAGAATGAAAGGAAGATACCCCGGCTTATCTTTGTAGCTAGTTAAGCATTTCTGCATTCTGTTTTTCTGTTCTGAGTAACTGGCTTTGGATTTGTAATGAAAAGGACGAAGTGTTTATGGTATGCTCTGTAGTTAAGGGCTCTACATATTCTCCATTGTAATCCTTTACTCTTGGAGCAGTAGGCTCTGTTAAAGGACAGTAAGTATGGAACAACTTTATTGAGGCTAGCAGAGTTAAACTGATGTGCAAATGCAGCCCTTCTGTGCTGAAAATAAAAATTAATTTCAGTTCTAAACCTGGTTTCCGTGATCACCAACCAGCAGCAAGAATTTAGAGGAATTTTCTCTTTACTAATTTTCAAGGAACTGTTTTCTTATATTTTCAGTGCACACCAGCAGAAACCATCTCTAGTGCTAATTTTGTACTAAAGTCTTGCTCATTAAAAGACAGGTCAAGCTCAAAAGCAGCATGCAGCTGCAGTGATTAAAAAAAAAACCTGCAGCCTCTGCTCTGGTCTTGATAGAGCAAATAGGAATCCGTTTTTTCAAAACCCTTTCTCTACATAAAACAGTGTTTTAAGGGCTTCATATTGGAAAAAGTGAATTTCATCTAGCGTTCTGCTGTGGAGTGCCTGTTCCCAAAGGCTGCTCCTGTCCTACAAATGCCCAACCCATCTCTTCATATCCCACCTGTGCAATATGAGCAAGAGAAAAAGTTTCTTCCCTTTCCAGCTATCCCATCATTGTTAGTCAACCAGCACCCAGAAAGCTGTAATATATTTATAGCTGGGGCACATTCAGAGCTTGCAAAAGCATTGCAAAAGAGCAGGAGTACACTGCTATAATGCAGGCTACACTCTGACTCTCTTCTGACAGTCTCTAAGGACACTGAGAAATGAAAAGGTCTTTGTGCCTGTACCACCTCCACTTTACAAAGCACACAATAGTACATGACATGTTACTCCCACTTCCACTTTTCACAGTGGAGCCTGATTTTTTATCCTCTTTTTTGCTACAAACCACTAAGGCATTTCTCTATTAAAAAAGCATTCAGACTTGGTGACTCTTCGCTCTCTAGTTCAGAAGGGCCTAGACCGCGACTCCCGGCTATTACTCTGTCCAAATGCGCAATATAGCACCTTTAAATCTGTAAAATTCCCTCTCTTCTGCTACAGAACAAGCAAAGGTGACAAATTATTCTAAATGCTCTATATATCACAGAGAAGGGTATGCTAAGCGTGGCTGCGCTAGTTAAAGCAGAACTTCTTTTGATCGTGTTTACCACCAGATCTAGTGGACTTGAATCAGGGATTGTCCACTGCAGTGATGCACTCTACCTTGTGTGGGCACATCCTATATTTGCCCCTTTCAGACTATTAACTTTAATAATCAGATATTCCTGGCACTCAACTGTCAGGAAATTGGTAGAAGATACAGGGAAACTTTGGACAAACCCATGATCTTGGAAAAAAACTTCAGGAATGGCTTTCCACCACTCTAGTTTAGCATGCTTGAGTGCACGAATACTGAATACTATAATCTTTGGAGAAAATGCAAAATCCATACAAAACAGGAGCATATTTGTGACTGGTATAAAAGTCAGAATCAAGAGTATAGCAATGTATTTTCTCATGCTCCCATAAGAGAATTTTTAACAAATAGATTCAATATTTCTGGTCATCCAGCAAAGTTAGTCTCTGTCTTCCCTGAGCCAAACAAGACTAAAATACACTTACTGTGAAAGATGTATCTCTTCAGAAAAACTTCTCAGACCTCCCTGTTTAATTTGAAGGATCCAATTAGTACTGCAATTACAAAAAAAAAGGAGCTATCACTAAACTACTATTTAAGAATTCATTTCAGGCTGCTGTTTATCTTCTGGAGAATATTGTTATTTATTACTGATGACAAATAGTACATTCCCATCAGGATCTCTATTATATGCATATTATATGCCTTTGGAGGATGAAAATCTGACTGCATATAACTATTCTTGAGAATTAGCTAGAATTAACAATTGAGTTAATAAAGTAAATCCTTCTTAAGGAGTTTCTCACCGGGGACATTCATTTGCCAAAGTCATACTAAAGATGTCTATATAAACTTCCTTGTAACATTCACAGAAAAAACAGTGTACCCAGAGTGTTTAATGAATGCCACTATTAATAATTAGTTACACTGGGGACAGAACACAACGTATTATCCCAGTTTTAGTCATAAAGAACTCCAATATCAAAAGCCTGGTCATAGTGTATTAATTACAAACCATAGAGAGATGAGTTGCTTTCTCTGTAATTATCTGTCTACAGCATCTAGACTAGAAAACCAGCTGAACATCCAGAAATAACTAAACCAAGCAATAAATAATATATTATTTATTATATCACCAGTGTAGATAAACTGCTATAATTCATAAAAAGTTGTGAAGTCCATTGGTTTTCTAAGATACTGATTTTAAATTGAGCTATATTGTCAAATCACTAAATTAACATGAAACAATAGTCAATGTACCAAAGTGGGTTTTTTAGTCAATTTAGGATTATACAACAATGTCGATACATATTGAAAGCACGAATATTCCTGGGTCCGGAATAAAAGCTCTATAAGGTACTGTATCAGCTGTTATGTATAAAGGGTAAAATGATGTTGTTCTACAATAAGTAATGTACTTGTTTATAAACTTATTCAACATATTCCTCTGAAAGTTTGTGAAAGCATGATAAGCAATGGGCTAAAATTGAAATGTTCAAGTTTTTTAAGTACAATAAACCTATTACAATCGATTCTCACACAGGCTCTTTACAATTGTAACAATAATTTCTCAAAGCAGAGAATGCTCATTCAAATAAAAGAGCTAGCATTTTTAAAATCTCTGTGCAGCTCAACAGCTTTTTATTTCTAATAACAGTAAATCAGCATCTTCCCTATTTTTCCCAAGTGGAACACTTCGTTTGCAGTAAGGTTACATTGTTCATTTAAATCTGCAGGGCAACACAAGCAAAAAAATCTCATTCGTGTTTCTATGGCAAAATAATTACTTTAACTCTGACAAATTCATGTAAAATGTGTATTTTTCTTAATATATAAAATCCTTTCCTTTTAAACAGTACTGCAAGGTGGGAAAGAAAAGGTAATTACCACATAACTGTATGACAGCAATTTATTAGAAATATTACTGCTGTATTTCGACACTATATGTAGTTTCCCTGACAGGAAAATTTCCTTCCCAGGAAATGAAATTATATACATATATAGACTTGTGATGAGCATGTACGGTTGACTAAGTAGAGCAGCATTCCATTTCTTCTTCCATGGGTTGTATTGTATTCCTATTTAGAGACCGTTGGTGTAGAAGTAACGCTCGAGGAGCAAGAACTCAAAACAAACACACAGACCAGATTTTCTTCCACCTGCTGCCCTGGTCTTACAGGTTTGCCTAGTGACCTAAGGAAGGTCCATTCCGGTTCAAGGGTGGTCCCGTTAGAGGTTTAGCACTTCTGTGGGTTTCTATATTACCCTCCAGCTTTAATCCCTTTGTATCAAAAAAAAATTCAGGAAGAGGTGAAGAGAGGAAGGCACGGCTAGGATGTTCATGAGATTCAGCGAGCTTCTGGGTTTGACCCTTCCAGGCTGTTCGCAGCTCAGATGGTAGCACCTCAAGGCTGCCTACGTATTGGGAAAAGGAGGACAGGCAGCCGGGAGCTACAAAATACGGAGGGGATGCCAAAGCAAGCTCTTCCTCTGGCACTCAAGCAAGAACAGGGCATGGAACAAATTCTCTGTGACTCAGAGTCTCCCTGCCACTCATGCAGGGCTATCCAAAAATCGAGGCTTTGACCACCATAGACACTTTGGACACTTTACCAGATGTAGTACACCAGAGAATGCAAAAAAAGACAGGATTGTCATAGGCAACAACAAACAATACAGATTAGCTACTTCTCTAACAGATTTTGGGTCATTTTTATTAATGTAATGTTTCCTCTAGCACTGAGAAATGGATTATTTTGTTAGGTGGCACATGTGCCTTTACAGATCCTTATGTGCTAGAACTTGTCTCTCATCCAAAATGTTTTGCCAATGTCCTTTTTTATGGTATTTGTTTGCCAGTACAAGAGAAAACAACCCTCTACCAAGCTGAAATACCATTTTCACAAACTTGCTTAAGTAGCAAGTATCCTAATAGTCTGGAAATGTCTCTGTGTGCATGTGAGGAAGGAGGTTACAAATCGAATTTCATTAAGTCCTAATTCATGCTTTTGTAACTCCACATTTGGAAGGGAAAAGCGAGCTATGCAAGATTTCCAGAGGCAAGAAAGACACAGGTTTTTAATACAACAGTCTGCTCTTATAGGAATAAAAAGAAAAACCTTTATAGAGTTCACCAAATTTTATAAATTCACTTAGCCATCCACAGCATTTGTGATCTATCACTGTATGTGGAGAGGGAGAAAAAGATTTTCCAATAACATTAATGGTACTAGACACATTTGGATCATGATAACTCTACCTACTTACACCATCTGGACTGTTGCATCTTTTCCTCTTCTTCAGTTATTAAACTTACAAATAAAGGATTTTATTTGTTAATGCTTTGTTCCAAACAGGCAAATCTAGTCTAATTTATTTTGATAAGGTAGGATAATTTAGATCTGTTACAAAAGTGAAAAAAGAAACAATATCTTCTATATATAAATTAACAGGTTTTCTTTTCCCAGAGACCATATACAAAATCAAGGTAAAGAAATGCTGAATGGATTTAACAAATATCCTTGCTACTATCTCAAACATTGTCACAGGATCTCGAAAGAACATACTCTTTTCAGCAGATCCTTAGATGACCATAAGTTTCTTCAAAACGAAAGAAACCACATAGACATTCACTTCCACAGGCTGGTAAATGGAAACAAACTGGTTTGAATGATCCAAGGGTTTAAACTAAGATATCACATCTCTGAGTGTCAAAGACAATAAACCTTAAACATTACCAGTCCCTTTCCGACAATCAGATCCAAAAGGCACTGAGGCACATCCCACGCAAATCAGATTGGAACGATGGAAGAAAACAGTCCTCTTCACTTACCACCACGCAGTTGCGGGCTATCATTCCCTTGGCCAAGCCCTAATTAAAGAGTCCATTGTAAAGTATTCACTGCAGAAATGACCACTCTGGCGTGAAAAGGCTACAGCCCTTAGAGCTGCTTGTTCACACACTTCTGCAGGAGGTTACCACCAGCATGGGAGACCTGGCAGGGCAGCGGGTCAGAGCTCCCCGCACCTCCCTCAGTGCAAAGACAGAGCAATTCCCGTCAGCTCTGTGGCACATGACAGAAGAAACTCTGGCCTGCCAAGGTTTTGAAATAAAATAGCAAGAAACACAGCTTAAGGTACAGCAACCAAAGAGCATTATTTTTAATATCAAGCAAAAAAATAATTTCCGTGCTGGGTGAGTCAAGCCTTTATTGCTAAGCCAGCTTAAATTAAAGCAGGTGGCAAACTGCTATACTCTGTAACCAATGAAAGCACAAAAATCAGTTTCACAAATTATTTCTGAGCATTCCAGTTGTAGCAAGCAGGAGATTCAGAAAAGCTTATTTTAATTAAAAACTTTATTTTTCATTACAGTTCACAGTTTATACATGGCAAGACGAACCCTCGCCATGTGGACATTCAGAACACTGTGCTGGGGAGACAAGGGTCTTTGTTATAAGAGCATTGCTCGGTGCTGTGTCATGGAACTTCCTTAGTTTTAAAAGCGTACTCTCTGTAAATGTTAATTGACTGGTATTTACACTGAATTGACTGAATTTACATATTAACTTATATTTATTAGAAAACAAGCTAAGCATCCAAAAAACATTAACATTCATATCTTGCATGTTATCTAATGGTCAGAGATGCTGTTAGATTTGCCACTTGAATCATGCCCAATCAGCAAAGTCCCATTCTTGTTTAATTTACACAGAGCCTAAATTATTCTTTAAGGCCTGTTCTATTCATTTTATGTACAGCCAGGTTCCAATAGACTAACATAAGAAAAAAAAGCAAAATTATCCATTCCATCCTGCATTTCTTCTGAATCTCATGTACAGCTATAAGCAAAACAGAAGATACAAAATTAAAGTTAACATGTTTTCTTAAAACCAATGAAGAAAACCCATAGTCTGGTTTAGATCTGCTTCTCGTCAGCCTATCCTGTCTGAACAATCATCGGTATTCAGATTGTGCTATTTATCAGCTCTTCTTCATGCCTGCACTTATATTCAGAGCCATCTCTATTTGAAATGTAGAAAGTCACAGTGATACCAGTTTCAATTGCATTCCCACGTTAGTCACAGCTCCGGCACAGGCAGCCACTGTACAGCGTGACATTCAGGAAAGCACTCCAGCAGGATTCCTGGGTAAAATATCATATGGCGTCTGGTGTGACTTGACTTAAAGAGGAAGTTAAGAAGCCTTCTCTTAGAGCAAGTATCTGGCAGAAGGTTTATGCTTATTAAAAATCGCTGCATTTTTCTGCATTGTTTTCTGGATGTGGTTATTAGAATACAGCAATTAAAAGCCTCTCCTGCCTCTCCTCAAAATAGTAATTTGTATTTGCTCTTGTCATCTACCAAATAATTTAGTGATAGATAAGCTGCAGGTTTTTTGGTACATCTGACGCAGAGGAAAAAAAAACAACTGCTGAACACTGCTTGAAAAAATAAGACCTGAAGAGGGTCTGCAAATTCTGCAAGTCAGTGTGAACAAGTATCAGCTGGACCTGAGTAAAACAAAATGCTTCTGGGGGACATGTTTGCAACTTTTGAAACTGCAGTGCCTTTAAATTTAGAGCTAAGAACATCATTTGATGATTGTTGAGTTTTGGCATTCATTCATGCTGGTTGGTATCTTCACGACAGACACCTTTAAAACACCATCGTTTTAAGAAGAATGAAAGCTCAAATGAAATACACTTCTCATGCAAAAAACCAAACAAACAAAAAACCATACAGGAACTGTAGAGGTTCTGGTTCTTCAAAAGATAAGGCACTGACAAAAATTTCTTAGGTAAAAGGCTGCATAAGAATTTCTTGCCATTTACAAATGTGTTGTAGTCCAGAAATGGTCCATTCCTAGGCTCAGTAAGGTAGACCCTGAAATTTTAAGGACTGATCCCTCAAAGCTACATTGTTACCATAAACAAGTGTGATTCATTCTTGAGGCCCTATGGCACATTAGGAGAAGTGAAAAACAGTCTGGGCAGATAAAGGCAGAAGACATTGCTTGTTCCAGCATCTTTTGATAACAGAAGTGCCATTCATCTTTGTGTCTTTGAAGAGATGCAATGGTAACTCTGGACTGTAGTTTCTGTGGAACTCATGCACACATATAAAATGCTATTAGCATTGATCATCGACAGGGTGGAGGAAAAAAAAGGTATATGGCTAGTCTAAGCCAAGAGCTTCTGAAGGACTGGGATCCAAAGTCACGGCTACTTAATGTTTTCAATAACGGCTATCTCTTCTGCTGCACAGTGCGGTGTCAAACCATTCATGTAAATGCTGTCCGTCTTTGTTAGAGCTGGCAAGATGTCCTTCTCACTGGTGAGATGGTTGACTGACAGGGTTCTCTTGCAGGGGGTCAGGTCTTGATTGTGGTTGACGGCAAGTTCTGCGGAGAGCTTCCTTTTGATAGAGGTAGCCCGCTGGAACTTGTCGTAGATCTCCACGCTCAGGCGCCTTCGAGTTTCTTTGAACTCTGCGGTGACGTTGGCTGTCCACTCCGCAGCGTGGGCTCTGAACTCCCCTACCTGCAGCAAAAATAAGGAAAAAGAAAGCATTATGGGGCCGAGGACTTTAGACACTGTTTAGGCTCCAGAGCCTAGTGAGAGAGCAGCATGGCTTTGGGCTGGCAGAGCTGCTCCATCCGGCACAGATTTCTCACGCTGCAGACTCACTCTCTTATTGATAGCAACTAAACAAGAAGAAATGTTGCACTAGGTAAGAGTTAACAACGATTCTAAAAACACAGTAAAAACCTTTTCTGCTAAATTTTCTTTAATTCTAGGCAGTCAACAATACAGGGAAGCTGCAGAGCCCTGACAGCTGCACAGTACCCAGCTGGTCAGGGGCTGCTGAAATCCCAGCAATCCAGGCTGTGTTGCGTGTTGTTACTAGGGTGCAGGGTTATTTACTGTCTCTGGAAAGATCCCTGGGAGACTTGGCAAAGAATTTTCTAAATTTAGACAGGAAAGCTTTTTTAAAGGAAAACGTCAGCTGCTTGTATTCTCTCTTTTTTATGCTTGCTCAAACGTAGCACCAACACAGCAGCAGTTTCAGTCATGTCAGCAACATGCCTGCGTACCACCCTGACTCTGCTGAAGTGACATACCAAAAAGCAGCAACAAGACAATTGCAGAGTGGGACTCCGGGAGCTGTGACCGATCACACCCAGAGGAAACGCAGCCCGCCAGTCGCTGCCCGCGGCGGCTGTACAGTCACCATTCAGCTGGAGGGGGTATTCCCCATGCTGTGCCCAGACCTCCAGTCAGGGTGGCTGCAACGCGCTAGTTTGGACCATCGCGACCGTTTCGCGAACGTATGTAGATTCCCTGCTGCCCGCTCAGTTCTTGTGCTTTCACTCTTATGTCCTTATATCGACAGCCTTGGCAAAGGCTGATCCACTTTCACTAAAAACTACCATAATGTTTACTCCTCAAGACTTCTTTCCACCATTTCAGTGTTTCAGTACGAGGAAAGCTGGAGCATCCCATGAGCCCAGGCTCTGAGGAGGGGGGAGGAAGGCAGCTGCTGGCAGAGTCCCAAGTTATCCTTATTTTTCCTCAGATATGGCATGAGGTAGACTGCGCACCTCACCCAGATAATAGTCTGAGGTGAACTATGGCCTTGTAATTTATATGCCATTTATATTTTTGCTCTTGTATTTCAACCAAACCACTGTTACAACATTAAATAAGTTATATAGGTCATTAAAGAAGGCACCTTTTGAGGAGATTATCTCATTATAACTGCAAAGGAAATAGATTGTTTCTCTTTAAATCTCTGCTTTGTAGGCAGTTTAAGAATTGGAAGGTATAGTACAGGGAAGATAGACTGCTGATAAATCTAACTCCAAAGCAAAGCATTTCGGAAGAATTAACCCGCTTAAATAAATTAGTCTAATTGGTACTGCTCAGTCCAGAATTTCAATCATTGGCAAGCAAGCTCGGACTTGGTGAGCATAGAAATAAAAAAAAAAAAATTAAGACAGAGAAATACGGGGGGTAAACCATCAGAGAAAAGTGGCCACAGGCTAATTCATGCTTTGCAGTGCAGTGGAAAACAGGAATATAATGAAGGTAAAAAATAATCAGCTCACCCAGGAGTGACAGGGTTTCAGGAAAACTTTCCCCCTCCAGAAACAAAACAAAAAGATCTCTTTACCCAGGGGTCATTTTATTACATTTGTCTCAGCTTCAGTGAATTACACGGATGACTAATGTGGACCCATTATGTATATTTTCTAAAACAAGGATTATTATCTCAAATCCACAGAGGACTCGCCCAGCTGAGTGATTATTAGTATTTAAATTGTGCAATTAGGATCAGACACACTGCACTTGAGATCTGAAAATAATGAAATCTGTAATGCTGAAACATTTCAGCTGCTACGATATTTATTTGTAGTAAACAAGTAATAAGAATATGATAAGCAGTATCAGTGCACGCCCTGGGGCAGCTTTGTCCTTCTCCAAAGTTTTATTAAAGGCGGCCTGCTCAGATTCTGGAGCACGCTTCTGTCCAGGGAAGCAAAGAGCCAGTATATGGGTTCCCATTTTACCCTACGCATTTGTACCCCTCACCAGCTGCGTAAGCATTCACCAGACCAGTTATTTTGCTCAGGCACACATCTCTGGCCTTGTATATGGTCACATTCAAGGGATGTTATCAGACTGGTAGCTTTAAAATTCTGCCTTGGCAACTTACTGGAAGCTACAAGCATCTTGAACTGTCTTCCCATATGCTTTTTAACCTTCCTTTTAGTAGTAGTTTCAGTTCCCACTTCTCTCATGTTTTCCCAGCAAATAAAAACCAGCTGGCCATGCTTCTGATGAAAGCAAGTCCGTGTAACCCCTGGGATAGGCTCAGAATTCCCTTGCCAGCCCACCTCACCACATGCTGGTGATGGACCTGTCTTATACAGGGTAAGCTGCTATATTTTAACTCTTGTGCATGTAAGTTATTCAGGAGAATTTTAACATTGTAGTTGTTAGGATATCCAATTACTAAATTCTAATTCGATTTCTTTTGGGAAGCAAGTTTATGCAGCCAGCTGAAGAACATCATTAAATATGCCTTTGGAGGTGGGCTTATGTTCCAATTAAGGTGATGTGGAACATGAATGTGGTGGACTCAATCCTGTCTACCCATAGACCAGAGCTATGATGCTGCTTGGCAAAATTTCAGTTTTATATTAAAATCATAGAAAAGAATTGAAAAATGCAGAGCTATTGCTAAGCAGAATTGAAATGCATTAGTAGTAAAACAGACATAATTGGCACAGCATGAGAAACCAGAAGTTCAGTGCTGTGTGAACTATGTGTGCCCCAAATTACTGCTTTCAGCCCCTAGCTTTTGTGTGAACTGAAATGCACTCAAAAATGTTCTCTCTTCAGAATAAAACTCTTAATTCCATAGCACTTATTGACTCAAGCACAAAAGGTTATAGGAAAAGAAATGTGCAGTTTTTAACTGCCAGTATACATAAGCAACTTGCTCTTATATTTTGATCCCTCCTTTATCCATAGGGACATTTCTGTGTATGTTCAGGTTCTTTCTGTCCTTAGGGTATGACATTTTATCATACTGCATTACAGCTCCTCTTCATCTGGGGGCTGACAGCCACAAAATGTCTTATGCAAAGTGATTGAAATGCCAGTTGCCTATGCTGCTCAAAAAAAATCTTCACATACCTACCTACTGTAACAATTGTTTACTTTTCTCCAATTCTTTTGCCTCATTGCAGCACACAGCTCTGTAGACTCTGCAGCTGTCATAGTTGGGAGCAATGTGACATGAGGACGAGGCCTCTTAGTCACAGAAATTATTGACAACTAAGTACTTTACATAAGGCTGAATGACACAAAATATTTCAAAAGTAATAGGAAAAACACGTCACAGTGATAGCACCTAACTCAGCCATGATTGTGTGAGTGGCGATGCTGCTCACTCCTAACCTTCGGGGAATAGAGATGCCACCAGTAATGGGGACACAGTCCCTAGCCCAGCTCCAGGATTGACTTCTTCCACATCAAAATCCCAATTAGACTGCAAGGTGTTAGACGAATTTCACAAGGAGTATCAACTCTAACCTATTAACATTGTACTTTGAATATCAACAGCTAGTAACTTTATAAGGTATTTATGAAGCAATACCCTACAGCCTTATGAGTCCAGGGAAGACAGGTCTCAATGACAAATTCTCAAGAAATATGGTAATGGTAACACAACTAAATATTCCACACAGCACACTTCACCACAAAAAACTAGATACTTTTCTATCAAATAAACAGCCAATTCCTTGCCCAGCACAGGCTGCCTGGCCTCCAGCTACCACTGCAGATGAGCCTGGATATCCCATACATTCTGCATCATATCTGACAGCCTCATGGGGATGTCTCAGATACCATGGGTCATCTCTAGTAGCATCTCTAGATGTCTATGTTAAGGTGTCTCTGTCTACCTGTAGCAGAAATGTCACATTTACTCTATTAGGATATAATGAGAAAAAGCCTCTGAACAATTTTGAAGTGGGTCTACTCACTCCTGTTAAAGCCGCTTTTGATTTTTGGGGGGTTTGTCTGTTTGTTTTTAACTATACATCAAAAAAATACTGCATGAACTTCCTGAATGACTAAACAGTTCCCAGGTTGTGCACATACATTATCACCAATATAATTTAAAGACAGACATACTGAATTTGACAGAACTAGGAAAAAACATGGACATTAAGCAACCATTCCTTCACCTATTCCTGTCAAAACCCACCTAAATTAATAATGACCTAAAACTAGCTCTCAGCCAATATCACTGGCGAGACCAAAACTCTCTATTCATTTTCATCACCACCATGTTTTAGCTTTGTCACTGTCTAGCTGAGCTCCACGCTTGGATAGAGGCCAATAGCATAACCCAGAATGTAAGTATGTCCAAGGGGATGCTACTGTTAAAAGAAAAAAAAACATCTGAAGATACTGAAGCACCTGCTTCATTCTTCAGTACATTTACTCTAATTCCTTATAGTTGTCAGGAGTTTGGGGATCTTTCTGGACACTCCACTCACAACAGATATCCAAATAATTATACAAACAAAACTGCCCACCACGCAGGAAGACCACTCATCCTATTAAGTGTGGTCTGGACAGCACAAGCCATGTAGCCATAACCTTTACATGAGTAATCTGTACTTTGAATTAAGCCACATTTGTGGTCTAACAGAAAAAAAAAAAAACACAAACACAAGCCTAATTAAGGACATCCTTAAACAGACCGAAATGAATACACACTTGTCTAACTTAACTTTGCCTTAGTTTTGCTCCTCTCTTTCAGGGAGATTCTTGAGAAATCCCAACATTACAGTATAACAAGTTAATCTACTTCTACTTACAGAGTGGGAAGAAAGATATCCTGCTTGGATGGAACTCAAATATATGACGTGAAAGTTATTATATACTTGGGAGGCGCTAAACCACTAAGTACCAAATAAGAAAAAAAATAACATTATATATGCTGTGCAAGAAAATGAAAATATATATTTCTAAATAATGTATGTAGCTTTTTCATTCATAGCTGTACTTTATATTGTTTCTTTTGGCATACAGGGCTCATACATTTTACGATGGCCATGTTAGTGCAAGCCAAAAAAATGAATTAAAGAGCAAGTAGATGAGCTGGAGATATCTATCTGACTGCATTTTAGGGGGAAAAAAAGTGGCCTTCCTTACAGATATTCTTAACGCTCTAGATGTTCCCCAGTATATAATTTCTAACATTTATCCCTAATGCATTCTCCAAAGTTTCGCAGCTTCATTTTTCCTCTCCAATGTACTTTTTCTGTTACTTAAAAATAACACATCCAATTAACCTCTCCATGACATGCTACTCAGAGACAAAACTAGAAAGAGCATGTACATGTCACATTATCCAGGCAGCAGAGCAGAGTACATAACATTTTGTCTTAGCTTTCAAGAAACTCATGCAGCGTTCGCAGAAATTGTTCTCAAAGTCACATTTAAAAATCAAAATTAAAAAAAATGTAGGTACGGAGAGGGTTGATAGGTTTAACAATGCAGCTGCAGGGTGGGTTGATTCCCTGCGTGGGTAGGAGGGTTTGTCTGCCTGCCATCTCACTTTCCTGCAGTTCTGGGCAAGCATACACCACCTCTTCCCACCTGGGCTACTGCTGGCCGCTAATTTATGTTCAGCACATCAGTTGTCTATAGGCTAAAGAAGACTGGAGTGCAGAAGAGAAAAAGACAAGTTTCACAGGCATTTTTATTGAAGCCTGTGCATTTCCTGTACATTAAGGGAATCTCATTTATAGTCCAACTAAATAAATTCCCATCCCAATTACCTGGCTTTTAGTGTTTCTGCAATTATAGCATTATTAGTAAGTACCCAAACCCCATTGTGCTGTAATCTGTGGACAGGTATTTAGAGAAGACTGTGCTCTACTTGTCTTTAAAGGTAAAGGAAAAGAGTAACAAAATGCAACATAGAAATACCACAGGCACTAATGAGATACCTGTGCCGAGCTTTCCCAGGTGTTTAACCACTATCTTCTATGCCTTCATTCTGTCAGGACCTCAGCTCTGTAGCAGAGAACTCTTCTACACCAGGTCTTTAAGCTACCAGACTTTAATTTCAAAGTGAATGGCACAAATGAAGCAGTAAGTGATCTCTTTTTTGGTTCCCCTGACTGGTATACATGTCCCTCTGTTTTTCAGGCAAGTATTAGAAGGGAAAAGATTCTATTCTGTGAAATTGCCGTCTTCTGGAGTACCATTTAAATTACATAGACAGTTGTAGTTTTGTAGCCATGGTGGTCAGAAATGTTTTGGGAACAATGCTCTCCCACTGGATATTGGATTATTCAGTCCTGTCGTAAGTAATGTTTGTGAGTTCATTGTGGTGAGCAAGGATTGTTTGGTTTCACCCACATAACTTCCATGAGCACATCTGATGCCTTGGATGAAATAAACCACATTCTCCAATAGGAATGCAGAGAGCCCATGAATTTTGATTATTTTTTGTGGAGGAACATCTATGGTGGCAGCTGTGGGAATATGTTTTGTGGAGATGTGACAGATGGCAGACACAGAAATGGCCCTTTTGATCTATCATGGTCTGATTCAACAAAACAAAACCAGGTAGCCTACAAAATAAAAAAAATCATGTCTGCAAAACCAGAACCAGATATACTAACAGTCACCACATTTATTTTGTTTTACCTCTTTTTTTTTTCCAGCAATAGGAACACTCCTATGTTAGGTACCTCCTCAGAACTATTATTGAATATTGCCCATCAGACACCTTTTTGCATAGAGCTGCATATGTGTGTGTCTCAATACTGTATAGAAGTTATTGGCCTGATTATCTTGGTCCCTAATGTTCTGCTTTATTAATAACTTCTAAAGATAAAAAAAGATGCTGACATTTTCCTATCAAAATCAGCTGTTCTGTTTAGTTGTTTCATCTACCTCAGAGAGCCATCCAGATCCTCTTTCAGCCTGATGAGAGTGAATGACATCCACCTGTATTAACCACAAGAAACTATTTAGGTTTTCATAAAGCTCTACCAGCTGAGCCTAAGGTGATTCAGGAGAACAGCATGTAGTCTGTCTGCACTATACAGCCAACAACTTTGCTGCGGCCAGAAATAGCAAACGTTTTAAGAATTACACTAGAAGCATAATGAAACCCAAGCCACAGGCAGTTGAAAGACTGTCTCAACTTTCTCCCACAGGAAAGAGACAACGACTGTTTCATAAACTCATTGGACTTTTTTAGCTTATAAAGATATGCTAAAGAAAACGTAAAAAAAGGACTTTTAATTTTGACTTGGTACTGAGTAAGGAATGGCTAGTGTAACTGTATGGTCAAGGCCCAGTAAAAACTGTTTATTTCTTAACTTTCTAATGTCAATATCTGGAGTGATATTTGTGTGAAATATTAAAGCTCCACTTTGTTCAACACTAGTATTACAACTGCACTCATCCCTTGTAAAGGAAGATATTCCATAGTTTCTTCAGTCCTCTTTATCCATGACTGCAAAGCAGTTTCCTCACTGTCAACACAACTTCTTGAAGATGCAAGGGTATTCTGCTGAACTGGCTTTGTCTGGGGACTCATCCACAAGACAGCTATCAAATGCATACACGCTCAGTATTACTAACATGTTTTGGCATCTTTTCCTAACAATATCCAAGCACTGAGATTACCTTAAAAAAGTAAAGTTTTCAGGAATGTAAATCATGAAGATGTGGGCCGAACAGATTCCAGATTAAATATCACTCTGTCAAGAGTTAAATCACAGATATGTTTGTCACAGTAACCTAAAGGATCGATTACATCTTGTCTCTAAAATCAAGATTTCCTAATGTAAACCATGATAATGTACATTCAGGGAATCTTCATGGGTAATTAACTCCAAGAAATGCCACTGCTGTAACTGAGCTCTCTTTAATCAGTTTCTCTTATTAGGAAGTCTAAGTCACTTGCTCCAGTTTCATTTTTGCAAATTCAATAGCTCTCACCATCGCTACTCGGTTGCATGCAGCCTGCACCGGAGACGTTTCCATCTCCCCTGAACCACGCGGTCGGCACGGTGAGGCAAGGGGAGCACTGTGGGGAGCAGGGCCCGGGGTAGGGGCACGATATAAATATAAACCACACCAAAATGATAACAGTGTAGATGTTACCTTTGCGTGTGTGTGTTGAATCTGAAGTTAAGCAGGCATCACATGCCCAAAGTACACAAAGCTATGAGGAAAGGCATCTCAAAGTGTCAAAAACCATTAGCAGATTAGTTTTCCTGGGACTCTCAGAACAACATGTTCTTCCATATTCATTATTGCACATAGTACTACAGCGCACTTGTAAAAGAGTGATCGATACAGAAATTCAGTATTACAGACTGTTGCTAGGGCAGGACCGAGAATGTCACCAGGATGACTTATAATCTCTTGAGAAGTGAAGAGATCAAATTGCATTCAAAACCAGGTCAGCCATTTCTACCTTTTCCTTACACCTATACCACTCTTTATACATCTCCGAGACTCAGAGACATTATGGAGGAACTGGACTCCCATCTTTCATTTTGGGGTGGGTTTTTTTGTCCTGTTGCTAGTCAACTTTGACTAGAGACCTATGGCCATATTTAGTGTAGAAAGATTTTATATTTTTCCCCACCTCAGAAATTATTAGAAACAATCACCTTTTTGAATGTGGCTATTCTTCTTCAAATACACTTTTCTGTACATCTTGGATGGACTGGAAAAAACTTTAAATGCTAGGCAGACTTCAGACGGCTCTTTTGCCATTTTCGTAATTCTCTGCATTCTTTCTGAAGTTTAGACCACAGATCTAGGGACTGTTTTGTGGTAATACACCTTTTAATAACATCTGCAGCAGTAACACCACTTTCCTACAGAAACGCAATGATCCCCTGCTTGAGCATCCTAGAATTGTGACACCCCTATTACTCATTGCCTTGCAAAAGGACTTCACGTGCAATTGCTTTCACACCATGACTGTCTCCCACAAATATTTCTGATTCAGTGCTTTCTACGAACAGACTTCCATCAAGTCAGTCTGACCTACCCATTGAACATGTGGATATACAATTCTTAAAACTACTGCAATTGTTTTTTTTTAATTTTTTGTAAGAAAAGGAAAAGCCCAAACAGTTGTTTTCTTCAACAGAAGCTGATCCATCTCACTTAAAAACAATGCACAATGGATCAGCAATTGACTCACACCTTTGTAAAAAGCCTCTGATCACCAGGCTGAAGACTTATTATCACCTTCATTTCTAAGTGAACAGATTTTGTTTCGTAAAACAGCAAGAGCCAGGTTAAGAGCTCACCGCCACTGAAAGAATTTCTCCTTCCTCCTCCTTGGTCGCACACCCTCACTGAACAGCCTCTGAGGCCTATCTGTTTGCCTGGTATGCAGGTTCAACTCACTAAAACCTTGCAAAACTGCTTCTCATTTGAGTCTACTCATTTTTTCATCTTTTCATGCATACAACCTACAATTAGGGTCCCTCCTTGCAGCATATGAGAGATGGGGTGAGCACCTTATGCTGGGTGAGCACCTTTAGCCTAAAGCTAGTAAAATGAAAAGACAACAAATATTATAGGGAGTGCAATAATCTCCATGGCATCATCATGACAAGCCTAATTCTGTTTTGACAGACATGAGTGACAGCTCTGCCACTGGTGCCAAGAAGATTAAACTGAATGATGATTCAGATGAGTCAAATTTGTTTATAACTATCAAAGATAACAACTGCCTCTTGAATTTCCACAAGAAGTGAATGTGCTATTTCTCATGAAATTTTAGGCTTGGTCTTTAAAGCTGGATCCATATTGTTCAAATCAAAAGACACCCAGCATGAAAAATCACTTGTCCAAACTGAGCCAATGTCTAACATGAGTCAGTCACCTGGACTCTTGATATACAGTGAAGAGAACAGGCTCTTCCAGGATGCAATTCATCTCATATGGTAGATGCCTTAAAAAATTCAAATGGATCATGCTAGAAACACTCATTTCCTTCCACTGACTGTAAAGGGAATGTAGATGACTAGGTCAGATGTTGATATCTACACTGGAGATGAATCCCTTCTTCATTGACTTGAATGAAGTCTGGACTAGAGCTTAACAAAGATAATATCGTGAGGCCGAGGGACATAAGCACTTAATTTTAAAAATGGGAATTTGAAATTTATAGCCTAAATGACTAAGATTCTTGGTTGGGTAGGCATTCTTGCTGGAAATGCTGAAATTCAGAAGCTGCTGCATACTGAAAAGAAAAATACAAGGAAAAAAAATCCTGCTGAAATTTTACCTTTCAAAGAGACTAAACTCAGAAGACTTTAAAAGTGCTCTGAGTAATCAGAGTATAGAGAATAATGAAGAGGAGGGAGTTTAAGGCAAGCTAGTACAGCTGAAGCTGAACTTCAGAGACAGATCGCCTACTTAAGACTACAGCACACAGCATGTTCCAGTGACTTTCTGACACTTCATCTATCTTACTGTATGAACTGCTTCCAGCAGCAGATCTATCCTTCTAAAACTCCCACTTCTGTCTCTACTTGTCTTTCACTTCCCTCCCCATTTGATGCATTCAAAACTCTCAAGAGTATTTCAGGAGACAAAAGCCACCTGAGCAACTGACAGACATTCTGGTTATCTGGATTTTAATATCAAAATATAGCATTATTGTGGATCAGTGCATATCTGATCAGATTTTTTTGTCTCAGTTCCACTTGCATATGGCAAACTTTCCTGGTAGTATCCTGAAAAAAAATAGATGTTTATTTCGTTGAAACAGTGAAATGCGCTATTACCGCAAAGTCTTATGTAAACTGCTTTTAAGAACAATGCAACTGCATTAAGAAAAATGTGAACAGGACTACAGATATTAGGTGATATTCATTATCAACATGGCCACTTCCTGGAATATGGAGGTTTCCTTTCACAACATACACTCTAAATATGCTGTGATAAACTGGTTTTTATTTTAGACTGAGGGAAAAGGCAAGGAGGAGATTATTACAGCTGCCTATCAAAAGAGATATCAAATAACTCAGCTGATATATAGTTTTGGTTGTTGAGGGGAAGTAGAAAGGGGCTTTTCAACACTTGCAACCCCTCTGTCTTCATCCTGAACTCTAGTTCAATTCAGTAGACTTGACTGCCACCAGCCCTCAGTCTTAGACTGCTGAAACCAACACAACCGATCACTACTGAGTGATCTGGTCCCTCCTGTATCTAAAACAAGTTAGGCTACTACTACTTTTTTCATGAAAGGTATGATACAAATCCTGCACAAAATCTTGTTTACTTGTAGGTGTTAATACCCACAGTGAGTAAGTAAGTTTCGTGAAGGAAGATTTTCAGTGTCTTGTGTTTCCTAGGAAATACATGAAACTGTTTCAGTTTTCAGAATGCATTAATTATGGTCCTATAGATTTTATCATAGCCTCTGTCTCCCAGTAGATTTCAGTATATAACATTGTTTCTAATTTCAAAGGCTACCTTTAGTTATAATGAGCTATTTCCCCAAGGACTGACAGAATGTTTCCTTAAAAGACAGTTAAAAACCATACTTAGAACTAGGATTTTCCATTGCACTCATTTCTACTATTTGAACTCCAGATAGGTTCCTCCACTATAATCTGCATCCATAGAAGCTGGAACAGACCATTGTAAATTTAGGTTTAACTGAAAAAACAGACAATACATGAAATTCAGAGTCTCCTCTGGCTTCTGCTGGCATAGAGGAGACTTGATGACTACATTTCCACTAAACTCCCTCAGCTTCTTCACTCACATTTTCCTAGGCAGATAGTAAGGATGAGCTAAGAGCAGCAGTTTTTATCATAAAATGCTACCTGTAAAGTGACTATTTGTACAACGCTTCTGTTCAAACACAGCCAATCTTATAACAAAATGCAATATATGTATATAACTTTCTTCCTACAAAATATCATTAGGATAGAATACAGAAATAATTTTTCGTATTTTCTAACTAGCACACAACTTGCGCTATGCCATAATTCAGTTCTCAAACTGGTCTCTGTCATTTTTAAAACTGCAGCATTTTTAAACTGCTAAAACATTTTCTTTCTGTTATGAATTCTCAGACATGCCTGAGCAATGGGTTAAGAAGTGGAGGGGAGATTTCTGAACATCAGAGATATGATTAATTGAACAAATGGTACCAATTATGTTATGTCTGTCTTTAATCTAACCTAACACAAGAGACACTTGTATGCAGCAAAATCCTGAATACCTGCATCAGCCAAGATAATTTGGATATATCTGAAGAATGAGATTTTCCTTTCTGAAGACAAAATGAATATGCTTGTTTAGGCTACAAAGGTGAGAAAGAATGGAAAGATGAAATAGGGCATACATTCCTGGTGCCTGAGAAAAGAAAGTTTGGCATAGCACTGTGCTGCATAACCTGGCAAATGGAGTTTTACTCGATAAAAATAGGAATGTATTTAATGTGTTAAAGGAATCCATGAGTTTGTTCAAGTCATGTTTCTTTGAATCTTTCCCAAAGTTAGTCTATATTGAAATAGCTTCAGTATAAAATAAAAACAAGATATTATAAAATTCAAACATTCTTAATATATTATCATCATTATAATAATATGGATAATGAGACACTCTAAACAAGATTAAACCCTCAGTGTGCTATGTACAATTATATAGTCAAGACAGCATCTTATCCAGAGATCTTACTGTCTGGATAAGAGAGAAGAGTATGAGAAAAGTAAGATTAAAGACCAGACTAATTCTAGGAAGTTGTGTGAAGAACTAAACTGTGTCACCGGTGTCTGAGGAAATGCAGCAAAACCGAGCCTGAACAAGGTATTTTTGCATAGTGCCTCAGTCATATCAACAGTTTTTCAAGAATCCAGAAACAAGTAATCCAGGGAAACTAAATGCAGTTTAGGAAATGCCCCAAGTTGAGAACAGTTAGACACTAGGAGAGTGCACGGGGGAAACACCACATGTGCTTGCCCAGCTCTTCTTCCTAGCCCAGAGGGAAAAATGGGATAGACCGACCTAATTCTGAAGTTCAAAATAATGAAGAAAAACCACGTAGGTTAATGGCATTGGAAGTGATCTGCTGGTTTCCCTGCATCCAGTGTAAATCATGCAGGTTGGGTATTAAAAGACGCCCTCAGTGCTTTTCCAGAAAACCAAATGGTGATCCTGCAAACCGTTGAACTTGCGAATGGGAACACTTGTGTGATACCTGCTGCTCCGTATCTCTGAAGGACACTAGTAAAGCTCTTTGTGTAAGGAAAGCTATAAATGTCCTTTCAAATTTACTGCACAGGGGCAAAAGATGATACTCGTTAAATGAAAGTGATCAACTATTGTCCTCTGCTTCAGAGCTAAGTGTTTATGAAAAAGTAAAAGTGGTAAAAGTGTACTTATAACAGACCTGCCACAATGCTGTCTCTAACTATGAAGGGCTACGAGCATAGCAAGGGCAATGAAAAAGGGCTGCCCACCCCACATGCCTCACAAAGCGGGCTTAATCCTGCCAAGCACCCAGCTCCCATCCTCCTGCCTGCCATCACCAGCACTGCTGCCCTCTGGTCAGAAAGCGGCAGGGACCCTGAGGGTCTGTAATGAGTGAAGGTGTACAGGGGTAAGCTACCCTTTATAGCAAGGTCTCTGGGAACTCAAAGATTGCCAGGATTACATCTAGGCATTGATGCGGTGCCCTACAGCTAGGAAGACAATTCAAAGCAATATAAGTAGTAGGCCACTGCACAGTAACCAACATTTTCATTCCACCAAAAAGAAATGAGAGTTTTTATATTTGAGTCACACAAATTAACTGATGCGTGCAGAGGAACTAAAGTTAAATTAGAGGGAAATAATATGTTGCTTAAAACAAAATTACTTCTCAGACTTCTAGTAACACCTGAACTGTGCTAGCTGCAATCAAAGGAAATTTTATTTATCCTCCAACATTTTCAAAACCAGGACATTTTCTTAAATGACAAAATTTAAAGTAAAATATTGTAGCATCATTGCAATGATAAATACACATTTACAAGTAAAAATATGTTTGAACTGAAAGCAATGCACATGACCAAAAATAACTAGGCATGCCACTGAAGATATTATGGTAAAATACACCCAGGCATATTTAAATAATTCATTCCAATACTTTGCATGATATGAAACATTTATTCTCTTACCACTACAAAATGATCAAAGGTATCTTGAATATAACTATTTAGTGATTTAGGATTTTTCTTTACATACCTGCATCCCATATAGAAACAATGAAAGCAGAATGGGTTTTGCCTCAAAAATTAAGGACTACATACTACTGTCTAGAATAATCCTTTTAGAGATTTTTTTCCTGTAAGTCAGGTGCAATTGTGCATATACACTTAATTTAATAATACATTTAATCTAATTTTATATGCAGCCATGTAAAAATCACTGTATGTTTGACTAGACTGCTACAAAGTTTGCTGCAGTTTGAGCTGCAGCATATACTTCATACATAAACAGCTTTGCCCTATGCCCTAAGAGGAAAAGCAGCTATAAGCTCACCTGACTTCTAATCAAAGTTTTTAAAAAGTAGTATTTGTTCTCCTTTCAAAATGTTCTTACCTCTTCCTTTGTCTTTTTTGATATGACTCTTAGCCAGTCTCCAATCATGCTGAGGACAGCTGCAAAGTAAGCAAGCCCAACAAGGATCCAGAACCATACCACTGGCTTATAAAAATCTAGGTACTCAATATCTGATCCTCCTGAAAAACAATATAGTTAAAATTAAAGCAGACTTAATAGTTATAGGTGCAAAACTGTTTTTAAATTACTTCTTTTCCTGAAAAAAACCAGTTATATTTCTTACAACTTCTTCTATTTTCTTACCCATGCAAAACTTCATAGCAAAACATTCCATTCAATTTGAATAAACAATGATCTAAATTCATCCACTCTTGAAAACACAGTTTGGAGTATGCAAATTTTAGACAATGATCGCTAATCATTCATAATAATTAAAAAATTAACACAGACAAACTGATTCAACTTCTGATATGTCATTATTTAAGGTAGAGGTCATTGAGGACAGCTTGAAGAAAGGACTTCCCACCTGCTCCAAATAACAATGCTGTACCAAATTTTAAGTATTGCTCTGGAATACGTAATATCATATCCTGAGAAATCTGATTTTGCATGACTTTGAAACACATCTCAATACTTACATGAATCCTTTAGCCCTAGTAAAGAATAGCACGTGCATTAACAAATGTCCCTGTTGGGTAGGCAAACATTATTATCTCCGTTTTGCAGAGGAGGAAACCTGAGTGCAGGGACTTGGGCTGAACTGATCATACTCAAATAAAGTTGGATAAAATAGATGTCAGCTGAAGGCAGCTTTTTTGAATTCCACTGCCGTAAGCACCAGTCACTTCCTTCCTTCCAGTGTTAAAGTAAAAAAGGATACATTTCAGAGATGTCTGTAATGGAGCTTTCAGGTACAATACAGCTATAGAGAACAGATGCCTTATTTCCACACAAAAGAAGTTACGTTCATCCAGAGCTCTTGACAACACAAAATAACTCACACTTCACATCTTGCAGTACAATAAAACAGAAGCCTTAAACTTGCAATTCAGTGGTGTTACAACAAATAAAATCAGGCTCCTAGTTTGGGTTGCTGCAAGTAGGAGTTTGATGTGTGTGTCTGCCCACAACTGAAGAGACTCTGCAGTAAAATCTTTTCAGGCACATTAAAGTAGTCTGTACGGGTACATAATATGTTGTTCTATGTATCTGCATCCTGTACTGAAACAGTCAAAGCAAAATTTGCCCCAAAATATCAAGCACCTTGTTATAATAACAAGATTAACTCTCATGAAGAGTAATGTTTTTTCCTACCTGTTATTATCTAATCATCACAAAGATTACATGCAAATAACAAAGAATTTTACTGATGGTTATCTTTGTATGGAAGCCCTCATAGACAGAAATTTTGTTGTTCTCATGTCAATAAGCCCGTTCATGAATAAAATCCATTGAGCTGTAGTGGTATACTCAACTATCGAAGAGATGAATCCACACTGCAAAAATGGATATACTTTGACACCTGCACAGTCACAAGTGAGGTAGAAGACAGGGCTCAATCTGGAACAGAAGACAGCCAACCACCAAAGGGTTGAGTTTGTCACAGCCCAAGACAAGCAAAATATCAGAAATGAAGTAATTTGTTAACATCATCCAGCTCATGTCAATCCAGTAAACCAGGATTTTAGGGATGATTCACCCAAAATTTGCTGTCATTCAAAAAATGGTTGATTACCACCATGCCTTTGCTCTATCAGGAGCTAGTGATGAACCACGCTTGGTGGTTCACCACCTTCTCCAGCTGTTCATACAATACACAGGAAAGCATCATATAAAGCATCCATTCAGATGGTTTCTTATTTTTGGTGTGTTAAGTTTATAAACTGAAACTGGAACCTAACTCTGCGAGTCTGCAGGGAGCATTTCCTTCACAGTTTATACCTACTTTGTTTACAGCAAGGTTAATTACCAGGGCAGGAGTTAGGAGACATTCATATTCAATCAAGAGTTTTCTTTACTGTCTGGCCAGGAGATGGCTCCATCTAGCCATGCCCAAAGGAGTTCAGCTTTCCTAAAGTTAGAAAGGGACAGTCAGCAGCCCTCTAGGAAAAGACTTAACAGCTAAAATCTTTATTAGCTGTTGAGTTTCTGAATTTCAAGGACTCCTCAGGTGAGGTCTCAATTTAATGGAATACCAGGGAGAGAGAGACATACCTAAGGATGTTTGTCCTGCGATAACTACTGTCTCCTGTGATGCTTAAACATCACTGAGTGCTATAATGCAGTTACCCGGAAATGTAATTAAACAGGATTTCACTGGTAGGAAAACATGATCAAAGGTCAACTGTATTGAATTTAAAGTAAATGGAATTCATTAACTACTGAATTCACATAAATGGGTATGAATGTATTTGGGTATGAGTATGTATAGGTAAATGTATTTGTACTGAAGTACACGAGATAATTCATCTAATGATTTTACTGGTAACATTGTAAAAGGCATATCAACATGATACATTTGCATGGGTTTTTCATAGCATAATTTTTACTTAATAATGCCATCATCTTTCTTTTGCAAAGCAGATTATTTTTTATAGCCCTTTAGGAAGCAAAACACTGGGAAGGCAGAAGCTGAGTTTTGTTGTTTGCTTGGCAAAACCAATTTCATGGGCCAAGGGACAAAACTTTTTTCCAACTTTGTTTGACCTCTACTTGAAATATGTTCCAACCACAATAAAGAAGAAATATATCTCCCAACTGGAGTGCGCTTACTCTTTAACTAGAAGTCTCACTGCCATAATCTTTTACCAAGAGCAGCCACAGTTTATTACCAAGATGTTTTGTGGTAAAGATTTGATCCAAAGTCCCTTGAAACCTATGAGAAATCAAGAGTTTTTCCATCTGTCTTCATCACAGGCTATTGTACTGCTGCTGCCACCACTCTTACATCTGCCAAACAACTTTTAAATTATTTGCGATTTTCAACACTTTGGAAGGCATAGGTTGTTTTATGGTCCAAACACATACTCCTTACAGAGGTGAAAAGCTCTGTGTTTTAGTGAAGGATGGCATTAGAGAAGATTTCAGGGGTGCATTAGGACAGATTCTGGTTCTCAGCTAAGGGATCAGGCTTTCAAATATATGTATTTTTAATTTATTTACATAAAACAAGTACATTTTAAGTAAATAATTTTCTTTATTGTTGCCACTCTTTTCCCCATTCTTCCAGCAGCTAACTGACTCAAAATAGAAACATGCAATTATTTCTCTAAAGTTGTCTGGTTTTCTTTGCATTTTTGCTTCAAAAGTAGAAGTAGAGAATAGAAAGTGCTATTGGCGTTGAGTATCTTAATTCCATACCAGCACAAATTTCTGGGTTATTCAAAAGTTGGCCCTTCAAACCAGGAACTGCTTTTATTATTTTTTATCAGCAGTACAAATTATTCTGGGTATAGAAATGTGATTAAATCCAAAGACAGTTTTAATTGCAGAATAATGAGTAGCTGTCCATCGTCCCCGTTGTGACAAACCTGGCCAACAGAAATGGCCAGGCAACAGAAATGGCCAGGCAACATCCAGAAATGTCATTTGTCCCACTCCAAAGAAATACAGAGGTTCAGCCCTGCAGCTTGAAAGGAATTACCTCTGAGGACTGCAAAAAGGGACAGAGAAAGGCTACCTTATGCGGAGACGTGGAAAAGCAGCATGCTTGGGACAAGTTAACATGCACTGTCTGCAAGAGAGAATGTAAGTAGGCCATATGACTTACTTGATGCCACTCAGTGGAAAATGAAGAGCTACTTCAGAACACAAAGCACAGCTATAAAACACTCCTTACACGCTGTCCTATACAGAAATAGAGCAAGACAGCACGCTGACTTAAGCTTAAAGCAGGCTGCATGGTTCACACCAGACAGCCCCTACCATGGACGTGAAGTCCTGAGGTGGCAAAGAGCACTTCCAAATGCCAAAACCAGACACAAAGCCTGTGGGAGAGTGCACAGCTCTCTTACGGGATGCTCGACACACACCTCTTGCTTGCCATGACAGTGATTTATTTCTGTAGAGGTCTTTCTGACAAGTAAGTAAGATCACATAGTGACAGCAGACCAACTGGGCTGCTATGACCACCAGATGAAGTGTTCTAGTTCGGTGACATTAAATGAGTCTAAAATATCTCAGTACTCTATAAACTGGGTCTCAGGCCAAGCAATACAGTGCAGACCCAGATATCTGTATTACAGTGGCAATACACCAAATTCAGTTACAGACCAAAACAGTAAAGAAGCAATAAGCTAAAAATCAGAGCTCAAACAAGGAAAAAAAACCAACAAAAGACAAAAACCCAAAAGAGTTAGAATACATTTTTAAAGTGAGACTTGCAAAATTCTGTGATCTGTTGAATTGGACTGATTACAGCGTAACGTTAGGTCATCATTTCATCATTATGCCCTGCTGTGGAACAGACTACTGATGTGCTATTTATATTTCTGACCTCTACTTAATTCAGTCAAGTTTTGGACATCTCATCTAATTTCAATTTGAAACCTGTTAGATTAACTCCCTTAGAAATATTTGACTATACCTTCCAATCTGCACTGCAGTTAAAGGATTTATCTGTACATATGAACAATATATTGTCATGTTATACGTATACATGTACCTCAGTGCTAACTTTAGTACCCAATAATATCTTTCATTATACTAAAAAAATGACACATTTGACATGAAAAGATCTTTCTTTTCTCTTTCACAGAATATTCATAATATTGGCTGGATTTTCTTATGTCATATTAAAGTCAGTGGTTTCTCTTGAAAACAAGAAAAGGGATGTTTGACTATGTCCTGATTTTCATAAGACAGTGCAGGCTGTAGCACAGTTTTACTTCCTTTTTTTGTGAAAAGCTACAGCAATACACTTCCTTCAATTATAAAAAATTACTTATTTCCCTACAAAAATAAAAAAAAAATGCAACTCCGCCAAAAATTAGAAAAATCAAACCATTTCATAAGACAGAGAAACGTTAAGTTTGGTTTTTGGAATACTGTTCATATATTTTTTTGAACATGCACTACAAGGGCTCTTCATCTTTTCCCTCCTTGCATGCACCCTGAGCGATCAGTCTTTTATGTTTGCCTTCAGGCTTCTCTTGCTGGTGGAAACTGCAGCTGAAAATTCTATAGGCTCCAAATAGCAACCTAGATTCTGAGTACAAAAGGGGATGTTTTGGCATTGTAGTTTCTGGGAACAGAGTACTTGGTCTCCAGTACAAATGAGAAGAAACTTGTATAAAAATTCTGGAGAACTGGACAAGAATTTCTAATATGACAACCTGCACTACAGCCTTTAACACCATTACGTTCCTGAATCTCAAGTTCTTCTGTTGGCTCCCTTTTGCTACAGCTATTCAGAAACATTCTCTCCTTTACCTCCTAAAAGTTCTTCAGGGCTTCTCTTCAGCTCTTACCTGCAGTGGTGCCAGAAAGCAGTGAGTTCCATGTTAGTGAAAAATGACAGGTATTGTAAGAAATGTTTCTTTTAACCCCAATACACATGTTATCACAACCATGACATTTGTATGTAGGGCTTGCAACCTTATGATTTTTCCTCTGGGATGACAGTTCCCAGAAAAAAATTACCAGAATATTTGGAAGTTTTCAAATATTTAGGAATTTTGGATTTTTGAGGGAACTTTATGAGCCAAAACTGACACATAATCATGAAATATCCCATGGATCTCCAATATGCTACAAGAATTGCCGGTTTTATTTTTATTGCTAAAAGAGTTCATTCCACTATAATTGCAAATTGGAATATCACTGCCCACAACTCTGCTTTAGATTTGACTATAATTCTGAGTGGAAGAAGGTAATTTTCACTCTAAGTATTATTTAAGAAACATGCCTTTCTGGCCAGGAAAAATCAGAAAGGAATAAATTAATGCCAATGTGAGTTTTTCTCCAAATGCATGGCCATCTAGGCACTAAGTGGACTGAAGCATCATTCTGCCTGCTGCATGCCTCACCATGACAAACCAGAACCAAGAACACCATGCTCTAGAGCCACCACTTCAGATGCAATACCCATATTCTATCATGACAACCTCTCCTACAGCCTTATACAGCATTACATGCTTTAATTCTACATGCTTGTTTCGCCTCTGTTTATGACACTCTGCTTTCCTAAACTTCAAGGAGAGAGTGTTCTAGGTGAAGCCTACCACAAAAATATCAATGCCCCTTAGTGTCTGCATGTTAGTTATGACTTACCTAAAAGAAAAACAAGCAAACCAAATATCATAAAGACAACTTACTAATTTGTTAGCATGCAAAAGATTTTGCATACTTCCTCAAAATTAATAAGGAAGACTAGCCCTTAAGACAAATTTTATCAGCACTATTGAGAACTTGCAATGTCAGTTTTCTTCAGATAGCTTAGCATTTATGCACACCAGTGACTGTAAGCTTCCACAATGCAAAGCACAGTCAGTGAATACCTTACCTATTTTTCAGAATTTTTATTTAACTAGACAATTATGTACTGGAATGACAAGAGAACAAATGGACCTCTTTGAAAAATCCTTCAAGTTATCTGCCAGAAACTGAGTATGTTAGTCCACAGAAAGATGATAATATTGTCAACTTCATCTCTGACAAAATACAGTCCAGTGGTAACGTTAACCTCCCAGTTATGATGGAGTTAGTCATCTAACCCTGTTCTCTTGAGCATCATCTCTGCAAGTACAAATCCAATTCCCACACACTGAAAGTTTAAGTCAATAACATATTACAATACAAAGACAAGTCTTGTGCATGTTACTCTAAAAGAAAAGAGAAAACATTCATGACATTTTGACATCATGCATTTACAGGAGAACTTTAAAATAAAAAAATACCTATATGAAGTGAGCCATAAAAGGCCATAAGCTACAGAACAGTGTAATACAAGGACATTCTGTAGAAAGAGAAAGTGTTTCCTGGTGAAATTAAAAAACAGACATGATGGAGGAACAAATTATCATATCAAGTGGTCTACAAATAGAAAAATCCATGGAGATTTATGAGAGTAATGACAAATGTACTCAGTGTTCTAGTTAGAGCCAAGTGGGCCATTTCACGTAATGCTTTACAGTAAATATAACCAGGCCTTTATACACTATTATTTTTATTCCCTGACATACACGTACCCCTCAGGAACGAAAGTCTAAAACACCCAGACTCTTGGCTTGGAAACAGCATAAATTTTTTATTTGGTGCTAGTTAGAATCTGACCAGAATCACAAATTCCTGAAGACAAAGTGGAAATAAGAAAAACAATACGGGAAAGAAAAAGGGAAAGAGAGAAATCAGTGAGATACATTCAAAAGAAATACGGAAACATCAAGAAAACCAAAACTATGTGAAAGTCCAAATAAATTTCATTTGCCATTTTACATCCCCGTTCTATAATTTATAAGAATCTTTGGCAACTCCTCATGTGGCCTTCGTTTTTTTAAACAGCTTGCATAACTTAGTATCTTCAACACTAACTAAATTTCCCCCCATTTTACCCAGATCATTTATGAATATGCCAAACAGTTCAGACACTTCAGAGGTCCCTGTGGGACTTCACCAACCTGAAAATTTTCACCAGCGACAAGACCAGTCACATTCCTGCCATCCAGGCAAACTTCAGGCAGGCCTGCAAATCACTAGGAGGAGCTACCCAGCCTGAGGCCCTCGCCTTGGTGCACTTGGACTCATGGAACAGCCATGCCTACAGATGGGACACAGGAGGAGCCCACACCACGTGGAGGTCTGCTAGAAACGCTTCCCTCCAGCAGCGCAGCTCACTGACAGTAGCCCAGCACTGCTGCCCTTCTCAGCTACCTTTCTCAGCTACCTCTGCTTTGCACAGAGTTCAGGGGTGGGAAAGAGGCACCTCATGACAGAGAGAGATAATGGTACTGCATCAGGAGACGCATGAGATCAGGCTGAAGAAGCAAGTCGTGGACTCAGAGCACAAAGCTCTGAATTTCTAATCCTCACCTCAACACATCACTGACTTGGACCAATACACCTCCTCAACACAGACAACATATTCTTACTCAGTCCTATTCTGAGAAGTGGTCTAACACCTCTAACACCTTTCCAAGAAAGAAGTTGATGCAGAGAACTGGCCCAAGCTTTTTTTAGCTCAGTTTGTCAAAGTTATTTGCAACCAATCCAACCCAGGTTAATAGAACCATAAAAGTTGGACACGTGATCTATGGGTTGTGCTAAACCTTCTCCTTACCTTACAAAACACACATAGACAAACGTGTACATAGCAAACAAAAGAAAGCACAGAAGCAGGATCCAACAGCAATAGAGGCATTTCAATGGCAGCAACAGAGCTCTGGAATAACACTTTGAAATTAAGAGATGCACACAAAAACTATGTCATATAACTTCACAGGGTGAGACATTTTAAGCGACTCCAGCGGGAAAAATATATTCAGCAGACTAAAATACTGTATTAATTCTTGCACTTCACTCAATCTGCAAGAACAAAAAATCTATCTAAAAATTAAGTAAAGCATCTTTTAACAGTACAGGAGAAGAAAAAAATGGAGTATGCAGAGACAGGCACCATGCATTTCACTGTCCCACCTCCTGTCTCTAGCCTGCCCCAGGATCCAAGATGAGGGCAGGCCCCCTCATGTGCACTGACACAAGAATGATAAAGGGTAAAACTGGGAGAGAGGCACCACCACAGAGATATGTCTGTCCCAAAATAATACAAAAATGCAGAGCATATATCACTGTGCAAAATACTATAAGATAAAAGAGTTATGAGAAAATCTTACCTGCAACATAGTCACCAAATCCAATGGTAGTTAAAGTGATAACCACAAAGTAAATTGCATCTAGTGTGCTCCAGCCTTCTATGTGCTTGAATATAACTGCAGGAAGAGCAACAAACAGCACGCAGCCAAACAGTATGAATATTATTGTTGAAATTATGCGAATCTTTGTCTGACTCACATTCCATTTCTGGAAAGGGAAGGGGAAAGAGAGGAAACCCATCGTTAATAAAATGGCACCACTGTACATAAGCACTTATCACCCACAGCGAGCACTACATTGCTCAAGAGGACAGTGCATTATAATTCTCAAATAAACAGGAAAATCAAAGAAGGGTTTTATTTTGAAAGGGTTTTCAAAGCAAACATGACTATCCTAGGAAACATTTGCTAGCAGGAAATGCGGAGCAGGGCTGGACTCTCCATTGCAGCCAGGTTTCTGATCTGGGTGAGTGCCACGTGTAGCATTCATTAATATTAACAGCTGATCATGCTAAAGTTTAGAGTGGGGGCTAGATACTTGAGTGAGCTTCAAGTAGTGCTTGCACCTGCGATGTCTCTACTTTTGTGCATCCACAAATAACTGAATAAAAAAAGGTGAATTTTAACCATGCAGTTCTCTCTAATCAAGTAACTGGCCAAAAAGAACCACCAAAAATAGAGCTGGAAGGAATACACCACCTCTTCCAATCCTGCCCCAAGACAAAAACAACCCAACTAAGCCACTGCAGATACATTGCTGGCCAGGCAATATGTTATCATGCTTAACTGTTCTTGTCATCAGAAAGTTTTCCTAATGCTTAACTTGCATCTCATCTCCTTCAGTTTAAGTCTACTATTTATTGTCTTATGCAAGGCAAACAAAGAAATTGCTACTTTGCTCTTTCCAGCAAACTTTTACAGGTGTTTTCTTTCAGTCATATATTGTTTAGACCAAATAAATTCATTTCTTCCAGTCTTTCTTCACCCATCCATTCTCGTTACTTGGCTCCAACCAACTAATCCACGTTTCATTAGGTGTTGTACTCAAAACTAGATATAAAAAAATATCACAAAATAGAATGGGAGGATCCTTTCTTATGCTTTATCTATTTATTTACACTCCTATTTATAATTCTAACTATGACGTATGCTTTTTCACAGCGGCATGAATTAACCCATGTTATCTTATGAGCCCTTGGAGTCCTCAGAACATTTCTACAAAATTGCACCTGGACAACTGTTTCCTGACATGCAATTTCATATTTTATTATTCCTTCAAAGAATACTTTGAATTTGTCTTTCTTGAATTGAATCCTATATATTCAGACTGCTTCTCAAAATTTTCAAGATCATTTTGGATTCTAATTCTGTCCTCCAACTTTTAGTTCTCCCCATCTTGAGATAATCTGTAGATTTAATGAACAAAGTCCTTTATCTGTTGTGTAAACTATTAATGAAAGTTAACAGTACCAAAGCTAGAACAGACCACTGCAAAGTCCCATTTGACATGCCCTGCCAGTTTGACAATTTTCCTCTCAGTACAGTTTTACATCCATCCAAAGCATGTCGGTTCAACTTGAAGTAAGCAAGCACAAAACCGAAAACTTTCACAAAAGGAGACCAAAAATGAAATCAGACTGGTCATGATGATACATGTTTTATTGCATTTAAGTTTAGTGCCAATGGAAACTATGTTTTACAGTCAGCATGACTGAAGTCCAGCTTTTGTAACTCAAATCACAGTAGTAGTTTCGGTAATGGCAACGTGAAATTCCCTGCTCTGACCCATCAGCATCTCCCAGTTCTTCTTCTGGAGAACTAGTAAACAGAACAAGGGAGTGTTCCAGCCTGCAACATATAGATCAGTGTTTTCATTCAGAGATTGACAAAAGAGGGCAAGATGCTGCTTTTTATGTTGGGACATTCTTGTTGTAGGGATACATCCATTATGAAAAAAGGAAAACCATTATCCCTATGAGCAACAGGCTAAGAGACACACAAATTGGTCTCAAATCTTTCATACTTTTAAACAAAAAATAAAATTCAGTGATAAAAAAACAGAAAGGATAAAAACAAAATGTTCTTAGGGAATGTTCTTGCCTTTTTTAGGCAAATCTCAGTAGAAATGGATGTTATTCAACAGTAACTTGTCTGCACTTGAACCGATGTTTCAAAGTCAAAAATACCTGCCTTTTCTTAAAGACCTTTCAAGCTTGTATTTACCTATTCCGTAAGACTACTCAGCACAGCTCCAGTTTGCTTTACTTCAAAAATAAAGCCATGGCAGACCCTTCCTATATAGAAAAGATCAGGGCTTGTTGCAGAAAAACAATGCTTCTAACACTTGCAGTGCTAATACAAACAGCTACAAAGTCAGGCTGCTTACTAAGTATTCATTGGATATGACATATTCTACATAGCAAAAGACAAATAGTATTTCATATGTGTTTTGAATGTTAGTTAAACCTACAACATTTTATTAAAGGTTAGTAAAACACCTAAATAAGTAATTTGTTTCATTATGCCATTTATTCTATGCTTCAAAAATCTCAGTAAATACTTTTTTAATAACTGCATTAGTAAAAATACAACCTCAATAAACTCTTCTGTGTGTGAAACAGATTAAGTTAAGTAAATTAAGTTCCTCTGCTAGAATTCAAAGCATTTGTTTGTTAAGGACTGGCTATGGCTGAACTTTATCAATATCTGCACAAGCTTCTAGTCTGTTTGACAGGTCTCTTCCTCTACTGAAGCTGTGCCACTTTGCATGAATATTTAAAGACCGGTAGCCAAAGAAAATGAAGGGCATGAACCTCTAGGCTGTGCTAAGCACTTCAGCAGAAGAGGCTGAAAATACCTGAAACGGTAAAACATCCTACAGCCTAGTGAGGAGAACACAAAGAGGAGTCCAATGTCAGGGAAACACCAACAGGCTCTGTACCATTTAGGCTGTCCTGCTCCTGTGAATGCCCAAAGCTTTAGTCACCTACAGACCCGTAAATCTGGAAATGTAGATGCCTACAGGCTCTAAGCATTTCCTCTGGTATGATGACATCTGAGGAGAGATTTTAAGACTTGTGATTTTAGGCTCAGACACCAAAGGTCTTCTGTGAATCAACTCAAAGCTGCAGCAATAATTTCCACGTTACCCCTACAGCTCCCCTCTTCCATCTCTGAGTCAGTGATTTCCTACCGCAATCTATACGACAACCTTTAAAGGTAAACATCACAGCAAGCTTACGAGTATAAAGGCAAAGCAAAAATAAAATGTTTTGGGTCTTGTTCCTCTTCCCAACCATAATTATTGTAGAAAATGTTGGGCTTCATCCAATTCTCAATTAACAATATTCAGTTACATGTTCAGACTTTGCAAAGTTCTTCCTACCTTTTGCTAGACATCTGGTTACAATGATGAGCTATACCCTATTTTTCAGACTTTTTGTTTCACTTGTTAACTTCAGAACAATGAGCAGCATGAAGAACAAACGAGGCAGTCAGCATACTCACAACAAAGGTATCTTCTACTTTGGCAATTCCTTTCCCAAAGATCGTCCCTAGTTGATCTCCAACACCAGCCAACAGAAAACCAAACAGAGGAATTCCCAATAAGGCATAGATGATACAGAATATCTTTCCACCTTGTGTGCGTGGGGAGATGTTTCCAAAGCCTAAATTACAAACAACTTGAGATGTTTAAGGAGTTACATATATTACATTACACATTTTAAAAGGACAGTTTGCAAACAGGTCCTATTAGGTTAACCATATGACACAGCAAACATTATGAAAAATCAAATGACAGTGTAGGTCATATAATCCTCTGAGCTAAAATTAAACTGCTGCACAATTCACCAATTTTTTTTATATATTGTATATATACCGTGGAGAAGAAAAACTCTCCCATTAGAGAAATATTTTTTTTTATCATTTAAATAAATGACATCTTTTCTCATCTACTACACGTAGTTAATACCAATTGGTTAAGATTTGCCTTAACCTCTGCTACCTGGAAATGTCTATTACTGGACTTGTAATTGGCAGGCTGCAGCACTTGTAAACAAGATACAATTTTCCTTCAGATGTGCTGTGTTTCAAAGCGAAGCAGCCTGAAAAAAAGCCACTTGGATGAGCAAAACAGAATAAATGGGACTGCTTAGAGTCTTCATTATTAAAGGCTTTGGTTCTTTCAGTGTTGCAAACAAAGCTTAGGGAAACAGTTTACAGTTCACAGCTCTGTCCATTCAAAAGTGGAGATCATTTTGTCTTCACTGGCTTGTGTAAAAGAGCACCCCAGCATGCCTGTGATAGCTCTGTTCCTGCTGGTCCACTTAAAACGGAGAAACTGGAATACAAAGAGCACAAGGCCCAGCACCTGAGAAACGCCCTCAGACGCATCTCCCAGGACTAGTATTTTAATGATTTGCCCAAGGTCAGCAGAACCCTACAGACAAGTTTCATGAACATCAGTCCTCAGCTTCAATTCAAAGGTTTTTCTCCTCCAAAGGATCTCTCAATGTTTTGAGGGAGCAGTGGGGCAGTTGTAGTCACACCCCAGCATTATTGACATGGTTTCACTTTTCAGCACAGTGTGCACTTTGAAGGAAAAAGACTTATTTTGGCCGGGGAAAAAAAAAGGCCTTTTGTCAGAAAAAGGCTTATTTTCCATGGAGAAATTCAACAAAAGCCTTTTGAAAAAGTTACCTTTTTTCTAGGAAAAAACTTGTAAATAAAAAGCAAAATATTTTAGCAAGTAATTAAGAAACTTGTTTCTCAGTGTCTTAAGTAGTAAGAGAGATACTTTTCACATACACAAAAATCATTCAATGAAAATCCAATTTTCATGTGAAAAAGCTGATAGACAAATTTTATCAGCTGTATTGAGAACTTGCAATGTCAGTTTTCTTTTCAAAATAGCTTGGCATTTACACACAATGACTGTAAGCTTCCACAATGCAATGCACATTTAATGAATAGCTTACCTATTTATCAGAATTTTTATTGAACTATTTTGAGCATGTTGTTTTAACATAAATATAGGTTTTCTTTGTGAAACTTATTATCTTAGTTTTAGGTTCTGCTCTCATGTAGGTAAGCTACACCAAAGCTGTGTCAAAACTACTTTTTCCTTTCAGTACACAGGAGACAAAGCTGCCCCTCACTCAACTTCATTAAAGAAAAAGTAAATCACATTGGGAATATATTTTACTCCTAGATATTTTGCGCTAATATCTGTTACCAGATAGTAATTGTGCAAACAATAAATGCCATGTTGATAGAGTTCACTTAGATTTAAAAAAAGAGTTAAAAGTTCATATTTTCCCCAAATCATGACTAATAAACTAAACATAAAGGACAAAATTACAGGAAACATCATCAATGACAGGTCATGGAGTCCTCCAACTTCATAAGCTTTCCCTGCACTAATACAACAAAAAAGTCTGTCTCAGGCAAGCGGAATAAAGTCACAGTGCCTTTAGTCCAACCTACTATATCCTTCCCTAACCCAGAGCCAGGGCTAAAATTACTGATTATTATAATTCAGGAAATTTCAGCTCCACTGAGTTCACTCTGTCCCTTCATGCACCAAGCAGAAAAGACCCTTGAGTTTTAAAATAAAATTAGCTCATCACCAACCAAAAAGGGACAAACAGATCCAAGCTACTCTGTTTTCATAAGTGTGCCTGTTTATGCATCAACAGGAGCTGGAACAGTTGCCAGCGTGTAATTCCTGAGGGGTCTTAATGCAATTCAGAATCAGGGGTCTGGATAGAGCAGATATATAAAACTCGTACTAAGGGATTTGGAAATCATTCTCCCTTTTTTGGTTTAAGAACTGTATTCACTTGCTCTACAAAAGTGGTGTCTCATAATGGTGACAAAATACCAGGCCAGTGAAACACATGCCAAGCAGGCAGTTTTACTCGGTTAGCCTCAAAATGTAAACTGGCATTTTCCATGCATCCCACAGCTATTACAGAGAGAATTGCTGCTGGGGCATGCTTCTCATCTGCTGCTAATCGGTATGAGGACAAGAAGTTCACGTTCAGCTCTATATATTCTCCTCCCTAAATCAGAGTCATGTCTTGCTCAAGAAGAGGATGGTACCTCACTTCTACACTCACAAATTCTTGCTTTTCATCCTGAAAAATGACAAATGCTTTTCTTCCGTAAACAACAAAGATGGTCTTGTATTATTAATTATGCTTTAAAGAACTCACACATTACCGGATAAAATAATACTCCAACAGGTAGTAGCTTCTCTCTGTCCAGATGCTCACTGCACATAACACAAACCATCGCGCTCTCATGATAGTGCATGTACTTTAGCAAATTGATCTACCAAGGGGTGTCCATCTCACATTAATCATATTTCCTACAGCGTCATGTTTCATAACAGTCTGCTGTTGTACACCACAGCCTACTTCGTGAGTTACACAAATCGTCCTTACATCCTACTCTCAGTTTCTCCAGTGAAAAGCTAATCCATCATTTATGCGATGGGAGCGAAAAATGTATTTATATTTCATATGGTTGATGTAATTCCTGCGGGTTTTGTCTCAGAAAAGTATTATTCCTTTCTTTAAAGAAAAAAAAGTCAGAAGAATCCTGCTGCTAGGTAAAACCAAAGGAAAACTTCGTTTCGTGCGCTGTGGTTGGAGAGGAGCAGACAGCCACGGGAATGCCACCACATGTCCCTGCGTACCACACAGCCGGTCTCCATACGCAGGGCAGGAACGCCCGGCACCCCTGCAGCAGCTCCCTGGCACGGGGCTGTTGCTTCAGAGTTTCCACTTCTGCTCCAGAGGCCGGCATAAAGTCTGCCGACAACTCTCTTGCTCACTGAGAACCCTCGGGCAATCAGCCATATCACACCACGCTCTCTGCGGCCTCTTCCCTCCCTCTGAGCTGCTTGCCTGGAGGAGGTGGGGAGCGGAACACACCGTGATCTTACAGGCAGCCTCAGCACCTCGGTCACCCTGCACATCTTCAGTCCCATGCAGTTTTTCCTCTTCCTCTGGTTATACTAAAAGGAGACTTTCTAGAACCAGTTGGTTCCCCGTTACAACCAATACACTTGTTTCTGAACAGGGAAATAGCTAAGCACTTGATTTAAACTCACTAAATTTATCGGAAAGTTTCCCTCAAAGAGCTTTTAACCAACACTGTCTGTAATGAACAGTACAGAGTACAAAATTGAACTTGCAGAATGGGATCAGTTTCACCCAAGATAATGTCAGTACCATTTTCAGACTGTCCTTCCCCAATCCACCCCCTCACTTCGCTTTCATAACCAGGAGCACGATTTGCCTCCTAGGTTCACCAAATCCCTGTCATGTCCTGCTAAATGCTTAGCATGCCTCTAATGCCCAAAGGACTGTGTGCATTTAGAATATGTTGTCTCTGACAAGCAGCTGTGGACAAGAAATGCATTTTAGAAGGAGCTTCCAGTAACCCCTGAGTGAATTAAAAATAAAAGGCCATTGTAAATAGATTGTAACTAATTGCTCCATTCAACAAAATAACATATTCCATGGTTTCAGCTCCAAAGCCCTTACAGCCTCCAAGATTCAAATCAGATTCAAGGGGAACCTCAGTCCCCTTGGTTGGCTATAGAGATGGAAGCAAGGGTATGCTAAATGAAAAGAAAAAACCCAAGAGACTTTATAGGAATATTTTTTATTTTCATGCCCCCTTTTCGGGACATATTTGTTTGAGGACGAAAGTGTCTAACTTTTCCATCTGGAATAGATTTGCTATTAAGTAGAAAATAGTAACTTTGATAACTACAAATATGTTACTGCTTTTCAGCAAAACAACGTCTGAAGTTTCAATTTCTAGGTGGGTTTTTTTTCCCCCCATGACAAACAATAGGTTATATTGCAAATATGGAAAAGTGAAATGCTAGAAATTCTCATACAATTGACAAGACACTTTTTTTCAGATGAGACAGGAGACTGCCTTTGCATTCAAACCTTCATAAAAAGGAAGATTGGCAACTACTTTAAAAAAAAATCTAATTTCTGTTTTAAGTAGAGAAAAAGTCCTTTGCTTTCTAGTTAGCTGGTATCTCAGTCTTTCAGAAAGCTCTTTTAAATCCACATTTTCAAAGAAGAATGAAGACTCCAAATGAATATATTTTCACAGAAAATTCCTAGACAAAGCAGGGCATCTACTGAAACTAGCTGGCTGCAATTAAGTATTTCTCATGTGAGAGATTATAGGTGCTTTTGAGAGTTCTAGGACTAGATTTTACTTGCAAAATTGACTGGAAAAGAGTGTCACCACTTATGATTCATTTATATCAAATAGCTCAAGTGGGATTGAAAGGTCTGGGGAAGGTTTGAAACATTTTCTTTCCAAACAAGAAAATGTAAATTCAAATACCAGTAAATGTTTTCTCACTGTTTTTGACATACCTCAGATTACACAAGACATCATTCATCAGGTAGCAAACAAAGTGAAAATTATACTGAAATAATGTCATATATTTTGAGATATGAGAAACTACTCTCAGCTGTAGGTTTGGATATGTGGGCAATTGATGAAACAGTTCAATACTGAAAGATAAACGACTTGGTGAACACGCACACCCTTAATTACACAAAAATGGATTACAGAAACTTGATACTGAGAAGATGGCATAGCCTCAGAGGAAAGGCTGAGCTCCTTGCTGCTGAATGCCACGAGGCCGGGGCCAGGTGAACCAGCTGCCGTGCCCTTGCCTTCAGCCACCGGACTCTGTGTGCTACTGTCGGCAGTATTGCCGTAGCTTCACGTCCACCCTGACTATGCAGCTCAATTACGGTGATTACCTTTTTCAAAGGGCATATGTGTGTTTTGATACTGAATGTCAAATTGATTTTAAGAGATCAAAAGATACTTTTTCCAGGCCCAGAGGAGCTATCTGATGAAATCTTTATGAAAGGTACCTCGCTGAATTTCTAGTAGCTAAGATGCTTTCTCCCTTTGGATTGCCATTTGAGCTCAGGAGATTAGCATTTAAATACATGCCTGCCCATCAGTGCCCAGGCAAAGATATGCACTTATTCATAGATAAATAAGATATCCCTTTTAGCGTAAATAATGGTCTGGACATAGTCATTAAACAAAAAGGCAGTATATGTACCCATACTGGCTATGTGGAAATCTCTGCATACATTGCAGAAATACTAAAACTCGCACGTTCATGTTCACTGTGTGGAAACATCTGCATTTTTACACTGATGCCCTTTCATTTCCTCTTCTTAACACTGTCCTACACTCCAAAGTTTGATATACTTGCATATACTTGTGTCATATACATATATATTTACAAATAAATACTTCATGGGGCTTTATGGCTTTGGTTAGTAATAGTATAAGGGCATTTTCAGTCTTCCATGTGACTTCTCCCAACATTGTTAAGTAGCTAGAAAATTCCTATTCCCCTTTTTACAAATAGGTAACTGAAGCACAGAGGGAAGGAAAGTCCAAAATTCTCTGTATCATTTAGGTCTGTAACTCACACCAAATCTGTGGCTGAGGACTATGCAATCACATTGCATTGACCCTTAACTAGGGAAAGTTTGGCATCTAAAGTCCTCAAAGAACCTCAGTTCGAGGTTGTTTCGAAAGCTTGTTCGAGGCCACACAGAAATCTGTTGTGAATACTTACAAAATCTATGGACTCCCCTTCTGTCAGGGCACACGTGCATGCATATGCGCATGCACATATATTCCTGAACACAGTGCAGGAGAATTTGAAGGCTGAATAAGGACAAAGACTATTTGCAAATCTGAATACTTGGATAAATTGAATATGAATACCCTTGCAGTGAAAGCACAATATTTCTGTGTTACACAGACACATGAATTCTTTCACACATGCACATACTATAACTACATCTTACAGCCATTGCTCACAAAGCTGGTGCCTGTGGATCTCGTTATGGGCATGCAGCTAATGCTCCTCCTCCAAGTTAATTCTTCCATTTAAAAGTTAAATACTTCTCTGTACATGCAATTGATGAAATTGCCACATGAATGTTGCTGAAGGAAGTGCCCTGTGCAATAACAAAGAGGTGAAGGCACCTCTGTTTTAAACTGCGCTCTACTATGAAACTGAAAATCTCGGCTTTACCAAAGTTAGGCGTAATTTCTCTACTAGTCACTATAGTTTCTTGAAGCCAATTCTCTTACTAGTTTTAGTCAGTGATTTGGGAATGATGTTGTCACAAAGTACTGCTATTTACTTAATATCATTCCTCAGCACAGCACTCCCTTCCATATTATCTGGATTCCAACCTACAAAATTCTGATTTTTAACACTAATCCATAATTCTCTGTCACAGAAATGTCAAGATATTATTTTGAAGGTTATAATGTTCTGGCTCAAGCCTGAAAAAAAGACATTTTATTAAAAAACCTCTCAATTACCATAAGGTATAACTTCTCTTTTTCAACCAGGAATAATAACAGGAAAACCTAGACTGACATTAATAAAATGTGTAATATTCAAGAATTGACAAGACAGAGGCTGATGTCCTTTCAGTGGTTTCTTTTCATCTGTGTTCTGTGGGAGCAGTAATCAAATCAATAAAACTTATTTTAAAAGAACAGGCTATAAATATTCATAGAAAGTAAGTTTCCTTCAAGTCAAAGTGCTGTGCTGGAGAGGTGAAGGAGCATTGTAAGGAAAGTCTCTGTATGGATACAGAAGCTGTTGCAGTATTCAATAACTCACATTCAGTTGCTAAGGCAATTTCTCAAGGAACTGGGTAATAATTGTTAAAAGGCTTTTAAAAGCTTAACCATCAATTCAGATAGCTCTGCCTCCCAGTACAGGTTCTTCATTTCATTCAGCTGTCACTTTGCCCAGTGAAGAGCATCTACTTCTCATCAGTAGTAGAACTTCTGTCCCTTTCTCAGTTATTTCTTCTTTTGTTGTTATTGCTTGCATTCATTTTACCTCTAATTCTTATTCTAGCAAAATTGAATCATCTCCAAAACCCGAAAACTCCCACTTGCTTTTTTCCTTTAAGCGAGATTGCTCCATGGGAGCAAGATGCCTGGTTAACACAGCTAGCAAAAACATCATGTACTTTAAAGTAAAAAGTTAATAGTTCACAATATCATGAAACTTTTACTACCCACATATTCTTATCAAGTGTAAACACGTATCAAACGTGACAAAGTGACACTTGTTCTGCACCAAAGTCATGAACAATATCAATGTGTGAATAAAATACATGGATACAGGTAATCCACAGAAAAACGAGAATTGTGAATTTTAGATGTACTGACAAAAACAATCTATGAACCATTTTCCTGACACTGTGACTTAAGTGGAGATCTGAAATAATTCTTTTCTAGAGTTTGGAAGCTTTCTTTTAATACCTTTCTTTTTTGTTCCCTATAAGTAATTGAAGAAACAGGTTTGGGTTTTTGTTTACAAATAAAGCAATTCTTGGTGCTGGGTAAAGCAAGCTCTTGCTGGCCTCTCCATCCCAAGTACAAAGCAACCCGCGTGCTTTCCAGGGGAGTTAAACCATACCCTGCTTGTACATGTTTCTGTCTTCCCTACAAATAATAAAATGTAGCAAAAGTGTTAGCAAATTAAGGACTATGGCAGACTTACAGCAACAAATGAGATGTGAACCGCTAAAATACGTCAAGACTCCTGCACTTGCCCTTTCTCTCTAGGAGCACTGCTATTCCCAGAGGTCAGGACATCCAGTTTGTCCTCTGAAACATGTTCTGTGCCAGCACAGGTATTCTGTAAACGCACCCTGGTTTCAGTGAAGTCACAGATTTAAAACAAGAACAATCCCGTAATCCTACAATCAGCAGACTCGGACCTCAGATCCCGTTAAGCTGATACAACTGGCCAAAATGAATGCAGGTACCTTGACAATTTTCTACAATTAAGCTACAATTTGCTTTGTGGCTTTAAACTTTTCTTCATGCACCCCATTTCACCTTAAGAGACCTTTCACCAGGTCAGTGTTCAAAAATGCAAATATTTTGCCTCATCAGTTTTTTCTGTATGTCCTGTATCTATTCTTGCTTATAAGCTACACATACACAGCCCATATATCCAGATCATTTACCCTGAATCAGAGTTAAGCAGAGAAATTCTGGGGAAGAGAGAGCAGTCCAGGGGAGATGGGAGGCAAGGAGACTTCCAGGAAAGAGAACCTCCTTCTTTGCACATATTTATCTAACTACACAATTGCCTCATCTTAGTAAGGCAGATAGGAAGGAGGACCCTTCAAGAGAATATATATATACACACACACACACGTTCTTTTGCACATAATATCAAATAGCTGAGTATTTTATTACTAAAAAATGCCTCTTGATGCAGTTAGTCCTAACATATACCAGCATATTAAGAAACACAATCTCCTCAAAAGAGTTAACGTTAAAAAGAAAAAGAGAACACTACCAAGTTTCTAAAAGAAAAAGCTATAAGATTTTTATTCATAGTATTATCTTCTTTAAAAAGAAAATGAGATAATTTTTTGGTCAGTGAGGCTCACCATCAAATATCTGAAAGTAGGAGGTCATTCTCCTATTTATCTTTTTTTTTTTCCCCCTGCAGCAATCTTTACAATTAGGACTAACATGAAAACTTAAAACCAGAAAAAATGAACCCCCATGTATAAATAACTTCTACTGACTTCACATTTTGGCTTCTAGCTACTTATGTGTTATATTCCTGATTCAGCAAAGCAAGTAACATGCTTAACTTTAAAAATGTTTAAATTTATCTCTATTCAGGTAACATTTAAATACCTGAAAGCATACTCATTCTGTCAGCATATACATCTGCAAAGATGAACAAACATATATATACTTTGTCAAATGAAATTCTTAACAGATTTTCAATTGATTTTCAACACTGTCATGATGTGGCAGAAATCAGTCCTGGAAATCATGCTGTCACCAGCTCTTCAATTTCCCAGAATTTCACACTGTATATCAAAAATCTTTTGTTAAAATGTCATTATCCCAGCAATTGAAGAAAGTGCAATTACAAGACTGCAAAAATATTTGAAATCCTTCAAAGGAGCAAGAACTAATTTCTGCTTCCACAGTTTGCAATTTTTAGTGACTTAAAACTATGCAGGTGTGTGGGTTTTTCCTCTGCAGTGAGAGTGCTTCAGCAGAAGGCAGTGGAAGATGAGCACTCCGTGGCTCACCAGCATCCTACCAACCCTCAGTACAACTCCATGTCTTCACCCAAGCTACTTGGTGAGCTATCACACGGGAGAGTCTCACTTGATTCTTTGGCAAAGAGAGCAGTCTAAAGATGGGGTTCTATAGAAAAGAATAAAGATAAGTTTCTCATAAGAGTTTGTGATTCTAACCAAAAGTTCCTAACAGAGCGGTAATTGAATATAAAATTGTCTCTGTGCATGCTGTAAAGCCATTAAAATGATTATTGTCAGGCAGTGCAAAATAAATTCCAAAGTTTGTGCTTTATGTACACTGAAATATTTTGGGTTTACATGCCCAGCTTGCTTTTGAAAGAAGCCAATGTGATTCACAGTGGACAGGAATTTCAGCAAGCAGCAAAATCATGAGCAATCATTTCCTTTGCACCTTACTTTTAAATACCTAGACTATGATTTTTCTTTTACGAAGCAAGAGGAATCTTTCAGAAGTCTCTAATCACATCACCTGCACATAGGAAAATAATTCAAAACGGGACAGAATACTTCACGAGACAGAGGATAAAGCTTTCAGCTAAAGGTCTGAAATTTATATAATCTTGCATTTCAGTTCACAGGGGGGAAAGAAACACTAAAATAAATACATATAAAAATTAACCATGTGTAAAGATACTTCTCAAACATTATTTCACTTCTTCCCCTACTCTTCAAAGCCCTGAGCTGGAATATGAATAGCTAAGTTAGTGTAGACTAAGCCATCTGACTCTACAAACACAGCTCTGAGTCTTGCTTGGACTACGGGATATGTATAGTCTCCTGAAAGCAGGTGTGAAATAGTCTCAGTTAGACCAAGCACACCAACTAAGAATTAAAAAAAATACTTATTTATTAAGCAAAAGGAAAATCAACAGGAAAATAACTTGAGAATGTGACATCTAAAAAGCTCAGATCACCAGCTCAAACATTTAGTGCTCCTCTCCATCATGGCTGTGAGGCACAAGGCACGACCTGTCTCTTCCCCAGCCTTCCCAAAAGGCCTCCAGGTATTCCCCAACCTTGGATCCTTGTGGAGACTATCAGCCTGCTGTCCTATTTAAATCTAAACTACTTGAGGGCATTTCACACCCTGCAGGGTCAAGTCCTTTGGTTTCTCCATCCTTTGGTGTCTGACGGCCCACATGAAAGCAAACGATGACCCAGGAAAGATACCAGAAGCAAACGAAGTCCTGGGTTGCGTTACCACTGCCAAACAGTAACATGGAGTCGGAACAGGAAAGAGCATCACCTCTGGGGAGTGTATATTGGTGTCTTGCAATATAAATAAAAGTTTTAGGTTTAATGGACTCAGGTTTGATCTAGTTCCTACTTGGAACAAACATCTTCACCCGTATGCCAGTTTTAAAACCCAGAAGCCTCAATTTACTTTTTTCTCTGTCTCCCCTTTAAGTGTCAGTACGTCTTGTAAAAGCAACAGCTCCCTTTTCATCAAAAGCATGATATCTCTTTGAACTGAAAGACAAGGAAAACCTTTTCCTGAATAAAATAATATTGTTTCTCTTCCCATAAAACATGAAAGCATATAGAGATACAGAGAGCACAGCAGTTATGCAAGCTAAGGACAGTAAATCTTAATGACTTTTAAATAGGACTATTCCTGGTATGAGAAGAGAACAGCTACTTTAATTAAAGTATACCCCATGCCCTTATTCAACCTTGAAAACTAAAAGAGTAAGATGGAGGTAAGAAGAGTCATATTCTTAATAGTATTTTAGCAGATAGCATATATCGATATTAATTTCTTTGTTGTTATTATAGCATTCTGAAATGCATTGCAGAAGAGAACACGTGTTAATTAGCCTCACTAAAGGTCACTACCACTCCATTACTACCAGAAATAAGCAAATAGTAGCTCAGACGCATCCTTAGTTATAGGGAAAGTTTCATCAATGTTTTAGCTGCTGTGAATTCCATGTTAGTCACTCCAGTTTGACATAGCACATACGCATGGAATTTAAAATTCCCTAGGCTACATTTCAGGAAAAAATCCTGTATAGAGAAATAAATCTGCACTCATTTTCTTAAAACGCATTTTGCCCTTTCACACAGAAAATAATATTTGCCAGAAAATATTTAGAAGGGTTTTTTTACAAATACTCTGCAGCACTGTTCATAAACTGTCTTTGAAGATCTGAACTGGTGTTTACTTATACATTTACTTATTTAGCTTACATTTACTTACTTATTTTACTTACATTTACTTATATAGCTTTTGTTCATACAAATATTTACTAAATTGTTGTTTGTAAGCATTTCCATCCTGAACAAGTATTTGTGCTTATTTCATATACCGTCCTGATGGGACAACGGGAAAATCCAGACATTAAGAGTCTAGGTTAATACAAGAGTATTACTCATCATACTTTTGTCTACCCCCTCCAAAGGTTTCCAGTTTTATTTAGGAATATATGATCCTGAAAAATCACACGAACATAACCAAGACTGTCTATGTTGAAGGATTTATAAGAAGCCAAATGCTGCAAATTATTTTCGTCAATTTTTTTGGCAGCTAACAACAGCTAATTTTGCAGAAGCCTGCATAACAATCAATCACAAACAGAAGAAACAAAAAAATAAAATGTTTCCTTTCTCCAATCCCTATTACTTTCTTTACATTCAGCTTGAACAAGGCAAATAGAGTAGCTAGTTTGTGTTCAAATATGTAAACAAAATACATTGTCTGCTATTTAATTTATATGGAATTATCATGGAAAGATTACTACTGAAAACATTTTGTAACTCCAGCTGCTTTTGCTTACAGAATCTCATTTTCCTCAAGCAACCAGAATGGAACCTAACTGGGAAAACAGTGAATGTTTTAAAAAATCCCACTCGTAAAGCCTAAATTAATTTGTTTACACTACAATCATCTGATTCTACTGGACACTATTCATTCAAGAGAACACCATAATCCTCCAATTATAACAATTAATTTTGCAGCAAGTAATTAAGCTATCAAACTGAAGCCTAACGATTTATATCTTGCTTTAACCAGGACTTCTTTTCTGGGACCAGAAATATTTGTAAGAGCAATCTGTGTCAGTTTGGTATCTCAGTTTCATCTGTCGACACAAAAATGGGAAATAAATTGTTTGTTGCCATTTTAATTTTTCAGTATAGCTTTGACTCTTGGTAGAAAAAGAACCATTGAATGAATTCTTTATGTTTACACACAAACAGACCACAAATAGACGAAAGCTAAATTATCATATGTCTACTCATATGCCCAAAGACTCAGTGGGATTCATTACTGTAAGTCTTTTGATTCCCTTCTTTAAGTGATCATGTACAAATGTTACGATATTTATCATCTGGCATTTTAAGTTTTTCCACACCAAAAAAAAATATATCTTCAGGCTCTCAACTGGCAACTAAGACACTACTGAAATCCTTACTGCATCCCCGGTGTTAAAGTTGAAGTCAAAAGAACTTACGCACCACATTTTTTTTCCCCCCAAATAAGGCCACAAAATTAACTGCAAGTGTTTCTGTGGTCCAACATACATTAGCTCCAATCAAAAGGATGAAACTCTGGGACCTAAGGGTTTTCCATACTATAGTTCCTGAAATCAGTCTAAAGTAGTACTTTAGTATTCAGAACATAACAAAAGTGTATTGCCACCACACAAAAAAAGGGGAACATCCCATACAGCAAGAATTGTAAGTGAATGAATGGCAATAACAGTTCTTCCAGATGGGACTGTTGGCAATTTAGGTTACTTGGTAGCTAAATACTACAGCGCTACATACATTAAAATACATTAAAATTATGAATAATCAGACTAGAAATATTTTTTCTAAGAAATTCTATGTAAATTTAATTTACACTTAGTTCTACAGTTCAGAAGAGTCAAAATAGAGAAAAAGTTTTGAATAGAAATAAATGCTCAATGAAATACCTACAGATGAAACTTATTCTCAGAAGAAATACTGTTCCTAAATGCATTTCTCTACTAGAATAAAATAGTTATATGTGCCTTCTAGAGGAAGCCACAGAAGTAGAGCTGAATGATCCAAAGCTGTCTCTAATTGGAACAGCCATTATGAAAATAAGTAGACATAGGACTCACATGCAGCCACACTCAGGAAACGCAGAGAATATACAAAGATTCAACATAATAGTATCCTATTTCTTTCGTGTCTTCAATTATATTAATGCAGCGTACACACACAAAAAAAATTAATTAGGTGCAACAGATGTGCCTTTCCTTCTTGCACCTCACTGCAAGAAAATTGCTCCACACATTAGCTTATACTAAGTCAACATGCTCCAGAAATACAGTAACAGTTATTTTTATGAATGCATATTGGTGTATTTATTTCAGTAAAGAAATGCCCTTCCAAAAAGATATTAAGACTAAGCTTTGAATGCTTCTGCCTTCAGGGTCCACACATACAGGTTAGAAATACATGCAGACAATAATGAAAATAGACCAAATCATGAGTTTGCATACAAAGAGCCAGTCTCATATCTCTTGAAGTGCAAAAAAGGAATCAAATTTTAAAAATCAGAATCCTCAACGTGGATACATAACAACCCTCAAAAAAACATGTACTGGACACAGAGTTTTGGAAGTGAAATTTCAGGTTATCTATTCTGATGAGATGCTTAAATACTTGAACATAAGATGTTGATCATGAAACACATGAATCACCTTCCTTATCTTGAGAAGATTTTTGCCAATTAAAAATACAAATCAGCTACAAGAATAGTATAACAATTTTCCACCGATATGTCTAGAAAAATAATCTACCCTTGAGATTAAGTATATTTTAGATGTGCATTGACAAAAAAAGAAAGTTAGAACTGTTTTAACGCTACATTTAACCATCTCGAAATGGGTAACACCCCTCCCAATTCTTCTCCAGGCAAAGTACATACTGTGAACTGGAAATAAGTGTGTTCAATACTACAGAGAGAGTAACTGGCTCTATATACCACAATTCTTTCTCTGCACATCTTAAAAAAAGTCTACTGCATATGACTAAGCCACTTGATGCTACCTCTTCTATCCTGAACAATAGCCTCCAGATGCTCATTTTCATATATCAGTTGAACTGGGGGAAAAAAAAAAAGAAAAATAATTATAAATCTGATGTCTGCAGTGGAGAAATACACTCTGTGTTTAACAGAAGCTGGCATAGAGCTTTTCAGTGCAGCCCTCTTCAGCTGAAGACTACATTGTGTGCCTCAGCTGTGTCATACGACCCTGTACTCAAACTCTCGGTAAACACTACGGAGTCCTAATAAACATCTAGTGCACAACCAGTCTTTCCCACAGCACTGTTAAAATAATTTGATGAACTGAGAATCTAGAAACCACCACACAAACTGAACACTCAATTGAAAAATTTAGGCTAGGATTCCCCATAAAAAATCCTCAAAACCAGAAGTTTTCTCCAGTCAGTATATCATCTTTGCACATGGCAGCATTTAGCCGACAAAAAAAATTAATTTATTTTCTTATTTGGCATCAGTATTTTGGGATGCAGGCCTGCCTGTAACAATGGTGGAAGACTAGGAGAAACTGGGCAAGTGATATAAGAGTGAAGGAAGTTCAAATCAAATTTTTAGGATTGGACAAAAAAAGTTGCACATTTTTCAAAGTGGCTAATGTTTGCCTTTTACTATGTCACTCATTTTAACACCTACCGCTCTCAAGCTGATTTGAGAACAAAGATCTCCTTGCAAAATCGTCGTACATATAAAAAATCCAGAGCACAAAACTGGATATATACCCTGGCCTTTGGACAGTCATGTAGTAAAATTAATTAAGAATATAAATTACAATGCAGCTTCTTCCTGAAGAGCTCCCTGATGAACAAAATCAGCTATTTAAAATTCCTCCATGTTGCTCATGTACAAAAAGAAAACCAGACACACTGCTAACTCCATTCCTCTTCTTCAGGGAAGCCACATGAGTGTGTCCTTTTTTTCCCCACTGTATTTCTTAAGCAGGCACAAAGAATAGGCCTGGTCACTCACCGTCCCCTGATCTTACTATCCGCATAACTGTTTCTGGCTTCAGCTACCACTACCCCTGTGTTGTTTGATATCTTCTAGCATGAAGGAGGAAACTGCATCTTTTAGCCAAGGGACATGAGATGTCCTGGCTGAGGAGGCTCAAAACAAGGGAGAACGTGAACAGCAGAAAGAAAAAAGGCAGAAGTTTTTTCACCCACGGTTACTGAATTAGCTTTCTTTTACTTGCTCCCACACTCCGTTCACAACACCCCCTTCAGAGAAGGCTGACAAACTCTTGAGCCCCACAGAATTTAGCTCCATTAAAACCTCTCTGACCAGAAATGAAACCAGGATCCAGAGCTCAGCCAGAGGCTCTGACTGCAGTACCACTCCTCTGCACAGTTCCTAAGACAATATCCTATAAAAGCTGGATATATTTAGGTTTTTTACCAGAGATTAGACCTGCATAAGCTAGAACCCTGCTCAGGGCTCCAAAAATTCCTGAGAAATCCCTTAGAGATGTTACATAAAACTGCACTGTTCTCAAAGGGACTGATAATATGCATCCAAGATCACTCCTGCTATCGCTCAAACCAAAAGTCTCCCTAGACAATCAAGCTTACCTGTCAGTCAAGAGCTTCCAAAGAACAAAACTGCAGAGCACAAAGTGCCACAGTCCCCCTCCCATCAGGTGGGGAAGTATCAGGGCAAAGATACTGATTCCATATCAACACCAGAAGCTACTGGGTCACAAAGCCTTGGTGCAGCCATTTGGCTGTGAAACCATCTGTTACCCCAGTTCAGACTGGAACTGCAGACACCAGAGGTTTTAAATCAGTGTCTACTTATATACTGGTTGAGGGGATCGTTTGTATCTTTGCATCCCAGAGACAGATACCTTCAATGGACATTATACAGCAATTACCAAGGTATATCAGCTACATGTGAAGTAACACTCAAAACACCACCCAGAAGGAGATCTTAGGTACAGGATTTATATACAAAAGATCTGATTTCTCACAGCTGGTCAGCCTCTCTCCTCTTCGCATTAATTTGAAGATAAATCTCTGCATGAACAAAAAGTTGTTAACATACACTTACTTGTCTGGAGGTGGGAACAATAAGTGACTATTAAAGGTAAAGCCATATACTGCTTGTAGGCATGCCAACATATGTATATATTTAAAAGACCTTGATGCACATACATATGTGTAAACATATGTCCATACCTTTAAACATACATTATTTGTGCAGTTGGAGAATAAAGAAGTTTATTATACACCGATTGTGTTATACCGTTCTTCCTACTGCATGGCTGAGCCACGGTATTGTAGCCAAATACCAGGAAATCTTCATATTCTTACATACAACAAGACATACCCTTCTGGAGGTCTTTCGCTGTTTCAGTTAAGTTATTTTAACCGCCATTAGCTCTGAGCAAGCTGAGGTAAGTTATGGGAACACCTGTGGCTGCCCTACAACACAGGTACCAGGAACTAAATTGCTCCACTGTTACAACAGGTGAGAGAAAATCTCTGAAACCTGCCCGTGCAGAAGTACCTTACTAGGCTGGACTTGAAACCCTCCTGTATTGTCAGCTGGGACAGTACATGCAGCACTCAAAGCAGCACAAAGGTCTGAACTCAGCATCTACGCACCAAGTCACCAGTTTTGAGCGGGACTTCAGTGGAAAGTGTCCAAAATACAGTAAGCGTGGGTAGCAACAGAGCCATCGGTGAAGTGCACAATAGCTGACTGCTGAACTTACATGCTTTAAGGAGACCGAAAGCCAGTGAGTCAACAGAAACATACAATTTCTATGAAAAATAGAATTTTGATATGTGTATGAGAGGACAAGGATTGGCAGAGAGGACTTTAGCCGCATCAGAATAAACTTAACAGAATCTAATGTGTAAAAGAGAGAAAACTAGAATGGCATTGATTTGAAGAAATATTAAAGAATATATAGCCAAGTAACCTAGAGGTAGTTTCAGTAAAACTACCTTTCCACTGGATCCTGGCGGTATTCCCCAGATTGAAGGAAAATTTTTTTAATACTGTTTTTTCCAGTATATTTAAATTAATTTGTATTAATATTACCAAAGAGTGCCTCACAGGAAGCACAAAATGTCATGACTACAGGAAGACTTCAGAAGCATATGCCTCTACCACAGACCGAAAACAGAAGAGTGGAAAATTCTGGGGTTAGACATCACTGAACTCGCAAATACTGAATCCAGCTATAACACCAGGCACATCTTGTCTTCTCCTAGCCTCAAAATCATCCCTTTTTCACAAAAGTTCTCCTCCTCATGCTCCTCAAGTCAGGCATACGCACAGGCGTTGGTAGGCTCAGGACCTAGCATTTTAACGACACCATGTCACACATGCATTATATTTAAACGTTCATGGTCGGGTATGATTCCACCTGACTCATGTGCAGATTTACTACCTGTATGCATCAATACTGTCAAATCTGCTTTTCTCTCTGGAATCTTCAGATTTTAATTTCCCCAGAAATTTCTTTGTGATTTAGCATTTAGCTATGGTGTTAATGATAGCGCCATATGCAATATATTATGTGACAGATTTATTACTAGGGGCTCACAACCGGACTAGCCCAAAAACTAAGTGTTTAAATGCTTCGTGATAAAAAGAAGCAGCTCCAAATAGTGCCACTTGCTGTCTGAAAGCCCCTTCCTCATTCAGATGCAGGCTGCAGCCTTCCCTGGTGAGGTGTTCTGTTAGTTCTGGGGTTACTCTCCTGGGTGAGTAAAGAGGGAGGACAGATGGAAAAGGAGACAAGAAAGGTGGGTGTAGGTGAACCTGAGATGAAAAGGATGTTAGAAAAAGATGGGGAGAGAAGGAGAGAGTGCTGGAGAAAGCAGCCAGCACAGGATGCAGAACGCCCACTTGGGCTTCCAGACAACTCAGAAGAACATCCTGGCTTTGATGCTTATGGTAGGTGTCTCCTCTTTGCAATTTTTCCAAAGGCCACATGCCAGGGAGAGGCATAACATCCCCAGAGCCAGAACACACTTTGCACTATTCTGTGTCCAGTGGTCCCTCATCAATAAAGCATTCACCATCCCAGCTGCTTTTTCAGCTTCTCCGGCTATGATTTTTTGTTGTTAGTTAATAAGCAGATCTCTGTGGGAGCATTTTCACAGAGGACTGCCGTTGAAGTTTCCATCCTCTCTCTGTGTGACTACTTAGCAACATGCTGTTCTAACAAGCATCTGGTAATCTTCCACGTCTTCCAACAGCTTTCAATACTTCATTCCTCTATCCCATCATTAGAGGTAGGCGCTTTAAGTAGAACACAAAAATTTATCTTTTGAAAAATCCTGAACTTTCTGGATGAGGATGAGAATGAAGTAGTTCTATTTTTACATCCAGCACATGAACCATCTTACAATTGCAGGAGTGCATGGCCAGCCAGTGGCAAGCTGCCATGACATATTTATTGCCCTTCTGAAACACATCACAGCACGTACCCTCAGCAAAGGCATACTGCTCACTGTTATGTGCATCCTGGCTGGCAGGGAACTCACACATGCCCAAGACTGGCAGGCTACTTTCATGATGGATAACATTATATATTCATATATATGCACATGCATTCACACATCTGTCAAACATAGGGTTCACAAAGCACCGTGGTGTAAAGCTACCCACTCAAATATGATGGGTTGATTTCTCTCAAAGTCAAATACAAAACTTCTTGATGCTAATGAGAGCTGAATATGGGTCCCATCCCATATCATCAGTCTCTGGTTTGTTGCTAGTTCTAGGGGGAAGTCCTCATGTTTCTTTCTTTGATTCCCACCTCTCTTGCCCTGCAGAGCACAGGACAGGACTTGTTCAGCCAGCCAAAACATGAAGAAGGGATGTCTCTAATGTGGAAGCCACTGTATTACAAATTATTTTCTTGACTGACAAATAATTTTGACTGCTTCATTATGTTTTATGAATCATATCTCTAAATTCATTTATTCTAAATCTGATCTCCTATTTTCAGCATATTATGGAAATAATGATTATTTCTAATTAGTCCCTATAAGTTACCACTCACAGAGAAATGTTAGACAACCACTAAGGTTAAGGTGCTCTAACTATCAAACATAAAACGTGGTGGGGAAAAAAAATAAATTAGTAGCGCAGATGGGTCTTTACACTTCCACTGTCAGTGCTCTACTTGATATTTGTATGATAATCCAGCAGCATATCATTACGGAAATCTCATTTTAAAATTAAGTAAGAACAATAAACATTTTTAAATGTTTTACTATGAGTAGAGACATGAGTCTCTCAGTATCTGCAAGATGGTTCAAACATTTCATAGAGGCCTAATAATAGTTCTTTTATAATCAGGATGGTAGAAGAACATAAGCGGGATAAAATGATAGAAAAGCAAAATGTCTGTGAGTAGAGCATCTGATACAATTAGAAAACCAACAGTATTTGGGGTAAATGAGGCCTTCCTCAGCTATGCCCAAAAAGCTCATCTGTTCTTCCAGCTGTTTTCAGTGGCCCTAGTGCCTTTCCCAACAAATCATACCTCTTCTTACAAAGAAGTAATCACTCATTATTGAATTCTAGTCATGTTATAGTCATTTTTCTCCATCACAAAATGCTGTGGTTTTATCAATATGTAGTAGGAATTGCTCATAAAAGAAGAAATCCCTACAAAACACTCTTCCAAACACTTAATAGATCACCAAGAAATAGTGATCATATTGTACTACAATCTACTCCTTCATACAACCATTTGCAGGTTTATGAACTGCCTTCATTAGACTCATCTGAGAATTATTTTAATTTTAAAGATAATTTAAAATTTAATTTAAATTAATCTTTAAAATTCCAAATTTCTTTCCTGTCTATCTCTTCTTCCCTATTGTTGTTATTGATCACCAAGGGTGTTTTTTAGCTCTGTAAATCTCTCTAGTCTACAGAATCAAATATTTGCCATACTACATTATCATGTAGGTTCATCAAGCTCACTACCACTGGGGGCAATTGCCAGGGCTGGTTACTTCAAAGGACAGCAGAACATGGCATAACATAACACACCTCTCCTATTGTGCTTAAAGGAACTATACTTCTGCCTTCTCTAGGCATCATTATCTCAATGAAACAAAAAAGCTGAACTTAAGATATCAAACAATCATTTCTGTTATAAGTTCTAATACATCACGCTCCAAGACTAGGTATCTGCCATCTGCAGTTCCTGCAACTCCACCTTTTAAAACAGAGCATGATCCTTGGTCTCTGCAAAACTCACGTTCACTCATACCAAAAAATCTACCGCACAAAGTCCCAGACAAACTGATCCTGTACACTTCCACATGCAATTCAGGTTTCTCACCCCACTAGTGAAGCACTCCATGCAAACATTTGTCTCTTCTGCAAATAAGTAAATGAAAATAAAAAGAAAGAAGGAAATGTTGTATCTTACCCTGTACACTAACCCAAAGTCAACTGGTTTAGTAGGATACAATTTTTTTTTTCCTTTTTACGCCAGACCTACCAAAACTACTCTATTGGTAATACTGCAGCTTCAGAGGCACCTATGAATCTATATATTTAACAAGACACCTAGCAATGAAATCTTTAATTCTTGCATTTCAGTATCTTCACTCTTATCTAACACTATTTTGAGATTAATATTCTACTAGTAGCAATTGCTCAGTTATAACGTGTGCATTTCTGATGGCACTTACTCATTTCTTCTCTAATTATTGCTGCAGAACCACACTGGTTACTGGTCCTTTTACCCAATCATAAGAAAAGCATAGCTTGAAGATTGCAAGATAAAAACACAGAGCAAAGAGTGCAGAATAATGACTTATCCAAGTCTTCACTGACCTATAGTGGACAAAAGGGACTATAAGTTTAGCTGAACAATCAAATCCATATTTCATATTACTCTGTAGACATGAAAATTCTGAACAATATAACAGCAATGACTAATTAGCAGTCAAAAGTTCAGACAGGAGCATGCAATGCTTGCAAGTACAGATTTAAAAGCTATTGACTAGGATAAAAAAAAGTAACAAGAATCTGTCACGTCATTACAAATTCATAGATATCTCTTCACACTGATGATCTACAAACCATCTCACAGCAAAATAAGGTATTTCAGGCAAATGCAAACCTAAATTACATTTTTATGTAGCCTAAGAAAATACCACTTCAGGGCTCAGCTGAAGCTCAATAAATCCCATAATAAGGCACACAAAAATTTAAAATTTCTCATCTTGATGATCTATAATGGATCAGTGAATCAGATAATGGATTCTTGTTCTGGTAAGCACATTTTCTCTGGCCAGTTCTTAACCAGACAGTAGACAGACATATGGTCAGAGAAGTTCTCCGTTCTCAGGCTGTTGTATTACACTTTCCAATTACACTGTCCAAAATGTGGAGCAAGGTTTACAGCCCCTAATATATTTCCTTTCACATCCAGCATCCTTTCTTACATCACAGAAAGATTAGAGCAAGTCAGAGAGCAAAAGTTTCTTTGCCTTCACCAGGAGCACTGCCATAGCTGTCGGTGCCCTAACACTTCCCGAATTCCAGCAAACGTATTTTCCTGCACCCATTTCTCCAAGCAGCAATCATGGTTGTTTATCAAAAGTCCGAATGCTGGGTTTTTTGCAAATAATCTGTGCTTTTCTGATCAGAGTGAAGTTTATCAATCTGTGTTGCAATAAAAGCATGAATTGGTATCTCCAGGTCAGTTTGAAGAGGAGAAAAGGTTTAACTCAGTAACGATGCTGGCAGATTTCTAAAAGCATTTGGTGACATCAAATGTGTTTCAGCATATTTATGTCCAAATCTAAGACTACATTCAGATTGCCAACATGACTTTAGAGTGGGTGCCAACAACATAAAATCAAAGACCTTCTGAAGCCATTAAAATTACCAAAGTTATTTCCTATAGAGAATGTTACCTACTTAAAAGCCAAAGTTAGAGGTTCTAATAGCCTCTGACATTACTTTATCTTATTTAACTAAAAGACTATAGATTAAAAGATCCACCACTACACTGAAAAAAGTTTCAGTCTTTTTAAGTTAGTCCGTTGTTGTTTTTTTTTTTTTTAAAGAGTATTCAAATATCACATAAAATTAGATCATGTAAATTAGAAGTAGTACAGATCCTTAATCTGACAGAACTTTGGTGCAGGAATTGTTCTTGATTGCAGAATTAGGAAATAAAAATTAGCAATTTTAACTGTGTATTGTAAGATACCTCCCTAACATGTCATCAGTTAAACTGAGCAATACAGACATTTGGGATACTTGATCATATTGTTACCTTTATGACCCAAAATACTTGCTTCAAAGAGTTTGTGATCTACATAAACAAGACAGACAAAACAACACAACAGCAAAGAGATCAGAACAGTGGATGGCAAGCACCATGCTGGTTCCACAATCATTTGTTTGCTGTGATGCTTCACACTGAAAAAAGCCTCAAAGACCTGTGAACCAAGGCCATCCATCCATCCATGTTTCCCCCAGTTCTGTGCCACACCACCCAAAGAATGCAGATAAACTGAGCAAATCATTACTAATATATGATCTAATGATATAATTTCAGAATGAAAGTCTGCAAAAATTACAGGTGAACCAGTAATCCTCACTATTGCTAATCCTGGGGGTTGAAGAAGAAAAAAGACAACTAAAACATTCTGAATTTGGACAAGAAGAAACAGCAACTGTAGATAAGAGGAGGGAATTTCCTTCCTATGCAGTCTCTTCAGATGGTGAAAGTTTTCACAGGTTAACAAAATGCTAACATTTCATAAAAGCGATCTGATCCTTCAAGTATTTATCTTTACTAAAAAAGAAAACTTTCCTGAACTAAAGTAAGTTGTACAACTAACCACAGTGACAGAAAAGAGTTTATTTGTTAGCCCCACAAGTACCAAGCATCATCAATCCATTCTTGAGAAGTATTTAATTAAGATTATATGCCTGGAGAAAGGAAGTGAGATGAAAAATCTATACAGCAAAAGGTGATGACAGCAGGGAAGCAATTATTCAGAAGTTACAGTTGGAGCCTGGCTATCCGAAACCAGAGAGGACCCAAGAGCAATGTACCTGATTCTTCCACTTGGTTATAATTTCAGGCATCCGCATGACATTCTGGCAGATAAGAAACACCACCAACACTTTCAAATAATGTCATCCTTAACCATATGTAGTCTTAACACTGGATAACAGAACTTAAACATATGTTTTACAGAAAAGAATAACAAGTTCTGTGGAATTAAAAAAAATTGTTACATTCAACGCATTAAAAAACCACCTTTGCCGTGATGGATTTTGTAAAGTATTTGAATTCTCAAGATTGGAATTCTTTTTCCTACTCAGACTGCTTGATACTTTCCACCTGTTCATCTAAGCATTAAATTAATACTTCTAAACCCACAGTACCTGAGCATACTGAATGACTGATATCAGATGGACAACTGGTTTTGAGTAAGGATCCCTGCAGGTAATGGAGACTAACTGGGACCATGATTACCATCACATTCCTGTCCAAGTGAGGCTTGAATTTACACAGTTTGCATCATTGCTATGGAACATGCACAGTAAAGATGTCCAAATGAAGGAATGTCTTTAATTACACTTGGCTTTCTGTAGGCTCTGGTTACTGGTCCAGCAAAACACATCAGAACCCCACACAAGTGCAGAAAAGGGAGAAAAGCAGATCTCTAGTAAAGCCACAACAGTAAAACTATCTGCACATTTGTCCCCACAGAACCAAAAAGCCAAAACCTTAAATGCTAATCTCTTATTAACATCAAAAAGTATTTCTAACTGCTTCTCTTAAAAAAAAAAAAAAAACCCAAACAATCAATCTGAGACTGCCCTAGCTAGAACAGGATGACTTTCAGAAAGTGAATTAACTAGCAGGAAAAAGGTGTTATTCTTTCTGATCCTGCTGCACATGTCCAGGCTAAAATTTTAACCATTAGTACTCAATATAAGAACACCTTGAGAAAGAGAGCAACTCATCATGTTTTACAGGCTAATAGTTGTACTACCACACATATTTACTTGCTTTTAGCTAGTATGTAGCAGACAATTGTCCTTCCTTTAGCTTACATCCCATTTTTTTCACACCTGGAAAAGCATCTAACTATTCATTGGTGAAACCCAGCATGACCAGGAAAGGGTAGATAATGCATATACAGGGCTTTTCTGCACTGTCACCTAAAATTTGCATCCCGTTGAGTCCTCTTTACCGCCTATCTTACTGTTAATTTGCAAGGAACAGGTGTAATTTGTAAATGTCTGCTCCTCCCAAATGAAAAACTGAAGTCATCAGAATATAAGTTTGGTACTCAACGATTACACTTGCATTAGCAGTTCAAATCAGTTTTTATCACTTTTTATACTCTTTATCTTAAGCACTGCATATGCAGATAATATGCATGTTACTGTAGAAATAAACTTGCACTCCTGAAAAATATGGATTTCTAACCAACACTGAGACGTGAGCTAGAACTTTGCTTGCAGTCATACTGACTGATGCAGACCTTGCAAAAAAGGATGACACCAGAGGGTGAGATTTTCCAAAGCACCAGAGGATTCAATACAGCGAAAGACTCGCTGAAAAAAAGTTAATGGATTTTGTTAATTTCCCCTTCGCCTGTATTTCTACCCAGATTCCCTTTTGGTTTTTCAGTTTTTTAATGGAACCAAGCTGCTAGCAATAATGAGAAATCTATAAAATAGAGAGCTCTCAGTGTATAAAAACCCCACTTTTATAAAATGCTAATGGATATTTTCATGCGCTGTAGTGGTACTTTAATGCTATTTTACTCCATAATGCTGGTGACACAACACATCAGATTTTATACTACTGGCAGTTCACTTTTTCAAGAAATCTTTAAGTCCTTCTAGGCTATCAGCATAACTTCCTTTTCATATTCTTTGGGGGAAAAAAAAAAAGAAAAAAAAAAGTAAAAAAAAAGTAGTTATCTTTCAAATATAATTGAAATAGAACCCATCAGTTTTTTAATTCCAGCTGCCAGGGATGGTACAGCCCAGTTTACATACAAACATTTGAGCGAATAGGGGGCTAAGAGTCTATCCTGGCCAACCAAGCCTTTTCTTCAGCAGATCCTAGATCTCCAGTTCAGTCCACCACTGGAATATCCAAGCCCAGCTATTGCCCATGAGCACTAGCTCCTGCCCTATCCAACCTGCCAGAGCACCAAGGGGCATTCCTGGGACTTGTGAGCACATGTACAGTTGATGTGGACATTGAGCAAAGCCTCAATATAACACAAGCAATCTTCTTCAGATCTCCGTTTCCAGGAACAAAAACCACCTTATCCTACATTCAGGTCAATGGGATAGGCAAACAGAGTGGGACTTACATTAGGCAGGTTCTCACCTAGTATAAAGCAATATGCTATTTGGCCAGATTTGTCAAACTGCTTAACAAGAGATCTCCAAGTCTTCAGAACTTGTGCTGAAGGCACCTAAAAAGTGCCTTACCTTCTAAAGTGATCAGTAGGCCGGAACTCCAGCGGAGACAGTCAGCTTCATTTTCAAAGGAGGTTACAGCCCAACACGCTACTCTTATACTGTTAGTCTCCAAAAAAAACCAAAAACCAAACCAAAACAAAACAAATCTGGCATTGATTATGGCTGCCATTCCCTTTTTAAAAGCTGGTCCTGTTTAGCAGCTCAACTAAACAGTAAGTGCAAACAGCTATGAATAAAGCAGCACATAATGGTAAACAGCTTAACATGGTCAAAGGGGAACTTACCAACAGATCACCCTGATGGGATATACGCACTACATACAGGTGCTTTTATTTTGACCTCTAAACCCTACACACTCAGTGACTCCAATTTTTTTACTTCTTGTTTAGTAGAAGCGATGCACAAAACATTCACTTTTTTCTGGATTTTCCAAAATCCTGTGCCTCTGTTTGCTTATAGGATTTGAGGTTCTCACGGTTGGTTGCACCGCTCCTGATGCAATTACAAAAATAAACAAAAAGGGAAGCAGGAAATAATTTCATTTATCCCAGCTTTCTGCAAACAGTGTAACCACATTCAGCAATTCTTCCTGGCAGCCTTTCCTTTACTGGTAACAACAAGCTTTCATAACCTGGAAATTAAAATGGACATGACCAGGAGGCTCAGAAACCCTATACTGATCAGCCCATGACAAGAAATCTGAATAAAAAAACCAAAATCTAGTTCCATTAGCACGCTAGCATTAACAGACTAAGCTGTGAAAATTTCAGTGCTCATTTGCAGCGTAAATTGGGGACTGTGTCACAACTGACGAATTGGCATTTTCACTCCACAGCAAGACATCAGCAGAACTGCCTTAAGTGTAGTCTGTTGTTTAGGAAATCACAGGAGGTACAAAAGAGTGGTGGAAAGCTGCATACCTGGCAATTTGTTTTAACGCAACTTTTTGCTGGTTTTGAGGAAAAGGAAGATTAAAAGGTCAGAATGTACAAGCACATCGAACTGCAAAAAATGGTACATCTTCCTCCTTGCTTTGCAAGATCCAACAATAAATAGGCACCACACCAAAATAAAACCATCAGCGCTGCCTAGCAGGAAGCTTATCAATAAAATTAGAAAGGCTTTTTTGACAAAATCAATTTTTAATGGAATCACATCAATGTTGAAAAACATTCCAGGTTGGTTGGCAAAGATATTCCGGAATATAAACATAGTTGGAAACTCAGTGTTACAAGAAAAGTAAGTAGTTTGAAGTGCTCTGAACCAGGATTAAAAGACCAAAAATGTGTAAAAAAAGATCAGTGCAAAAAAGATATAAAAAGTGATACGAAATGTCACTGATGCCACCACCTTCCCTAAAGAGACAGCATCCTTTATACCATCCATTGCCAAGTTTCTTGTCCAGAATTCAGAACTTACCAGGTCAACAAATGCTCCCTTGTACCTTCACACTACAAGAGGCTACCTCACCCTAAGCTTTTCTAATATAGCTAATAATTTAAAGTAACAATATCACCAGAAAGAGCAGATCCTTTCTGTTATGACTATGGCCCACAGAACACGCAAGTGCTTGCAATTTACCATATACCTGCATGTCAGATACCTCTGTATCAAAACGGGGCTGGTAGAAAAAATAGCACTTCTCTGTGTAATTAAAGCTGTGTATCAACCCATAAACTTGCACTTCTTCAATTTCAGAGCCACCCTTAGCATTGTTGAGTATTCTAGCATGTGCAGGAAAAAAAGTGGTCCTCTCCTTCTCTTAGTCTCAGTCATTTTGGTCAGTGAGGCTCAATTTCTTTTCTCTGATCTGCTCATTCAATTTAATTCAATTTTTCTGATATACAAGCTCTCAATGTCTCTAACTGAGCTCTTCATCTAATATCATTTCCTTTCAGCTCTTCACCATGGTACCTCCTCCACCACTGTTCCAGGTTCCCTAGCTCCCAGCAGTCTTATCCTAATTATTACTTCTGAACCTTGTACAGTCCAAGTGTTATTTCCTCAGCATTTGAGTCAGATAAGCCTTCTTTCTCACTGCCTGAACAAATGCAGGAGAAAATTGAGGGCATAGTGGTAATATACTCTCTACTCACTGTTCCTGGGAGAAATAATTACAGAGGAAATCTTGTTTAGTCGCTACTGTCCTGGGAAAGAGTATGCTCAGTTCAGATGAAATATTTGGAGAATTTCGTTGCCAAATCCTAACAGGTCTCTCCAGAGCATGAGTGAATCGCTATTTGTCAACAGCCAATAACTGGGTCAAATTCAGACACTTTTTCACAGGAGCAACAAAAGAAGCAAAGGAGATAAATTAGAATGGAATGAAAAGAGACTAAAAAGCTATTTGAGCTCTAACATCTTCTATTAAGAACAGCAGCACGGGGATGGGAAGGTAAGCACTACACTAACCTAGAGGAAAGACTGAATTCTGAAGAGATCTCAGGGGGATTTTTTTTAAACAAAATAGTTCTTTCTGTTGACATTTTATCAGATGAGAGATACATATTTAACACACTTTGAGAGTCGATATGAAATCACGGTAAGACAGCAGGAGTTTTTGGTGGAGTCCTCTGCAGAGTAAGAGATAGAAGGAGCGTCTCCACCTCACTCCCCAGTGACCTCTTTAGCATGTCTCTCACTACCACATTTTCACGGACCATAAATCTTAACCACTTTTTTTCTGCATTGCTCTGCAGCTGGTCTTATCAACTGGTTATACTCAGCTTTGCCACCACACACGTACCCCTGCTAGAAGCTATACGAAATCTGGACACATGCACATCCAGGCTAGTAGTGGAGGATAAGATCCATGACCTTGCCTTAATGAAACTTTACCTGTTGCTTTGGAAAGGGAACCAAAGAAGATTATTTCAAGTTGAGGAGCCTTGAAAGAAACAGGTCCTCAGAAACCATATACTCCAATGTCCACCATGTAGTCAAGTTCATTTAAGTCATAGTCCCAAATGCAGATTTGAATATTGATGTGATGGAGAAAATCACATATCAGAACTTTTTCAGGCAAATGTATTTTATGTTTATTACTTTTAGGAGTTTTTCACCAACCCCCTCCTCAATCACCTCAGCATTTGCACTTCACTCTCTTTTGCTTGCTTCTTCTCTCTTCCCTTTCAAATACACAAACAGAAATCCCAGCATCTATATTCTGATAAGCAAATTGGAGTAATCTTTTCAAATGAAATTTTTATGCTCGTCCTCGCTAGCTCTGTTTCTTCTTTGGTGGCACAAACAAAAAAAAAGAAAACCGTTCCAACATAAGTATGTGATGCTTCTTACTTTTCTGAACTAAGGGAACAAATTTTTCAACGCCATTTGCAATTTTTTATCTTTATGATTATCTGACATAATAGGTAACATATTTGATTATCAACAATATTTGTCTTTTTATAACATCAAACATATTTTGTATATTTTAGTTATCAACACATTATTCTGTTACTTTGTATTTAAAAAATGCAGTGACATGGTGCCAGAAGGGACAGATTTAGCAGCAGGATTTTATTATTGCTTCAAATCAATAAGCAATGTAATAAGACTTTTTAAAATACCCTGCCTTCACAAGAAAAGCTTGTGTCCAGGCAGTGGGAAAATGGCAGAAAGAAGTATTCCTTACAGTGAAATTGCATTTGAAGCTACACAACTAATTGCAACTTTAAAAGTGACAAAGCGAGTTCAGATTTCTAGTCAAAAATATTAACCTATTTTCAGAATCTCAGCTGCTTGCTATTCACAACTGTTCCCTAAAACATAAATATTTCCAATTTGTTTCTTTTTCTGTTTTAAAAAAAGATTCACATTCCTTTGCAGTCTTTAATAATGGTTGCTAGGCTTTTGGACCCAAAAAACATAACCATATTACCATAGCTAGCTGCATGAAGCTAAGTTAAAGACTTTAGTCATGAGTGAACTTCTCAAGAGGTTCGGTTTCCCGTGCATATGAGAAGTTCAGGTTCAAAAATCAAGGGCTGGTGAAAAAAAGTGGAAAAGGACAAAAAGAAATTATGTGTTCTTCCTTTTTTGATTTCTAGACACAGTTATTAGCAACTGTTGGATTTGGACATCAGTGTGGCTGCAAAGTATCCTTGAGTGCTAAGGTATGAACGGAGCTCTGTGAGCTCACCCCCGTGTGGACGTGGCTCTGTTTGGAAGGATGCGCTCCGGCAAACCACAGCTACCAGTGAGGTTGCTGGCACTCCTGACATGTTCACAACTGCTATTCGAGATACTCCATCTTCCAGGAGTCTGAATAAGTGCCCTTTCCACTCTATGTCTACTTGCAGTGCTTGAAAAAGTCATTATAGACTGGCTAGAACAACAGCAGAAATAATACAGCTATTTTAGATGAAGATCCATAGGAGTCTAGTAGAGGTTTTCATGATATGGTTTCTGATATTACAGTTGACACTACATTTTTTATGTGCTGAGACAGCAGTCATTTGGGAAAACAACGGCTAAGCTCAAGGCCTTGGCCTGTCTACTTTGTTTTTTCATTTTTCTAGATACAGGTCTCAAGCTTGCAGTAAGAGAGGTCTCCTTCCCTACCCTGCTGCCAATATAAAACTTTCTCAGGCCCTAACATACAAGTTGTTTGGGGTGAAGCGGGGTGTGCACAGGTTGTGTCTGTACACCCATTTCTAAGTTAAGCTACCTATTGAAGGAAATGATCTAGAGGATAAAAAACATGCGCAGCGCCGACAATGAGCTCTCAGAATAAAAAGAGGTGACATAAAGATTATTTTCCCCTCTTCGTCAGCACTATCTCCAGCTTTATGATTGAGTCACCATTTTTTCTTGCTTTTCTTCTCAACTCTCTTCTTCCTTTTCTTTGGACATGTGGCATTAGACCAGGACTGACTGGATAATGACATTTTCAGGTAGAAAAATAGAGTATCTTTTGTGCTTTGCAGCACGCACAGTATCCCAGGGAACAATGCAACAATATTTTTCATAGACGATTTTTGCATTCCCTTTTCCCCCTGTTATCCTTTTCCCTCTTAGGGACTGTCTGAAACTGCGCCATACGCACAGAGTAATCACGTAGTTCCACATTTCTTTGTTGAGTTGAGGCGTATTTGTTCTAGAAACGTATCCACAAGGGAGAACACCTAACTAAGCAAGCCAAACCTGTATCAGTGAGGTCCTTTCCTGAAACAAGTTTTATGCTGTTGCACAGTAATAAATGCAAAGCCAAAACCAACCCACTCAGACATGGGAAAAAAGGCTACAAAGGATCTTTTCTAAATAAATTCTCATGAAATTGTTTGACCCTGACCTCTCAACTAAATCCACTTCTTGGGAAAGATCTAGCAGCAGTATGACAGATTATGTTCTATTAAAACTGAGTTTATTAATTTTATAATATGCACTGTAACATTTATTGGATAACATGAAGGATTGTAAGAGAATAAAAAGACCTGTTAAGTAAACATCAGGCCATGCTTTCTCTAGTGTTGCCTCTGCTTTTGTTAGCTGGCTTTGAAGCTCGATAGATTTACACGTCCCCATCACAGAGCCTTTCAGCAGCCTACAGGAGACCCAGAAGAGTAAGAAACTACAGATGGTTCTGGACTGCTGCCAATAGCCACCAAAATACACAGTCAATATTTTTCACGTAAATGTTCATCATTACTGTGATACAATAGTTACAGTAACTGTAAAACAATAAATTATTGCTTAGGGAAATGCTAAAGGCTTTATGTGTTATCCCCTCTCCCCAGGAAGCAAATACTTGTGGGATGCAAGTGCTACTGTCATTAAAGAAAGGTTTGGGAAACGCTATCCATAAATAAACTCTTGGTTCCATTTGAATTTCTTAGATTCTGAGATATCACTAGGAGGAGTGTAGGCTAAATGATAAGGTAAAATTATAGTAATAAGAGGTTTGGAAAGCTAGAGAATCTGCTGCAACACTGGAAAGCTATCATTTTCTCTAAATGGTAGTAATCCTTTTTCCTTCTATTCAAGTACTTCTTAAGGTATACAGTCTAAAGGACATAATATTTATAAATTTTATTCATCTTTATAAAATCACTTTTACAAATTATTTCTGTAAAGTTCTTTTATGAATTTATAAGGCCCTGTCTTTGTCCATAGAGAATATCTGTAGTGTTTGGGTGAAACCTATGGCAATTCTCTGGACATGCTCATAAACCGCATTTTTAGTCTCTTGAGAAATTAAAATATCATGTTACATGATAACCATATGACCCCTAATTGGAAGGAACGCCTTCATTTTCAAAAGGTTACTCATATATGAAAAGATACTGCTCTGAACACAAAATCACTTGATGGCACATAATAATATAAAAAATAAGGGAAAGCACACCCAACTTTTACGCTTGACATTTTCCCGGGAAAGTCACAATTCCAAGGCCTTTTCCTGACAGCTCTGCCTGCTGTCACACTACAAGCCCTGTGAACTGTCGGGAAGATGGTTCCTAGGAGTAAGGCAACACCAACCACACTACGGCTTTCATATAAGCATGCTGTCCTCGGGTCCTAAGAAACAAAGGTCAAAACTGAACTGACTGGGAGCTTCCCATCAGAAAGGGTCTCCAATGAAAAAGACAGTTATTCCAAAGCCAAAATATTTTACGGAAGATTTCTTCCTCCCAGATTTTCTGTTTTCTACTACAAAACTTGAAATAAATATTTACAGTTGCCTAGTCCAACCTGATTCTAATGACTCTGGTTTGCAGAAATGACCTGAAATATTAATTTTCAGACGTATTTCCTATTGGGTTATCTTGCCTCTTGGGGACAGCGGATCTGTGGCCTGGATGTCTTTGCAGATCCCTCTCTCTCCTCTAAGCAGGACTTAACGCATGTTTTGGTTGCATCAGGTCGATAAATTAAATCAGGAAACATTTTTATTTAGAAAAGCCGTAGTTTTACTTAGAAACAAAAATAGTGAAACCAAATGTTCCACTGCTTTAAAATAGTTTTAGAATCATTTAATTCCTTGAACACTTTTCGTATGTTAACTTTTATCCTTATTCAGAACTGAAACAAATATTAAGCACTTTCTACAAGACCACGGATACTTACTTATGACATAAAGTTTCGTGCTGTCAGAAGAGGATAACATAAGACTGATCATAAAGCTATCCTTTCAAGTTTCTTGCTTTTCTGGGTTATAATCTGTTAAAATTACATTTTTCAATACTTGTTTTTTTATTACCTTGTGGACCTACTACTATAAAATCATTAAGTTTGTTACTAACCTCGGGGAGGCAAAAGTTTCACTCTGTTTTCTCTAAACCTGTGGTTCAGTTATTCTAGATGTGAAAAAATATTACACATAGACATAATATTTATACATCTATATAGACATGTATATACTCAAACACACAAAAAGTATAGTACTCATGCACTTCTAGATAAAGAAAGAACAAAGGTACATACAACAGCTGAAAAGAACATCCCCTTCCATCACAATATGCATATAAATATTATGGAGAGATAATTATTGTAACAGTGCTACAATTCCATATACCTTACTCTCATAATGTAGGTCTTAAATTTTGCTCATTTGATTTCTTCTTCAAATTTCCAGCCACCTTTGTGGATGCCCCTTCTATGATCTGTGAGCTACACTACATCTTTGAACGTCTACCATGTGCACTATATCGTAGTCAAAGGGAAGAACCTGGCAGATCGAATGCTGCTCCTGTTCACACCTGCTCAGAGGGACAGTGGCTCTCAGATGCAGAAAGGATCCAGAAAACGCCCTGGGCTTGTGAGCACGGATAAATCACCCTACAGCTTTGGACTGCTCTGAATGCAACAGAAGCCTCAAAGGAAGCCTTTGAATGTAAATCTGCCTATCAATACAGCACTCATAACTGATTAAATTAAGCTGAACTGAATCTTTACCATGGTCTCGTCTTTTTCAGAATTTAGAGAAAACAACACTACAGAATGGGATTATACAGACTTGAAATTCCATACATCTCAGTCAAGGTTTAATGCACATGTGCTTCAAATCATGCCCTATTTAACACTTGTGATTACACAGTTGACCAAATTCCCCCCAGCAAATGTTTCCACAACCTCTTCTCGTCACCTCGCAGAAATACACAGCAACATTTTTCTTCTACAGAAGAATCACTTACTCAGCTAGGGATCCTTACAGACAGCTATAATTTCTGCCCCTGCAGCTAAAAAGTAACTCTCTACTTTAAACCAGAAGATTTGGAAGATTTACCATTAAGAAATATATGTACACACTGGAAATCAAAAGAGTTTCAGCTCATTTACTATGAAAAGATAATAAGCTGTGTCCTACCTATGGTGGTAATAACAGTGCCAGCAAAGAAGAAGGAACTTCCCAAGTCCCAGTGACTGATCTGAGTAGATGTGTTTCCTAAAGGTATGATTCCTGCATTTATTGCTGCCACTACTTGCTGCAAGTTTAAAAAGATTTTTGTCAATATTCATGAAACAATGATATTAATATACATTACACAATCACGTATTTAATCCAAGCAATAAACCAGAAAAGGATCAGTGTTGCTCTGCTTGAGTTTTGTCACTCAGGCTACAATTTACTCTTCAGCAGACACCCCAAGCACTTCAGCATGCAGCAGAGCTGTAAACTCCAGACTATTAAGGAGAATGCAAAATCCACAATATCAGTAACAGCATCACCATAGCTAGATGGCAAACACAATTATTTTTACTGTTGCAACTATTTGGCGAGGAAAAATATGCATTAGACAAAGATTTACAATGAGAGTTTCCCAAAATATTCCTCTATTGAGTTAAGCAAGCAAATGCACTTCTTAAAACACAGTCACTTTAAAACTCCAAGAAAAAAATGCCCATGCATTGTTTTGGACCCAATGAACTCCAATTCATTAAAACACTTTTGTAGAACAGATAACTCAAAAATTAAAGATTAACAATTACACTTATGGTTATAAAATTTTCACTATATTAATAAAAAATTCAGAGTCAAATATCAAACATGTATCTAAGTTTATACAACTATATACGTTATAAATGTCGTTCTTGAAAAATTCAGTTCTAGCAGCTAAAATGAACAAGCTTGCCACTAGTGACAGTTTCATAGTCTCGAGAAATATGAAACATTTCCTATTTCACAGTCACCTACTGTAAATTCTGATCACAAAATGTATTCCTGTTTAGTTATATTTGTATTGCAGATATATACCAGTATTTGAGTTAAACAGTACACATAAAGAAAAAGTATTTTTAAACTTGCAATAAATATTTTACGGAATATAAGTTATCTTTTCATTCTGAAACTTTAAAACAGGACTTACTTCATAGTCATGATCCTTATAATAATTGGTGTTTAACAAAAGAACAGAGGAAGCAATACTGCAAAGCTAAAATAAACATTTTAACTAACTAATAGTTTCTGCCTGGCGGGTTGTCCGACAATGATTATGCACACGCAGATACTCAGCCACAGGGCAGAGCAGAATGGTTTTCCCTGTGGGCAGTCTGTTGCAGAGAAACAGTGTTGTGCAGTAGCAGTGATTTTTTCCATCCCAAAATACATTGATAATTTGCAAATGAAAACATTTTTGTTTCTAGACAGTGCCCATGGAATTCAGTTGATCTGGACAGAAATGACAAAAGACCAACGCTGGATTAACCAGGCCATCAATTTTTCATGACAGGATCTCAACTTAAATCCACCATTTCCAGTTTGCCATTTTCAAAGCTCAGATGCACAAAGTAGCCATTTTAAAGTCCACGGCTGCATCTCCGCAGCCACAGGGATCTTGCTGCCACACCTAAGCCGTTTTCAACATCCAGGGCTGTCAGCAGAAGCCAGCTGGGGTATCTTTACATAGACTTGACACTGTTTTATCGTCTATACCTTCAACTGTTTTCATTTTAACTTTTTTTTAAAACACCAGAAAGGCAGACATCGAAGATGGGGAATTTTCAGTCCTACTGAGGAAGGAGAAAGGATGGGGAAAGGGAAAGGGAAGAGAGTTTAATTTGCCTTTGGGTTGGAAGAATAAAGCTTCTTCTACGTTCATACATCACATACAACTTGGCAACAGTCACTACAGCAGCCCTGATACTGACAGGTGTTCACATTACCGTAGGAAGGGACACATCAGACTAAGCAGCAGGTGAAAACCATCCCTTGTATTGATTTTATAATTTACGCAATACAGATATTCCTTTGACTTATAAACCCCAGTGTGCTGCATTATAAAGCCTACTGAATATATTTTGAGTACTGTTTCATTTCAACGGACTAAGAACTTTCACCACAAGTCCTTGTACCTGCAAATGGGAACATGCTCTCCAGTGAGGACATCATATGGTAAAGCACTGGACCAGTATAATTTTATGGGACCGTTCATGTTTTATTACAGTTTATTGTACTGGATGGATGCACTACCCAGAGCGACGCACCTGTTTAGGCAGTCTAGCAAGACCAAGTTTTATACAGATCCAGATGTAAAATGCTTTCAGAGCTTTATATCATGACTACACATTTTTGAAGCCATACGACCTCAACATCTTTAATATGAAAGATGTGCCAATCTAAACTGCTCAAAGATCCATTACAGCTATGCATTTCCTAACTGCACTGTACCTACAGACTTCCAGGAAAAAAGACACAACTTAACCCAAAACTACTCGGTTGGGTCAGACTTACCAAAACACAACACATGGCTACAAAAGACAATTAGCCGCTATTACTATGTCTCTGGTTTTAGCCAACTGCTAATTAGGAAAAGAATCAGGGCAAGTAGGCAAGTGATGCTTTCTCTTCATACAGCCTCCTAGCTTCTGACTAAGCACAGGTTTAGGGACTTTCTGAGTGGGAGGCTGCACCTGCATCATGGTATTCAGATTGGTTTGGGTGGATCATTCTACCATGAATTTATCTAACTACTTTTGGAGCTCACTTGTATTTTGGGAGCCAAGTCATTCTGTGGCAGGAAGTTCTGCAATTTACTTCTGGATCACTGAAAAAACATTTCCCTTTTGAGATTTTTATGTGCTTCAAAGTAATTTTGTAAGTTCTTACATTATGAGAAACACTTGAATAGCAATTTCTTATTTGTCTCCTTCAAGAAATTAATGATCTTATAAACCCATCAGCTGCCTTTTTTCCAAATTAAAGATTCTTTCTTATTAAATAATATATGTACCTACTTAAAGAAATCTGTTGAATATTGTATATAAATAGTTTTTTATTGTCAGTATTTCTCATTGACTTTCTTTGTAACTTTACTGATTTACCTTATCGATAGTTTTACACATAGTTTTAGTCATAAAGGGCCAGATGATGCCTTCTTCATCACCGGGTTATTAAGTTTCCAAACACAGACTATTATGCTTTCTCCTGCACTGTTCCCATGTTTGGGAGGAGCCAGCCTTAAATATTAACAAAGCTGCTGCATTACATTCCTTCAGACTCTTCTGTAAGAGTCTTCCTTACTAACAAGGATGACAGTTAGGTAAGGTTGCTGGTTTACTGAGATCAATACTACTATCTCACAGTCTTCAAATGTTGCCTGCAGATTTTTCAGGAGTGGTAACTGCATTTTCAGTTCTTTGGATCAGAGGACATCTTTTCCTTCTTAGCTTGGTCAGTGCCTATGAGCAGATTCTCATCTAAGACTATTCCCAAGCATAATTTTAAAAGAAAATTATATATAACATAACTCCTAACAGAGGTACATTTCAGGGCACTGATTTCAGGGTAGCATCTTCTTTCTGACTATGACCACTGCACAAACTTACCTGGAATATTGGATATTAACATTTCCTTAGCCCGGAATAAAAACCCAGGCTCATGCAGCTGGTTTCCACTAACTTCACTGAGGGCCAGGATCTCACCCTCAGTGTTCAAATAGCTTGTTATTCATTGTCAGTGCTGTTAGATTCAATTTGCTCTGCCACTTTATTCTTGGTCTTCAGTCTTTTTTCTTGACTGATGCCTTATTACTAGAGCAAACACAACCACTTCATTTGTCACAGGTTTGGCATGTCATTCTTTCCTTCCTTCATAACTTCTTTCTGTCACCTGAGCCTTCGGCTTATCCTAACTTACACAACAGCAATAGTAACTGTGCATTTTGAATCTCAAAACAGTTAGAATCATGAAAACTCTACATAATCAGTGCATTTATCGTAAGTTGCAGCCTGTAAACACTTTGTGTGATCTTAACGTGGGAATTTATTGACTTTTTAAAACTTACTTTACAGTATTAAAGTTTACTGACTGCCTCAGTGGCAATTTTTTTTAGTTTTCCTTATTGTCATTCCATATACAAACTAAATTCTGACTTAAAAACAGTTTCACTTCAGCACTACAGAACCAGCCAGCATTAGAATAGGGATGTGGACAGTTTCAATTCTTAAACTACATAGATTATTTCACTTGCCTTACCTTCTTCCAGAGCGTTTATCTACTAGTTGTTTCACATGAGATGACTGAGGACTGAGCAGAGGAGGGGTCACACATGGCACCCAATCAAGGCCTCCATGTGCAATGATCTTAAGAATAATATTATAGTTACAGTAAAAGTAATAGGTTTTTCACCATTTGCTCTTCTTTAATTGTCTTTATAATGGTGAAAATGTGGGCTTTTTTGATAGTAAAAAGAACTGAGATGAAATTTTCAAATATCTAAAACTTTTAGGAACTTAATTCCCATTTTTTAAGTTATGTGGATTCTTAGGCTAGCTCTGTACTGTATCTTAGGATAGGCATGAGTTGTGTCTGAGTACAAGTCCTAACTTGTACTACATCCAAACTACCTGGCTTTACACCCATATTCAGGAACAAGTTTTAGTAGAGCATCAGAGAAAAGAAGCAGAGAGGCTTGAGGCCAGAGTGGCCAGGCCAGGCATGACCTGCCTTACTTCCAAAAACAGGACCTGAGCTCCACAGACACATAAGCATTGCATTCAGGCTGTACTTTTTTGCTTGAAATCAGAACACTGGGAAAAGGAGAGTTACAATATAAAATCTCATTTTAACTGAATGTCAGCTTTTCATTTCCTATATAATTTAGAAACACTTTCTGGTAAATACATTGCGCAGTTTTGCATTATCACATCCCTGCGTTCATGCAGATATCTGTCCGTAGAGGCCATGCTGAGCTACCCTTGCAGATTAAGACACAGAATTTTGTGACTCTTTTTCTGTCAAAATGAGAGATGAAACAGCCTTTCCAACAGCGCAGTCATTTTGTGAAAACAGAAGACAATTCTCTTAGGTCAGAGACTTCAACCTCTGGTCCTCTGACCCTGCAAGGAGTCAATGGAGATGACTGACAAAAGACGGCCTGTTGGCAATAGAGCGACATTCAGTACGCAGGGGTCTGCAGAGCCACAGGAGCGATACAGAGAGGTTCTAAACTGAGGCGGTTAGCCTCTGGTAGTCTACCACTGTCTCATACAGGGATCGGGCAGAAATGAGCATGTGTCAAGCCAGTCGCCTTAATAGTCATCTCCTTGTTCCACACCACGCTCTTAATACACGCTTTTGTACCGTCTTCCAGTCACTTCATTTTATGAAATGATGTAACACCACACTTCATTACTCTCAGCTTTTCTATCCAAAGATTAAAATAGAAGCACCTTAAATTATGCTTCTGGTAAAATACAGAGCGTGCAGTCTTTCATTACCCAGCTTGTCAGGGGTTAGCTTGTGCTTCCCAGCAATCGTTTAACAAGCGATGTCAAAAAGTCAGCTATGCCTCAAAGTTTCTGGAAACTCATTTTTCAGCCTGGATTTCCTCCTTCGCTGTCCTGCTGCCATTTGACAAGAGCACTCTCTCACTCTCCAGTATAATGATAAATCTCATATGTCCCAGCTACCGCACGAGTCCTGCGTTTTTATTTCAGCTTTGGTTTACAAAGAATGGAAATCCTAGTTCTTTGTTCAGAGGCACACTAGGATGCTTTTAACACTTAGCAAACAACTCTCCAGCCTCCAAAAGCACACGCTTTTGAGCCTTGCTATTGAAAGAGATTGCAATGATGTTTGTGTTATAATTCTGTGACTCCGTGTTTTTCTTTTTAGTTTGTATAACATATGACTGTAATCTGCACTGGAGACTAGTACCCAACACTTTGAAGAACTGAAGAACTCTTTTCACCCTATGTTCACAATCTACTTGAACTAAAAACATGCAGAAACATATTGAAATACATTTCTATTTCTAAATATGCATTACAAACAGACTATGTATATAAATTTTGTGTGTATGCATACATATATATGTATGTATACATGCACGTTCAGGGAAGAGGGCTTTTCTTTGCTTCTTGAGATTAAAGACTGGAAGAATTATGCAGACAGCTGCTCAGTAAAACTGACTTACTAATGAGTCATACCTGCCACTCTTTCTAAGACAAAAGCTGTCATTCAGATGCATTCACGCTAGCTAGGTTCTAGGTCCTATAAAACTCTTCATCTGAAATAAATGTATCCTTTAAGAGCCCCAACACCAGAAGCAGCAAGAACAGTTAGAAACCAACCTGCTTGAACAAAGAAGTGACAAGGGCAGTTAGAATTTATTTACTATTCTCCAAAAAATCTGTGTTGGTCTTGCGCTCATGGCGGATAAAGACTGTGTGCTTAAAAAAAATCCTTTTGGTTTAACCGCCATGTAGAAAATAACAGAAAGAGAGTTGTCCTGTCACTGAAGGGAATCCTCCCAGGCAACAGAAAGTTTGGCAAAAAATTCCCCTCCCTCCAGGAGCTAAGTGCAGAGCCAGAAGAGGGGATCTGGCTGTAAGAGGACAGCAGGAACCAGAGCAACCCTAAGCGAGGAGTGCACACAACCCAGGAGCTTCTGCAGCCCATGTGGACTTGACCACAACAGGTGGGTATCTGTGTGGAGGACAGGTCTGGGTAAGGTTATGATCAAAGGTCTTTCATGGAGATCTTTTATTTAATAAATATTCCTCTGATCTGGAGATACAGGTAGAATTTGGCGGGTTTTACTGTGGAAGGAGTCAATAGTATCTGAACGTTTATTTCTGACAAGAGTGAAGCAGAAAGCAAATACTGGGGTGAAAACTAGACTTACAGACTCAGCCAGAGGAAAAGAGAAACAGGACCTTACTGTACCAGTTAGGACTACGAGTATACTTAAAGTTAAGAACACATAAGCTCGAGTGCTTTGATGGGCAGACACCTTACTAAGGACAGACATACGCAGAAGGTAGCAACACAAACTACAGTTCCTGCGCTTCATGTTTTAACTACTTTAAAACTCATTCATTTCATGTTGCTTTGAAAACACCAACAGTCACAACCAATTTGTCACAAGCTTCATGTCTGACATGCAGACAGTACATTAAACAACTGATGCAATGGTATTGTGGATCCCCAGATAAATAAATAAAATATGCTGCAGCATCAACTGCTTTTATGCTGGTCTATCAATCTTTTCAAGGCTTTAAGGTTTATGAAGTATAAACACCTGCTGCTTCCAGGTTAGCATCCAGACGTGGGATGGTTCCTGCTTCCTTTTGGAGGGGCTGGAAGGAATTGCAAAAGGGAGAGACTAAGAATATTTAGCGTGTAAACTGGTACATTCAAACTCCTTCAAAAAGTTCCTGCTTAGAGGACCCGTAAGCTACAGCTCACAGGACTGAGAATGTCTATAAATGTTGTGATTCAAAGAATGACTAAAATTTGATTCAAGCTTAATAGGCTTAGCTAATAAATTTTAAATTTTTTTAAATAAATTTCAGATTTGTCTGAAAACAAGATCTTTGCATCTCTGTGATTTATTCTCTCCAAAAATGATACAGCAAGCTTAAATACCTTCTAATCTCTGGGAGAGAAAGAAGGATTTACACTTCTTTATTTTAACAGTTTTCTACATAATCAGAGAGGCTGCGGCTCAAGGAGCTTATCTGGCTGAAATAAAACAACATATTCCTGAGAATGCAGCAAAATTAGTTTCTTGGGTCTACAATGCAAGTTGTAAGAAACCCTATGAAAAAGACACAAAATCAGCTACTGGTGGAGGTGCAACTTAATGTAGCTAGCTACCTTGAACTATAAAAATGAAGCCACAGAAACCACATATTTTAAAGTAAAATATTTTTACAAGAAATTAATCACATAAGAAGCCATGATGACATTCTGGTGATGCCAGTTTGATGACAGAAGCACTGCTTCCATGTCATTCATAACTGTGTCAGGCTTTCCTCAAGAGAGATAAAGAAAAAACCACATTTTTCCTCAAGGGAGATAAAAAGAAAACAAATTTTGGTCTCATTCACAGTCTGAGAGATGAATGCAAAGAAAAGGGAGAATGCAGCTGACGCAAATGTAAGATGAAAACAGGCATGGGACATGACTGTGGATGCCAGCACAGAGAGCTGTTCTCCGCATGTTAACCACAAGCCCAGCAGAACCCAAGGAGATCAACTTGTGGGATCAAGGTCAATTCAGCTAATACTGGTGGTTCATTAATTCTTTTTTTTTGTTTTAAATGCAAGCACATTTTTGTGGGCATTCAGTTTTCAGAAGAATCCACATACCCTGAAAGGGGCTGGACTTAAAACTCTACAAGAGTCCTTTATTGCTGAGACAGCTTGGTGCAGCACCCTGAAAACTTGTTCAGATTTCGAAATGAAGGCTTTATAAGGCAAAAATTACCACTTGGAACGCATTAAAAGATTGTGCTGTTTAGTGTGATATTATTTTTTCCACTTGTTAGGGTTTACAGAATAAATATATTTGAAGGATGTTTCTGTTAAAGAAACCAGAAATGAGGTATGTTCTGTTATTAAGTTTCAGTGTACCACTACTTGAAAACTCTTTATTAAGTTTCAGAATTAACTCTCTAAGATAACTAAAATAATTCACACCAGCTTGCTGGGACACTCTAGATATTCAAAACAATATAACTGAAATTTCTCTTCTTTTCAGTTTTTGTATGCAAAAATTATAAACTTTTGTATGCAAAAATAATACATTAAACAACTCAATGCTTGGGGATTTAAAGGATTTTTTTTTTCATTTTGGTTTATAAAGGTCAACACTAAAACAAATAACTGCTGAGCAATACATAATTAGGTGATATTTACATAAAAAGCTCTTCTCTTTTTTTAAATCAGCTTTCTCTTTGGCAGCCAGACAAATATTTGTCTCTCATTGCCAAGACATCCCACAATGCGCAATACTGGTCACATCCTTACCTCCTAGGAACAACATGAGTTCTGGGGGGCGGAAAGCAAATTCATTTTCCCCCTGTAGAGGAATGGGGTGTATGAAGCCACAATAATGACAATTTTGCAAGGTTGTTGGATATCATATTCAGTCAGGCTCACCTGTCCCCAGAGACAAACTCTTAACCCCAAGAGATGTCATGAAGGTATATGCATGTATTTGATGGCTGCGCAGCACTGCAGGATGACATACATGCAACCTGAACATCAGCAATGTAACCTAAGGTATCTTTACATTTGCTATGATGGACAGGTGCATAAATACAGCAGGAGACTTTTCTAGGTACTTGGCAATACACTTTGTGCATCTGAGTTTGGAAACTGTCTCCAACATTTTCAAATGTTTAGCGGCAAGCTTACTATAGGGAACAGTCAACACACCAAAAGAGAACTAGAACCAGATTGAAGTAATTAGAGATACATGTTCTCTAATTAGGTAATTTTTTTTCATTCTTTAATGCTTATTGTTATTTGTGTGTGTATAGCTGGATTACTCCCAGGTTTCTATCAGCTTCTGCCCACAAAAAGCTCAGTGGTGGGGAAAAAACCCATTCCATGCGAGATGTAAAAAATCCCTAGTGTAAATGAAGATCAGGTTTATATATTTTGTCACATATACATAAAATCCACACAGTCTGAACTACGTTTACTCTTTTATTCTGTCACCTGGCAGTTACTTTGCATTGCACAGCAGGGCCAGGTTGAGAGCAGGCATGGACAGAGAAACCAAAACACCATCCATGATGAATTGTCAATTCTTCTTCTTCTTCCAAAAGAAGGAATAGTAGCAAAGTGTCTGGCCACATCCCTTTCTACAGCTTTATAATGTATTAGATATTACATATAACCTTCACCAAACCAATGCTTTCTCATCTGTTAATAACTGAGATCCTTTCAAGATCTTCCAACTGAAACTTTAAAAACCAAAGTTTAACATCAGGCCGTGCACAGCTTGCTGGTCTGTCGTATCCTGATTAGACTCACCAAGGTAGTCCTCGTACGTTCACAAGCTTGCCTCCTGGGATATTTCTTTACTTGTTGATTTAGACATACCACCACCGACTGCTGTGCACTGCCCACCTCAGCACTGTTGTGTACAGCACGCAGAGATCCACTTAATATTGTCGTTAATACTGGCTTGAGGCTACAGCAAAAGGAGTTGAAATTGCCTGGGAAAAATGGCCTCTTGGGTGTACAGATACGCTCTGCCTGACTTCTGCACATTTTAGGTATGGTACTAAATCGAAGTGCTCACGAAATATCAAGAAAATGAGGTACCTGGAGGCAGGTCTCAGGGTCATACATTGCTGCTGTTCGTTGCAGGTGTATTTTATTATCGTGAGGCAACAAGTAACTGAAGTGGTTTAGACTGAAAGAGATTTGCAACACTGGACCATGGAAGTCCGAGACGGAGAAGGTCGTGAAGACCACCTCTTTGTCAACACGAACAGTGCTGCTGGACTGGGCTGAAGAGTTATGAGGAAAACCCAGGTCATTTTTCGGAGGCAGCTGAGGCTACTTGGCTGTCACCATCGGAGCACTCTATTTCATTAACTTTGCACATTTTCTATGCTGCATAGCAGCTCTCCATGGCCCCATGTTTCACGTGTATATAAAACATATAAACTCTGCAAAAGTATAATTCTCACTGCGCACACCTAGCGGAGCCACACATCAATGTGAAAATACATAGTTTCAGGAATTCGAAACCGAGGGAATAAAGCTGTGCGTGCTGAAAAGTTGGCAACAGTATATACTGTTGTGCCAGGAAGGTTTTGGTGATTGGCGAGACAAAATAAGGATGGAGAAGACCGGAAGGGAAAATTCCCTATCCTGTGTGCATTTATAGAAGCACACAACTCTGTGTTGTAATGTGCTCTGTGGCAAAGGGAAGATTTTAGCAAAGGTGATGGAAACTAGATGGCCCCTGGGTGCTAGCGAACTAGACCTTAATTCCACTTGTAGCATTCCTTTTAGCTGAATTTGTGCTCTGAAACTTGTCTCCCTGCACATTGTACTGTCAGTTAGCAGTCTTGCAATAGTCAAGCCTGCTTCAGAATAAGGATTAAATGGCAGATCAGAAGTTGTGAAGATTGAAAAAGCCTGGCATGATAAGCACCTTGAGCAATGACTAGCATGAACCAGAGCCAAACCAGTTTCTGGAATCCCAGAACACTAAGTTCAAAAGGAAAAGTTTATAATGGATTTCATCATAGTTTGATTCAAGGTAAATACTTGATTAAAGAAGACATTACAGTCTATAAGCTCTGTAATTTTCTTCACACACACTAATCATTCCAGCTTCCTACTACACTAGTACGTATTAATTTTCAGTTTTATAGCTTTCAGTGAATTCTTACATATCATTTACTTTTTCCTCACACGCACTATTTATTTTTATTCATTCAGACATCCAATGAAAACTGAAGAAACACTGCATTATATTGTAATAGCAGTCAAACATAAACCCAGAGAGACAAAATGTATTCCAGTAATTTAGCTTCTGTGACAAAGTGGTAAGTAGGGAAGAAATAAGACCCCATGGTTAGGGTAGCAGCCTAGACTTGGAAAAATGGATCTGAGACTCTGCTTTACCACTGATTTCCTACTGTACTTCAGGCAAGTCACTTAATTCCTGACCCTTAAACAACTTGTAATTTGTTATCACTTACTCTGCGTAAAGAAAGGCACCCAAATGCACTTGTAGGACGAGGCTCCCTATGCCTCAGCTCTACTCCTATAAAAGGAGCGTAACAGCACGTTCCTACCTCCACATCGTGGTGTTCTTCTTCGTGGAGAAGCAGAAGGGAAGAAGGAGAAACTAAGTTTTCCATTTACCCCAGCAACAAGCAGAGCAAACTCTTCCCACAACCATCTCTCATCCACGTGCTGTGGGAGGCTGTGTCACCCCCCCCATGCTTCGCGAGCCTGTGTCTTTCTGGTCATGCCAAGACCGCTAGCGAAGATGGGAGCTAATGCTGATACGGGTATCTGTGCTCTGGTAATTGTACTGAAACTGTCACTTATTTTACGCAGAACATCAAATGGGCATTGAATGCTGATGAAGTGGTTCTTTATCACCAATCTGTGCTTCTGGGTAGGGAATCATAAACGCTAAAACATCTAAGTACTCCAGAGCAAATTTCAACAGTTTTTGTCTTAAGGACCATCTCATAGATGATGTAAGATAATATTGCCTCAAAATTTGTTTTTATCTTCACAAGTATAGGATCTGACCTAAAAATTTCATATGGGGATATTTATACTACCTGCAAGAGACTGTTTTAATCAAAATGTGCATGTATATTTCTCCGAAAGATTATCTCACATTCTGCTGGTAAAACCACTGAAAGGTAGTTATTACACAGCATCAAAATTCGTATCGACAGCACCTCCTCAGGCATGCCTAGTCAGGACACATGGAGATAGGAACTGCCTGACAGTCATTTAAAGGGTGGCAGTTTTGGAACACATTTGAGCAACAAGGCAGGGGAGAAGTCACAAAATACAAGACATTTTCCCAGTTTGCCTTTAAAATTCAGAAGTAGCGTGCCATAAAAATAACTCGGTACATCAGAGCTCTGCATTTAAAACTGCAAAAAAACAGGTGTCCATGCTGATGCTCAAGGCAGAGTGGTCTAGAGAGGTACAATCAACTTCTAAACTCCCAGCCAGATCTGCTGTCAAAAACCACCTCCAGAAAGCTTTGCTGCCACGCAGCTGGCATGCTCCAGAGCTCGTGCTAGCCAGGGTCTGGATGCCCACCACCCTCTCCTGCTCTCTGGTGTCCCATCTCAGGCTCTGCAGACCCAGACAGCCCCACGGCTACTGTTAATGAAGGGGTCAATCCTTGCCAACTCTTGGCTGTTCACTCCAGCCTCCCGTTTCATGGTCTCATCTCCAGAACTGACATTATTTGACAGCCCCTTCCTGTTCCCTGCAGTGCCACTGGATATTCATAAGAACATGGAAACATGGGATTTAAGTTGGAGAGGGCCCCATAAGGCTCTGGATCTAGTTCTGTGCTAGTGCAAATAAATATTTCCGATGGTTCTGAGGCAGGTGACCTGCAAGGGTAAACTCATGTTAGCAGGAACACACCGATGTACATCAGTTGTGGATGTGCCTTTAAGAAGCGGAGAAAATTGGGATTTAAGATCAAAATAGCAAATCCGTGGTACTTTCCTCTACTTAAAACAAAATCAATAAAAAGAAACATACAGCTGGAAGGAAAGCTAGCTTGATACAATCACGGTAAATTAGAAGTCCTTTAAGGCAAGGGATGGTGTATCTTCTTCCTCAGAATTAGGCATTTCGAATATTGACAGACCCAGTGAGGCACAATCAATATATCAATTCCTTTGTGAACTATTAATTATATATATTGCTGATGAATAATCATTTAATTAGCATAATGGGAAGCTTCAGTGAAAAGGCTGTCTACCAAGCATACTGGACCTAAAAATAGCAATAGCTTTTCAACCATGAGGCTTTGCATGAAAACGCTATTGCTCAACTTCTGGTCTTAACACTTGTTACATCGCTCGGCCAATACAGAGCTTTGCTAATAAAGTTTTTCCCCTTTATCACAGCAGTGCTGCCATATATAATTTGTTCCTCTAAGGCACGGTGACAAGGGTTTGGTATGGATTACCTGAATCAGTTCATCAAGCTCTGTTGCATTCACACAGGAATGCTGAGATACAAACGTCTGCTTCTGAATCACAATGGTGGTTCTCTGGGAGGTCTCATGAGGCTGCTCCAGGGCTTTAAATACTGTTGCTCCAATTATTAAATACACGACTACCACCAGAAAAATTGTTGAGACTGTCTTCCATTTCATAACATTAATAGCCGAATCACTTTCCTCCCGTGAAGAGAGCACGGTAGGCTTGGTGGAAAATGATAATCTTGGTTTGGAGTTCTGCGTGGCCGATTTGGGATCCAGCAAGTCAGGTGCCGCCACTGGCAAAACAGAAAAAGAAAGTTAATTTTTACAGTGCCGCTCAGATTTCGTGGAGTGAACTTCTTGCCAAGAGATTACAGAAATTCTGTGGCTTCCAACTGGAATTCTTAACCTGTTGAATCTTTCACATAAACCCCATGCCACGTTACAACGAAGCTGCTGCTCTGGGTAGTATTATCCACTTTACACACATTTGCAACATTTTCTATATGCGTCTGTCCCCTTCTGATGTTCGATCATTTCATAAACACAGATTTCCCCTACGCTCTTGCATTTAAATTAGTGTAAGGTGGTATTTTGCTGCAGAGATTCTTTACATCCGCTGCGCTCTTAAGCCCTGCTAAGCAGCTTTCCAGCTGTGTTGTACCGCAGCATTACAGAGGTAGCAGAAAAATACAGATCCTTTCTCTCCCCTATTTTGTCCTGCGCTCCGACAAATGCTCTCAGAACAGTCGCACGATCACTTCCGAACTCCCCAGACACAACCATCAAAACAATACATTGCTCGTCATACCTGCCTTAAAGCGTCAACTGTGTACCGATTACGCCTTTCAGAAAATACCGGTAAAACATCTGTGTACTTACTGGAAAAGTCGCCCATTTGTTAAGGCGTGTATTTTTATCTACAGCTACAAAAACCCACCGGGTTCGGAAAAGAGCAGCTGAGTGTGTTATCAAGTATCTCCACAACTCATGTGACTACCAGCAACTACACGGGCACTGAAAAAAAATCCGCCACATCAAGTGCAGGTAAAGGTCTCCTGTGGGAAGATGGCCCCAGCAGCTGAGCGCACCAGCTATATTTAAATTGTTTTGAATTGCAAGTACATTTCGCACGGCCGCGACACCGCTTCCAGCTGCCGGTGGGAAAAGCCCAGACCTAAATCGAGAGGAAAGTCTCCCTCCGGACGGCGGAGGTGGGACACGTCCCCAGCACGGGTGGCGGGGGCACCCGCCGGGCTCAGGCACGCACCTCGGCGCCGGGAGACGGGGCCAGGAGGGCGAGAGGCAGCCCCTCGCCCGGGCCGAGCGCGGACCCGGGGCAGCCCGCGGGCTGGGCGCCGCGCACCCCACGCGCGCCGCGGTCACGCCTCCCACGCCCACGCCTGCCCCACGCCCCGCGGGCAGGCGGGGGGCGGCCGCGCTCCCCCCGCGCCCCGCATCTCGGCGGGGGGACGCCCCTCCCCGCCGCCTTCCCCTCTCCCGTGGCGGCCCCCGCGACCCTCCGAGCCCCCGAGGACGCTGCCGGGGGCCGCGGCGCTGCCGGCCGGGGCCGCTCCCCTGCCGGCCGGCCCCGCCGCTCTCGCCGCCCGCCCGCCCGGGGCAGCGCCGACCCGCCGGGGCCGCCGGCGGCGAACAAAGGAGCGGGCACCGGGCACCGCCGCTCCGCCGCCGGCCCCGCCGCCCCCTCCCCGCGGCCGGTGCAATGCGCCGGGGGATGCCGGCGGCCCCGAGGGGCGCAGCCCCGGTGCGGCGGGCAGCGACGGGCGAGCCCCGAGCCGCCGCCGGCGGGGATGCTCCGCGTCGGGGAGCGGCGCGGGGGCGAGGCGGCCGGCGGCGGGGCCGGGGCGCGGCGCGGAGCGGGGCCGGGAAGGGAAGGAAAGGAAAGGAAAGGAAGGGAAGGGAAGGGAAGGAAGGGCAGGCAGCCAGGCGAGGTACAAAGGGGCCCGGGCCGCCGCGCCGCGGGGAGCATCCCGGGATCCCCCCCGCGCCCGGGCGCGGGGGAAGCAGGGGCGCATGCAGCATCCGCAGGGCTGGGAGCGGGGAGGCACGCCATTGTGCTCGTACTCACTTCTTATTTACCGACCCGGTGCCCTCTCCTCGCTCCACGGGCAGGCATTTTTTCAGGGCTTGGGTAGACACAGTTAGAGCAAATTAAAAAAATTAAAAAAAAAAATTAAAAAAAGAAAATAAAGGAAGGAGCAGACCGAGAGGAAGAGGCTGATGGATGGGTCTGGAGGAGAGGGAGCGGCAGGGGCGGGCGGGCTGGCAGCGCGGATCCCGCCGGCTCCCCCCGGCCCCGGGGCGTGCGAGGTGCCTCACGTCGCGCATCGCGCATCGCACATCGCGGCGTGTGTGTGCGTGTGTGTGCGAGAGCGTGTGAGTGTGCCCGTGTGCGTGCCTGTGTCTGTGTGTGTGTGTGTGTGTGTGCGTGTCCGTGCGTGCTCCGGTGCGCGGGGCGTGCGGAGCAGCCCGAGCCCGGCGATGCCTTTTGTGGGGCGGCGGGCACCCGCGCCGCGGGTTCCCCCCCCGCCCCTCCGCGCCCCCTTCCGCGCCCCCCGCCGGCGGGGGGGGAGGGGGCAGCGCCACGCCGCTCCCCGCCGCTCCCCGCCGCTCCCGGCCCGCCGGGGGCCGCGCGCCTCTCCGCGCCCCTCCGCCCCACTCCGCGCAGCAGCCCGGCAGGGCGGCGGGCAGATGCTGCAGGGGCGCCGGGAAAAAATGGAGGGGGGAGGCAGAGCGGTACCTGCAGAGAGCAAGGTCTGGCCTGGCAACGAGCGAGGAGAGGCGCGGGGGGGAGACGGCACCGGCCACCCCCGGCGGCCAGGCAGGACCTGCCGGCGGCCCCCGCTCCAGCCCCAAAGGCGACCGCCTCGCCAGAGCCGCCCCGTGAACTTTTGAACTAGACGAAATGTCACCGCAGCAGGAGCGGGGGGACAAGCGGGGAGACCTCGGCCCTCGCCGGGGAGCGGCGCGGGGCTGCCGAGCGAGGCGGCTCCGTCCTTGCCGGCTTGGCCTGATTTTTAACCCGTGTGCTTTCCAGCCCGGTGTTTCGCTGCAAGGAGTTAACTAGGTGGGATCTAGGAGTCAGGGCTGGTAGCTGCTCTCCTATCGCACGCACCGCCAGCGCACTGCCTCCTGCCATTTTAGTCTGATAGACGCGTCAGAAATGCTGCTTCAACTGTGGTTTCTGCCAGTAAAAAGCCTGAAATGAGTCTTGTTATCTTTGCCACGGGCTAACTCCCCGATTTCCCGGTCATCTATCACCTGAGACATCATCCACGGGTCAGTTGTTCACACTGAGGCGATGAACACCTCCACTCGCCTAAAAGACAGAAGAGGATTTACCAAGAGAACCCAAAAACGGCTCCCACAACCGCTCTCTAAAAAGTCTCTGCAAACACGCTAAAAAATTACTCACCGTAACAAATGGGTATAGGTCACGAGCATTTAAAGCCAGAGGCTGTATCTGTAAAATGGCCAAAGTCAGTCATACAGCGGGTGTTCAATGGGCTATAATCCTGCTCAAATCAGCAGCACCATCAGCAAACACTTTAGAAGTCACTTATTTTAACGCTTCTCCGTATCAATGTGACATAATACAAATGAGTGTAATATTGAGTTCCTTAGGACTCCAATTTCAGCAACATCAATCACGCCAGTCTTCCCTAGTGTGTTCACACGTCTCCACGAGATGCAGCATAGGGCAGGAAGCTGCGTCTGCTATTTCAGGTTGAGCTGTAGCTCATCGCTCCCCATCGCCGTGAACCAGCAAAGCAGTTGTCGAGTGACAGGAGCCGTTGGGCCCAATCCAACAAACGCTTTTGCAAGTAGACCTTCGGTCATACGGTCGACTTCATCGACGTAGTCCCAATCCTCGAACAACAGAAGTGAAATGCCCACTCCTGTCTACTGATACTCCCTTGCTCAAGGGATTCTTGAAGATTAAACATTTTCATGCCTGGATCTTTTTTATACCAAACCAAATCATCACCTCTCCCCCTTTCTCCCAAAAAGATTTCTTAACCATTAGCCTATGTGAACACTGTCTGTTCCTATCTCATGGAAAAGAATCATTCCACAGGACTTCTTCCAACATCCTATGGGAAAACAGGCATGCAAATTTTCCTCCATGCTGACCTGTGTCTCTATAAAATATTGTGGAAAATAGTACTACATGCCTTTCTTTAGCAATCTAAATATTTGGAGTAAGATTTTGTTTGCCCTTGAGTGAGGAATTATTATTAAAAGCTGAAAAAGGGTCAGACTTATTGCCTACAATTTGAAATCAGTGGGAAGCTTCCCAATAGCTTCAGGAGGGTTTGGATCAGGCCTTAAATTCAGGCATTCCACCCAACGGGCAGAAACCATTTTGAGATCCACTCCAGGAATGACTGCATTGGTGCCTTAACTTCAATAGCTGAAGAGCTGTCTCTCTGAAAGTAACTGTTTCCATTGATTACCTAGTAAATATCTCCAATATCTGCTTTCAGCTGGCTGACATTTTCCACCTATTGTGATCTCAGGTGTAAGCCTCAGCTGGAGCTTACCGCTTACTTAAAGTGGGCTTGAGCTGTGCTTTCTCACTTCTACTACAGATATAAATGCTCTACATATGGTAGGTACCTTTAATGACAGGCATCTTCAAATCCAACAAGAAAACCAGTAATTCTTATTGTGGTGTACAACAAAAAACATTGTGTATAGCAGCTCCTATTTTCTGGAGGCCTTGTAGAGCACCAGCATTTATTCTGTGGAGTCGTGCCTGCCAATATTTTTATTGTAATGTACACCACACATTGTTTGAATATTGTGCGTGACCATTTTGCCCTCAAATTTGGAACTGACATTCAACCAGTTTGAAGCATCAGGCCTGAGCTTTACTAAACAAACACACTCAAATGCAGCGTATCACTGAAAAAACATACGACCAACCAACATGGACAAGATTCAGTAGTAAAAGGAGCTCCAACATGGAGCTCCAACCTTGCAAGCAAATGGCTTGGCTACTGAGCCAAAGAGATTTATCTGAACAAACTAAAAAAAAAATGCTTGTAAGATTAAGTATAGGCAGGTTTGTGTATTTCATGCTAACATGAGAAAGACTCACAAAGTACAGGACTGTCAAATGCTGCCTAAAAATGTATTGGCATGAGTTTGGGACGGCCACATTACTCACAGATGGTGGCTCCTGGAAGCTGCTCAACTCTTTGAAATGTTAAAAGTAGGCTCAGCCGAGAGAGACAGGCATGCAGCATGCAGAGGAAGTCAAAGTTGCATGATAAACATAGCAATCACATATTCATACAAATAGCAGCTGTAGGTGATCTAAACGTAGCTTTGGTAGGACAGGAGCACACTTGTTAAGGAAATAGTTATTCCAGAAAAATATCAGCCTAGAAAGAGCAATTTAAAAAGCGTACATAAAAAGGACCCTCATCTGTCACTAACACTTTCTTTTCCTCTTTCCAGTTGCAGGAGCCATCCCGTCCCTGGAAGGGCATGAAGAGCACTTGCTTTGTGCCCGGAGCAAGGGGCTCCTGCTAAGCCCCCACCTCTGGGTGCGGTAAATGCTCTTGTCCTTTAACCAGCTGCGTAATAGGACGCGCCACAGGTTCCAGCCTTCTTCACTCTTACTTAGTTGCCAAGGGTTTCTACATCCCTAAGGGACTGTTATGGCAAGGCTTCCAGTGAGGGCATTTCCCTCGCTGACTTCAACAGGCTATTCATATGGGCACCTATGTAATTCGCCGCAGGGGACCCGCACCTTTGATCAAACAATGTATTGCTATAGGCTTCAGGCCTTGCTGTGGACACAGCGGCTTCCCCCCTAAAGGCAACGATGCTTCCTCGTGACATGAGAGCAGGAAACCTCTGCCTCTCTTCAGAATGGGCCAAACTGTACCCCCAGTTAAAGTCAAGGATAAACCTTTGCTACTGCTAAGTTTTATTACAACAGAGCTCAGCAGAAATACTACTGGACTTACTTAGTAAGTTCATTTTAAGGCTCATTTTACTTATTCAGCCGGACTTACAAATGACTTGTCTCTTGACTTCTTTGGAGACATTAAAAGATCTCTGTCAGTTCTTTATGGATAATTATGACCTTAAGGCCATGCCATGTTACTGTGTTCTGCCATTAAACCATTAGTCATATCCTGTGATGGGAATTTACACTAAAGGAGCAACTAATGGCATACAGCCTGCTTCTCCTTTGAGCAAATGAGAAGACAGACCATGTGCTCCAGAGGCAGTAAGGACACAGTGACCGTGCTGAGACCGCACCCTCCCAGCCCACGACCAGCGTTAGGAGGCCAAAGAGAAGGCAGTAGGCAGGAGACACTTGCAGCTAAGTGATGCTCAGCCCTCATCTGCCTCTGAAAACGGTAAAGCCTTGAAGCAGTCCCATTTAAAAATACGTGATCACTTTTAATTCACATTTTTAAATGAGTTAAGCATATGTGGTGCAACTAGAACATGTATTAATGAGTTTTGTCTCACTAGCAAGCTCTTACACCTACCCTGAGTGTCTGTCTTACAGTATGACGAATTATTTGTTCAGCAGAAAAGCCATTGTTTCTCATCTCATCAATTACTAGAAAAAATGTTTACATGTGCCCATCTATTTTCATACAGCTCAGCTGTCAGTTTTAATTAGGTTCTAATTCTTTCCATCACTAGTAATTCTTATCTATTTATCCACGTGCAGCAAGTGGGAAGTTGTTTTAGAACCCATAAAGTATTCGCTGTTGTAATTAATATTGTGAACGTGTATTTTGCTTTACTGACTTGCAAATCTCCCAGTGGGTTTCCTCCCTGCCTGTGTCGTGTTACCAGACCTAATGGGATTTATTTGTCACATGTTCTGCCACTGTTTTTTCGTATTTGCTTTCACAAATCTGTTATGCTTGGACAGCTTCAGAGGCAACAATTATAACTAACTTTTCAATGCCATTCTCATCAATGATAAATGTGAATTGCCATATGTCACCTTTATTATGGATTATTTATGCACAGGAAAAGCTTACTACTACTTTGAATTACTGATCTCCTTGAGGGAAAGCTAGTGGTGCTTTGGGATGATTACAAAATGTTTTTCTGTAATCATCAAAATGTTCTACAAAATTGCTGGTTTGTAATTTGTTTTTCATTTTTGCTAGTTGTGGTCTCTTCAAAATAGGAGACTGACAATGGGAATATCTAGATTTTATATCTGGCTGTCCACACCCATTAGTACCAATCATGTAACTGTCCTCGTAGATTTTCATGGCACTACTGGATGACTTATGAGATGGAAACCTAATCTCTGTATTGTCTTTGCAGACTGGAAAAAAGCATGGAGTATTTTGAAAGAAAAAGAACGTACAAATAAGACTGCACACATCAGGCCTGACAAGAGAATGGCCAAAGTTCGTTCTGACTCTAAAGGTAGTTTTCTTCGAGTAAGTAAGCAGGTGCTTACTTTTAAACAATGTCTTGAGGAGCTGAGGATTTTATTTTTGTATTTGTAAAGTACTACATCCACATTTTAGGGAACTCTGGAAACAGTGACACAGACCTATGGCACAACAATCTGTAAATAAAATAAAATACAGACAGAGGACACTGGAAATCACCTAAATTAGCATTAGTGCTTCTCTTGTAGAGTAATCCACAAATAAAATTTGGAAGAAACAAAACAAACCAGACAAAGACAAGAGAAGACAAAATAGCCCAGGCAGTACTAAATAAGTATCATGCAGGGATAATGAAAGAACTTGCTAGCAGAAATAAAGAATACAAATGAGGAGATGAAAAAGGAGAACATTAAGTATCATCTATGTTTTAAAACCACCAGACTTACTCTACATGGCAGTAGCCATAAGAGAAAGTGCAACGAAATCTGTGAATTATTTTCAAATGTGCACAAGAGGCTCCGTTTTCTGGCAGTCTCTGCCTGTTCAGCTACATGGAGATACATCTGGAAAAGATGCTACAGATTTTTTATAGAATGACAGCATTTGGTAGTCCCTTTTTTTTAAAATTCAATAGCTTGTTCTAAGGATAGACTTCTTATTTTATCTCTTCTCGATTATTTTGTCATTTTCTCCACCCCCCTCACCAGGCACAGAGCTCACAAATCACACTGTGAAACTAAGCTATGCGTTAATGCTAACGTCAAAATACAGTTGTAAGTAATGGTTAGTTAATTTAAAGAGGCATAGAGTTTCAGCTTTTAAAAGTCTAAGCAAAAAAAAATATCTCCCAGATTTACACTTAAGTGCCTAAACAGAGGTGAAGAGGCAATTTCATGTCTCATTAAAAGTCTGACTTTGCCAATCAGGGCGTCACAACTTCATAACTTTATCTGCAAAGGATCACCTGCCCTTTCCAGTGACCAAATCTTTCCACTGTGATAAAGATGCCACTAGCACCATGCAGGCAGAAGGCTGGGCGAACAAGAGCCCAGTTTTTGTAAGGTGCTTGGACAGCAAGAAGCATAAATTGCTGCCACTCAGATGCATGGTGCATTGGTATTGCTCAGCACTTCCATCCTTGAACACTCTTCCCTCTATTTTCTTTAAAGTGTAGACCTTGAAATTCTGGGCTTGGTGGTTTAATCTTGGTCTGGCAGCTATGGACTGTGTTGGCAGGACAACAAGCTAAAGGTTCGTACTCATCCTTTCAGCTTTAAAGTATCTGCAAATCTATCTTTACATTTTTGCTAGAAATAAGGTCTTTCGGTTGTGTCGTGCCACTGATGTTAAGCATGCAAGGAAACTGATCCACCGTTTTGTACCGTTTCCCGTTTTATTTTCAGTTGTTAGAGGGAACATTAAAAGCTGGTCTCCAGCTCCAAGGAAAATGTAGGTACAAAATATAGAGGAAGATTGGCCCACATTTTCCTCTTTGCGTAGCAAATATAAGTATACCACAGACGGAAATATCACAGGCACCAAATAGAACCAGATGCACTGAGGACTGTGACTGATGAGAAAGTTACTTTCTATGACCCCTTCACATAAAACAGCTAAAATTAATATTATGAAATTTCCATGACATTTTAGCAGCCTGGACATGAAGGCTGTTCTATTTGTAAAATCCTCAACATTTTAATATTTTTATAATCACTTTCCCCAAAAGATCACTTGCCCTATTGCATAAATGGGCAAAGTAAGATGGTAAACAATTCATTATGCTAGTGTAAAAGGTATTCTTCAATAAAAAATATTATTTTTAAAAATTATTTATATTGATAATAGATATAGCATGTGACCCCCTGTAACAATTTATGTAAACTTTGTGACTTTTTTTTTGTTAAAAATGGGAGTATACCAATTTAAGAAGCATGAGTGCCAAGAAAAGTTAATAGAAAAGCCATAAAGAAACCAATTCCTGAAATTATTGCTTTCCTCGCTTTTCATGTTCTCTCTCAGAACAACTTCAGATATTAAGGGGATTACTACTTGAAAAATTTACTTAAGGCGTTATCCAGTAAGAATATCTCGATGGAAGAAATACAGCAAAAGCAGTGAAGAAAGAAGCCTCAGGCCGAACATTTGTACCAGATTCTTGGGGACTCATTGGCAATTTCTTTTTTTGTTTTAGAGGGAAGATCTGATGATTTTTCTTACTCATAAAAATTGTCTAGAATATTTTGGAAAGTCAGCTATGATCACAATATTGTAACTAGTGAAGCAGACCTGTGGGAAAAATATCCCTTATTCCTAACTTACAGAGTTACAGGGAGTAGGTCCTGCATCCTGCTAGCAAATCTACAGCAATACGTGTAATCCAGATGTGAATCATTTTGGATATACCTGTACATCACAGCAGAACCCCGCACAAGGAGCCATGTGGGAATTCAGAGCAAGCTGCTGCATGCATAAGATTGTGAAGCGTAACACAAAAATATTGCCAGCCCCTGAAGGTAGGGCAGGTGTGGTCTTCACAGCAGCACACTCAAACTAGTAAGTGACCTCTCAGCATGGCAAACTGGCTCAAATACAGTACTTCCATGGCATGTCTGCGTTGCCTCCCGTTCTGGAGTTACCTCTATGTCAGCTGCTTTGGGTTTTTCTATATCATTGTGCAGGGGACAGACATGGCATCCGACTTGGACAGAGGCGCCTATATGAAAAATTGTGATCCAAAAAACCTATTTCTTTTAATTTCTGTGGTGTGGCTCGGTTTTCACCACTAGTGTTCTTTAGCAAGCCTTCTGCTTCTGGACCCAAATACACTTCCCACCATGCTACTCAACACTAATGGCATTCTTATGCCCAATTGATCCAGAAAATAAGCCTTCCTTACTTATCTCCTCAGGGGAGTTTATTTAGTAGGCTTTTCTGGAAGGCTAGCAGAGCAGACTTTATGTAAAATGTAGGGATGGTTACCACTTTCTTTTAAAACATAAATAAAAGAAACGCCTCCACTAGATTTTATGCAATAATGCAATGATTGGAAGACTCTCTCAGGATATGGGGAAAAAGGACTCCAATTATTTCTTCTGCATAAAGGAATTTAAATCCACATCTTTCACCTTCCTGGAGAGAGCCTGTCACTGGGACTCCCCCAGTTCCAGCAAGCCACGCTTAGAGATCACCAATCCTGACACATTACTGGACTCAAGTGCACTGTCCTGTGATTGTGTCTGGTCTCTAGGAAATATTACTGACCTGTATTGGTTGTTCTCACTTACATATTTGTGCAAAATAAGGTTTACACTTGAGTGTTATAAATAGTAATATACTTACTTGGGTGCTTAGAAAGTTTAACCTCCCTTGCCATCAGCAGAAAGAATTTTACTGAAAACAGGTAAATGACCTGTTTACCTCCAGAGCAAGTACTGAGCTTGTCATTATGTTTGCCTTCCTATTGCATAAAGGGTTTCTTCAGTCAGTTAGCTGCTGACTTCCAGCTGAGCCTACACTGTCACAGAAGGGCACTCCAAAGGCATTTTTATAGAGCAAAGACTAACCTGTGGCAGGCAAGATGCAAGAGAACTGGATCCCAGCACCAGAGGGCTGTGGCAATTATTTTGGAAATTATTTTGGCTTAAGTGCCTACTAGCTACATGGGAAAGACAAGTCACTTTGAAGCCTCACTAGAATGAGATGTAGCTACATGTTTTATTGTTTCATTTCTCATACCTTTCTCCAGAAATAGTCACTGATTTATGTTTTTTTAATCTTAACATTTTAGTATAATAAATTCATTTTATTTTTGACTGAAAGCTAGTTAGAGCAAAAATGGATTTCAGGATGGCTGACGAACCTTAAGCAGCCATCTCCTCAGTATGTGGCAAATCCTTCAGTGTATGTCAGACTATTCTTACAGTCCCAAGCACCCCAAGTGTCTCCTCTAGCTTGTAAGGTTCAGTCTGCTTACTGCAAAAACCAGACTCCACGTAGGAGATTAGTCCCCCACTGTCAGAACCTACTCAACAGGCATCAGGGTAATAAGGAGATGGCATGAGATTCAAGGGACCTCCTTAGATTTATGACAATCCCGTAATCCAGCAGGCATCAAAGAACTCTAATGTAATCCCAGTTCTTCCTGTAGAATTCAGGATTCATGAGGTGGAAAAAGGACAGAGGGAGAAAAAGAGAAAGCATTCCTAGCCTAGTGATTATGTATTCACTTGGCAGAGGAAGACATGAGTTCCTGCTCCAAGGACTGTTTATGCATTTTAACCAATGACAGTTTCAATGAAAAATCCAAGTACAGAAACAAATTACATCTGATCACTTCTACAGATATTTATCACTGATAGTCATCATCAATCTTAGTCAGCAAACACTACAGTGACACCACCTCCCTTCAAATTCTTTACCAAGTTTACTTGTTTAGCATGCAAGAAGACAAACCATCAAGGATGCTGCAACATGCAGAAAATTCCTGCTAACTCAGTTCAAACAGAGTAATTAACAGAATTAATCAATTTCAACTGAACGAGATCAAAGAAATCTCCCATCAGTTGACTGTTTAGAATAACTCAAGAAAGATTAATTTCTAGCCCAGTGTTCTCTTGATCCCAATAGGTTGTTGATGACAGAAGAGTAGAAAGAAAGCTTTTTATCATCAATCACTTTCATTATGGCTTGAATACCCGCTGTGTACAAGGATCCACACATTCCTCTATTTTTAGACAAGAAAGTAACCTGTCAATAACTGCTGAACTACTAGCCATTCAAAATGATCACTTAGGGAAGAACATATGCACAGTAGCTGCTGTGTAGAATATTTAACAGAAAGCTGTATATGGAAAAACACAACTTATACTTAAAGTGTCACACCTAACCATGTTTCTCTTAAAGTAAATAACATTAAAGCCATCTATAACAATTACTGATGAACTAACAAACAGCAACGCATCCTTCAATGTAGCACTTGCGCATTTTAGATAGGTATACATCTGTATTATCTACACATACTGCAATTATACACTAGCTCTAAGCTCTATGTATTACTATAATATTAAAAATTATATTAGTATATTGCAAGCAGTTTATAATAATGAAATAAATACCAGTAGCTTAATGAACTTGTTTACACACTCCTATAATGCAACAAAGATAGAGCTATCGCTTAGCTGAACAGACTACTGGCATTCAAATGTGTGAATTTCTGACCTGCAGCATGGGGCTCCCTATCTTACCGTAAATGTTCCCTAAGGCCCCTTACTGCAGACATACTGACATACAAGATGCTGCAGTAGTAAAGTCTTTACCTTTATGTTCCTTAGACTTATATTCATTTAATGCTACAGAATTTATAACGTCAGGCTGGAGGCTGTAGGATCACCAGTTTGTGAAAGGAATTACATGGTCTAGCTGCCTGCAATAGCGGAGGACAAGGGTAGGTGACCCAGTCTTTCTTCCAGTCCAGATTCACTTCTCCTCAGTTACTGCATATTGGAGTGATCCCACTGACTTCGATTACATCACTGTAAACAAAGTCAGCCAGGCTTTGGTCATTATCTGTTGTGATTTCACCTTGGCTCTTAAGGGCTTTGGGCTTAGTCAACACAGTGATTTAAAAGTCACCATGCTTAGCGCTGATGCATCTAGCTTTAGTCACCTTTCAAACACAACTGATGCAGACCAAAGTTAGAACCTGGGTTCCCTATATAACATAGGGGGAAAGTCAGTCACCCACAAGAGGAACTCACAACGGTCTTCCAGGAACTGCTATCGACTAGTCACTGGGCAACACTACAGAAAAAGAAGTGTACTAAACCCTGTCGAGCTCTGGGATTGAAATCTCTTAAGGGAGGATCTGTCCACAGTTCAGATTCCAGATGTTGTTTTGGTGGGCTTTTTAAAGTACTCGACAAGGACGGAGTAAAAGTGGGAAGGGAGGAAGGAAAGGGAGAGAACAAAGAGCTAAAAGGCACCACTCGGTGCAGCTCAGTAGCTGAAGCATCCACCCAAGAGGCAGAAGAGGAGATCTGGGCTCACATCTTCTGCCTCCCTGTGAATGCTTTAACCATCAAGCCATTGGGTGGAATATTCTTAATCCCCAAATATTTAGTTGCTTGTGATTTCAGCAATAAAGCATCTACTATTGGCATCCATGTCCTAACAGGCCAAAACTGAACACTTTAATTCCATTTTTACACATACCTTATTCAGGCAAATTCCCATCGACTTCAAAGGAAGCCTAAAAACTTACAGGCATTCAGTTCTCACATTGTCTATGGCTGTGTCTATATTTATGTTCCCATGCATGCCTTGGCACGCCCCAGGGTCCTGCTCCACAGAGCGTTCAGACCAACGCCCAGCTACAACATGCCATGGCTCATGCTTGGGCTCCAGGCTTGAGCTTTCCTTGGCAAGGGAACTGGGTCTGAGAGGTGTAGGGACAAGGGAATGGTGCATGCCTGCGTCTTGCCCCCGTACAGCAGCGGCATTCAGCCTGCATCTGCTTCTGAGCCCGGGGAAATGGCAAGGACTCCCCCATACCATGACACAGAAGCAGCCTACCTGCTTAAGAAGTTTCCACGGGCGTTCAGCAAAGCACAGCTCTCAGAAAATCAGAACTGCAGCAAAGCACAGAAGGCAAACACTAAAAAAAGTGTACCTGAATAAAAGCACGCAGAGCTTGGTTTTGGATAAAGCAGAACTATGATAGAAACCCACTTACCCACCATATTCAAAACCAGAATATCAACCAAGCCAAAACACAGTCACCCATTAATTTACAATGCAGGGCACGCCACTTATTCAAACTGGCTTATTCCTTTAGTCCTTACCATAAATTTTCTCTCTAGTACAGACTGCTAAGTCTAGCTAGGTAAGATGGGTGTATTGGCCTCATTACAATTGCATATATATGTTAAACATTGTGAGGTGCTCTTTATTTCATTAATTCTTTGAGGTGGGAAAGTGCTGTTACATCCATTTTTATCAAAGGGACCTAGAAAATAGTGACTTGACAACATTACATAGGGAGTTCCCTGTGGACAAGAAATTTTTAACAGGTTGCGATTTCGCTCTTTGTGTACTCAGTTTTAAATTTGCACTGAGAGAACTGGGCCTTTTTTCTCCTTTGTAATGGACATTTGTTTCTAAAATCTCCAAAACTTATAATGGATATAATGATCATGGATAGAAAGTTTCTTTAATCATGGACGTATGTTTAACAACTTCTGATCTTTGTTCTACATTTTCCTTAGTGTTCTCTTGCAACTGTAACGACTATTTTAATTTTCTTTTTTCTGTGTGAAATTTGCCTTCTAATTTTTTCTTTGCCGTCTATATCTTAATTTAGTTTGGGGTTTTTTTAATCTGTTTTTCTTTCTACCTCCAAGTGCTTCTGGCCTTCTAGCTTATACATTCTCCCTGTGAGATGAAGTACCACACGCATTTCCAGCTTTTCTCTCCCTCAATAAATAAGTAAAATTCTATGTTTTCAAGAGACTGCTTTGCAATTACATTTAGCTTGTATATAGCTATTATGGAACTGAGTTCGCCACTGCACAACTTGGGCTATTTCGTTTGTATTCAAATTGACTTAAGATTTCATATTGACCTGGGTATCAATATCCAATTTATAAGCAACAACAATTCCATTCATGTTCAAGGGGGCATTTCAGTCATCTGAAATAGCTCTCTATCTGAGCAATTTCCCCGGAACAATCTTCTTCACTGTGCAGAATACTTATACTTAATTTCCTTTTAGGTACAGCTTCCCACAGATAGTTTGGTTTCTTGCCAAAATATTAGCTCTATCGAAGGCCAGGCATTGTTTAGTTCCCCATTTTTTCCTGCAAGTGTAAACTTTCACATTATTCCTTGCATATTCACTCCACACGAGAAAGGAACTGTTGAAGTTTTCTTTTACTTTGTCAAGCCTTTTTTTTTTTTTTTTTTATAAGACTTGTTTGTCAGCCCAATCTACTGTGCCATCACCTTTCTAAAACGTGCATTCTCATCCAAGAGTGTCCTGCAGCCTGGCAAACTAACACAGATGCTTCTAAACGTAAGTCAGAATCTCATACGGTGTTTCTCTCTCAGTTTTGGTCTCTCTACTGCAATCTGATCTCAAAATTAGGATCCCATAAACAGGGAAAAAAGCATGGGTTTTTTTACAAATATTAAATCAATTTCTCTTTTGGGTATTTCACATGCAATTAATCCTCTCCGAATTTCATTCTTTCAAAGAGTGTAACTCTCTGGACTTTTTTTAGCACAAACTGGTAATTAGACTGCTCTTATTTAATTGTAGGTTATTAAATAATATCCACTGCCTCTGGCCTGAGGTTACTAGAAAAAAGAGTAGCTAGCTTTTGTCCTCCTTTTTCTTTAGAAACTTTTCTTTTTGAAGAGACAAAATTCTCCTTTAATCCCCCTGCCTGATGCATTTCTTGGGAACCCTAGATGCAATAGCTGTAGCCCTTAGCTGCTATTCCAGATCCTTCATCCCTCACATTTTCTTCTACTTTTCTGACACTGAACGCAAGTTTCTTTTTCTGTCTCTCCTACAGATACCACAGAGTGCTCTTGGTCGTTATTAATGCAAATGCCCAGGCTGGATCTTGTAACTGTGGTGAATCTTTCTAATTGTAACGGGTAAACTGACAAACATATATCAGGTATATGTAACACTGGAGCTTGTGAGGGAGGGAAGTTGATGCTTCTCTTTTTCCTCTTGCTGTTGATCTGTTCTTGTTCAAAGCAATACATTGCACAGGGAATGTTACATTTCTGCCTAAGACTATTCAGGGTCCAATTATCCTTAAACCTTTGCTTCAACCTCAGTCTAAAATAAGCTTTGTGGCCATAGGAAGGAGATTCTTATGAGCAGTAGGTCTCCTATAAGTGAAAGGGGAGAGTTAGCACTTTCTGAAAGGAACCCAAAATGGACAGCCCCTGAGCAGAAAGGCACCAAACATCTCATATTTGGGGTACTGATTCTTTCAGACCCACCTATAAACAGCACTACCCATTTGGGCCAGCACATTCTGGTTCCTGATCCTGGTGCTATCACTGTATGAATACAAAGAAGTGTCACATAATAAGCTGGTCCCTTCTAGTCGTGTTTTAACCACATTTGTTAGAAGTCCTGTTAAATCCACCATCTTCTTTATATTGATTATTTTTGCTAGTATCAACAATACATAGGAGGTGGGGTTTGGCCAGCGAGTGCTATCAGAGTGCTGCACGCCAACTGACAGGCCCCAGTGAAATATCAGGGGAGAAGTGCACTTAGTTCTAGTCATCGGTGCTCCACAAAAATTAACCCAAAGGGGAGCAGAAAAGACTCCTAGATGGATTGTGTCAGAGGAAGCTGGAAGAGCTCAGCTCACTTATTCTGGCAAAATGAAGGCTGAGAAGACATCTGATTGCTGTGTGTAGATCAATCAAAAAGACGTTTTTTGAGCTAATGGACCGTGTTGGCACAAAAACAAAACCATTCTGTGAATAAATTTTGGCTGGAAATCACAAAAAGCATGAGAAGAGCCAGCTTCTGGAACAAACTCTCAATAGGGAGGATAAGAACAAAAACCTAATGTTGTAAAATAGAGGCTGGTCAATTTATAAAAAAGATTTATCATCTGACATGCTGCCTGCAAAAACAGGAGATTGGTCTCAGAGGCTCAGCAGAGAGATGGTCAATCTTCCTGACCCCATAAGCCACATTCTCCAGTCTTCACAGAGCCACAGAGACTTCAGAGAGCTGTGGGGAGAGTGGATAGCTCAGCAAGTCCCAGATCTTTTACTGTTCCCTTTTGGATTTGGGCTGGATGGCCTCTGCATCCCAGACGAAGTCGTGCCCATTGGCTTATGTCCCCCAGCAGCCTCCAAACCAATGCAGCCCACTGCCACATGAGCACTGTAACCCCAGCATGGGAGTTCATTTGGTGTGCAGCTCAAAAAACCTGAGACCTTCATCCCAAACCCTTTCAGTCACACACACTGAGATGTAACATTCTTCCAACCCACAGCTCTCAGGTACCAGGCTGTCCCTTCTCCAGACTAAGAAGAAGAAAAATCACCTGGAAGAATGCCTTTTAGAATAAGATTATTTTTTTTTAAGAACTTGTTCTCTCATCTCCTGTATTTTTAGCAACAGTAGCACTAAGAACCACAGTAAAAATCAAACACTTTTATGCCAAGTTATCATCATCAGGGTGAAACACTGTACTGATAACTTGAGAAGATTTGAGGTTTAAGAGGCAGTAACGATGTCCTGGACTGCATGTTCTACCAAAGCCAAAACACTCGCAGCAAGTAAGTGTCAAAGCCAAGGATATGTGCCGTTTATTAATAGAAGATGAAGCTATTGCTGAGTAAAGAAGTAGCCTCAAGTTACTAATATAATTAAAAATTGTGATTAAATACTAAGATGAATGAAAAAATTTAAATTGTGAGCTGTCAAAGTGCCAAGTAAATAATTTAAATACAGATTTAAAAAGCAGTGGGAATACCCTTTTTCTGCTTTTTTTGCTTGTTCATATTACTAACTCTTTTTTACCCTTTCTAATATAATCCTCACACTCTTCTCTGATATTTGCATAGGTTAGTAAGGTTACTTTCCCCTACAATATACTTCTGTTTATAATACGTGTTTGGAAATTGCAGAAGAGGCTGTGCTTGTTCCCATTTGAAATAGAAAAAATGTCATAGTGAATAGGAGGTCAACCCTTTCTGGGGCAGTCACAGGGAACAAAATACGTGTTTGTGGATAGAGCTAGGAAAATGAATCAGAAGAGTGGGCATGGGCTGACTGTGGGTCGTTGGGTTATCTAAATGTTTTCTTTTCAGGATTTTTCCATCTCCATTTTCTCTGCTGTTAAGAGTTATTCTTCTTACTTTGGGTAAATAAAAACCTTTCCTTGTTTCATCTAAAGGGTGTCAGAGGCTGATATGACTTACTTGCTGCTGAGGAGGATCTAAGAAGCCAGGCAATTGCTGAAACTAAACTAAGAAGGCAGCGTGTGCACTGACTGCACAGGTAGGCAGAAGCTGGATCTTCCCACACATGTGAATGCCCTCTTCCACATACTGTGAGAATGAAAACTTTTAAAAATTTTTTTCTTTTTTTTTTTTTTGTTAAGAACTAAGTAAAAGACCCTCACACATCCTGCAAATGCAACTAGCCTGTAGGTCAGGACCCTCACCTGGAATATGGAAGAGACGGTATTTATCTGCTTGATCCAGCACCTTAACTAGCCTGGCAGTATCAAGTAGTTGCATTATTGTGTCCATGGTGGAGCTGAAATGCAGGTTCCCATGGGAAGTTTTAGTTAGACTGGTACTTTCCTATGAGCAAAGGTTTTTTTCTTGAAGAACTGGTTTCCGTCATCAAAGACATTTTATTACACCTCAGAAAAATTTCTCACCATCTCCAATTCATGGTAGCAAAGAATAGCAACACAGCCTTGTCCCCGCTATGCCAGATGTGCATTCCTGCTGTCTAGTTCTGTCTGCAGCCAACCTGGATGAAGGCATTAGTCTTTCATGGGTGTCGTACATCCCTATTACCATATGCTAACTCTGCAGTGACGCAAATAGACACCCATAGCTAGAGTACAGGGCATAATTACATCCATGCACAAAATTACATCCATGCATGGCTACGGCGCTATGCAGTGTTGAATAAATTCAGTAAAAGCCAAGTTCCTACCCCATCATTTTTCCCATAGATTATGGGAAACAGAGCTCTGATTCACTTTAATGTTAGTTTAAAATGAAAAGTGCACAGCGCCCAATGGATCAGTGAATACAATTTGGAGAAGCCAACACAGAGGTTCCCAGACAAATGCCTACCTAGTTGGAGAATTTCGAAAGGATGGTTGGGAGTTCAGTAGAGAAGACAGTAGACTTCCCCCCATTCTTAACTCTGAGGACTGCCAACCTGTGCCAGGAATGACCCTCTGCTTAAGAGCTGATGATTTTCTGTCTAGAGATCTGTCATACAGGCTGCCTTACAGCGCACTCTCAACTCAAACAGCTGGAGGCATCCACAGTTCTGCCATCACTGTCCTGTTACAGCCCTGTCTCCCCATAGCTTTAAATACACTTGAGGTTTTGTGAAGAAGCTGTTCTGCACCCACAGATACAAACACGATTTCTGCAGTGTTTGTTATGGTTTACTAGAAATCCCAAATACTTTTGCAAAGCCTGTTGATAAATGTGTTTCCTGGATACAGCTGCATTTCTCTTTCCTGTCATTACATCTCTGTTGAGAGGCATTTTATATCCACCAGTTTTCACCTTGATCTTTTAAGCCACCCTAATCCATAGCTTTGCACTTGCGTTAAGCACGTTTGGATTGTGAAGACGTTGTTCTCTTCCTTGCACAAGTGCTCAGTTCTCTATGGAAGCAATAGCACCTGTAACTTATAGAAAACTTCTATACAGAATTTCATTCCTCATCTGCGTGCCTTCTTTTTACCACACAATAGCAGTCTGGGTGAGCTTTCATGGTGGTGTCCCCTTCTGCTGGATACTTACCACAGCTGAATAGAAACCTGAAGCAGATTCTTGAATATAAGTATCCCAGCCTCCTTTCAGTCTGCATGAGGACAGGATTAATCAAATGAAGCATATAAATGACCAAAAATTTGTATTTTGCAAGGTCAGTAACATATGGTTTCTTCTCTCTGAGGACTTTACTTAAGCTAAAACAGTTTTTTTCTCCTTATATTCACAAAGGATAGGTTTTTCAGATGCAATTTATATATATATTGTATATTTTTTAAGAATACCAGAAATATACCATTGCTACCAATTCCTTGTTCATTAAATTAATCTTTTCTTGCCCTTGGTAAAAAGGCACACGTTATATATCAGCTTCTTTTGAATTTTTTAATATCAGGTTGCATTTATGTAGCAAGAGAACCAAGACTCTTGCAGCAACTCTAAGTAGCTAAAGAAAAGGTTCCCAGAACACTGGCTATACAGGCAAACAGCAGCACAGTTCACGTGCAGCGCCCAGGCAATGACAAAGAAAAAATGTCAGGTCAAGTATCTGCAGTGAAACATTGGTTTCGCTGAGTTTTGTTATTGATTTCAATAGAGTTTTACACTTAATTTTACTTTTGTATCAAACACTTTGGTAAAGGCAAGAATTCTGTCCCACCTTGAAGAGGACAAGTACTGTATCTTGCTACTTTGGTTCACAGGCTGAGAGCTGGCCATTTCTCAGTAAGCCACAGAACCACCATAAAGCCACTGCGGTCACATTAGGTGGTCGTTGCCACAGCCTCAAAAAGGACTCAACTCCAAGCAGCACATACAAAGAACAAGGGAAGCTGTAGCATGCAGCATCTCCTGAGTGTCTTGCGTCTCTGTTCGCTGACGGTCTGAAGAGAGATGATCGTGGCCCAGAAGACAGATGGTGAAGTATAGCTCATATTCTGAAATATCGACTACAGGGGGGCTGAGCTACGTCAGCGGAGATCTTCAGTGAGGCCCTTTCTGCCATTTTCTTGCAACTGTTCTGTTCATAGGAATTTCCATTCCAGAGGTCATCAAATCCAAGCAGCAGTGATTCATACATTAATAGAATTTTACTTTCAGTCTCCTACAGTTTATTCTTTACAAGGGTTTTCCAAGTTAAAGCAAAAGTATAGTGATGCCTATCACTTTTCATCATGTTATTTCTGCATATACACCAGCAACAGGGGCTATACCTCTTTCCACTTCAGTCCCAGACCAATTTATTTCTGCAACTGTTTTTTTTTTTATACACTTCTTGACCAATAGTTTTCAAAATTCCTTAAAATAATAACAATGACATTTGAAAGTAATCGATGTCTCACCTGAAGCACCACAACATTCTAAAAAAGGCCTCAAGAAAACTTTAGAAACCTTTTCCTACATGAATTGGTAGTGGATATCATTTCACTATTTGATTTGGTTCTTTGCAATAGCCAAGGTTATACTGGAGGTAGCACACCTTTAAAAAAAGTATATAATACAAGTCCATTGTGATTTTCAAAATGTTGCACTCAGCTCCAGTGTTTGATTTCTGCCTGCCTGGACTTCTTTGGAAGCAAATGCTTATTTGTGTGAGAAATGAGACTATGTACATCAGGCTCAGCCAGCAACATGTGCACATTACAGATGGACCCTGCTGATCTGCTTCCCTTTCTACAGGAGAGTTGGACAGAAGCAGTTTGGGCAGCACTGGTACTGTAATAGTCAAATACAGTCTCTTATTTGAATGTGTAACCAGGTGTTCAAGGCTCTGCTTTCTCCATGTGAGAGGAACAGTGCGTCTGAAGGTAGATCTCTTCTGGTATATGTGTGGGTTAGGACGTATGGCCAGCAGCTGCCATGGCCTCATTGACTTACTTACACCATGAGAGTACTCCAAAAAGGGCATGAAGATTCAACTCTCAGAGCTATTGAGGCTGCACAACCTCAAGCCATGTGTTTATAGATGGGGATATGATCTGCACTCCTGTCTTCCATGTGACAAAGATCACCTGCACAACCTCTAGTGTGACCTCTGCATCCCTCCCACAACTTCTGGTATGGTGGTAACATCTCTGAAGCTATCCTCATCAACCAAGGAATGGGGGCAGAACAAGACTTTGAAGGGATCCTGCAGCAACCTCTAAGAGTCCTTCGGAGGTAAAGTTACAAGTCCGAGAAAACAGAGCATGGTGACAGCACTTTCTTCAGCATTCTACTAACTTTCCTGTGTGTACATAAGTGCACACAATCACTAAGTTGTTTTGTGAGCAAATATAAAGCAAATGGTAGGCGGGAAAATTGAAAGATCTATTTGAGGGAATAATGGCAATATTAGCAAGATAAAATCATTATGTAGGCATGTCTCCCACTGAGGAGTTTTTGTTTTGTACACGTGTTTTTGTGAAGAGTGGGAAAAAATAAAAGATATTAGATGCAGCAGAAAAAACTCAAACAAATGCCCTTAACTCAACCAAACAAGAACCCAGCACACATCTAAAGGCAAGTCAATGGGAATTTTGCCTTATTCATCAGTGTTACAATCCCAGGCGCCCTTAATGATAATGTTCTTTATTTTATAAATTATATTACAATCCATAAGTTGTTTATCTCTGGTCATACAATGTGGTTTCTATTTAAATTTAAGTCATGTGGTTTTACCAGTTTGCAAGAGATTTGACCTTTCACTTGCCTTTCTCTATTACCTACCAACACATTTTTAGACAGTGATACATTTCTGGTTTGGAACATGATGAAAATGAAAACAGAACGACAAAACAGCAGGCATTTCTCAGTGGCATAAAGGATAATAAAACTGGAGAGTCTGTGATTACTGTGCAACTCAATGAGTTTTCAAATGAACAGTTCAGCAACCACCACTCCATTGTTCAAGTGACTGTTAAGAAAGATTTTTTTCTGCTATTAACAGGTGCTCAGTTTATAATATGATACAGCATATATTACTCAAGTCTTTGAGGGAGAGAACGAGTCAAAATAATTTTTCTCATAAATAATCTACACATAATGTTTTTAGTACAAACATATGAAATGAAGATAATTTTTTTCAGCTTTGGTGCAAGGTTTGGTCCATGTTAAATACAGAAATAAGCAACATATTTTGGCTTAGAACATAGGGTTGGTAGGGTTTCTTCTATTTGTCAATCAATTCTGAATGGATTGCTATGCCTGTATAGAATCCCACTGATTTTATATATGGAGACTTATATACTTATCAGGTAGCAGAAAAAAGTCAGGTTATAAGCTCCCTTAAGTTGCTTTATAGCTGATCTATCTGTGTCCAATATATTGTTCCAGTACAACAGCTCCTAAAACTACTAATTTATTTTGTGGAAAAAATGTTATTCTTCTCTGGGCTTCTCTTCCCACCACATATCATCAGTGAAAAGCATTATATTATAATCTTTTTTGATTATAATCCTGATCCCAAAGTAAATAAAATAGTTTCCTAGTTAAGTTTATGTATTTTGAATCACTTGATTTCGCCATCAAGCTTTTAAATAAGTGACTATTCTAACTTGTAAAGAGTCTAAGACTAAGACAAAAAAAAAATAATCCAGATCAAAAGAGATATTAGGATATATTTTGGGCTTTTAAATTAGTTTATACGCAGATTAAAAAGAAGTGATGGCTTTTTTTGTTACATGTAATCACCAACAGGCATTCTTCTTCCAACATGGGTCAGGTTAATATTTAAATAACTAATATGGGATATACTGGTGTCCCTGAATATCCCCTCAGGTAAGACACTGTAGATGATACTAGCAGCCTTTAATTTGACCCAAAAATCAAACTTGTAGTTTTTGATGACTATCACTTTACTGCCATATATTTAATTTCCAGGAATCACAATTCTTTTGTCTACTAATTCCAAGAGCAAATATCCTGTAGTAATGAAAACAACCTTTCGTTCTTCATGATAGTTAATTTTTAACATATTTCAGATACGTTTTTTCATTCAGAGAAAAAGTGATGTTCATGGATCTATAAATGTATTAAAACATTTGTTTAAAATCAAACCAGTATCTTTAAAATATCTCCATTTTTACCCAAAACAGGCAGAGCACATGAACCAGCCTTACATGTAGGCACCTCTCCTGTTCAGTCCTTCCTGCACTGGAGCATTACCAGCGCTGTGGCCTCACACGTGCACAAACCCCTGTATAGACAACGCATTTCTACAACGCAGTTCCTTGCCTGCTGGAAGCAGATTTTCAAGGTAGACATTTGTCGTTGTTCTTGTTTGTAAATCCATTTCATAAGCCAGAATCAAAGATGTGGCTGCAAAGTTAAAACTAGAAAGTGCTATTTTGTGGCCCCTGGCCACATGCAAAGTTAACTGCTACAAAAGGACTATTCACCCAGGAAAAGAATGAAGCTCTGCAGTTTTAGCTTCAATTTAAGAAAAAAGAGGCACTCCGTCTAGCTTGATATTTGCTATGCACCCTAGGTAGGGGAGAAAATGCCTTCCTTTTAACTTAGACATTAGTTAAAGCATTTTAGATATTATGGAGCAAAGAAACAATGTTCTTTTTCTTTTTAAAAAAGTTCTGGTTGTCTTTCTACTTTTTTTAACTAGAACTTTGCAAAATTTGATGCTTCAAGCTCACTAGCTGGCAATTTAATGTTTTTGCTGTTTCATGTGGGTTCATGCATCCCGAGTTTTGTTTTTAATTTCATATTTTTCTTAAATAAATTTCGTAGTTAAAATGTATTTCTACTTAAAAAAATTATAGACTGGCAAAGGAATTTTGCTTTTATGCCTAAAAACAGTATGTCTTTATAGGTCTGAGAGTCCAGATTCTTGCAGAATACATGTAAAGCATATTTTAGAGAGCAATTTTTAAAATCTTTCTCAGTGTTTCATGACATAGAACACATGAGTCTTTTTTAAAAAATAAAATAAAAAATATCAGTTACTTAGTTAAGTGTCCCTGCAATGCAATGGATTTATTTCAAGAATTAAAAGACACAGTCTTCCTTTTGGATGGCTGATTTTACTAAAGTTTAAGAAAGAAAAAACCTTACTGTTAATGCCGCACTGTAAATTATTGGCGTTTCAGCAGAAGGATTGAAGTAACAATCCCAAACCCAATCTATCACAATTGTCTCTTATTTTACTGAAGTGGGGTTACTTTAGTCTAAGCACAGAAAGCACTTTAATTCTTTGAAGCATACAGGGATAGAAAGCTGCAGAGCTGTACTGAGGTCAGTTTGACCTAGTCTGATAGAGGTGAGAGTTTAAAAGCTCTCTGAAGAAAGCTCTATCGCCAGGCACTGTCTTTCTGACAATGGGGTCTCTCTTGCCTGGATTAGTACTTGGTTCTTCTCTCTTCTTCCCCAGTCCATGCAGGCTCAGCGCTAAATGTCACAGCCTCGTCGCCGATGGCTCTCAGCCACTCACCTTCCCTTGGTCCCACCACTAGAACCCCTTGCTTTGACACTGTATCCTTGCACAGCTGCAGAGCAGCATTTCATCTATGACAGTTACAGTAATTTACAGAGAACATAGCATCTATTTGATCCACTAAGTGCTAGTCATACTATTTCAAAGAATAAATGGTGACCAAAGACAGCTGATCTCCATCTCCTTCCAAAACACTAAGAACAGAAGCTGAACACTGAAGATAGGCTGATGTTCTGCAACTTTTGTCACTGATTTTGATTTAGGAGAGTGCTACTGCAACAATGCTTCAGGAGGCCAAAACTCAAAGTCATGGCTATTTTTACTCAGTGCTTATTCAGAAAAATCACACTGGACTCTTTTGCCCAGATATTTTGGACTGTTTCTATCAACCGGAATCAGAACCTGCCCAAACTTTAAGGGTTCTGTTAGTCAAAGTGTGCAGATAGAATAGTTATGAAAGGAATTTTTAGATCCTGGCCTAAAGTCCTGGGTATGTGAAAAGACGAGGTAGAAAAACAAACCCAGCAAACTTGTGCTAGACCACTGTGGAATCCCGGACTACAGTATATTGCATTTCACTGGTAACCTGCATTTTATCTTTACAGGAAACACTGCATGAATAAAATAATCCCTCTGCCAGCCCTGAGTTACTCTGCTCACTTTGAGGAACTCAAAAATCATGGATAGACAATTCTATGCTTTTACTGTAATGTTTCATGTAGTAAGTATTGTCTCAAAACACGAAATTGCTAAAAAGTGATCATGACTACTTTAAAACATGCTTTTTTTTCCCCTCTACCAGTCAAAAATTGAGAAGGATGTAATAAATAAAACAGTGGAAGGAGGCCAAAAAGGTATTTGTCTTCATGTTATTTTGTGGTTTACCGCATCGTACTGAAGATCTCAGCATTATACCGTGTTGAATGTTATATGAATTTGCCTGCCAGCATAGAGCAGTTCCTTTCTCTTCCAGAAGTGGATGTAGGAAGCAAACCCTCTCTTTTAATTACAGATTAATTAAGATGGGAAGTGGTTATACATACGAGAAAATTAAACTACCATCTATTTTATCTATGTCAATCAATCACATTAAAATAAAAGTATGGAAAATCTACTTAGTCTCAACATGATGCCTCTCAACTTCTCAAACATGCTTTGTCAGTACTGCTTATCTTTTTGACTTCATACTTTAAAGGTATTAGGAATTAATTTCCATCTATTTTTTTTCTCTATCTTTTTGAAACCCTGTCTCATTATCTTCTCCCAGACAATTTTCAGCTTTCTCCTGTTCCTGCACTTGGTATACTTCCAAATTTAAAATCTTGACCACAGTAGAATTCTCACCAAGGGCCAGGAGAAACGCAAAGCATACATACTAAGTGTACATAAATTTACATAATCTCTGCAAACTAAGTCCTTACAGCTGTAGTGGGCTGACAAATGCCTGGCTATATTTATTGATGCAGCTCCTTAACTAATCTAGGAAACTAGAAAGTTTGAAGACCAATGGAATAATGGAACAGAGGCTACAAGAATAAAACATCATCCATTTGGCTGAAGCATGATCTAGTATGTACCAAAAATACTTGCAAGGCGAACAGTTAGTCAAACAATGAGTGCCAGTTCTGGGACAGCCTTCTACTTTTTCTCCTCTCTTTTCAAACATAATACCTATTCCTAAGGCATTTAGAAATACCAGAAATATTTTCTCTTTTCCATTCTCTTAACAGACTTTCACCTCAGCTTCTCCAGTATCCTCAGAGAAAGAAGTTGAGGTGCTGTTTGTGGTATTAGGCTGTTTATGATTTTTCCTTATTTCGACTCTTAGTTCACCTTTCTCATTTTAGATTACGGCTTTTCTGGCAACACCTGTCTTGCAAATACTGAAACAGCATCAATAACCCTAAAGATGTACAGAATAAATGTCTATTAGATACAACCTTCAAAGAAAATCCATCTGATCTTGTTGGTTTGTTTGCATTGTGTTTTGTTTTTCATATGAAAAGGGTTTTGTGCTACAGCCCATGGCTAATATTTACCTCCACTTTCCTCTGGTATGTGGTGCACCAACTCTCTTTTGAGGTGTGCTCTAATGTACCCTTCAGATTTAATGCCACAGATAGATACAGAAAAGGATTGTGTCCTACTAATCCAAGCCCCTATATGAAACTTCCTTTTCAGAGAGGACAGAGTTGCTACTTCCTTCCCTTTTCTTTTGAAAAGTACTTTTTGTTTTAAAATATTAAGTTGGTATAATTTCACCCAATAGAGAGCAAATAACTGAAGTTATATTCACACATCCTATAAAATGCAGATTGCATAATATATCATGATGGCTCTGTTCCATTATGCTTCATTACTAGGCTGAAAATTACTGACACTGGACATTTTTCTCTCTAGTATTCTATAATTTTAAATTATGACTGCACTGTAGGTTACTCTATGTAGTAAATAATCTAAAAACATTTCCTGCCTGGCACCCTACTAACAGTGAGCAACACCTTCCTTCCCAGGTGGTCCTGCAGCCTTACTTAAATTCTAGTTAGGTAATTACATTCTGCCTGCCTGAGGTCTCCTTTAGACTTTGCAAATGTATTCTTCATTTGTCATGAGTTTGCAGTGGTGCTGCAGGCTATGGAACAGCTGCACTTGGGTGCTACAGCAGTTTTGGTACCTCAGTATAATTTACCTCAGCTGTTTTCCATACTTTTTAGAATCATGGGATAAAAATTTATAGAAAATAATTTAGTGGTGGTGATGGTGGTGTTTGTTTTCAGTATTTAAAAATAATTGCTTGAGTTCATCAGCTTTCTAAAGATTCCTAAGTAGTCTTCCTAACTACTCATTCTTCAGGTTTAATGCTAATGGTTGACAGGTTATCTAAAGCCTCTGACGTTGCTTCAGAAAGCAATGTTAAACTAATTCTAGAGAAAAGTATGTAATCACTGATACTCTGAGAGAGCAGAGAAGGAAAGAAAGTAAAACAAGGAGAAATCACTGTAGGCTGGGCTTTTTAATCAGTAATTCCAGCCTGAACATTCACATCCATGGTACACACCTTAAAGCAGTAAAAGGAGTATGAGATAAAGGATTAAATTAATTCAAGGAAAAGTGCTCCTTCAATAAAAAGGGCTAAGTATTTTGGAAAGCATCATTTCAGCATAATTAAGCATTCAAAATGAAGATAAATTCTAGTTCACTTTCAGAAATGTTGAACAGTAGACCGTGATCCAAAGGAGACACATAACTTTGCAAACAACAGAACTGCATCAAAGAATAAAGTTCTACTACATGGCACTAAAGGTTCCATTATGAAGGTGATAAGTTGTTTATCCCCAATCCAACACAATTACTCAAGATTATGTTTACCCTTATGCTCAATGAGGGCTACAGACAACGAAGGAGAAGGAGAAAATTCCTGCTCACAAACAAAAAACACTCATACATCACACTGGAAGGAAGCAGACATTTTCTAAAGTTTTTTTTTTGGGAAAAAAAAAAAAAGACAAAAAAACAGAACAAAAAATACACAAAAGCAAAGGAAATATTGTAAACCCCGAATAGCTCCTTTTGTGGTGGCTCAAAAGATTCATCTCTATTTCAGAAGCCTACAGTGCGAGTCCCTAGTCTGATAGAGATCTACAAACGATTTTCCTCTTTTGTGTGGTCTAAGCACTAGAGCACTAATTTTTTCTCTCTCAGATTTTGGCTAGGATTTTCCTCAGGGCCTGAGAAAACTTTCCAGTCAAAACTGACATACCTGCTGATAATTCCGAAATAAAAACACAAGGACCTCCAATATCTGACTATAGTAGGGACTACTCATCCTAATATGTTTAAATGAAACCATGTTTTGAGTGTGTTTTTTTTTTATAAAGATCAGTCTATTCAACAGTTTCTTAATCTCCAAGCTCCAAATTAATCATCACATTGTTATATGTAAATAAATATACACAGTATTTAAGTGGTATTTGTGATCAGATCAAAGTTAAGGACATCTCCAACTTCCCAAATAAGCATTCTCATTAACAGCATACTGGGTAACTGATGCAATTTGCCTAAATTATGCCATTCAGACAGAGCAAATCTTCAGTACATGCACAAGTGTTGTATCTAAACAGACCTTACTACAAACTCAACATTTCAAAAGAAAGGCCATTAACTAAAATAAGACACCTTTATTTAGAATGGATATGTATGTCATTGAGGCATTTTCTCCGATTTAATTATTAATCAATTAATCTAATTCTACATTCTAGTCCACCATCTCAAGTTATGGAAACTGATTAAAAACTGTAAAGTTTAACTAAATCAAGTATTTGTCTATAGTAGTGGTACTTACAGTAAAAATTATGTCTTGCTTGTGGGTTCCTCATTTGGTGATGTAATATTCAGAAGTCACCATGCTTTTGTTCTAAGATAAAGCATTTCCTATATCGCTGTCTTTAAGGAGTCTTCTGACCAAGTCATTTCGTCATAACATAGTCTCTTCCGAAGTACACATATGGTCTCTCTCTGTATTTCCTGTCCAAAATACTCAATGTACACATAAAAGTAAACTTGTGAGTTACTAATTATGATACATGGCATTGATATCATGGCTTACATTTTCATAGTACTTTACAAAGGGCAGCTGATTGAACAGCTTGGGAAGCGCTTAGAAACCTGAACCAAAATTACCTGGAGTCCCTTAAAAGATTGAATAATTGTATCTCAAATGTTCCAGAAGGTTTTAAAAGACCACAGCTTCTTTACTATAAATGAATAGATGAAAATCAGTGTTCCCATTAATTCTTCCTTTCTTAAGCATCATTCACATGAAACATGCATATGCAGCATGCAGTCTAATTGCCGCAGAAAGATCCCCAGTATGTTTTAGAGTCAGGTGTGCCTCAAAGTATACAATTTTCTCCATTGTTTAAAGGAGAAAGACTTACATTGCTACAATTTCTTTTTTAATTTATGAGTTTCCTAAGTAGCAGTCACAAAACGGGCTTTTAAGCATCTTTTCTCAACTGTATCAATAGTTATTGATTAGGACAAGGGAGAAGGGAATAACATAATCTTTACAGGGTTTGATTTTATTTTCTGTAACTTTTTTTAGAAATTTAATTTTTCATGTCTCCCTCATCCACTCTTCCTCCCCATGGGCGGCAGTATTATGATTATCCCAATTATACATTTTGAAAAAGGACCCTGATTTATTTAGTTCCCTACCTTCAGTTGCACACAGATTTGCCAAATTCAGATGTCAGTAATTTGAGGCACACTGTTTATATTTTTATTGAATTCCTTAAAAAAATAATATGGCATAGAAAATCATATCACATAGGAATGTTACACAGAAAAACTGGTCTGTTAGTCATAATATTTGTGAAAATGTAATTGTCACGACAGTCACCTAAGAAAGTAGACAAAGAATACTATTTTAAGTAATGTGGTGATATGGCAGTCATATAACCTTATTCTTAAATTTCTGATATATCATTTTAAATATTTGAAGATATGGGGAGGGGTTAAGATAACGCATGTAACCAGCTAACTCTCTTAAACATTCTCTAATCCACTTGTAAATATATCCATCCACAAACAAAGGAATATTATCTTCAGTGAAAGAAAGTCTGGCGTGACCCTTGGGACTTTAACTTGTAGCCAAACAGTTGTGCATGTTTGATTTCCAATCCACTACTTATAATCCCAATTCTTTTATGGCCAATAGGTGAACTCCTCTAGACAAAAAGAAAACGATCTGAAAAAAACTGTTTCAGAAGGCAGCGTTACAGAGAATTAATTCCCACTCTTATTTAATTAAAAAGGAACTTATTATTGTGAATTTCACAAGAATTTCACAGGTTGGTAATCTGGGCCCAGACTCTGGAAACAAACCCATATGTGATAGCATTAAAGCAATTATAGTGCTCGTGGCCAGTCATATGATGTCATTTCTTAAGATTTTCACAGAACCTCTTAATATGGAGATGTGCCATATGTGAGTCCCTGTGATAGATGCTTCAATAGTTTCACATCTCTAACTTTCACAACTTTCCACCAGGAGCTCTAAGATAGTTAATATTTTGCTTAAAGCCCTGATGTCTGAAGTCAGCAAATATTTTAAAACTTTAAAAATCTTTATACTTTAAAAATATAAAACTTTAAAACTTTATACTTACCAAGAGCCTGACAGCTATGATGAAGATGGAGATGCAAATTAAAGGAAAATCTGCCTTGCAGCAACACTTAGCTGTGTATTATTTGTTAATAAGTCACTAGTGCAAGATGTTCTTTAAATTAGAGAATGTTTTTTATTTTTGTGCATTTTAAGTACAGGATCCTGGCTACTCTGTAAGCAGCTGCTTACAGTAACAGTTCTGATAGACAATGCTCCTCTGCTCACATTTAATTTGAAGTGATACAGATCTTTTGATCCAGCTTTCTGTCTCTCTGTGAAAACAAACATGTAAATACTGCCACCTAAGAGCCAACAAAAATCAATCCCACAGAAAACCAAGCCCCAGGAATTTTAGGTCAAAATTAAGTAAGAAGTTCTTAGAACTATAAGAAGCATCAAAGATGGTCAAAGCAAGCCTGACACTGTAGGCTGAAAGCATAAATTATCAAAAAAGATTTTCCACATAGCATGCATTTCTGCTCTAATTCTGGTTTGATTGCTTGGCTTTTTTCTACGGGCAAAAACATTTTCCTGGTGTGCATGTCTACAAAAATGCTTTCAGATGATCAATTCTCTTTATTTAGGCTATTTTTGATCATTTGGTTATTACACAAGCACACAAATTGCCTGTTCTCATTTCCCATTTCTGTAAGTTGTGTAATTCATTTCTGTGAGCAATTGCCACAACTCTCTGTAAATCTAGTGTGCCTGCACTTGGGTACTGACAATAATTAGGAATGTATGAAATGAATTCACTTAATATGAGTCAGTTAATGAAGATCTTCGAGTGCAAATCCAGAGTGGGGGAAGAGTCAGACTCTATGAATCAGAGACTAATTAATAGGTTTTCTTGGAATTCCTAGAGGAATGGGAACTCTGCTGGCTTGTCCCCTGAGAATCAGGGCAAATCAAATTACCTTTTCTTTGATAAAATAATGCAAATCTCCTTTGTAGTCCAAGATTATGCAGCCATAACTCTGATATCATGTTTCTCACAATCTTCAACCTGTAGTCATTTGAATTTTCTAGAAACTGAAAAAATATTACAGCTAGTAGATCTTACATTAATTTCCATTTTGTCCTCACTGTTTATTTCCTTCCTTTCTTTTCCCTACACTGTTCTCTTCAGTCATGTCTCCAACAATGTTTTTTCAGGACCTCTTTAATCTCTGCTGTAGAATACACTTATATCAGATGACTCAGAAGATCTTAGTGTCAGATAGGGCAATTTTAGATTAAAAAACCAGTAATAATAAGTTCCATAAATTTATCTGTTTTGTGAAATGGTTTAGGCATATTTTTTTGCTTAATTCCATATTTTGACTGTTTATTTGTAGTTTTTTTCCCATGTTGATTGCAATTTGCAGTGTGAATATATTCCCCAAAAAGCCCGAATTATTCATTTCAACAGAGTTCAAGAATACTTTTAAGCCCTCAAAATGGCTTTACCTTTTTCTCCTTTTCCATCAAAAATTCCATTAATCAATTCCAAGTTTCTCTTTTTGATGGAATTTTAGAATGTGAAAATACAGTCAGTTTTGAATGGTGTACCAAAGCCATAACATCTCTGACTCACATGCAATACATATGCATAGTAATCTATGCTTTAGAGCATAGTAGCAATATATGCCTAACCTTGGAATAGACCCCAGAAGCATTTTTCCTAATGTATCAGAGAAAAGTTTTACTGTGCTATACTAGCTGATAGAAGACAACACAAGAAAACATTCAAAGTTTCAAATGCCTTTTTGATCTTCTACCTTCAGACATAAAACTGTTGACATCTTGTAACAAATAAAGCAAATTACTCAAATTGCCCTCCTCTGAAGAAGGTCATAAAAGACTTTCCTGTTTACAAAGTTCAGATGCTTGTCTCACACCTAAGGCATGGAAAGCTACCAAAAAAGACGAGCAGGAAACACTTGCTTTTCCCTTTTCACATCACAAGACGATTAACAACAGCCAGTTACTATAAATGCAAGGCTAAAGACATCCATTTACTTCCTCAGCTGGAGTAACTGGCCTCAGTTCCCAGCATCTGAGAAAACGGGCCAGCTCCAAACATGGCGCAGGTTCAAAGTCAGTGCAGAGGGACAAAGGTGCCCTAGGGGCAGGGGTGGTTGCCTTTGCAGGCTTCGAGCTCGGCACCCATGAGTACATGGTAAAGTTGCTCACTCAAAGTTTCATCCCACGAGCACTCTTAATCCATTTCAGTGGGAAAAAAACCAATAATCAATCCTCAAACATCTTCCTAAAGCCTCTCTCACTTGCACCTGAAGATGTGTCCTTTTCCTGCTTTCAACACAAAGTCAAGCAGAAGAGTTTCAGGCGTTGCTTGAGTTGATTTTAACTAAACTGTCTGTCTGTCCTGAAACAGAGTGGGGAGTGCTCACGCTGCCTTACAGTGAATCAGCTTTTAGTAAGCTGTTGTTTGCTACCCCTTATCTTCTAGCTATCAGTTCTCACGTCAGGCACAATTCCTGAAAATAGTCCTATAGGTAGGCTGTAAACCTGCTAATCCATGAAATGTAGAGGCAAATGTAGCATTTCAGCATGCAAGCCCTGAATGAACTTGGATAAATAAAGCAGTAGTGGACTCTTTGAATCTGTGGCTGGCTTTATTTAAACACTGATGTTTTAATTATTTAGATAAAGACAACAACTCCCTTGCCCTGTGAAGCTGTAACTTTCCTAAAAGTGTCATGTTTTATATATTCATACCAGATATGCCATTTATAGGGATCAAGAAAAAGTGCACAACTGAAAGAGTGATTTCATTATGTCATTAGCAAAATATTCAAAGTAACTATTTTTCTTATAAAATCTTATCAGATTAATTCCATTCCTTTTGAAATCAATGGCAAAACAGCACTTTGGAAAATTTCCACATACAACACTTAAGAGTGAGAAATACAAACAATTTTTCTAAATAAAAATTCATCTCCTTTCAAAGACATATGAATCCTATCTAACCAATCCTCTGTATTCTTTACAGGTTCCATAATGCCTCCCTATTCAATCTCATATCATTTTACTGAGATAATATTGACTCTATTCTATTCTACAGATACAAATACTTGGGCAAAATAAGGTACCTTAACTGTGCCAGAACTAGAAGAATTAGGGATAAAACTGCTCCTGCTCTATACTTCAGCCCCTGAATTACACATCAATTACAGAAAAGTCATGCAATGCCTACAAAATGCTGATCTGCTGATACTGTTGGAAGGTAAAAGTTTGAATGTATGTACCTTCAACAGCATCACAGGCATAACCATGCTAGTGGCACCATTCATTTCAGGTATAATTAAACTATTTGAGCTGATGACTTTGTTTTCATCTAAGAAATGGGAAAAAACCAAATCCACAGGAAATGAATTGTGGATTTTAGATACAAAATCGTATTTTTAAAGGCACAGACAACTATGTATACATGCTGGCATGAAAATATTGTTACACAATAGGAACATCACACTACAGTGGTGCACAACCAGAGCTGCAGTGAAAGTAAAAGGTGATGAACTCAAAACTGAAGATAAAATCCTTTTTACTCAGCGTGACAAGAATTTACAAGATCAAAATTAATTTAGGCATTTACATAACTATTTTTTATGTAAAAGAATATTCAGAATTATGTACTTGTTCCAAAGTTACAAAATAAATTAAATAATTTGTAGCAATTCTTAATAAAATTTCTCTTTGCTAATATTTAAGATGAGGACTCATAGAAAAAGTGTGAAAAAGCCACAGGACTAAGGATGAATATGAAGGAATAGCACAAGAATGCAATAACAGTATCAGAAAGGCTAAGAAGCAAAACGAGTTTTAAAAGCAACGATTGTAAAAAAAAAAAAGCAACCAAGAAAAGGTTCTATTAATACTTCAAAATTAAGTGAAAAACAAAGGAAAGTCCAGATGCATTACTTCACAAGGGAAAAAGCAAACAACAGATGACTCAGAGAAGGTTGAAGCCTAAGGTAATAAGGTAGACCATGCAATTAACATAGTTTCAGTTTTAACACAGTCTTACCTTGCTAAGCTGGAGTTCCCCCAAGAATAAGACAGCCCATGTCTCCATGGAAAATCTACATAACTGTGAGGTAGCTGTATTGGCAGTCACAAAGTTGGTGTTAAAATAACCTTTATGCTATGGCCATAAAAAGGTCTGGGGAGGAAAAATGAACCGTTACGGTCATTTTACAGGGAATAGTGTGGCATACAGATGTACTTGGGTTTTAGGGGAAAGGATAGGAGTATGACAACAACTTGTGTATCTAAGAAAAGCACTCTCATCTTGAATGATATTGCATCAGTCTTAGAAATGGCCTCTTAGCCAACAGTTAGGGGAAGGAATGAGTGTTCATGAAAACAGCTGCCAATTTGGAGGAGAGAACGGAGCATGAAAAGGGAGAAATTTGGGACACCAACAATCCCATTCTGTCCTGTTTTAGTCTGGCACAGCAGCTTTCAGCTATTTACTGCATTCATTTTTTCTTATAAGATCATCTTCCTCCAAAGAACACAGAAACAGCCTTTCCTTAAGCAGCGCTGATCTCTTCATACATGCTTGCAAACTGCCAACTTCAGCCAAGCCAAGGACGGATTTTAAGAGCTGGATTCTGTTCCTCCTGGATGAACAGAATCAGATGGATGCTGTCTGCAGCTAGATCTGCAGTAACTCACTGTGCCCAACAGGTCTGTAGAGACAGGATTAATTTGAAGACTGTGAGACTGTATCACTGGAAAGAGACAGCATAACTCAATATCCCTAGCATGAAAATGGAGTTATTTACTGTCACTTTACAGAAAATGACTAGAACTTTTTTTCAATTGTACAAGAGCACACTTGAGTTTTAGAAAATATGGGTGCTTTTGTATACTTGAGGCAGATGGATAGCTGCTGTGTCTTAGAAAAACACAGGGCTGCATGTTAGAAAAACAATATCCCATAAGTTAATATTTAAATATTTACGTATCAAATAGGTGACACCAGACACTCTAACATCTTGCACATGTTGTTCGCATTAGATTAAGCTGTTTTGCTTGATGATGGGAATGTGACATTAGGAAATGATAATGAGCCTTTTTGATGAGTCTGACTGCCATCCGGCTAGCATCTCTGGAGCAAGAGTGGCTTCATAAATTGCTCACATCCCCGCCACCCACTCAGCATTTCTGCCATAAGGCTCAAATCTACATTGGTATCATAGAGAGGTGAGAAATCTTACCCAAGAAACACCAACATATAACTGGGTTGAACCAAGAGCTAGTCTAATAGTTACATTTCACTTTCAGTGCTGCTGGGCAGTGCATTCCCGATGGAGTGGTTGCTCTGAACATCCCCAACCACCTTCACCTGAAGGAAGGCAAAGGCTCCATAGTCCTTTGGAAAGACCAAGACTAGTGGCTCTCTCAGTAACAGCATTTAGAAAATCCAAGCCTGCAAGTTGCTTATTATTAAATATAACAATGATATTAATGGTCAGCCATTACAGATGTACCTGAGCCTTTCTAATGATTTCATAACCATGAGGAACAAAATGATTTCTGTTTCCCATGGAGTACATATGTCAGATTTAATGGTCTGAAAGAGAAATAAGAACTGAGCTGTTAAATCCATACTAGCGTTCAGTATCCATGAAAGTCAAAATGTTGTTCATTGCACTTAAACAGAGGGCATTAGATATTTTCAGATCATAATCCGAAACATAATATAATCTTTGCCCAGAAGGCAAAAGGAGTAAACAGAAATATTTCCAGTCATTTCTGTACAAAGTATAGAGAATCACTGCTAAAAGGTGAATCTGCTTAAATCTGTACCCAAATTACTCAAAAGGACAAGGTACTTCAAAGTTGCTGTGAACTGTATTGTTCTTCCATGGACTTACAGACAATTGGGCTCTTATGGATATTTGATTTCTAGAAATAAATTGTTGAAAGCATGGATTTCCTTCTACAATGAGACAGGGAGATGCTGCTGACTGGTATGCTTGAGGAAGAAGATAATTTATTCTTCTCCAATTCACCAGGTGAGGGAAGAGTTGTATCAAAAATAGATTCTGTTCCTGCTTCCTCCTGTCATCTTAGTTCCACAGTCAAGAAAAGGTCTTATAAGGATACAGAGGTGTCCTCCTACTCCTGTGCCACATACATACATTTCAAGGACAGCAACAATCAGGCTGGACGGGAAGGAAGAACTACAGGCAACGATGAATACAAGAGAGGACTCCATCTCTACTACGTGGACTGCAGCAACTTGGAAAAGCAAGCTGAAGGCACGGCAGCAAAACTGCAGAAGTTTTCCTGCCTTTTGTCCAACCCAGAGCCTTTATAAGCTAAGATGGTTGCAATTGTCCCAGGGAGGGTCGGGGAATATCTTGAGAGGGCAATGTAAGTAACTAAACTCAACTCAGCTTTTCTTGCCACCACCTATTATCAGGATAGGACCAGTTAACCCAATTCCAGCCTTAGCCTCAACCACTAACTTTTGCAACAGTAATAAATATTATTTCCCACATTGCTGGAAAGCTTTGCAGCAGCTCTGTCACAACACAAGTAGCAAGAAAGAAACTGGTCTCCAACTTCTTTTAGCCTACACCTTCTCCCTGATGTGGAAATTACATCTATCTGACCTTCCTTCTCACCAGCCTGTCATTTTACACGTTGTTTCTGCATTTCACCCAAATGTTGTCAGATTACTAAAACAAAAAACCAAATCATCACACATATTCCTAAATCCACTCGAAGGCACTAAATGTAACAATGTGATAAAATGGTACCTATTACATTACATTAAAAATCCAAGCACCTAAAAGCATGAAAATGAATAATTAAGAACATGAGTCTGCTGCCCACAGTATAGCCGCATTACACCTATTTCATCATAATGCCATTTACGGTCACACTTTGATTGTTTTTAAAACGTATAATTTTGTTTTCTTGATGTCAGTAGCTAAATGTGTTCTCTGAAAAGAGTGGGATCTGGATGGAAGGTACATAGAAACAGGAAAAAAAAAAAAAGAAACATTACTTGGCTTTTAGAAATAGGTTGTATTGAATATTGCTCCTTGGCTTTTACTGATGTCTAATGGGGAAAGAAAGATATGAGGCACGTCAACTTGAACCGTAACGCAATGGATGTCTAACAGAACCAGAAAAAGTAAGCCCAAAATACAAAGACCATCAAATGCAGGAAGATCATTTAGTCCAGAGATAGGACTGCTATAAAACAGCTGCTCCAGCAAAGACGTTCTCAACTTGCTAACAAATGACCATCCCCACCCCTAAATCACAGCATTTTCCACCAAGTTTCTATTGGCATCGAAGCAGTCAAGCCATGTTTTCAGGAAGGGGGAATGAATCATATGTTATTATTTTACTCCAGGTCATCCAAAATAGAAAACATACTCTGACCTCTGTAATGTAAGGAAGTTGTATTTTGACCAGACCAACCTGAAGTTTTTGCATAAAACCGATATAAAAGAGTTTGAACAAGCATTCATACAAATGTTTACAATGCAACAACATCAGTCATCCTTGCATTCTCTTTCTTTGAACTGACAAGAGGCATTTCATAGAGCTGGATATGGAAAAAACATTTCAAAACAGCATTCACAAGTCTGGATTTTACATTCTCACATGCAGGAATTGGGACCTAATCTGAAACCACGCGCTTTTCCAAGTCCATAAGAACTGTGCCATTCACTTCACCCTTGTTAGAATGTCACCCATGTATCCATTTAACCCAGAGACTGAAATATCGGGGCTGATTTTGCAGGTTTGCCCTTGCACACCCTTTTTGATTTGTTTCTGTTTAAGCAGAACTCCTTGCGGAACTGAGAGCCCGCTCATGTTATTGGAACCATCATCCTGAAGGGAGACAAGCACAGCTTTGAAAGGATTCAGGTAGTATGTGGATAAATACATGAGGGAGCTGAAACCTGAAGATGGATTTCACAAGCTGAAAGAGAATAGATCAAATTGAATTATTCATCCAGCTCCAAACATTGATTAAATCCATAGCTGGTGGCTGAGGGCTCAAGCCAACACAGATTTACAACTGAATGCAATTTAGTACCAGAAATAGTACCATCAGTAGTGTTTGCAGAGCAGGCTGCAGTTTCCCCTTCTCTCATTTTTGAGATACACTCAATTAATATCTCATTATATTGCTTATGGAAGGAATGGGGAGGATGACTTATATTTTTCTAACCTGCAGTTCAGAGACAACAGATGCCTCTTTGCTTTTACCAAAAGAGAATTTTCTATAAAATTGTATTTACTTTTTTTTGTAATAACAGAAGTATATAAATTCAGGAAATAAATATCGAGAGCTGTGTTTTTAAGACAATGTTAACTAATAATCAGTGAATATGGATAGTTTGTTTAAATTCTTGAAGCTGTGATAGGAGCAGGCAGAAGTTACTTTCTGTCTTTAAGTTGGCCACATCTGAATAGTTGCTATTTGCAGCTGCGAAGTATTAGGTCATGGCCATTGTAGGAAGCAAGATATCTGACTTGATCAGCCAATAGTTTAATGTGATACAGAAAGTCATATGTGCCTATCTCCTCTAAAAACCACAGAAATATAAACGTTACACAAGTAGACCTGATAAAATCAGGCTACTTTCATGGTCTATTTCTAATGCACAAGGCAGACTGCTACTGCTGCACCAAGCATAAACTCAATCATATCAAATGGTTCTTGAAAGATACAGCTTGTTGTTTATGTTCTGCCTATCAAGAGTTTTGTTAAGAGAAGCCAGGTACTGATGAAATGTCATGGCTTTGCAGGCTCCCTTTTTTCTGACGACTATTTCTTCCGAAGTCTAGTTTGTCAAACCAGAGGAGTAAGAGGCAGCAGAATGCCCTGCAAAGTGCTATGATTTCTGTACCAGCAGAGTGTATGCATGTATGTAATTCAAACTGAAATGACATTTGGTGTGCCACACGCTTTCCTGTGTTGTTGAGGGCACAAAATAAACCAACGGGAGGTGTATTTGTTTTGCTTTTTTCAACACAGAAAATAGAAAATGTCAGACTTGACTTGTGCATACAGCTTTCCAAAGGATAAGATTCTTTAGGTCGGTTCTCCTCCTATTTACATATGTTTTTCTATTGGCAGAATTATATTTGCTCGAATGGAATCACTCTTGATTTACTCAAGTGTGAGAGCAAAACAATCTGATTCCTCTGTCTGTTCCAAATCAGCATTATTGTGATACTTTCAATTCTTCCAACATTTTTATGATTTTCAGAAAATATCCTGGTCTTCAAAAAATTGGTCTTCTTTAATCTGTTTTATTTTGGTCAAGTTCCAAGCTTCATGTAATTTGCGTTGCTAATATTACCTCATTTCAAAATAAGGCTTTCTACATTTTTTCAGCTCATAACCTTCCCTAATATAATCACTATAATTGTACTTTAGCAAGAACACTTGAATGGTTGAGAAAAATATCTTATTAAATCTGTGATAAAGTAGGGACTGAGCAATTATATGCTGGAAGAGGAAAAAAAATCACCAGCAACTGCACATTACAAAGGTTGCAAAGTGCCTTGATGAGCTGACTGTGGCTCTCTGATTGATGAACAGCAGTAGATATGCATAAAAGAGTGTGGGTGCCTTGAGCATGTCTCTGCCTTCAGTGAAATCAGAGAAGAGGGAAAACAAAGTGCTTTACAGAAACCCGCCCTCTTGCCTGGACTGATAAGCATACAGAATAAATAATATACATTAAACATAAGAGGAGTGCAGAGAGTATATGTCCTCATATATACTATGTTTCAGCATATTCATCCAAATTAATCTCCCATGCTGTTTCTGTGGAGCTATTTAACACAAGACAAATGTGGCTCACTATTGACTTGTATGCTGATCTGAACCAAATCAGTGACAATAGCTGTGTGAAAGCCTAGGACTGAGATCCAGTCCCTTAATCACTCATGGAGAAGTGGCACAGTTTCAGGTGAAAGGGTATCCAGCCACCCTGCCAGAAGTGAGCAGGGAGATTACTACAAGTAGCAGAAAAAGTGTAGTCCCAATGACAGAAGACATCGACAATGGGAAACGCTTTCTCTGCAGCTATACGCTCTTTGCAGAGGCAAGTACTCCACCTATTTCCTAGACTCAATGGGACAACCAGACGTTAAGTCCACACAACTTCACAGCTGCCACAAATGTGGAAAAACCTTCATCATAAGAATTCGTCAGGAAAGGAGAGCTGTGAGAATTTGCAGAACACAAGAATCACAGTAAAACATTCCTCTCTCTTTGTAATATCTGTGCACACTGGTGCCCACACTGCAAAATACTCCCCAAGAGCATCCCCTAGAAACAGCATTAGTATCTGCAGTTCCTAGTAGAGTACCCCAGTCTTTGCAGCTAGTGTTTTTACAGGCTACATGGCAAATATGAATACAAACTTGGCCCAGTATAAGAAGGAGATGTGAAAAACAACAGCATAGAAGAACTAGTTTTTAAGGTTTAGGGAAATAAAATGTTATAAAATTTTGGAGGGGGATGGGCTTTTGTTTGGTTGGTTTTTTGTTTTGGGAATGAGTAAAATCAGATGATGGAGAATTGATATTTGAACTCTTTCGTGTTAAACTTTCTTTAAATGTACTCACTGATTTCTTACCTACGTTCTGCTGTGTTTCATAGAAATCTCATGCCAATATTATTCATCTGTAGTGGGCTACATTTTACCCACTGCTATAGCAACAATTCCCCCAGTTCTCTCTCCTCCAATAATTTCTAGAAGGAATCATAATTTTCAGCAACACATAGTTGTTTTCTATAGTTACAACTTATGGGTCATGACTAATTACATGCTGCATCAATGGCAAAACTCCACTGACTGGAACACAAGGTACCAATACTGAGTTCCCTGCAAAAAAATTCCACATTTGTGTTGGGAAAGAAATAATCAAGTCCAGTGTCTGTAGCTAAGGCAATACTACTCCTTGCTACTATATCACACAGAAATTCCTACTAAATCATTCCTGTAGCTTAAAATTTAAACTCTATGGTGACTCAAGGAAATGGAGGATAAAATTTTCACACCTGTTACATGTCAGCAATGGAAGACCTATTCCTGCCAGGTTTTTGATCAATATCTTTCAACTACTGTGTCCTTCTGAAATTATAAATAAATCCCTGTGAAAAAAACCCATCGTATACCGGTTCTTTTAGATTTTACTGTTTGCAAAGCTGTATATCACATTCATTTCTTTTTAGCCCCAAGTTGTTTCAGTGTTTAATTGTGATCTGACCCAGATATCCCAAAACCTAAAACTAGCTGCTTTTATCAAGGCATGGTCATTAAGAAGCATTGCACCAAAATAAACAGCATGCTTTCAGTTGCATCCTGCCTTAAAACTCAAGAGCCTGAGCAACTTCTAGACCATCACAATTTAGTGGACAACTCTTGTTCTCTTGCACTCTCCACTCCTGTTTCCCTCCATGTGACCTTGCAGATGTTCCCACAGAAAGTTATCCTAAAACAAGTCAATTATCATCTGGGAACTTATATCTGGAACATGGCCCTTTTGTGCATGGATACAGTTCAAGGAGGAGATCAGCACACTGTAGTGCAGCCCTGTAATCTAAGAAGCTCTTCCGTTTGCAATGAGATCAAAGGTATCTTGGCTTCGGCATTTAGAAATCTAGATACTGATTAAAATTCTGGAATATGCTGACAACAGCTGCTTTAAACAGAAGTTACCAGATGGTAATATTTGTGTGGGTACCACGTCATCTGGCAAGGAACAAGCTAATGATGTACAAAATGCTTTGATGCACAGCCTTCAAGCAGTAAACTTAAAGTGATATGAGGCTTCATACAAGGACTCAACTACCCTGCTTTGCAATTATGTGTGATACAAATAATTTTACCAATACAAGTGTACAGGTAAGAAGACACAAAGTTATTTCGCACATAAGTGTTGTTGGGATTGAAATGAGTATCATCCCTCAAAATGACTAATATTTGTGAACTTCTGCATACATTTGCAGAAAGCCATAGATCACATTTTAGATGTATTGCAGTTAGGATGGTGGGTGTTTGGAATATAAAAATCCAGCAGTCATATGGAGATTAGAGCACAGGCCTCTTTCAGTCATATTTTGGAATTGGAACACGATGACAGTCTAAAAGCCAAGATCCAACTAAGCCTGTCAAGTTTAAGGAAAACCACCGGAAAACTCAGGAAATATTCTTCATATGGGTATATCATCAGCACAAACAAGACTAGAGCTATTCCCTGCAAAGAACAACTTTGTATTTCAAGGCAGCTAATTTCAGAGCCATCTGCTGTATGTATATGCATAAGAGGCTCTGATTAAACTGCTTTGGTGTGAATGATATTGTTGATAACAGAAAAATGACAGAAACAGTAAGAGGATTTCTTGCACTGGTCTTACAAGGATGTGTGAAGACTCCGAAGACTCAAAGCATCATCAATATCCTGTTTTGTTATTTACTGAAGAAATCCACAGAGCATTGTTCATGCAGAAATAAAAGTTGCAGTATCTATTAAACTGTGTGCTACTTCAAGAAATACATGGTTGTGGTCTGCCTTTCCACTCTTACTCTAGACTTCACACACCATATTTGTAACCAACCTGGCCATGCAAAATGCAAAACTAAAAATAGACCTCCACGTGCACCTTGATTTCCCTTTTTCATTTGACCGTTGAGCACTTGCACTACAAAAATAGGAACCTATTTAAAGTATATACTTTTACAGATCAGGGCTCAGTTGGAATCTCCCTGAAAATCATGTCGAACAGGTACCCTGCTGATTTAAATTGCAGTGTTGAAACCTTTATCAAAGAACACATAATAAAGCTGAGTGATTAGTTCAACATTTTTGTGTGCTGGAAAGCTCACTGAATTTGGTTTTTTTGTTTTACTGAAAAGTAAGTGTAGCAGGCTTGCTTTGAATTAAGTACTTTATTTCTCATAAAATACATTTTTCATAAAATAAGAGAAGTCTGCTGACAAATACCAGATAACCAAAGCTTGACCAAGGCCAGATAAATTATGTTCATGAATATATATCTCTATAAAGCACAAATATATTACTCATTAGTATTGCTGCTTCTCTTAGGAAAGAGTCCCTTCAGTATGTATATGCTAAACAATCAGCTGTTTAAAATAAACTAGAGCAAAATTCACTATAGATGGTCTAAGTCAGTTACTGGTCTGTGACTCTGGTGACCATCCTTTTTTCCTCTATCTTGCTATTTAGGACTTCTGAGAAAGAAATTAGAGTGATAATTGTTGTCCCTAGAAATTTAAGACAGAATAATCACATCAAATCATATCAACTTATTTATGTATTTTTTTATTTGTTCTGTTGGACCATTTCTCCGGGACAACTATTATATTCAATATCCTCAGTATATTAGCATCCTGCAGTAATGTATTTAAGTTGGGCATGTTTATTATATTTATTAACCAAAGGACAAAAATAACAGAATGAAATGTAATAGAACACATACATCTTGTGTGTAGTTAGCAAGCAATATATTTAATTGTTTCTCCTTCATGTTTGTTGATTTAAATGAAAGTCAACAACAGATTCTAAATTCAATAGAATTTACTTAGTGCAGATCTAATTCTGTTCCAGGGGTCTGAGCAACCCTGAACTTTAAGTACTACTGTAGCCCTAGAAGTTTCTGCAGCAACAGTGCGGAATTCCCACTGGAATGCATCTGTACATCTGCACTGGGGAAGAGAGAAGTGTCCTACACAGCCTTGTGTCCATCAGCAAGAATACGGTCACATAATGTCCTGCCTACCTGTTGTACGTGGCACTGACACATGAAGAAACCCGGCCCATGTACTCCCTTCATTTTCCCAACACCTGAAGTGTCAGAGAAGCTCTTGTGCAAGAGTGAAAAGCCAGAGTGCAACTATGCTATCTGGAATGAGCTGGGGGACTAGGCAAAAGGAAGTGCGAGCTACAGCTTGCCCAGAGTGCCAATGGCAGAAGGCCAGGGGCTCAGCAGCAGCTGAGGCAACAAGTGCCTGAGGTCACCATCACTGTCCACCACTCCTGATGTGAAGCTAGCAGGTCAAGGACGTGAAAGAGTGGCACATGGCACAGCCTATTCCCATACGCAGAGGGGAAAGGGTGCAGCTCCCGAAAACTTCCACATCCACCCAAACTAAAGGTCCAGCCAGCTCAGTACCTATCTTTGAGAATGGACACAAGTATGTACATGGAACAGAGTACAAGAACAGGGTAAGCAAAAATCATCTCTCTTGGCAGACCCTCACAGATCTATCACAATATAATTACCTCGTTTTAAATGGATGAGTTGTCACTGTTTTACCCTGACTTATTCCATCAACACTTCTACTTTCCCCAGAGATGGGTTTAAGCCACAAATTTCACATGCAGCTCTAAATTCCCCTGAATTTTCAGATGAAGAGATATGCCAGGAATTTTAAATTTATTTTCCCGTAGCTGGGAAATTATTCTTACAAAACAATAGTTCTCTCCTGTCCAAATACAGTAAGTGAGCACACGTTTTATTCTCCTAAACTGTGTGCAATTGTACAATGAAGCTGTTCCTATGCCATTTATTTCTCCTGATTTCACTTTGATCACATCACGTACTGAAGTATTCATCTGACAGAACAACTGGCTTTCTCTTTAAATAGCGGATGAAGAGTGATGAAAGTAAAGAAAATGTGCGTCTGACACGATGCTGGAATTTAGATACATGATAATATATCTAAAATGCTGAAGGATCTTAGGGCCTGAGGAGCTTTTTTGTCTCCTGAATTATCATAGGACTTTTTTGAATGTTACATGGAACTGGGGTTGGAGACAACACAAAAAGTCATTTAGACCAGGCATTGCAGTCTTCAAATAAAATGTAGATGAAAATTGTAGAAACTCCGGAGGTCATCCTACTGTCATTAAAACAAATTGCAAAACTGTTGCAAGACAGAGGGAGTAGGAGCCAGCTATCTGATAAGTTATTAAATACTGAGCCCTCTTTAAAAGTATGCAATTTCTTTGATACTCAATCTTTAAAGCAATTTGTCATACACTATCTAGTTAACGTTCATAATATAAGTATTGTTTCTACATTTTGAAAATAGGGTAACTTGGGGTAATTTAGCGATCCTCTAGCAAAAGTGGGGTAACTGTGCCTCAGGAGCTGCCTCATTCTTTCTGGCTCTGAGTAAATGTCAGTATCAGGATTTAAAAACAGAATTTCTTGGCTCCTCTTCTCAGGACAATATCCAAAACGCTATCTCACTTTCTATGCTGCATGAAAACAGAATTAAAATAACACCAGTATCTTCCACCTTGTACTATGTATATCCCTTAATTTTAAAAATATTTCATGTACCTCTATCCAAGCTCAAAGAAAAGCGCCTATGATCTCAATCAGAAAGTACCAAGGATAGTACTCCTCAAGGTCACACCCTCGCTAGCTTTATTACACCTGCACTACGCTGCCTGCTAAAATAGTTACCCTATAGGCTAACTTCTGGAGAAATTCCTGCTTTTGCAGATCTATTGTTGTTAGCATGCAACAATATCAAAGCCATATAAGGCTTGCCAACATTTTGATCATCTCTTTACACCCTGTGGGCAGACAACAAGTACAATTAATGCAACTCAATCCCTTAAGTCAAAACTGCTGAGATCCAAGACTTTCATATTTTTCTAATAGCGAATCCATCTTTAACCCACAGCACTGGAGCATGAATTGAATATAGAGTAGGCATAATGCCTTAGCAAATATCCTAGATTAACATTTCAATTACTTTTACTACCTTAATAACAAAGAAAAATTAATAAAATAACTGCAGGATTAAGCAGTTACTGTCTAATGTTTCCAGTCTTATTATGATTTGTTCAAACCCATTACAGGTACTTACATATCCCAGTTCTCAGAGAAGAAAAATGCAACCCATTTTTGTTCAAAGATAACATAACAGGAAGCATTCCTAGTGATGCACAGGTCCTAACAAAACCATCAGCTGGATAGAACAGAGGCAATGTGCTCCTTAAAGACATTTAGCAAATGGAATTTTCATGTCAATCAGGACCTGCCATTTTTAAGTGACCCCTCCTGACCCTCTGCAAGAATGGGCAAATGGTGTTAGATGTTTCCTAGGTTTTTTGACACAAATGTCTACAGGTAAACGTAACCATGCTAAGCATATTTCTTTTAACAGACTAATATAAAAATATGATCCTCATTTATTTTATAAAGATGCTCATAGGGTTTTTCATTTTGCTTATCTCTGTTATCAAGTACAAACTCAACTTCAGCATGAAGCTACCATGACCAATTAAGATAATGACAACAGCCTCCTTTAAATTACTTGTTTCCTGCTCTGTTTACACCAGTAAATTGCATTAAAATGTGTCTTTCAAGTTGGGGTATTCCACGTCTTGTTAAAAGCCCCTGACTCTAATAATTTTATCCGCTTCAAGATCCCTTTATAGCTTCCTGTGTAGGTAAGCAGGGTTTAGCACAAATGAGAGCCCCACTCCAAATATAGACAGTTGTGTTTAGCACTGTGTTTGTTACCACATTAATTTCCTGCATTCCTGTTCCAACATGAATGTCATTTCCCAGTGCAGAGAAGCCTCAGTTGTAGACAGTTTACAGAGATCAGCCTCAGGCCACTAATACTCTGGAACAGAAATGTTATTCTTTCCTTGGAGACCCATGCCATCTCTGGAATGAAGGCTGATTTGTCAGCGTACAAACGAGGATGCTAAGCGTACTTCTTGGAGCAGGCATTCCTGAAATTTTCCCAGGGATGGGAAAGATTATTCTTTCTGTGGTATCAGTACTAGAATTACATATTTTCAGAAGCAAGGGAATGACTTTGGGGAGTGACAATTCTTCTCCTTTACTTCCCACTACCACCAAGCAATTCCAGACCTTTTCCCTTGCTATTGGCAGGCTGATCACTCTCTTTATCTCCCTATTTAAAATTGTGTAAAATTTAAAAAGTGTGAAAAAGTTTTATCACTGCTCAGTTTTATCACTGCTCAGTTTTATCACTGCTGGGGAAGAGTGGTTGTACAGGGGGTAGGGAAGGGAACACGAAGGAAGGAAAAAGGTGTGTGGGTAGGTTTGGTTTTGGTTCCCTATCTGTGCAATAGTCCATAAAGATTCATGCCACAGCAGCATCTCATAGCACATATTGCCTCATGTAGAGTTAAATCATTTTTTAATTTGGAAACTTAACAATCAGCAAGAATGCTAGCTGGCAGTACACAGCAGCTCCTTCATCCAAGGAAGGATTCACATCTCCAAGAAGGACATATTCCTTCTGCTGTCAGTGAGCCATTTTCTACTTTGTGCCAAAGAGTCTGCCGAAGGTCTGTCAGTCAAGACAAAACACATAGATTCAAAAACATGGTGTACACTTGGCCATGCCATTCCCCACAGTCAGCTACAGATCTGAGGAAAAAACATATAGCATCTGTGGAGGATATGGGAGAAAAGGTGATCTCCAGTTCACCAGTGTGTGTGAACAGGTAGGAGAGATGTATCGCTTCTACTATCCTGAATGCATCTCACCCCCACACCCATGTTCACACACACCCATACAAACCAGCGCTGAAACCCCCAACACAACATGCTGCACCGCATCGTTTACACGTTCATTCAGGACATGCCAAGAATGACGCCTACCCATCCTCCCTGTACAGCATCACATGTGGGACTGTCCCTCTCTCACACTGCCATTGTTACAGTTCTGGCCTTTCCTAAGCTGTCCTGCTTTTCTCATTCCCTCTGCAGCTACCATCGTATCATTGCAATTGCCCTAGGGCAGCCATTCTTACCTTCACATCTTGCACCAGGGTCTTCACCAGCAGCAGCTGACATAGCTCATGTGACTCATGATCATAAGCCATGTATATCGTATGTAGCGCTGGTTTGGTTGGGAAGAAGCTTTACTTGGAAACAGAAGAGTGAAGAGACAAACATGGCTGTACCATTCATCTCTCAGATATGTCTGGAGGTACATGTTGCTGCAACAGATTTACAAGTAAACCAACTTTTTTTTTTTTAATTTGTTTTTAGTGCTCTGGGTTATTTTTGGCCAAGAATGTTATTCTTTGAGTGTCTGAGTTCCTCTGGAGGCTTCTTCTTCCTGTGAACCATGGACTGGTTCACTGAGCAGCCTCCAAGTCCTGTGTGGTAAGCTATCAGTTCCAAGAAGAATGAGTCAAGTGTTTGCCCACATGAAATTCATTCCCTGTTATTTTAGGAAGAGGCAGAGGGGCTCATAACTCATTCTCATCACTGCTGGGAAGCAATCACCAGGTCTCTTGCACAATGCAGTGAACAGGGCTTTCATAGTGATTTAGGCAACATAATGTTACAGCCAAGGTAACACATGACATGGTAATGCCATGGAATATGCCCTTGTAACACAAATCAAATACTTCAAATTATATCCCTGCACTTCACTTCAACAGGGATCATCCATCTGCATCCAGGTTGAGATTTGCTGAAAATATTATTAAATCAATTCTGCTAATTATTTTTAAACTAGTTAATTAAATAATTGCATTACTGAAAATGACAGTAATAATTTGAGTTGCTGTCAATACCATGAATTAAACCCCACAGATGTCCATCAACATATATGCTGGTCACTTTTCCTTTGGATGTGAAGGGTTTGGAATCCCTGGGTCATGGGTTTCATTTTGGAAAGGCGAAGCTCAATCTGCAAACCCGTATTTAATCTTGCCCTTCTCTAAAAAAGACTGAATCTATGTTAATACTTCCTTTAGCTGTGCAGATGTATCTTCTGCAATGAACACAGAAAAGCAATACTCAGTAGGGTCTCAGGTGAAGATGTTAAGTCCTCCACTCCAAGCCCAGCTTGACACAGGGCCTAAAGATAATCTCCTTTATCAGACTGCAAATTTGTATCTATCTTGAGTGCCACTGCAGAGACTAAATTACTGCAGTGGTCCATATGGCTGGTGGATGGGTTCATCCAGGCTGAGCTACTTTATAACTGCAATGCCTAATTAGCTTCAGGACTTGTAGAATCCACCAGCCCTGTTTATGAAGTCCATAGCATGAGTAAAGGTACTGATGGTGTACCCCCAAACAGGGCTTAGAGAACAGATTTCTTGCACCAACTCCCAAATCCTGCCTTCTCTTACAGAGCTGCATTCAGACATGTAGTTTCCTGTGAAGGATCGAGGGACAGTGTCTGCTCTACAGACACATAACGAAACAGTAAATAGCACAGAATACAGTGCCATATAAAAAGAGAGTGGCAAGTGGTCACTGTAGCTGAGATTGAGGTTAAATTTATTTCTAAAGCTTTTCTGTCAACAAGCTATTTAAGGCTTGCCTCTATATTTTTATCCTTCCTGCTGGTTTGAGTTTCTGGATCATTACTGCAAATTAATGATAAATATATTAGCAAGATAGACTTCCTTCCAGTGGTTGGAAACATGTATTTTAGAAACATGTTCCTCTACCAGTTTATTGCAGCCAGAAATTAAAGGTTTCCAAGAATCAAATCAGGCTATTTATATATTAGATGAGAAACACAAAGGATAGATTTTACTTGTAAAATTTCAGCAACAACAAGAGTAACATAACTGTGCCATTAAGATGTACTCTGGAGATAAATGAGCAGATGTAAGTACATTTATAAGTACCGTCAGTTTAGCTTGGTTATGAATGAGAATGCAGATTTCGTGTGTTACGTATAAAAAAGAAGATAATGGAAATAATCTCAACAGCAGCTTAATTCTGCAGTCTTTATGGTATGCTTGAACTTGCAAGATGCACAATCTCCACTAATGCTCACAGGGTAGTATCCGCATTGGCAGTTGGTATGTTCTCTCAAGAAGTAAAGCTTGTGCTTTAGAGAGCCCCTTCAGAGAATGGTCTACTTCCTAAGTGATAGTCGTATGTGGCAACCACAGACAATAATATTTTAAAATTCCTGTACTATAAGTAGCTTTCACCTAATAGTTTGAATCTCACACTGATTCAAATGGGATCCTTCGCTAATGCAACCACTTCACAATGTTAAGAGGTATGTTGGTTAAACTCATGTGACTGCAGCTTCCTGGAAAAAAAATTTAGAATAGCAAAGGCACAGAAAACTGCAGAGAAAACTCCAAACACATTACGGTACACTCAGCTTATAACAATATCACACAGAGAGAAAGAAAGCAGAGGACCAAAGGATAACATGAATTAGTACAAAAATCGCTCAGATACATTAAGATTGCCAAAGGTTGGGAGTATTCAGTTATTTCTGATATTTATACTTCTGAAAATTAGGCTCTAAAGCCTCTAAGGAGTTCTTGCAGCACAACTACATTTGAAGTCTTAGTCTTGATGTTTGTTTTTACTCCAGCATTGTCTGCTATGGTTGGGCTAGCCCTATACACCAAGATGGTGACAAAAGAGTGTAAGTAGTAAGACAGCTAGAGAAGCTCTTTAGACCTCTTCCCTTTCAGTGATTTAGTAAGAGGGAGACTGTCATAGATTGGTTTAGGTTTTAAAATGGAACGGCATCTCACTTTTGCCTCCCTTACAAATTATTTTGGATGTACCATATGCAAGTAGGGAAAAATTCCTGGTGTTGATCTGCTTGTGCTTTTAAGATCAAGGAGGGGGGGGGCGGGAAGTGGAGGGGAGGGGGGAGAGAGAGAGAGGAAGGAAAGGAGGGAGGGAAGGAGGGATAGAAGGGAGGAGAGAGAGAAAGAAAGGGCAAGCTGGTTAATGTTTTTCTTTTGGCTTGTTTGTATGAGTCACTCCACTAAGTATTTGCATTAGCAGGTCTCCTGCTGCTGCTAGATCATTCAACTGTTTGTTTAGTTGCTGTGCCTCTTGAAAAGTCCAACAACACTGAATTTTTATACATCTTCTTCGTATTTTACTGACTAATTAAATCTTTAAGAACTAAGTAACTTCCCATCACTGTGGTCCCTACAGCAGTAGAAGTCCCCCCAAACTCAGTGCTATTACTCACTTGAGTAAAGGCTACAGAACCAGACTGATATTTATTGTTGCTTCTTCATATGTTGTCTCCTGACCAAGTTGTATTAGAAAAAGTGAAAATAACAACATAACTGAAGTTTCACAATAATCAAGTTTAAGGTTCAAAGCTTTTTATTCCCACTTGTGAATTGAAATAAAAAGTTGCTTAATCTTGAGCTACATTTGCAAACCTAAACTTGGTTTATATATGCATATACCAAAAGTATATATATACCCAAAGTATAACTTTGATCAAATCACTTTGAAAGAGTTGTATTTCTCTCTTCAGGTAAGAGACTAATATTGCTCAGAAACATATCAAATCAGAAACTACATATGCACTGAGACTGACATTGCCTTATTCCTGCAGAAATAGGTCATCAAAAAAATCTTGCTACTGAGTTAAACAAGAGTAGGGCTGTAAGCAAAACTCTATCACAGCCAGCATGAAAAGAAGCTGCTAAGTCTAAGGAAAGCAAAGAAAAGAAAGAAAGAACAACAGACAGCTTTTTCTGTCTTTATAAGGATAACCAGCAATTTTCTGTTTGACCTCCTTTATCGCTTGCTTATTTTTCAACATTCTGAAATTCTTTAACAGCTTGCTTTCAACAAACCTTTTTTTCCCCCTTTTCAAGAGTGCCAGCATAAGAAATGTTAATTAAATGCAAGCTAGAAACCTGCCCATTAGATTAAAAGGAAATAAAAGCATCAGAACTTACCTGTTCACAGAGAAGGATGGTTCAGACAAGAGATCCACTCTATGTGAGAGACTGGGTCCCAAGAGGAGCATTTGTAAAGGAAGCTCTTCAAAATAGCTCTATATCTTCTGCATAAGGTGTTTGTTTTGTCTTTCCTTCTATTCAATCAAAACAATGACTGATAGGAGAAAAGTGGGTGTTTAAAAGATGTAAAAGCCTTATCCTGGTTCTGAAAGAATCAGCACATTAAGAGCAACTTTTCTTGATTGCAGACTTATGATCTACGCAACTTTCTCTTAAGCACAGTTCAACCCCAAATAGCGACTGCGTATAAATGGTATCTTCTTACTTATTACATCTGTTCCCTGTGTGAATTCGGAGATGTGTGTGCTGACTTCAGTAACAAAAATACTTTTTTTTAACTTACTTGTTATTCTTGCTGCACCAACATAACCGAGGGAGTATGAGCTATAGCTCTTGTCTGTCATCATCAGAACTATGGGATAATTAAAGGACTAGTCAGTTATTTGTATGCAAATTAACTGCCTAGGTGAAATTTAGAGCATAGCTTGCCCTTCAGAACATTTGTTACCTGTAGTGATCTGCTAGAAGACATGAAGCTAGAAGATAAAAATGTTTAGTTGTCTGATTTAATCTGAAGACTTTTAGGGAAAGAAAGTCTTCCACTTGCCACCTGGGCATATTTTATTTCGAAGTTGCTGGAAACATTAAACACAATTTTCTAAAGCTGCAAGTTTAAGCCCCCTCCTGTATAACTGTTGCTTTATTCTAGATACATTCTTGCTCTATATGCTGCTTAGGCTCAAGACAGACATTAGAGAGGGGATGTCACTAGGATGACTCTGGAACAGCAGTGTCACTCTCCACTTGAAACTTAGAGCAAGACACTGCTACAGCTTGCGTTCTGCAACTTATACTATTTTCCAGAGCATGGTATTGATGTTTAAATCTCTTTAACTATACACAAGGAGCACCAATGTTCTACTCAGAATGCCCTTCCTCATCTCTTGCTCTACAGCAGGTGAAACTACGTAAAAGAAAGATGTTCCTCTGCAGTAGCTAGAGCACAATGAGTAAGAGTGTACAATAACTACCAGTTAATTAAAATATTCCTTCAGGTGAAGTGCTAAGACACTATCTGGGCTCTGAAAAGGCTAGATTTAATCCCTGCTAATAATCCTGTGAAGGACTTGTTTCAAAATTACATGAGCCTATGCAGTTGCTTGGCCTATGGTATTTGAACCTTTTTGCCTGATACTGTGGCCTGTAATTCTTCCACCGTGGGTTCTTTGGTTCCAGTTTTGCTCTGTGACAGAACTTCTTAACAGCTTCTTTTGGAGCTGCGTAATCTGAAAGGCAGGAGACACAGAGGTCTGGATAAACACATTTTTAAAGAACTGACGAAAATATCTGGGTAGTGCTCACATGAAATCTAATTTATCCTCTGGTCACTTAATGCAGATAATGGATGCCAGTGATGGAATGTGCATGCCCTGGGCTATATGCTGGTTCATTACGCACATGCGGCTCCCTATAAGTTTAATGTGAATTTAACATACCAAGGAAAGGGAAGACATACCCTTCAGGGTGAATGCACATTCTCAAAAAAAGCTAATGAACTCCTACAAGAATGTCTGTTTCTAAGACAATGCTAAAGATTGGATATTGATAACTAAGCACTTTTATGACTGATGCGTGCTTCAATTGTTCGTCTCGATCAACAGCATGTTATTAATGGCACTGAAATATGTTTTTCTGCCCACTCTCCACCCATCCAATATCACCCTTAACATTAATCATGTGGGGAGCACCACTGCTTCCGAGATCTTATTTTTTATAACACCTTCAAAGAGACGCGCAGTTAGGAAGCGCTCAGAGGCACGCTCCCAGTAGGCCGCGCTGACAGCCGACATGGCCCTTCTGGTCGCTTCTGCCTTTCTTCCACCTCAGACCCTGGGTCTGTGGCCTGCCCCAGGCGGGCACACGGCCGTCCTTAGCAGCCCCAACCCCACACTGAAGCTCTAAGCGTTTCATCCGATGAGCCGACACGTTTTATCGCTCACCCGTTGCTACCCGTGTTTCTGAAAGCGCTCGGGTGACGCGCTGGCTCCCCGGCTGCACCCCGCATACGCTTCGCCAGCCTTTGCTGCCGAGATCCAGGCTCGGCTCTAAAAATAAGACGGGAGAGCTATAAATAGGAGCCGCTTAAGGCGGTTTCAAAATGCCCCGTCAACGCCGCTGCTTCGGAGGGGAGAGCGCCTTCAGGAGGCGCCCCGAGGGGAGGGGAGGGGAGGCGAGGCGAGGCGAGGCGAGGCGAGGCGAGGCAGGCGAGGCAGGCTGGGTGGGCGGAGATGGCCGCGGGGCAGCGAGCCCACGGAGGGCGGCCGGCGCTAGCGGGCAGGGCAGGGCAGGGCAGGGGGAGCGGCGGCCGGGCTCGGCCCGGCCCGACCGCGGGGCTCCTCCCCGGGCAGCCGCGGTTGCCAGGCGGATCCCCGCGGGCCGGCAGCTGCTGCCGTGCGGCTCTCGGGCCGCGGGACCTCGGCGGGCTCCCTTCCTCCTCCCCTCCCTCCGCCTGCGAGGTAACGCGGCACCCGCGGGCAGGGGCCCGGGCCGCGGGTGCCCCCGGGGTGCGCGGGAGGGAGCGCCGGCCTCGCCGGGGGCCGTGAGGGGACGGGAGGCCTCCCCGAGGCTGTGGGGAGCGCAGCGGGCAGCTCAGGGGGCTAGGAGCCAAGCTCTTCTCGGCGGTGCCCAGTGACAGGACCAGCGGCCATGGGCACAAACTGGAACACAGGGGGGTCTCTCTGAACGTGGGGAATCGCTTTTTCCTGCGAAGGGACAGAGCACTGGCACAGGTTGCACAGTGGAGTCTCCGTCCTTGGAGACATTCAAAAGCCATCTGGACATGGCCCTGGGCAACCAGCTCTGGGTGGCCCTGCTTGAGCAGGGGGGTTGGACCAGCTGACCTCCAGAGTTCCCTTCCCACCTCAGCCGCTCTGTGAAATCCTGGAGGGCCTCGCTCAGAAGTACCAGAGCTGAGGATCCTCCCTTGCTTAAGACTTCCAGGACTGCGCTTAAATTTAATGAGAGCTTTATAGTCCGCTGTTGCTGCTGCTGCTTATGGCTGTATGGTGGAGAAGGTCTCTTAGGGCAAACTTTGATTGCAGCTAGCAGGCCTCCAGTAGAGAGCTGCCTGTGCCTTAAGAGAGCAAGCAGCAGGGAGTTACATTTAATACCTCCTCCTTTCAGTTCTGACGTTCTTTCAGCAAGTAACAGCAGGGCTCCCCTACTATGCTGTATGATCTTGCTCTGTTAACTAATTTCCCCTTGTAACAGGAATGCTCTCGCTTGCACAATGAAAAAAGAAAAATCATGTGCCTGTAAAGCCTGGTAGTTTAATGGTGCCGTAGTTTTAAACAACGTTGTTTTGTCCTACTGAATGCTCTTCTTGTGTTCTTGCATCATTTGAGAAGATAAGAAAAAGCAAAGAAACAAAAATCAGAAAACTGTCCCACTTCACTATAGGTCATTTGTTTACTGAGAAGAAGAGCTGGGTCTCCATGATGAAGACAGCCAGTGTTTTGCTGCAGTAGCATAGCCAGTAGTCTATTGCAAATGTTCCTGCATCTGAAGATACTCAGTCCCGCTTCAGAGAGATTCATTGTAATTAGGTACATTTTTTTTTGTCGAACTGCTAGCAGAAAATGGCTTTTTTCAGAAAATGGAAAGTTTAATTGCAATAGTCCAGTTTTGCTACACATTTTGGAGGGTTCATTTTATGAAGTCTTTAGCTACCAACAAAGTCTTTTTCAGCCAAGCGCTGATGGTATTTGAAGAAACTCGTTGAGCACATAGTTTTTGAATACAAGACAGAGGTGTGGCCTCTCTGTTGCTCTCACAAACACACACATACCTGCCCATGTTTATTCATACCTTCTGCTTGAAAACACCCATGAGCTTCTAGAGGATCAAATTGTGACCTTGTTGAAGTCAATATCAACATCATTATGGACTTCAGTGGGGGCCGGAGCTGGAAGCAAATTTACAATGGTGATTGAAAAGCAAAAGTAAAATGTACTTGCCTATTACAGTCATTATACATTTGTTAAGTATTTTACTGGGCCAATTTTGTAAAGGATAAAAAGGGAAAACAGATTTTACAGGGTTTTTTTCCTACCTTTCTTTTTTTAATGAAATACAAAAAAATGAAAATATGCAAAAAGGTGTCCTGATGATTTATTGACTAACATAATATGAAAAATATCAAGAAACTGTAACAAAATAAAAAAGTTCCCATCTAAATTAATGAAATGGTTACATAGCTGAGGTACATAGCTGAGGTTATAGAAACATGCTCATTCATGTACGAAGAGCTGTCGGTTCCCCAAAAATGTGAAGGCCTAAGATCTTTTCTAAGAAACACCAAGGAATATAAAGGTGCAGGTAGGTAAATAAAGACTTAAAGATCTGGCTGGTGCTGGCAGCCTGATCCATTAAGATAATGAGAAAGTCTAGGCTCTTTTAGTTACTTACAACTGGCTGGCCCCATTCTGCATGTGATGTCAATTCTTACTGAAAGCTTTTATGCCTGTCACTCAGGAAAGAAGCGTTATAATATCATTATTTTCATCCTGCAATATCTGATTAGTCAAGCCAAAAACACACAAGCATATGATGCTAACTTTACAACTTATAATTCTCCCAAAAACTTGTTGGTCTCAACCTTGGCTGAGTTTATCATTAATATCTGACAGCATGTTTTTCCCTGTCCTTCAATACCACATCAACTTTGTGACAGTATAACTTTAGAGAATTTGGCTGTAAATCGTGGGTTTAATTTTATCTCAGCAGATTTAGACATCAGTGGCTGTCTTTAATTATTTAATTTAAAACTTGGAAGTTGTTAATTTGGCCTCATTAGTCAAAGTGTCACAGTGTACAGTTAACAGGAGGAGTATTTGGAAAATTTGCAAACGTTGAGTTAATATTACTTAGCGATTTAGAGGAATTGAAATGCTTTCAAGGCAGCTGCTGAAGTTGTTGCTAATACTACAAAGTATTGATAAATACCAAGATCTTGTTTCTCATCCTTTTAACTGTGTTTAGAGATGACACAAACTGATGTATCAACTACTCCATAATGAATTCTGATAGATTTATTGGGAAGAATAATAAATCTCTTCCTTTATTCAGAAGGTAACTTGTGGGTGGTAGAAGACATAGTATGTGGACAAGAGCAGATTGGTTTTTATATATATACTTGCTGAAGGGTTTTTTCAGGTACTTGAAAGGCAGGATCCCGGTGGCAGGTTGCTGAACTAGATGGACTGCAGTTCTGATACAAAAGAGCAATCATTTTATTGACATATGTCACTAAAAAGTTACAGAAAGCTCAGCTTCTTGAACTGACGGTGTTCATGTCCTCAGTGATTTATACTGGCTCTGTATCGGGCTCTATACCCCTGAGTCGGGCTTCATACACCCTCCTGTGGGGGTTTCTTGGCATTTAGGAACAGACACATTGCTGTTCCTGCTATCCTTACGCTAGAGGCTTTATGACTAGATGGAGCAGAGCTGTTTTATTGGCTTTTGGCCACCGGGAGCTTTTTGCCTACTCTGGAGAAATTTCCAGTTTGCTAGCATCCAGTGCTTCACCCTCCCTTGTCACTGCTGTGGCCACAGTTGCGGCCGATCTTGACTTTGCTTTGTGACACCTGACACTGATTATGCCTCACCAGTGCCGAAGGTGCTGTAGTAAGCTTCCTGGCAGCCCTGCCAAGTGCACAGCATGCCCCTGAAGTGACATAAAGACAAGAAAAAGTTCCCAAATTTTTTTCCTCCTCTTCAACCATCAGTCTGTTATTTCTGTCTGCTGCAGCTGCTGCGGGAAGATGGTGTATTACCTTTGTGAACTGTTGAAACTTGTAGCTAACTGCTGTGAGCCAGCAGGTTTCAAATGTGAACTGTAGTTCCTTGTGAAGATCTTATGTTCAAGATGGTCACCTTTGACCTACCACATGGCACATCAGTGATGATTTACAGTCCTGTGGGTTGAAAAATGGAAAATAGAAATAATAGAATAATAATAAATAGCATGACAATTTAATGGAATGAAATTATTTTCTTGTCAAAGTCCTAACAAAATAAATGATAGACTTATTCATGTAGTTCATTCATGTAATATTGTAGTTCCCACACTGTAGTGAACACTCATTACATATGGCAATGCATTATACCTGACAAAAAGGGGGAAATTTCAGTAATTCCTCACTGCATAGGACAGAAGTTGGCTTCAAAATTTCTTGCTTTGTCAGGCAATAACATATGAATGTCATGTTGTGTAGAAAAAGTCAAAGCATGTGCATGAGCAGAGGAAACCCAGTCAAGTAGAGGAAAAAATATCTGAAACTCAAGGAAGAAGAGACAGCAATTAGCAGCTGCTCTGGTTAAATATTCTTTTCTGTGCTCTTTTTCATCCTTTTGATTTAACTTCTTTTTTAAGGTATACTGTTATTTTTAAATTAATATAGTTCACACATGTCCTGCCATTCCTTCGCATCTAAACACTAGGATAATAGGCATTAGTTCCAGTTTCAGCCCTTACAGGCAAGAGGAGACCAAATAGTAAATAAAACATGTAAGACTGGTAGAGTTTGGGTTTCTTCTGGGTGTAGGTCAGTGGCCCTGATGCAGCCTGTGGCTTTATCTTGCTCAAAACAATGGAGAGGAGTTACCAGCCAAGCTATACTGACAGAAGAAACTGAGTCTGAATGGTTTCTTCTAATTTATAACTTACATTATATATAATATCATTTATAATTTGTACGTAAAGAAGGCTGTAAAGTGGCAGAACACTTTACCAGTGCAGCCTTGCGTCTGACTAGAAGTTCATCTAGTCAAATATGTCTCCAATACTGGCCATAATTAGACGCCTGGGAAAGTACAAGAACAGGACAAGAATACAATACTTTCCCCTAACACTCTCCCTCCTCCCTTTGTCCTTTCTCAGCCCTTTGGGGAAAAATGGCCTTCAATCTTTGGCTAACTAGTGTGGTGGACACATAAACCTCAGAGTTTTCTAACAGCACCCATCTCATGTTTCAATGCTTATTTGTGCTTAGATTATTTCTCGTGACTTGCTGGTTGTGCTGTGTTAGTGTTTAAATGTGACAGGTCAAGACTCATTTTGTGAGGCACATGCCTGCGTAGAGTGAAGGACAACTATTGCCCTGAGAAACTTTAAACCTCTGGTTTAACCAGACAAGACAGATTGGAAGGGAAAAAGGTATGCATCATGGTCTTTGATGCTCTAAGTTATGCACTCATTATAAATATATTCCTAAAGTAATTTCCAGTCTGGTAGATAGAACATTGCTGCAGAGTCATGGCAGCAGAACCCTTCATAGCAATTTGAAGCTCAAGGAAATTTCCACTGCCACAGCACTCGACCCTCTTCACAGGGAATAGAGAGAAAGCATTTGCTTGCTCTGGGGGAGAGCGGAGCATGCTGGTGGAGTAGGCTGCACATCCTTGGCCAGATGCTGCCACAGTCAGTAGAGAAATGGATACTTCTGAGGTATAGACCGTGTCCAAAGCGACCCTTGGGCACTGGGCGAAGGGAGAGACTGTATTGCACCCATCCTGCTAAAGTCAGCCTTCTCCCTGCTGAGAAGAAGAGAAATAGGGTTTTGGAAGGGGCAGGGGGGTAGAAGTGATTTTAGGGCTTGAATTTTCAAAGGAGTCTAAAATAACAGAAGTAATGTGCCAGCAGCAGGTTTATCCGTCAGCAGAGACAGCATAAGTTTATTTATATCTTGCTTTTACCTGCCCAGGATGGGGCCATATTTCTTGTTGATAAATGCAATCTAAAGTGCTTCACTTACAACATGCTTATTTTAGAAACTCAGAAAAGGGTTCGTGCCTTTACTGAAATAACTACTTGACTGTGTTGCCCACTGAAATCCGTGAGCTACCACAGCATGGCTGCGTACTTGAGAGGTAGCTCAGTTACTTTCTCAGGCAATCAAGTAATTTGTTCTTCATCAACTAGAGTTTATATATTAATGAATAGACTCCCTGCTGTTGAGAAGTTCTCTCAATTGGATACTGTGTAAAGGATAACAATTTGCAGATGAGCTCTGGCACATGAAAAGCCCAATAAGGGTGATTCTTTATCCTGCAGGGCAAGAGTATAGGCTAATCAGTACTTGAGCAACCCTCAGCTATTTAGTTGGGGTAAAAGGCCTGATACAATTACGGTGCTCTTTCTATTTATTTAAGAATCTTGAAAGTGTTACTAGGAAATTATGAATCTGTCCTGGATGAGAAGAAATAATTGATCTGTATGCAGCTACCCAGAAATGATATGCAGTAGTGAGTGAAAATGTCTGAGCTCTTATAAAAAGAAAGACAACCTCCTAAAACATATTGCTAGTTAAACCATGTTCTGTTCTGTTTATGAAAAGAGATAGAGAATAAAGAGCAGCGTCATAATTTTTCCACATGCTTTCATGGTTTTCTTATTATTTGTCTTCTGTTCTTATTTTTCTGCCTGTACAGATACCCAAACTATAACAGCTCCCTTTTACATCAAAGGGATTTGATGAAGGACTGCCCTGATCTTTCTTCCTTTCATCTGTCTCTCCTTGCTTCTCCATGTTTTCTCTGTAGCTACAAGTGGATACCACCCAGTGACAGCAAAGGCATTTCAAAAGGAGTGTCTTCGCTCCGTTGAGGGGCCTTGCAGCTGACAAGCACACTGCTAAAATTGGATCCTGCTGATCAGTGGGAGGTTGGCCTGGGTATGGGTTCATACATATCTTCACAGGGGCTCTCTAGGGTATCGCTTATATAACTGTAACAGTTGCTTAATTTGCCTCCAGCTCTTAATAGTTAATCACGCAGTTTAAGATATCAGATAATTAAATACCACAAAGTACGAATATCAGAGTGTTCACCCAATACAAGTATGGTAGGCTTTAGTAGAGGCAGTCAAGCGGCAGAACTCCTGTGCCACAGGAAGGTCCAAAATTAAGGAAAATAAATGATGCCTTATTAGAATGCATATTAGAACCCCTCAGCTCGTGCCTTTAAATTCATTTTTTTAAATTCATTTTTAAAAATTCATTGAATCTCGAGACTCTGTCTCGTACATTCCCAAATCCCAGAGCTTTCACAGTTTTTAGCTATTTGTACCAGAGCGAGTCCCGAGAAGCCCAGAGGTGGGTCTCCCAGGGCTTCAAGACTCAGAGCTGGGACATAAGCTGAGTTCTCAAGCAGGTTTCCTGCTGCCCAACTGGAAGGCCAAATGTGACGTGTAGCTTTCAGCCTTCAAGAGAGAGAGGATGGACCTACTACTTCCATAAAGCCAGCGAGCCTGGAAATGGCAGGTGTTGGAGTGGCCGCAGTCCCCGACAGAGGGGAGGCCATATGGTGGGACTGCCTTGGAGCCGTGCGTCCTGTGAGCCTGTGCTCTCCCGCAGCCTAATGGCATTCCTTGCTGGCCTTTTTTCTGAAGTTCAGTGAAACCCTGTTCTTTGTTTGAGAAATATTTCTATTCGGACAAACTGACAAAAAATACCTGCAAAAGTCCTGTTTTTCTGGAAATTTTTCAACTAGCTTTAAAGTGCTGCACAAACAATAGCCAAGTTGGATTTGTTTTAATGTAGTGGATTAAGTTTGCGAATGCTGCTTCCGTATCTGATGCCTGACGAGGGACACGAGCTTCTGCAGGTATTCAAATATGGACCCAGAGTGATTCCAGTCCACTAGGAAATTAATGTGGCTTTTAGGATGCTGACAAATAATACATCTCTAATAGTTTTGAATGCTAAAGGCCATACGCATATCTCAGATACTATAGTTCTATGTTCCTGTGGATGAAGGTCCATTCCTTTTTACCCAAACTTACTCTATCAGTAGAAAACCCCTGAGAACGTTTTCAAGCATAAATTCCATTGCATAAAACGTATGATCAGATCTGTTTCTGTTTCAGAACTGTGCTAAACTTTCCGTATTCCCATCAATTGGAACGGCCTAATATGTGGCTAATTTTTTACTCACTACAGTATGCAGTGATAAGTCCTTAAGTATGAATATGTGAAACAGGATATTCTATCACTAGTGAATAATAGTACAGGAGACTAGACTGATGCTGAAACCTTCTTAAAAATTGCACTTGTCTCTAACTTTTGTACTGAGAGTCAAATCTTGCAACACACAGAGCCCTGCAAATTTGGGGGCTGATGCTGCTCAGCAGCTTACTGGAGGCAAGTACAAAGCTACAGAATCAAACCCCTTGTTTTTGGAGAATGATCCACTCACAGCAGCAACTGCTTAGCTGTATGCTTTAATCTATTTCATTGTACATCATTCAAAATATTCAGAAAGAGTCTGTCTTATGTCTTCTGTGAATGCCATTAGCAATGCCATGTTGTACCTGTCCACTATTATTAGCTAAAATGTAAAAAAGCATCTCTCTTCTCTCTTAACTTCCATTCAGCACTTTTACTGTCACCTTTTTAGGTGTGCTGTGGTTTATATTCAATAGAAACCATTCCCTGTGAAGCATTTTAGTATCTATCTGTCTGCTGTAAGAGAGACCTGATTTTTCTTCCATATAATTTGCAGCCCGGGTCTCCTGTTCAAAGAACTGCGCATTGATGTAAAATAGAAAAGTATAACACTTACTGATTGAGTTGTTTTATTATAATCCAGTGAAATTAAAGCAGCTGGGCATAAATGAAAGTAACTGCTGCAGCGTTTGTGTAGGGAGGCAGATTCAGGTATTACAGAAATGCAGAAAATACAAAGAAACTGAAGAGACTATGTTGACAACAAAACACATCATTAAATAGAAATGAGCCTCTGCTAGATCTGGGACTTGTTCCCTTACCTAGTGACTGCAAAGATCAGGGCTTAATTTATAGTTGGATAGGTAACTATTGAGTATGCGGTATAGATTCCCTACTGTGTCTTATACAGGTTTAACAGAGGTGGTCATAAATTATGACAGGAAAGTCCTCCTTCCTGAAATTATCCCAAAACACAGCACCTTCTGTTACTCTATCTGAGTTTAAGCAGAGATGAAGCAGAAGCTCTCCTCTCTCTCAGTTTGCTATGGCTCAAATGAAAAGCTTCGCAAAAATTAACACCATTCCTTCAAAGGCTATATATTACTTGTTTTCATTCTAAGAAAAGGCAAAAATAATAGCATCTGCATAGCTGCTGAATTATTTTAGCAATAGTACTAAAGTATGGTTTTACAGAGTCTGTGTGTAAAGCCAACAAGACTTAAGCTCGTGGTAAGGAGCATTGCCAAATTACTGCTTTTAAGAGACTGTACTCTTCGGATTCAGAAACTCCATCAGACAGTTCCCTTGTTTCACTATCAAACACTTTGCTCTGGAAAAGGGTGTTCATCATTCAAGGCCTGTTGCAGTTAACTGGAGTATATTGCTAGTGGCATCACCTTGGATATGCTCTGGCTCCGTGTGTGGTATTGGACCACCACAATGAATCGTCGTAACTTGAACACAGTAAGTTTTATACTATCATCTCATTAGTTTTGGAAGTACCTCTTGCCAAAATAATTTCCTTTTTGTATGGCTTTCTATGGGAAAACGCAACGTTCCTAGAAGCTTTTAGGGCTCCATAAGTCAAAAATGGTTGCAGCTACGGAAACTATTCAGTGTTTCTTCTCATGAGAAAGAAAATTCCGCATATTAGATATTTAGATAAAGATGAAAATAGATGTCCTGACGTTTAGGCACTGGTCTGGTACTCAGGAAATCAAGTTTAATTTCTCTGCCACTAACTCACTTGATCTTGTTACAATGAATAAATCACTTAATCTTTTTCAGCCTCTGAAATGAAGACAATGCTTTTTTTCCCCACCTGCTATTTATCTGGTTTGCAAACTTCAATTGTAAACTCTTTGGGTACGTTAATGAGTGACTGACTATTTGTAAAGAGCCTGGGACAGCGATCTGGTTGAGACTTCAGGAAATCCCCAGAGTTCAAGCAACAGCAGCAACATTATTGCATGAGTTAACTGCTGTCAATGCACATGTAAAGGACTAGTTACATAAAGATCTGCCATTACTGTGACTGTGTTCAATCATAACAACTGTTTAGTGCCTGCATCACATGTTACACGTAGCATGCACATATTAAGTTAAAAGTATTTGGGTCAAACAATTACAATTTTTGATACGTGCTTGTTCCATTTTTATCTGTCCTCACTCACTGCAGTTTCCCACTCATGTTTTTCCACTTCAAATCATAGTGGAGTAATTGTTGAGCTAAAATGGTAGGACTGGACACAAGAAGATAAAGAATTACTCTCTGTTCGGAAGTTGCACGTGATAAAGAGCTCTTTGCAGTATAGTATCCTTCTATCTGTCATGCCTTTCACAGATGTTTGACATAAAAAAGCAAAAGCCAAAAGAAGTGAGGATTTAGCCAGAGGTAATTTATATTTCAAAAGAAATTAAAGAATCAAAATGATTATTAGTAATATACAGTGAGATGCAGCTAAACTAATTTGCTTTTAAGTCTTTAGCCAGTATATATGAAGCTATGATTAAGTTGCACTAGTTTTCAAAACATGAATAAAAATGCTTAAGGAATATATCTAAATAAATGTTAAAAAAAAAAAATCAAATGTTTTGATGTGCTACCTTGGATTTGAGAGTGGTGACTTCCTTTGTCCATATCCTGTTGTAACTATAGAAGGATGTTTTTAAAAGACAAAAAAAAAGCTGACCTTTTGATGATTTTGTTAACTTAGGGACCTATGACAATTAGAAAGATGAGCACAGAGGAAAAGCAATAACGTTTACTCAGGTCCCATTTATTTCATAGTGTTTTTATTTTAAGCCTATGGTCTACAGTGGCAGAATTTGATCCAAAAAAGCACTGCTCATAATCTTTCCAGCTTTTGTTTTCTCAGGACACTGTTATAATACTCTCTGTTACCTGCATCCTTTATCTTTAAGGAGGCTGTCCCAGACAGGTGATTTTGCTGAAAACTAAGCTACTAGTGGTGAGGCCTGAATTTCAGAACTGGCTGAGAATGCAGTCTCTGAAAAAACAGGCTCTTTGTCAAGTGTCACCAAATCAAGATCCAAAGCCTGTAATCACTTTCTAAAGCCTGTGGCCTTAGGTTTTGGTTATAGCTGTATACACGCAAGGTTTGCAAAGTTGCAGCAACACCTTTGAAGCCAAAAATTATCCTGAAATGTGTGTATGAGAACAAAAGTAAAGGTTTCATTGTTTAAGAGTCAGACACTCCTGGTTCCTCCCCCAAATTACAACATTACCTTGAAACCAAAGAAAGAATTGCATTGATTTTTCTAGTCCTGATGGCACTTGGCGTGTCCTTTGACATTCAGGATCATCTCTAAGGAGATGTTTCCTTTGCAACTCACAAATCTAATCAGACAAATACAAGTTTACAATTGAGCAACTTCTGCTGGTAGACAACCCTTTGGAGTATAAAGCTACCGAGGTTTAGGCTCCTGTATGCCAGTTGGCTTATCTGCTTAAGAAGCATGGACTTTCAAGTGTGGGTTTAAAGCGGTAAGATTTATCTGGTGGAGAAGTTTATGTATGCACGTTGCATTGGTGACTAGCTTGCTTCACATTAACCAGGAATAGGTTTAAGCTGAACCAAAATAAGTTTTTAAACTGGAGAAAGTCTATTTAAATTATAATTCAAATTGTTGCTCTAACTTCTTCATATAGACAAATCATTTCACTAAGTTAAAAGTAAGTTAAAAATGAGAACTGAAGTTTAGTCTCCATGATCAGACTTGCAAATTAAGGTACTAGCTTCTCCTTGATTTTAGTGGGAGTTAGGAACATGACTGTGTTGAAAACCATGCCACTGGGCAGGTAGGGACTGAAATCTCCTGGATTTCCTATGAATCTGTGTCTGTCTGACACCTGTGAACCTAAGTGGCTTTTGAAATTGAGACTCAGCCCCTTCAGCTGTTAAAGTATATAGTAAAATTTACCCTGTAACTAATCTGAGATGAATTCAGCTGTCAGCAGTGGGACGTATCTTCATAAAATGGGTGGAATTCCATGTATTTAGAATTTGTGTTCTTGCAACTTGCCCTTAATTTGAAATGAGAGGGCTTGTTTGCTTACTTTGCTGTGTTGGGCCCAGCTTTTCTAGGTCTGGCTTCTGTGATGTGAGCCTATACGATTCTGTAGAGTATCTTTAGAAAATCTTTAATGTTTTGCTTTTTTCCCCACTGCTTCCCTTGGGCACCAGCAGCACAGTGGCATACTGAGCTGCTCCTTCTTTTGCCTTGAAGATTTATGTTTAGCAGAGATGATCTTTCAGATTGCAAAATATGTGACATTTGCGCAATGCCATGGCTCATTTTTGTGGCCTGCAGAAAATTGCCCTCTAGATGCTGTTGTAACAGGGAATTTTCTCTCAGAGTATCTGGTCAAAAGGGTCCTACTAATTGGTAAGGATTAAGACAAACAGAAGTAATCTGGCGGGGAAAGTAAACTCGAAAGTGCCAGCCTTTTCATACCTGTATCAGTTGTAGCGTAGCATTCTGGCCAGGAGATGACTCTTCTGTAATCCCCATAGGACCTGCAGAAAGATAATCATATCTCTTAATGCTTCCGTAATATGTAACCAATACATTTTCCTTCCCTACCAAGGGTCCCAGATAGCCATGGTGCCTACATACTCCATGATGGGACCTTTCAGAGGACACATGAGTCTCAAAAGTAGCCGTAAGTATTCAAATTATTACTTGAGAGGTGCCTATGTGCTCCAACTTTGGAATAACAGCTTGAATATTATAAGATTGTTAAAAATACATATTTTATTACTGAAACAATACAAAGTAGGTAAGTGCTTCTAATACCTTCTATTACAAAAATCTCACCTTCTTAATTCAGGCAAGCAGCTTTCCTGGTCACGATCTTTGCCAAGCACCTGTAGAAGAATTGCTAGGAAGCTGTTCTGCCTGAAGCTTCCCTTCTCGGAAACGCTGTTCCACTAGTTTCAGTCCTTAATTAGATGCTGGCAAACACGCCACCACCCACCATTTTTGTCCGTTTTGTCCTTTGTGCCTCCCTTGACAAAGCCCAGCTGCAGTCGGAGGCATTTCACTCTCTGCGCATAGGGAGTGCTGCATTTCAGGGCCCACAGGGTATTATCCTGCCATCCTCCTCGTCCCACCTTTTCCAAGGAACCCCAAAGGACTGAGAGCAGGACACCTACTGTGTGCCCACCTCAGCAGTCTGTCATACTGGTTTCCTGTATAAAGTGATATATAGTATTTTCTGGAGGGAACAGAAGGAGATACACCTCTGTCAGATGCGCAAAGCAGAAGCCAAAGCTCAATGCCTGCCAGTGCTTCCTGTAGCTGAAAATAGGCATAAATACTTACGCAGAAGTGGAGCGGCTTGAGATAACTATGCAGCTGAACCAAAATCAGAGGATCTGCAAAACATTTGTCAGCCATTGACTGGGCCACTCTGCTGAGAGTGTCTCATTGGTTACTATATTATCTGCACTGAAGCAAGCACTGTGGCCATAGCCATGGGCAAATGTTCTACCTTGTTAAGCATGAGACAAACACAGAGCAAAGAGGTGGTCCCTTTCCCCTCCAAGTTTAGGCTCTAAATACAAGATGAGGAAGTAGACAGGTACAAACAGATGCAGGGCCATAACTGTGAACTACTGCTTATGGTACGAGATAGCTCTTTCCTTGCAATGCTAGATAGGTACTTCTATCAGTTTACAAAAGACAAAGCCAAGGATGTTGCAGAGATGGTTCCCACTTGCCCACAGTGATGTGAAGGGTAGATAAGAATTTGATATTTCCGACCTTTTGAGGCTCAAGTATCACTGAACAGTTTTTATTTGTTGATTATAAGTACATGTAGCTTTGTCCCCATGTTGTGAAATTTCCACTTGTAGGAATTAGCAGTTAGCAATGGTATAAACTATTTGCAGTATAGCAGCACTGCAGTTATACTAGTCTTTTAAAGAGTAAAATAGTTGACACGTTCTTGAGAACGTGCTTTTATTTGCTCCTATAAGAGGCAAAAAGTAGTGGCTTTGAATTAGCAGCCTGGTGAGGAGCAAAGTCACCTCTTGTGTTTTTCAAAAGCATATTTTTGTTTTTCAGCTACATGGAAAAGATATGTTTTATCACTGTCATTTTGTATCAGTCAAACTTTAGTACTGCTAAGACTGGATTTATGATATGACATTATAGCTCTGGACATGATATATTCTCCAGACATGATTTGCAGAAGTAATCTCTTGCAATTCAATCAGTGGAAACTAGGTAAATTAGTCATCGTACAACTATGCATTCAGGACTATAATAAATTACTAGGAAAGTCATTACAAAATAGGAAATAAAAAGAGTCAGTGTTGAGAGAGTTGTCACTGTTCTTTATTGCTCGTTCTTGGATCTGTGTTTCCTGGAGATCTTTCCTCACATATAGAAGCAAGATGTAAATGTCTCAAAAGTACAATAGTACTCAGAGTTTAGAAAGATTTTCAAAAGCAGGCAACTTTCTGTAGATAGATCTGTGCTCATATATAGAAAATGCTGACACTCTGAAATGTTGAAAACTTGGATAAAGCAATTTGCTAAACGTTGCAGGTAAATGAGATCTGTGTAAATCAGCAGGAAATACAGAAATTTGATTCTGTTCACACATGGGCTTGAGAACTCTGCCTGTCTTTACAGCACACGAAAGGGCTCTTTCAATTTGACCTGACGTGTGTTTGCCCCATCAACAGAGCCTCATAACAGGGCTACTGAAAATTCCTAGAAGTTTTCTATTTAACATTTCCCTCAATTTGAAGTTATTCAAAGATGTAAAAGCAAACAAAAGAAAAATCTGTTAAAAAGTATGAACTTTCCAGTGAGCTCAAATAAGATCACCCTTTCTAGGGGTGGGAAATACTTAGATGGGCACCCACTAAATTTCCCCATTTTATTGTTTTTATCCTTAAAACATCTTCTTTGAGAAATGGATGTGTTTTTTCATGTCCTCTTTTCAGAGAGATTGAGACACAGAAAAACAAAATGACTTGCCAAAGTTCAACAGAAAGTCTCTGGCAAAGAAAAGAATTTGCTTTTTTTTCCTTACATAGGAATAACCACAATGCTGCTTATTGCACAATGTTAGTAATTTTCTGGACACAGGATAAAGTTAGATTTTATGAAAGACAAAAAATTAGATTAAACTAGTAGTGCCTTGTATATCTTCAGCATTTCAAATTTGGGGCGGTAATTCATTTTGAGAAGAATGTTCTTTTTATAAATGGATTTTCCATCCCTTTTTAATCCTCAGATATTGTTTGGATTATCACATTGTTCTTGTATCATGCTGTCTTTTTCACTGCGTACATTGAAGCAGGCTGTCACTGCCAATCAGGAAAGATTCGGGGCATTTCCTGAAATACTGTTTTCTTTTCCTTAGTGACAAAAGCGTCTAGCTGCTGTAGTTTAGGGCATTGCCGTTCCTTGAACTCAGTAGAGCTGCCCCACTTTACACCAGCGAGGGACGGTGCTGGATATTACTTAAGAGCTTGTTCCAGTTGCTTTTGCCAGCAGGAGGTTACAACACAATTGGCAAAATTCATGAAAAAAATTAAGTTTTCAAAGTTTTGGAAGTTAATAACTACTGATCTCAAGCACAGAAAAGCTTTGAAACAGAACAGTACTGATTTTAACTATTTGATTTCTTTAGCATGGTACTGACACCCATGAGTGGTTTCCCTGATTGAAATTGGACACATGGTAAATGCTCGTGATTAGAAATTTCATGAGCTTTATATTTGTCTGCTTCAAGGATCGCATTCCACTGTGGTACCTGTACTACTCATGCTAAAATTTCATTGAGACAAGAGATAAATGCAGTTTGGTCATAATTTTGCATCAAGTTCTCCATTGCTTTATAGCAAACATAGAGTCATTATTTCTGTTGATGTCTCTGCACCTGTTTGTGTCATGGTGTAAGCACTCTGGCCGTGCCTACGTGTTCGATGAACAATCAGAATGTATGGTCCTGGAGCTGAAGTAACACCACCTTTCTGCGGCTGGTCATGTTGGGATGTGATGCTGCTCCTGGACAGGCTGTTGAAAGCAGGTCTTCATGCCAGTGCCCTTCTGGCAGGCTTCTAGTAGCCAGGAGCTACTAGTAAATAATCAGTCACTTGCAGGAGCACATTGGTAAATAACACTAAATGAAACAACAACTATGGCATTAGGTGTTCTGTCCCGCTCTTTCTGATGGTGCTTGTTCAAAAGATGACACAATAAATTGAATGTAGTCAAGCTCCTTGGCAGTGAAAAACAGTTTGTAGCACTGTCTCGCTTGGTAGGCAAGAGATTTAGACAAGAAAAAGCAATACAGCAAGAAAGCAGCCAAACTGAGGTTAGAAGGATTAGTTCCCAGACTCTCAACCCAATGTCTCCTATTCTTTCAAAATACAAGAAAAACTTTGAAACTAAGTCATTAACTGAAATTGTACACTGGGGACATGAACAATGAAATAATAATTTACTTCACTGTGTCAGAAAGCCAAATCTGAACAGGTTGGATGGGCTGATTATCTCAGTGTAAGGCCTATTCTGTGTCTGTCGATGGAAGGCCAAAGGCACGTTAGATTTCTGATCTCCAGTATTCTGTTTATTTTTTAATATTATTTGCTAGCAACATTCTATCTACAAATCCTGTCTGATGATTTGAAAAGGAATCCAGAAATAATATTTTTGTTCGAAAAAAGGTTGAAACACAATGATCTATCTCAGCCGCACTACCAGGTTAAAATTTAAAATTTAAAATGAGTAAATGCTTATCTGCTTCTTGACTTTTTTTCCTGGGCTAATGAACTTATGTCAGATACAGAGACAAATTCTTCCTAATCTGAGAAGTCTTGTGGGTTAGAGATTCAGAGGAATGTCATGGTCGGTCTCTGCATAACACATTTCTGTTCTACATCCTGGCTCCTTTTCTGGCCCTACTTCTGTCTTTGTGTGTATCCAGTCCATTTTCCTCACAATCGAGTGGTAAAGTTAGGCCTGGTATTACCAAGTGGTAAGATATTCATATGCAGTTCTTTACAGTACTTTGTCCTACTCTTTAGTATTAAATCTTTCAAAATGTAAATGCTTTTTATTATATCAGATATTAAACAGTGAGATCCTCTATTATTCTCCAGAGTTCTATAATATCCAAGGCTCATACATTACTTATTGCAAGTCATAATTCTCAGGTATTCAAAAACATGCAAAATGAGAATAATTTACCACTTTTTCATGTTACATTTCGTGTTACCCTTACCCTTTGAAATAAATGAATGAATATTGACTTGATTTTATTGCAAGCAGGAGAGGATAAATATTAAAATGTTTTCAGAGCCATTATTGCCTGAGACATTTGTTGCCCTGTTGAATGAACTAAGATTTTTCCCTCTTGCAGCTTTTTCTCCCGGACCTTCCTGCAAGCTCTCCAACCAGTACATCATTCAAGATCACATGGCTGCTCATTACAAGAAACTGATGTCTGCCAAAGGTATGTGCAGTCTTTAAGGACGACAATATCTATGTAGCTGAAAGATGAAATCATAGTCAGGGGTATGTTCGTTGCCCTTAGTTTTGGCTGGCTGCTGAATTTCTTCCCCTTTCTTTCCTCCCTCTCCCTGTCACCAACTCAACAGGTGTAGAAGGATTTAAAAGTGAGGCGTAACATGGTGTGCCCTAAAAGAGGCGTTATGTAGAACACTCCGTTGGAACTGAAACCTTGTCTTGGGAGAGGTAATCCTAACTGTTGAGAGGCGTAAAGTCTACAGAGTCAAACAGTTCCACAAAATGACAAGTTCATGTTAGGGAGGGAAATATTATTTCATTCCCCTGTGTTATTTTAATAATGTTTTCTGTTCAGATGTATATGGCAGTTGACTAAAAGGAAAGGTAAAATGAAAACTAAGGCAGGTATTTGTTTAATTGGGAGAAAACATTGAAGAGTAACACTGCGGTTACAGCTTTTGATGTTTAAAAAGTTACCGTGTCAGTCCTGAATAACCTAGAGGGAATTTCCATTAGCATGCAGTCATGTTTGAGAGGGCTCTTCAAATACTCTCCCTCCTGTAAATAGCTGCAAACCACTAGACAGAGAATTTGGAATAAAAAAGTGTCCTCCGTCAGTTGTCTGGAGCTGTGTAAACTTCCTGGTGCTTCAGGTGCAGATGAAAACAACTGGAGTTGAATGGTCATAGCTGTAGCTAGGTTACTGCAAGACTTCCAGTCCTTGGGCTCCCAAGGCTTTCTAACCAAACAATTCACTGATAACATGCAGTGAGCTTTATAATAACCCATAGCTGTTGAACAATAAATGAGATTGCTGCTGCATTTTTTGCCAGGAGACCAATCCTTTTGTCAATTTGCAATGCCAAGTGCTTTATCTTAAACAACCTAGCTCAAATCTAGTGCACCTTTTTATCATGGTATCAGAACCACTATTTAAAAGTTTCTTGACCTTCACTCTGCTACAGTTCGTGGCTATCCCACTCATATTGGGAGCTGGAGGCTGCATTGCTGCTGTATACTTTTGTACTTCAGTGACTTTTGCTTTTGCATGGGTAATGTCACAGAAAGAGTGAACTCTAAGGACTGTAGAATTCACATCCTAGTGCATTGCTTATAAATATACAGAAGCATCAGGACTAATTAAGAACAGCAAAGACTGCCATATGTAATTGAAATTTGTTTTATTCTCAACTGGTGAAGCCTAAATGAGGGAGCGAAGATCAAAAAATGAAAGGAAAAAAACAAAGATGTTTTGCAGTCTTTTTGTCTATTACATTCTTAAAGCTCAGAAGAAAATATACAGAAGATATTCTTGGCATAAAAGGAGCCAAGTGCTTTGTTCCCAAGCAGGTTTCAATTTTCTTTTTTCAAATGTCAGTCCTGCTTGTCTGTAGCAGAATTCAGTTAAGCTGGAAAGAGCTTCTCACAGTAGGTGCTAATCAAAACTTCCAGTGGCTAAAATTTCTAATTCTTAGGTGTTTCACCATCTGAAGTTACAGTTCTCAAAAGTCAGATTTGGAGTGTACTAGAGCAGGATCCTTTAATATTAAAACACTTATTTGACTTATTAAGTGCTTCATCATTTCTACAGGCTTTCCTTGTAGAGCTAAACATTTGCATACATATTAAAAACTGCAATATTGCAAGGACATCAAGGTTCTCTTCTGTACATACCCTGATGCTCTGAAGTGCTGACTTGCCACACGTTCTGTACATCCTTACAGGAGATGATAGGATTTTGTGCCTCTGAAAAAAATCGCATCAGGGCTGTCTAAAGGCCTTCTCTAGTATCCTTCTAAATATTCTCCAATCTTTTTGAAATACAGCTGCCTTTTAAAATACAACGTATTTGGCCTCACTCCAGACAGTAGCTAGCCCTGCATGTCTGAAACGTTGTTTGGAGCACTTGTACAAACTCCAATTTGCTGTGACATTTGGCAATAATCACAAAAGTGTCTTGGATGGAAATGGAGTCAGTGTCCTTCAAATGAAACTGGAATATTGAACTTCTCCTAGGTGATTGCTTTTCCCTCCACAGTCAAAAATAGTATTTCCCCATATTCCTCAGCTATATCCAGGTATATGCAATCAGACATACAGCTCCATTAACATCCATACCATCTCCTCTATGGACACATGACTTAATGAAGACTGTGCAGCAGTAGAGTGACTGGGCTTGGTTCCTTGAAGCTCACTTGATTTAACCTTTTATGGTGAAAACCACATGACCGAATAACAGAAAATGCTGTGTACAAAATTGCCTATGTAATTGTATAATCAAATAACTCCTGTTGCTAGAAAGATGATGAAGAACTGATGACCTTGAGCCTAGGGACAACTTGAGTCTCACTCTTAGAGCATCACTTGGCAGTTTCCCCTGGCTGATAGCAGCTGTACTACTCATCCCTGAAATATAAACTTTCTGGGTAGCAATAGATGCCAATACAAAATTAGTACAGCGTTTCTTAAATTGTAAACTAAAATGAAGGTTAATAAATGTAGCTGTACTGGCTCTTACTTCTTTACCTAAGTAAAGATGGGAGAAAGCCACAAAATTCAGACCCAGTTTTGATACTGAACCAAAAACAGCACTGCTGGGGCACTTATCTTATGCTTTTACCCAGATGAAGACAAGGGGTCAAATCCTCAGTTGATGTAATTGCACCTGGTCTAATTCTAGTTGGTGTAACTCAACTAACTTCACTACATTTAAGCTATGCTAGCTTTTGAGAGATGACCATTGGCAAAGGTAACAGCAGGAAATAGGAAGAAAATAGTATATATCACTAGGGAAACAATAGCATTTGGTGGTTTGTAGATCTGCATTATTAATAAAGCTAATATGCAGACTGGTACTACATTCCCACAGGGAATTCAACACCTTAGGATGATCAGTTTAATCTCTATCCATTTTTGTATGATTATTTGTGATGTTAGTGTTTCATTGGACTGAACCTTCTTTTTCGTTAATACAGCTGCTGTTGATTCATCTGCACCAAAGAGTTTGCACACCAGTGTTAAATGTGAGTTGTTTTGTTTTGGTTTGTTTTCAAAATAGGTCTGGCTCCATTTGTTTGGTTTGGAAATGCTTGTCTTTTATGATGAAGGTGTTCTGAAGAGGCATAGATGTGCCAAAAATACGCATCGCTGTGGTTAAGATAATAGTATCTAGTACCTAATATCTAATCTAGTATCTAAGTTAATAGCTGTACCTAGCACTTGGTTCATGTGTGCACAGATACACGCTAACTTGCAGACCATGGGACTCCAACAGAGATACTTTAAGCAACATGGTTGTTGGAGGCATAAATTGCTCTAGTATTCCAGTCTAAACTCAGACCACTGGTCCTTTGAATTCCTTTCTAATCCAAGCTGTATTTTTCATTTCCTTGACTGCTTCGTGTATCTCTGGGCATCAGGCATACTATAGTTAAAAGGTTTTGAGGAATGAATGGGGTTTTGGTAAGAGAACATTGCACTGCACCTTAACGCCACCTCTTGGCTGAAGCCTGCAGTACCCAATGTGTAGGCAGAGTCTCTCCTGCCCTTCCTTTTTTGAAAGGACGAAAGATTGGTGAAAAGCAATATATTCATCCCTTTCCCTGAAAAGAGAGCATTCACTTTGGAATGTGTTTAGTTTTCTTCATTCACCAGGTTGTGTGGCATATGCTACTTCTCTGTTTGATAGTTACATACATAGGAGCACACACCCTTTCTACACAGAAACCCCCATTTTAAAATGAAATTTAAAAAGCTGGAAAAATGAAAGCTTCTATTTTTCCACAGTGCATGCCTAGTGGGAACCATGTATCAGAGATCTGCAGTGGGCTATTGCTCTGAGCAGAGTATAATGTACTTGGAAGCAAAGATAGCTCAAAGGCAACAGTGAGATGCAGTTGTTCAAGCAAGACACGCAAGCCAAGAAGGCAAACAAAACTCTTGCCCATAAAGATTTAGAAAAATGTGTCCTATGAGATCTTTAGTACAGAAGAGCAAGAGAACAAGTTCAGGATCACACATCACAATCAAAATTCTCATCTCTTTGTTTTTTAACTCCTCATGCTCAACAGTATGTTTTTCTTTTTTCAGTGCTGTCTTTTGTATAATAATTTTTAAAGTAGTATTTTTGATTAATCACTTTGACAGTAACAGAAAGTAACAGAAAGAAATGCCACAGAAAGCTTTCTGAGAATGGTAGTTTGACAGAGAGATGATCCTGACACAGAAGTGCATGAGGAGTAGAATCTCACCTACTTGAGAACATCAAGAGGACATAAAAATTGTTCAGCTACCTGTGTTAGCTACAATAGCAAGTTTTCCTAGATGATGTATCGGAGTAAAACACTATCTGTGTTTCTTACAGTGCTTTCTTAGGAAGGTATTCCTCTTACACAGGTAAGCAGGACTGTACTGTTGTGTGAAGTTTCTGTTAATTTAGAAGCCCACATGAGTACAAGGCTGCTGGTGCACACAGAAGCCATAACATGAGATTCTCAGTCAGAGAAAGTGAGGACCCAATACCATTTTTAGCCCGCTGGGGAAATGCAAATCACCTTTGTCATTTAATATTTACCTTCACTAAAAGATACTATGTGTCAGCTAAGTCCTTTTTCTGACAGGTTAGCTCTGGAAATGTCTGTCTTGGCAAAAGAAGTTTTGTCCCTCGAAGGATAAAACTCAAAATTTAGAAGTCATGATGAAAAGGTGCATCAGAACTTATGTCTTCTGAAGTGTTAAGTAGGGCAGTAGCACAATGGAGGTACAGTCGCTGCTAATGGGGTTGATGTGCAAATCATTTGAGCAGTATAAAATGACTTTATGCCTACAAAAATAGGCTTCTGTTTATCATTTGCATATTCAAAGACACAAAATAAATGAAGGCTGTTTTGCCAGCTTCCTAGAATAATAGGAGGACAAAAATAATTTTCTGCTTAGCACAAGATTACAGCGTTTTCTTCTTTTCATGTAAAATTTTCTCCCACAACAGTCTCCCACTATTGCTATTACTAGTTACTAAGTGTGGTGTGCTTTTAAAACCTTGAAATTTATCAGAACTTTGACAGATACACATTCTAATGCAGTATAATTTCTTACCTGTTCTCAATCCATATACTCAGATAGGTATAACCTTGTTTTCCAAATGTGTGATCTGTGTGGGATACCACATGTTTCAATGGTAGGCTGCAAGAAGAAAATTCAGGTCCCTCAGTAGTGATGCAGACATATGCAAACCTGTTAAAATAAAGAGAAAAACTCAAACAGCTACAAAGATTAGTTCTGAAAAGACAGAAGAAAATACAGTGTGCAATGCTTTCTTTCATTTTAAGAATAAATGCACTGCAGATAAAACACTGTAAATAATTAGCTTTTTTGACAATCTGAAAATGCACCATTTCACAAGCTGTCTGTACTGTTGCACTTCAGATTAAGAACTGTGTAGAAGAAGTGGGAGATGTGCAATGTATAGGACCTTCTCCTGAATGTCTTCACACATATCTCGGATTTTCAATCCTAGGGTTTAGAAGGGCACTGTTTTAAATTTGGTGCTCCATTGGGCCTTTTGCTGGTTTAGATTTCATGAAGTTGATAATGTTGCAGTTGGTAAGAGTGTCATTGAATTAGGTGAGTTTGTTTCATTTAAAAATTCTTCTAATGACCTTTAAATATCATTTATGAAGCATTGCAAGTGCCAGCTTTCATCAATTTGTGTGAATAGAATAGAATAGAATAGAATAGAATAGAATAGAATAGAATAGAACTAGACTATTTCAATTGGAAGGGACCTACAACGATCATCTAGTGCAACTGCCTGACCAGTTCAGGGCCGACCAAATTAAAGCATGTTATTAAGGGCCTTGTCCAAATGCTTGTGAAACACCGACAGACATAGGGCATCAACCACCTCTCTAGGAAGCCTGTTCCAGTGTTTGACCACCCTCTCGGTAAAGAAATGCATCCTAATGTACAGTCTAAACCTCCCCTGGCGCAGCTTTGAGCCATTCCCACGTGTCCTATCACTGAATACCAGGGTGAAATAATAGTTGTAATAACATTTAATAGTAATAACATTTAATGTAATAACGTGTAATAGTTGTAATAGTAATAATTACTCTTTACTGTTAGAGTAATATTTGAAATGCTGTTGAAATTGCACAAACTTATGACAAAAGTTAGGGAGAAACAGCTATCATGAAACCTCCTGAGCAGTCCTTTCCCTCCGATATGGAGCTCGCTTTGTTGTAGCAGTAAGACTGCATCTCTGGTCTTCTTGTGCTAAGAATCGCGGTCTGTTTTTCATCTCTCATCAAAGGATGGAAACGTGTATCTGCCCTTGCCTTAAGACTAGATATATTATCTGGAGATGCATCAGAGATCAGGAATATGGGAGATACGGTTCATCATTGTTAGTGTTCTTGTGGAAGTAAAATTAAGCAGAGGTGTTTTAGGAGTCATGAGAGCAGCATGGCTTATGAAACTACTGTGAAAACAGTGATTTCTTGGCCATCCCAGTGTGGAAAATGTCTGGCTAGGAGGACGTTTACATTTCTTACTCTCAGCTGAAGACACATTTGCTAGAAAGAACATCTAATAAGGATGGAAAGAGCATAAGGTGTGTTGCTGAACACACCAGTGACCAGGTTTCAGAAGAGTGTCTTAGCAATCGAAAAGAAGAATTTCTGTTCCAATGAAAATGTGAAAGTTCTGGGGGGAAAAAAAAATCCGTTTTGAGGCATTGTTTCTATTCCAACAAAGGAGAACATATAAAATAATTTTGTTTGAAATCAGATACCTTATTTATTTATACGGCATTGAGCTTGAGACTTAAACTTACCTGTGACACCCAGGAAGTCCTCCAAATTTCCCAGTTATTAGGGCTTAATAATTAACAATTAATAATAAGCAGCTAAATTACATTCTTGGACCTTGGAAGCATAAGACAGTGTTCCCATGGCCAGCTCTAGAAGTCTCTTCCAACCAGGATTTCCATGATACTATGATGCTCTGCCCCAGATTCACAGAGCCCAAGTTTGAGTCAGATCTCCTGAGGCTGATCAGCTCAGTAAGAGGAGCAGAAATCTTGGCTGATGCGCATATGAAGCTGTCCCAGATGAGCTGGCAGGAAACTAGGAAAAACTTAACACTCATGAAAGATTAATCAAAACCATCCCTAGACAGGGGAATGCATAAAGGTAACCCACACTTCATACAGGAAAACGAGCCACACAAATCGTTAGTTGGTCCTGCAGTTCTGAAAATCCCTGACTAAAGCTCAGCTCTTTGGCTCCATCACAGACTCAGTCCACCCCTCCAGGGAAGCGTGGTGGTCCAGGGCACCCTGCCCTAGTTCTCTTCCTACTCTCCCATTCCAGGAATGAGAGCGACTCCACCAAAGCCTGCTCTCATGTATTGTTTTTCTCCTAGTTTTGCAGTATCTGCTCTGCTTCCATTAGCAGAGTATTGGGTAGCAGTCCAGCAAAATAAGCACACCAGCATGGTGAAGCTGTGGTAGGAAGTGGTCAGGTGCTTCAGGCACACTCTACCCAAGTTAAAGAATCTCCTGAAGGAAGACCTAAAGTAAATCTGGCTCTCTACGCACACCTTTAGGTCTCCACAATCTTGGTCTTAAGGCAAAGCCATTTCTTCTCTCTGTTGAGCTACGAATTGATTACCAAACCAAGGTCAACTACTTAAAATGGCAAGATGAGCTATTCAGACCATTGTGTGTTCTGCACAACTCCCTTGCACTTTTAGGAGTACAGTGTATACATTTACCCAAAAGGAATTACAAGTAATAGTATATGTAAGTACATGAGGCCATGTGACTGTTTCCCATTCACCTTTTATGGAGCATTGATCATATAATTGCTCCATGTGCTCTGACTCATTTTTATAAATATGAAACCCAAATGTACGTACAAGGGTGTGCAGAAACATGTGCTTTAGTAACTGGAAAAAGGAAGAGTAACTTTAAGAGGAATTTTATTTTTCTGTGTACCAGCAGAGTACTTAAGTGCTTAGATATGGCACATAGTGGTCTTTTTATAACCTATGTTTTTCCCTTTCTAATTCTCTGCATGAGACAGACATTAGTCAAAATAATAATTTCCACTTGGGTTTTAACCAGTTTAAAATGAAGTTGCTTTGCGACTTTCAAGACTGTAACACCCGTGAAAAAGAACAAGTTGTTCCTCCAGACAGTTCAAAGACATACAAAATTGCAGCGTTTTATCTATAGTTTGTGTGAATAATCTATGCAGTCAATTATATAAATGTAATTTTATCCTTACAGATGTAGAATCTTAGTTGTCACTAATCTTGGGCAATTGAATGGATCATTTAGCAATCAGTGGAAATTAATGTGTTTACATATGCAAACATCAATTTTCTATCATTGGAAGTTTATGGAGCATTAGTGAGATGGTTTTTAATAATAAATTTTGCAGTCTGTAAAAAATAAATGTGTATATCACTGTTACAAGGGAGCTGCAATGAAGGGAAAATCAAATGTATGACTACAGTGCGTCATTCAGCTATCAATGATTAAACAGCTAGTCCGGTTCATAAATTCTTCTTCTCACGCTTCGAATCCTACACTATGCTAGCAACTCCATTTGGGATCTGAGTTCCTTTATGGTAGCCACTGCACAGTTTAAAGATCATCTTCTGGGGATATCTGCCCAAAATGATGCACCAGCTAGAACAGGGTAAATGTGTGCTATCATCCTCTTTTACAGAGAGGAAATTAAGACACCAGAGATGAATTAACATACCTGTGATCACACTGGAGCCTGTTGTAGAGCTGGGAATTAAATGATAGTTTTCTAAGTCCTACTGCAGTGCTTTAATCACAAAACTATCCTTCCCATCAATTTTAGAGTCAGCACTGTTGAAAGGAGTATTTGTAAAAGGGGAGGAAGAAAGCAGTGGGAGCTGTTGGAGGATGCAGAGAGCAGGAGTCATCATAACCATTGTGCACTGGCTATTTTAACTTTGCGTTCCTACTCCACTGCCAAAGGAGAAAGCAGCATACGTCAGCAATCAGTCAGTACTTTAAACAGGGATGAAGCATCCTGACATTTCTCTTGTACTCCAACTTCTAGAATTCCTTTCCTCCTTGAATACCTCCGTACAGTATCGGTATAAGAAAAGTGCCGTTATCCCTCTAGAGGCTTGTGCGTTCCTGTCAGTGATCTGCGGACAGATGTTATGACTTCTACTTCTGGCCTTACCAACAATGACTTTTCACCACAAAATATAGAATCAGTTCAAATAACGAGTGACTTAGCTATAGGAAATTTTGTTTGCCAAAGTAATAGAAATTCTAGAAAAAGTTGTTGGTCGCTCCTTGGCATAAAGCAGAGTTTACAGTTGAGCATCCCTCCACCTACTGCCTGTTGGCTTCAGGTAAGAGATGAAAATCTGTAGCTTGGCTAAGAGGTTTTACCAATTTTTAGTAACTTAAGAGATCAGAATCTTAAAAAATCAAGAGCAATGATGCTGGATGTATCCTTCTGTTGGACCACCTTTTCACACTGTGAATCACCATTGTAAATCTGTACTGACACATGAGGGAGGGAGGGAGATCTGGCCTTTTGTATCAGAAATGTGCTGAAACGTGCTTTAAATGAGAAACAGGCTGCAAGAATGGGAGATGCTCTAAGTGTCAGAGTTTGCTCTTATTTGCTTATGCAGGAAGTTGTGAATACTTAGAGGTTAAGAGCGGGTGGTAGTTACAGAGCTGTGAACCTCACCTTTTGAATATATCTTATTTATACTCACTAAACGATTAAGAAAAATAGACTACTTCCCTTACGTAAGTAGAACAAATGCCAAATCTTGTCTTTGCTCAAATAAAAGAGAGTGTGTTCTTTCTTTATTTTGAGGTGGTCTACGAAGGAGTTGTGTCAAGTGCCGTCAGCTCCGTTGATGTCCATGAATTTGTTAGTAAGGCAGAACCAGTCACAGCAGATGTGGGTTACAGCCAAAGATTTCAAGCAGTTCAGAATTGCTGGATTGGGTGGTTTGTTATGGAAAGCCGATTCCTTCTTGCCTTCCTCTTGGGGAAATTCCTGTTAGTGTCAGCGTGAGCACTCACATTAGCAAAATGTGCAGAATTTGGCATGGGATTAGAAAACAACATGGCAAACGACAACAGGCAGTGTCTCTTAGCAATGTTTCCTGAGTATATCTGGCATTTCGGAGACTTTTCTTCCCCTATAAAATTGTTGTTATCCACTCATTTGATAGTATTGCAGCATTTAAATATTGATGAAAACAAATAATGCTGAACCAGAGCTTGGGGCTTAAAAAACACCCACGCGCTGTAGATTAATGTGCCAACATAGGCTTTTCATAATGACAGCTAGCATGGCAAAGAGCATCTTAAATAAAATCTAAGCACTTGAGCCTCACTTACCACTGATTTCTGCTGAAGGAATGGTCTTGTTTGCTCTGAAATGCCAAAATAAGCAGTCCCCACACCAAACTATTACCAGTGCAGACTGCAGCATTTGGCCCATAGAAGTGAACATCATGAGTAACTGTCCTTGTATCCATTTGCACTGCACTGGCCCAAAATCTGAGATTACATCAGTTAACAAGAACAGCAAAAACTGAGAATAAATGAAATGTCAGAGAGGTTGATAGGTGATCCATGATGACTGACACGTATCTCAGAGTTTCATAGACACAGCGAGAATAAACTGTTGCGGTTATATAGCCTTTGTTTTTTCCCTAAGTCTTCTCTCCGTTCATTGCTGGTTTACAGACTTGGGGGGGGAATGGTTTAGAAGTATGTCCAAACCTTATTTATTTACATCCCATTTCTCATTAACTGTTCCAAAAGCTAACTTACCTTGCTATGAGGAACATACGCCTTTTAGGAAGAATTTGTCTAGCCTTGGTAAATCTTTGCTTGACAAACTGTATTGTTTAATTTCTGTTCTGTCTATAGGTGGTTATAAACTGGAATAAAGTTACTTCTTAACCACCCTTTTGAGGAACTAAATACATTCAACTCCTGAAATCTATCACCATGAAGAGCGTTTTCCAGACTTCATCATTCTGATGGCTCTTCTCTGCATCCTTCCCAATTTATAAATGCTTCTCGAGTAGTAAAGTTTTAGAGCAGGATATGTAATTCCAGCAGCAGCTATCCACCTGTCAAAGGAAACTGCAGTAAAGGCTCACTGTACTTACACTTGAGATTTCCACTCTTTATGGGCAATGATATTACACTAGTTTTGGCTACACTGTCACTGTGGGAAATTACAGGCAGCTGTTTGTCTAGGAGAAGGTACAAATGTTTTTCAGTGACATGGATTCCCAGATAAGACTCACCTCCTTAAAGTAAGAGCCTGCATTTTCTGAATGGAAGTGTTCCATTATCCATGCTGAAAAGTATACTGCTTGCCTACATCTACCTCACTGAGCAAGATCACTTTCTTCCAGTAAACCACCCCTTTATTACTCACGAGTTCCCCAGCTGTAGTTGTTCAAGCTTTGTGTGGAATGATTTTATGTTTTCTTTCAGATAACGGAAAGAATTTAATAATATAATATCAAAAATGATCCTTGCATTAGAAACACCTGCCTTGCAAGGAAGGAGTCCTCACTTCTAATTACATTTTCAGATCTGCCAGTTAGCCATTTTGTAAACACATGTAATTTTGTAGTGTTCTAATTTCTTAGTCAAAATGTCATGCAGAACAAAGCCAGGGAGCTTACAGAAGTTTTTTAAACCAACACCTGTATCTCACTCAGCCGCAATCAGCATCTCTCTTTTTTTTCTTAACAAGTTAGCACAGTGATTTTTTTTTAAAGCTTTTTGATTGGTGCTGCTTATATTACTTACTTTAATCAAGTCTCGTAACAGCCATTCAGTTATTATGCTCAGGACTGGTATCAGTCTGACAGGCCTGGAGTTCATTTACCACTTTCGCTCTTCTTTTTCCCCCACAGTCCTTTGAAAACTTCCTTGTTGTTTCAAAACTCATCAGGAGTTAAACATCAGCCAACTCTTTTAAAACACTTGGTAGGAATTAAACCAGAACTCCCACTGCGAGCCAAAAATGAAGGCATGAGCCAAGGTGTGGATTCTATTTCTAACTATAATCACTGAGTTTTGTAACATCTGGTAAACAACTTAGGGGAAACCTGTTCCGGGTTTATATCCCATGTTCATACTTGGGCCACAATGTTTTGCCTTAGACCTGAAAATAACCTTCTCTTTTAGGAGGCAGCTGTGGAATCAGTCTAAGGTGTTTGCCAGCTCTTCTTACTAGTTAAGATAAGTAGAACTGAAAGGCACTAGATTTTAAGAAAAAAAAAAAAAAGTAGTTTGTTTCATTCTGATTGACCAATATTATCAGCTAAACTGCTTCTACTATGTCGAGTAAGTTTGTGTCCACTCATTTTGTACACAGGCCTTTCACACAGCAGCAAAGGAGAGACAAGATGTTTTATTAACTGGCAAGCAACAAGAACTGCCAGGAAAACAGAGTGGGGGCTATAGTATCTGAATCTTCCTGTTTTTAAAAGGACCAGATTTCAACTAAATCCCTTTTATTTTTTGTACTTTTGTTGCATTGACAAGTACAAGTACCAGTGAAATTGTACAATAGCACTGATAAATTAACACCTGCCACAGTAGGAAGGATGATAAATTAGCAAATAAATGAGCTTAACAGAAAGGCTGTTGAATACATTTGCCTGAATAACTGCTGCACTGGCCATACCATATTATTCTGTTCTCTGGGAAGCAGCAAAGAAGTAAAGAGATACTGGCTGTTGCAGGAATAAAAATAGTCATGTCCTGTAAGAGAATTCAGGTGACACACTAAATCATGATAGGTGTCTATAGGTGAAACCTTCCCCCCCAGTTAATTATTCCTAGTTATGGCTTTAACCATAAACTACAGCCAGTTCTTAAACACTTCAGCTGGGACGTGAGATCAGAAGGCAAGGGATGTCTAATTTTTGCTTTTCTAAAAGAAAAAGAAAAAACCCCAAACACCTATCATTTGGGATACAAAGTTTGCATGTTATTTCCTTTTTCGTTCTTGGTCATTGCTAGTTGTTATTAAAAAGTATTTGGAGAAAGGTGGAATGGGCAGGTGATCCTTTTCTCCTTGTATCGCTCTTGCCAATGAGCAGTCCGTGTAGCTGGGCCAGGCTGCTGCTCAGTGTGGCATGGTCACAGCTGACTTTCAAACAGAACTGTAAGGAATACACGCGAAAGCCAACAATGTGACCTGAAAACTTAAGAATGGCTTCCACTCCTAGCCCCTTCATTCACACATGTGGAGAGCATGCGAGGTCACCACGGGGCGAGGTCACTTTGGGAAGAGAAGTGTAGGAGGGGAGGGGCTGAGAAAGGAAGCAACCTGGAGCATTGCTGGCAGCCGATGGGCGCTGGGAGCAGGTGAGACTCTGCAGCCCTGGCATCATGAGAAGGGGCATAGGGAAAAATGTGAATGAGAAAAAATAGTAGCGAGAAAAGAGAAACTGGAGAGAGCAGGGCTAGAAGGTGGTGAGGCAAGGAAATCCCTTAGCAGACATGTCAGCAAACCGGGATATGCTGCAGGACCCTTCAGTCTGCCTCATGTGGCTGAGGCACATACAAAACCTGACAGTCTGGGCAATGAAACCTGGTGTCTATTAGGGAAGGGGAAGGAGAGTTGCTATGAGACATTCTGGCCCAGGAGCTTTTGCGACCTACTCAAAACATAAAACTATAATGCAGTGGAATAGTACTTATTTGAATAGGCTTAATGCCACGTGGCATATTTCTAACCCATATTTATAGTAAAAATATCAGTGAAATACTAGACAAAGTCTGTTTAAAACCTATGGCTCTTTGACCTGGAACATTTTATTTTCTCGTCCTTGGCAAGGCTTGGTGAAGGCTCAGCCATGCCTCAGGTAGACAGTTGTTGTCCTGCCTCGCCAGCACATGCAGAAGAGCGGAGAGGCATGGATGTCACTTTTTCCCAAGGCCTCACAAAGTCATTTGCACTGCCACGAAAGAAGCCAGGTATCCTGACTGGCGGTACTGTTGCAGAGATACTGCAGCAAGCTGCCTTGCCTGTTATTTTTCATATGACTGCAGAATTCAAACTCTTTAATCAGAATCGGGGGGTACTTTGATTGGGCACTGTACAAACCTAGATAAAAGGGGAAGGTATTAATCTCTGCATGAACACGATTGAGCAAGTACATTTTGTTATTTGTTCCAGTGAGTTGTATAATCCTCCTTCCCAGTCATCCAAATAGGATTTAGCATTGTCAACATGTTTTTCTTAATAGGATGATGCTATAAACTCATGTCCATGCAAGACTGGAAAGCCAGATTACATGCCTCGGGAGACTATATATCGATTTTAGCTGTTAGTGAAATCTGGCTTTTTTGATGACTAGGCCACAGCCTTAAGGCCTTACAGGGGAATTGTCAAGAGACGGTGTGCCCCATACAAGAGCCATCACAAACTTTGGAGGAGCCAACCGTTTAGTGCAGTATCCAAGTGTTTGTTTTTGTTTTGTTTTTTTTTAAAAGGTTCAGCTATTCCTTTTCTGAAAGAAATATTACTTTAAGACTAACTAAAACCCTGTAACCCTTCTGCTAATTCAGAAATGTGCAACACTAAATTCAGGTCGATGCATCTCCCCTTCAAAAGAAAATCTGCAGTAAATGCTGCTTGGCCAGGTTTCAAGCATTATTTTGTCACGTTACTAGTGAGACACACTGCAATTACATCATTTCAGAGGAAGAGGAGTTGCTTCTCATTAGCAAAAAATTTGCAGCATATTGTGGACGTATGTTCTAGTACATTGCCACAATAGCAGTGTAAGGGGGCCTTAGGCTAATCAAGAACCAGTCGAGCATTTTGTGAGGAATAAGTCAATATTATTCACAGTAACATCACACAGCCAAAAGTCACATTTTACCAGCCCACCTGAAGCCTTGCTAGCCCTCCAGAATTGTCTGTTTGTGGAGTCTGCAGCAGCACCCAGAGGGGAAGGAGCAGAGCATAGCTCTCTGCTGGCCTGCCTGGCAGTACTGGCATGGGCCACCATGTGCCAGAGCTCCACAGGGCAAGGAAGTTCTGACAGATCTGCATTTTCAACCCAAAAGAGCCATATGCAGCTTGCGGAACCTCAGTGGACCCCACTTTGCCAATATTTTGTGTGTGAATCCTTAGTTTCAGCTAGAACTGCTGGCGCTATTATTTTTTAGATGCCATCTACAAAGAGAAAGGTGGTGTTGCACATCACAGTTCATATCCCTTTTCTCAGAGCTAGGCTTGGAAGGAACACGGCAGGTAAAAAGGGTTGAAAATTTTGGTCATGCATCATTCTTGTTTGCATTGCTAAAAGTAAGGTTCTGACAAAAGATGGTAAATTGTGAGAGGCTTTGCTTTATCCATGAATATGACCCCCTGGGCATCTGTGGGCTTGGGTAACTCATATCCCTTTCTTATTCCTATGTATTCTTATTATTCATAATACTTAATATATAATCTATATAAATATATAATATGAAATATAATAATAATGCTTATTATAAGAATAAATATTCTTATTCCTACTCTCACTTGCATATTTTCAGTGAGATTTGAAGATCCAAAGGACTAAGTCTGTTTCTGTCCTTTTTGTGTATGGGGTGCTAGCAGAAGTGTCACCCTACTCTTTTCAGCCTGAGTTTGACTGATACAGAAGCGCACTTTCTTGGCATTACAGTCTGCACAGACCACAGTGGCAGCCTGACTTTGGCCACTCAACTCTTAGTACATAGAGTTGAATCCTTACTTGATTGCCTCAGCTTTTCTTCTGATTTGGCCTGCCTCAGCTCCTGTCTAGGATAGGGGGAAGAGTACGCAGAAGGTGGAAACAAAATGTTGCCATACTCTCTTATCCCTCCGGTAGCTCATTACTTTCTGTGAGTGTGATGTAACGGAGTCCTGGCTTGCATTTATTTCAAATTCAGATGTGTGCTGAGCATGGAAGCAGCAAGCACCAACCGCAAAAAGTAGAGTGATTGTCTTCTCTGTCTGCTACTTGGTATTAAGAGGAGGAGACAGAATAGTCTTTAGTGGCAAAAAGAAGAATGAAGAGTAATACTCAATGACTTGACCGTTGATTAAACTGGAAAGGGTTTTGTTTACATATTTACATGTACAGACAAGGATCAGCAGAAAAGAGACAGACTAATTGAAGCCCTTGAGAAATATAAGAAGGATCTTGTACATGGTCTTCCTGCCTCACCGTCCAACTCCAGAAGTGTTTCTCCAAGCCAGCAGAAGGTATGTGATATTCTGACAGCATAGGACCCGTCACACAGGTAGTACCCGAGTTGCGTGAGAGAGACCAGTTTTCTCTTAGTTAGCTGTACGGTGAAGTGCTGGGGAGTGCCTGTAACACAGCAGGTAAGTGCAGGTTTATTCAGTGTGGCTTTTTATATTCTAGGCAAACAGAGATAATATTTGACACTCAGTTTTGCCAACTGGCAGCTATCCTCTCATCTAACTGTTGCTATCCCTACATGGCCTACAATGACAGGTACCCATGTCATGACTACATGTACATGACTAAAATGTGTCTCTGCACTGCATATGCACAAGCACAAATATGCACATGCCACTCACAAACACCCAGGCGTTCTCTTTGCTCCTCTGGCAAATGGAATTAGAATTTTTCACAAAGTGTTACATGGGTGCCCGGGGCGGGGGGGAAGTTAATTGTTGAAATGATTTGCTGATGTGTGTGAATATTCTTACTAGGATGATTTCTGTACACAATATTTTCAAGATAACTAAATCCCAATGATTTTCTTAGTATTCCCACTGAACGCAATGCAGTAACTTTACATTGTTTTACAGGATTCTCTGAATTTCAGAATGGTATTTACTGGTAAAAGCAAGACCCTAAAGTGTTAATCCTAATTCTATGTATTCTGCCAGATACCAGAAACTATACAACCTCATGCTAGTGTGAGTAGGCCTATTCTTCACCAAATTCTGCCAGTGGACCTCACCTCAATAGACAAAGTCTTGCAAAACATTTCATTCTGCCATAGTCCAGAGTCTCTCTGGGGCAAAAATTCCTCAGCAGACTATATTTAGATTGTAAAACTTTCTATTTGTTGGGAATTATAGTGGGTTTACCTCTAGATTGTTAATGATGCTGTTTATAAAGAATGTCATCCAATTCAAACGTGCATTATTTTGATTTGTAAAATCTTGCTCTCACTGAGATAAATAGCAAAAGGATACGCCACAATTTCACCTATGGTATTTATGAGGATAACAGTGGTTCTGTTTTACTTCAAACTCATGAGATGGAGTCATGCTCACACCTGCATGGGCATACAGGGAGAGAGAATAGAAGATGCCATTGAAGAAGGGCTGTAGGATTGCTATTGAGACATCAGTTCCATAGATGAGAATGCACAATGTGCAAGGAAGAAAAAAAATCTGTTGTTCTTCCTCTGTGGGCCCTGGCAAGCAAAATGGAATTTCTGTAATTTCCCAAGACTACTTGTCACTAGCAACCTCAACCTTGTAAAGAGAAGGAAGGAAAAAGAAACTAGAAAAGGGACTTGTTAACTGGCTCTAGTACAGTGGCAGGGTGGGTTAACTCCTAACTGCGGTTCCCAAAACTCGGCAAGTCATTTAGACCACTTGAGACAGTTTGAAAACAGTTTCTTAAAATTCCTCCTGCGTGAATCGATTTGTAGGAGACACTGTCTTCAGCAAAAGGCTTTTGCGATTTTTTCAGTCAGTTGTTTTGTTCTTTAACTTACAGGCGAGGTGGTCACTGTTGGAAAAGGGACACCTATGTTTCCCATCTGGTCAGAACAACTGTTCCAGCACAAAGAGAGAGCAGCCCTCCTCTGTATCTTTTCAGAAGCTCACTTCAAGCACTCTGATGCCAGCTCCTACCGCAAGAAAGACTATCCAAAATACTGCTCAGCGTGCTTTGTCTCAGACTCCTGTTGACAACTCTAGTACAAACAGATCGTCTGCTTCACCACTTCTGCAGTCTCGCATGCATTTAGGCAGTTGCAACAGGAAGACGGCATTTCAAAACTCTTTTAATAAAACACACTCCGGGGACCTCCTTGACAAACATTCCATTTGCTTCACGGAAAAGAAACAGCACTTTACCCCTCAAATCTTAAAGACATCGCACCAATCGTTTCTCGTAAAACATAGGTATTATAATCCTCCTCCCAAAAAAAAGAGCTCCTCCCCTGGCAGACCATCGCTTAAATCAGCAGACATCAATAACGAAAAGAAAAGAGAGTTGCACAGGTACTTACTCAGTTTGTTTATACATCAGTGCTAAAAGTTAAGTAATTTTCCTTTCAAACACATCATTTTAACCATAACTGGTTTTCACTGTGCTTTTAATCTTTCAGATTTTTAGAAGATGCACATGTGAGACCACATTCAGATCACTTTTCTCAGCAGCCAGTTGAGGTTGGTGTACCCAGTTTGTTACATAGAAAAAGAAGGCAGCCCACTGTTCATACACAAAACTTGTCCTGGTTGTGTGGAAGTAAGATGAGTAACAGAATCGTTGGCTTTGGCGAATATATGTTAAGAGCAAAACCAAAAAATTAAATCATCTTGTGAGAAGTCACTAAGATTGCAGTTTAGAAATCTAGCATGTGTGGCTAGATAGGGTCAACAGACTTCTGTGAATAAAATAGGAACAGCTAAAGTAACTCCTCTCTGAGAAATGTAAATGAGGCATTATGCAATGTGAAAAAAAGAGTATTCCAACACAAATCCGTTCTTCTGAAAGCAGAGCTTTTTCCTACTTGACTGACATCTTGCTGCACCCTTAACATTTCAAGTGGTCATTTCAGCTTTTGATTGATTTACAGCCTTTCACTCCATCCAAATAATAACTTGGAGCCCAGAAACATCCAGGCAAAGTGCTCATTACTCAGCCTATGGTCAGTACTGTAGTATGCCATACAAGACTTCATCTGGAAGTTGCACTCCATTAGTAACCTGGATTTTTAAGATGAACAGGGGATTAATGTAATAAATTTTAGTGCTCTTAAAAATAAGAGATGCTTAACAGCAGCCAAAGCCATGCATGATAGAGAGATTTTGTAAGATTCCTTGGCCTGCTCATCCCTTTACAGAATCAGTGTTTAATTTCTATATAGCTCAGCCAAGGCACCACAGGTTTGATTTGTGCTAGTCCTATGCTAGCTGGGACTATTCCATTCCTTGTTCCAACCACCAAAACCTTCATTTTACAACATTATCAAGAGAAGCTCCTATTCCCACTTGATAATCTGCAGCAAAAGATAATTTCAATATCAGTCTGGTTTTCTAAGTCTTCTTTCAAAGATACAAATGTATTTTGCACATCCTTTTAAAGAAAAAGCTGTGTTATTTGAATGAGGTCTGCAACTATTTTCTATTTTGTCAGAACTTCTGATTTCCTTTATAGCACTTGCATCATTTTTCTCAGGTTATACAAGCTTGTTTCCATTTCTGCTTACACGAACCTACCTAATAATAATACTTTTTCTTTATTTATATGAGTGATTGACACTCAAGACGTTTATTTCACATGAGCTGGCCTGTCACTTCAGTATGATGTTGTTGTGATTTTGATATGTTATGAAATCAGATCATTTCCCCCTGGTGCTCTGAATGGAAATACAAAACGTTAATACAAAGATAATTTTTTTAAAAAAATCTACTTTTCCTCTTTATTTGCTTGTGGCAGAACCATGAATTATGGATTCCTGATTCTGAACTGTCACTTTCTCCAGGATCACAACTTGAAGAAAAGTAAGTTAAATATTTGTTTGTCGCTTTTAACTGTTTCTAAGTTTTGTATCAAAATATTAAGGTAGGAATGTAGTGGAAAATTGAAAACATGGCAGAAAAGCCAATTACCAATGGCTGTATGTGGTGAGTAGAAGGAACTCTATTAGGGATAGAGGATTCAGCTACTTGCTTGGGAAGTGTGGGATCAGAAAGTTGGAAGAGATTTTCTGAGTCATGCGACCCAGTCCCCTCTTACTGTAGACAAACTAAATATGTTAAGAATAAGTAAATAATAAATAAATAAAAAATGTTCATAATAATTTATCTTCTGATACCTACATTTTGTGCATGGGAACTAATTTTTTTTAACTGATTATTCACAAAAGGCATAGATATTCTTGATTAATTAAATTAATGGATTAAAGTAATGGATTAAAGTAATTAGGGATTTGACCAACAGAGCTGTGAAAATTAGTCATTTAAAAAAGTATAAGCCTGGATAGTAAAAAAATGCAGACTAGTAAATAGATTCATCATTTTTTAATATGTTGGCAAAATTCTTTATTTGAGTTAGTTTAATGACTCTAAAACTGCTACCTCTTTGGATGGTATTATAAACCTTATTTGTATTTAGTGTATGTTAAAGAAAGATGCTGATAGCTTGTGTATTTGTATAGAGAAGAAGAGTATCTTCGTTTTCTTCAAGATCTTACAAATGATATTTTGATTAGAGGTTGTTATCACAAAGAGTAAGTGCTTTGCATTTCTTATTTATTCCTTTGAGTGACAAAACTTTGACCGATTAGTCAATCACTGTAAAGAATTGGTGGGTTTAATGAGATTAAAATGAAACTTGAAATCAGTTTAATTTGATTAATACTTTTGTGACCGCACTTTACAGGAGTCATGGTTTCAACTGAGTTGCTGAACACAAAACATTTTCAGCCACCCTCGTATTTCCCAGTGACTTCTAATAGAAACATGGAAACATTAGGTTCTCTGACCCTGTTCTCTATTCCCTTATATAGTATGGTGGTAGACATTATTGTTACAACAGTGTCATTCCAGTTCCCAGTCAATCCTGAGCTAGCAAGCCATGGAGCTACAATGAGTCTTCCCTAGCAAAGTGCATCACAGCAAAAGATTTTGTATTTAGAGTTCTTCCTCCCTCATATGAGAGCAAAATAAATAAATGCAATAATTGCTTTCTTTAGGATGTATGCGCTATCAAGTTAATGATCTACACATAAAGGCTAGAGCCAAATGCACCCAGTGCTGCTGGTGTCTAACTGCAGCATCCTTTTCGGGTTTCATGTTCTGTACGGGACATCCTGTCACACACACACACCGCCTTGCACTCCCATTTCTAATAGAAATCTATCACATTTCTAATATTTAGAGAGCTGTGATAAACCACAGGTCTGTTTGTAGGCTTGCTAAAAGCAACAACGTTTTGTGCTCCTTTTCTATGCCATTTCCTGGCCTACATCTTAAATGGGAGAAACTCTTCCTTTGATACAGGACTTAACCCCAATGTTTAAGGTTTCAGTCTTTGTCAAGTGCTGTGCTTTCATGCTGGAGAGATGCTAACACCCTGAAATCAATCAAACCCACTCTGACACCAAGCCAAGATATTTCCCTTTCAATCTAGAGGATTTCAGTTAAAATCCCTAAGGCTCTTTTAAATATATATATTTTTTAAGCGGCCGTTAACACAAGTGGTTAGTTTGTTTTCTGAGCAATCAGTTAAAGGTAAGAGTTCTCCTCCCTCCTTCTAAGTATATCAGTTTTCAGACAAACTTCAAGGCCCAAATTAGAAGTGAATTTTCTGGTTACACTGGAAGGAACAGTAGTAGATTTGAAAAACACCGACTCACCACACATTGAAAAGGTTGCTAAGTATCATGCCTGCCCATACATACAGTTAAAAAGAAGATAACATTACAATAAAATAAAACCTCAAAAAGCTACTGTGTGTCAGCCTCCATATTAACAGGATGATTAGTATCCTTCAGAAAATAAGTTTTTTCTCTATAGATCGTGAAAACCAAAGGAGAGAACACAAACTTGTACCTGTATGATGTGACAGCAGCAGGGATCATGTGTGTGCTCCACATTGGGCCCAACTCAGAACACTGGGGGACACCAGGGTCTCCGTGCTCAGTCTTGTAGGGTGAAAGAACTGCTCCGTTGACTTTAGATGGAGATTCCTTAGGTGCTGTGCACTCTTCCCTCGAAAAGAAAGGTTACTAAAAATACATGAAAAATCATCCATTGTTTTCTTGAGTAGTCTCTAATAACAGAACTTAAATTCTCTGCAGAATAAAAGTGAACAATCAATAGTGGCCTTTCATTTTAAATCAGAAGTTGAATTTCTAAAGAGATTTTGTGACAGACTAGAAAAGACACAACTAATGGCCTTAGCTAACCTGCTGCAGGATTAATATAATAGACACATATTTTAAAATCTCCATTTATTTAGACCAGTTTCTCTACACATAAAATCATAAATGCCCTCCCAATTCAAATATACAGTATATAAGCAAAACAGCTCTGCTGAGCCCTCCAGCTCATTGCAGATATTTTCATTTTTTATGATCGTCTGAAAATGCAACCATTGGGTTAGATTTAACTGAGTTATGATTGTAGAACCTGGACACCTAATTTCCCTAGTCAGTTAGGTCTTTATTTTTACTGATGCTCATCGCCATGAGCACATCTTTTGCTTGCAGCTGCTCATAGCTATCAAAAAAAATACTGAGAGCACTTTCTGAAGGCATCTCTCTTTCCCTAGTACACCTAGTTATCAAAACTATGACCATGAAAGTTCAACCTTCAGTGTTTCCCTTAAAAGTTACTGAAAAGGAGGCCCAAGAACAAGGAGACCATGAAAATGACCTTTAGAGGTCTAAAAAGTGTTGGCTAGAGGCAGTTCAAAAGTCCTCTTTGAGTAATGCGGTATCTTGGACAAAGGAACGACAGCTATAAATGAATCTAGGAAGCTGCAGTACTGCCCAGCACAGCACCCCAGTACCCTCAGCAGTTTCACCCAGTTGACGTGGTGGGTCAGTACTTGACAGCAGCAACAGAGACTTAGGCCCCACCAAAACACAGAGGGGGACTACTACATTGCGATGGAGAGCCGCAATACTCTTATATTTGTATTAAACGTGGAAGAAGAAATTGGAATTATATACATGAAAGACTGTCCCTGGCACGGTTCCTGCCAAACTGCATGCACTTGGAATGAGAATATTCAACAAACATTAAAATGTTTAAGATTTTTTTTAAATCCATTTACAGGTACGGTAGGGATGGGGAGGGGATGGAGCAAAAGTGAAAAGTTGGGGTGTATTTTAAGTGATCTGAAAGACAGGCTGAGTGGTGTTTTTCATTTGGAAGTATATGGCCTTTGAACAGTCTTTTTTTTTCTGCACTGATGTTCCTTTTTATTCTTTTTTTTAAGGGCGTTAGAAGATGTATTTCAAATGCACATTAAAAGTAAGAGGCATAACCTTGATGAGGTGAGCAAAAAATGTCTATTATTAAATACACTGTCACCTCCAGTAGAAATGTTGTATATCAATGCCGAGCAACAATTTATGGCAGATGGACTGCTACACTATTTAAATACAAGACAAGGAGAAACTACTTCTACAAAAGCAGCAGGAAGGGTGTTTTCCATAGAGGACTGGTAAAGAGAGATTTTTCTGTAAGTTTTTGGGTATTACTCTAATCAGGTTTCTAAAAGACAGATAATGCACTTAGCGTGCAGAATGGCTTCAATTACATAAAAACTGTTTACGAAGAATGTTTGTTGCTGCACATTTTTGCTGTGACTGCTATTTTCTGGAGTAGAACAGCAAGAGAGACTTGTAGGCTGCGACTACATCCAGTAAGAAGACCTTGGTTCTTAATAGCTTGCTTTTAGGAGTTTGGTCACCAGAGCAGAATATAAAACTGTAAGTTGAACGTTAAGGCTCCCCATGTGGTGCCTGCTGAGAATTATACACCTCAAAACGCTTATCTGAAAATCTCACGTGCTGAGAGGGAAGCTGCCTATGGAGAGACAATAGGAAATGCCAGGCACAAATACATGGCCACAGTCCTATGTCTCTCCTCTGCAAGTCTAGCATCTTATCTAGGATGAGTGAACGCACCTCTGCCTGTTTTAATCCAGATTTTAGAGCCCTCTCCTGAGAGCAGGGTTTATAACTGCCCTTTGAAAAATCTGAAAGAACACACTGTTTTCCTTTTTAAAGTCTTTCACAGAGAAGATGGTATTAGCGGTGGCGTTGTCATCTTTGCTCTTATCCCAGATTGGTTGAAGCATTTGCCCATGAAATGGGGGAGGCAGGTTCCAATGCCTTCCCCAGATGGGGGAGACTCAAATCCAGCACCACACCTCATGAGCAGATGACTCAACTGGACTTTTGAAATAGTTCCTCTAGGTTAGATAATAAGAGCAAAATGGGAGACACTAGCACTATAAGCTGAGGTTGCTGCACTCACTTAAAAGACACTAGGTTTTCCTCCTTCCCAATAATTGCAAAATAGAAATTCTTTCTTCTTTGCAGTCTCTGTATTAAAGAAAAAAAAAAGGGGAGGAGGAAGAAAAAAAACATTCCTAAAGTCCTGGAGCAGAACTCCGAGCTCTGCAGAGGGTGCAAGAGTTTAGTCACAGTCTTCCACTTGCATTGCCTGCCAGCTGCTTGTCGGAGGGGCCCAGCGCACAGGGCTTGGGTCATGGGGCTCTTTTGTCCCACGCTTCTCCCATGTCCTGCAGGGAGCGAGGCTGCCAATTCTAGCCTTGAGAGGGATTTGATGTTTTGAGTCCTCCTCCAGATCTGACTTTAAGGGTCTCTATACAAGAAGGCATCTCATTTGGTCTGATGATCCAGAGGAGTCATGGTCAGGGGTTTGGACTTTGCATTCTAAAGCTCATATTGCTGCAGCAGATTCAGGTGGGAGCATTTCTGAGGAACTGGCATAGTATGGCTTTTAAATGGACTACCTTTGCTTATTTGCTTCTGCAAATTTGTAATGCTGCCATTTAGTATTGTACTTTCTTCAACACTAGGCATGTGGGAGTTACACATATGCGTTGCACGATGAATAAATAACAATCAAAGGAATTATAAAATAATTAGAACGCAGAAGGTTATTTTTTCTTTCAAAGTGCCACGATTAGGAGAGAGATGGTGTTTTGGTATCTGTTTAGATGCTGGTCTGAGTGACAGTCAGTAGGTAGCAAGAGTGTCTGAGGAATGATCCGAGCTGAAATTAGTGAATTTTAAGTCAGTTTTGTGGCAAAAAAATCAGCAGCAGAACCTCAATTTGAGAGGATATGTAATTTACATCTGACTAGAGGATGCTGAGCATATTTCTAAGGTCAATCCCTGCAAGGCTCTGAGTGCCTTCGAGACACAGCTGAGAATCCTTTAATAGGAGACTGAAGGTACTTGATTCCTTCTTCCAGAAGGCTCCCAGCACTTCCAGAAGGATGAGTTTGTAACCAGTAGTGGATTTTTACTATATCCTGTTGTGACATGTTTGATATCTAGCAACATATTGTTCTGCACCGGAGTAGAGCTTAAGCCTGGTGTTTTCCTCTGCAAAAATACTGACTGAAGACTTCGAAGAAACTCAGAAAAGACAAAATTAATTGGCAGAGAATAGATTTAAAGGATTTTTTTTAAACCACATATTTGCATGTTTAGTCATGCAATGATGAAAGGAAAAAGACCAAACTGCCTATATATATTAGAAGGATGTAGCATGTGAAGGAGAAAGAGTCGTTCTTTGGAAAGATTAAATGAGAAGCATAAGCATGACCTACACCAGGAGAAGCTTGTGGGCAATGACATTTATTAGAACAGGCGCAGTTCCCACAAGAGAATTAATGGAAGCTGAATCACTTTAAAGCTTTTAAATGTGAATGGGCCAGCGGATGGAAAGGAACTCCATAGCGAGTGGACTTTTTGTCCTACAAAAGATAATTTTCTCTTTTAGTTTCTTGTCTTCACACCAAACTCTTTTTATTCATTATCACTGTTTTCTGGACCAGACGGACAAAATAAGAAGATGGAAACATTTGTCAAGGTCTTTGCAGTGTTTTTTTTACCCATGCTGGATACCTGCCAACTTGTTATTTGGGTACTTGCTTCCCTGGGCTCTACTCTTCTGTGTACTTGCTATAGAAATCCAACGCCCCTCCCCAAGTTCCTGCTTGCGCTTACTCCAGCACAGCGTGTGAGATCTGTTCCCTAAAACAACAGGTCTCCTGCCAGTTCATGCACTGTGAGGATGCTTAAACCCATCCAACTGCATTGCCTGACCCACCATCCATGTTTGGCCATGCATCAGCTAAGCAATCCCCACCGCTTACCAGGGAACTTGTGGCTGTAGTACCTGTAGCCTCTTCTCCAGCTTTGAGAAAGAGAGTAGCACCATCGCTCTTCCAGGGAGAAGGACATGCACTCAATAGGATGTTACATGGGGACTGAGGAGTAGAAGAAAGCAATTAATTGCTTAATTCCATTAGAAAAAAAAAGATAGTAACTGCATAGCAGGAAAGGAGAGAGTGAAGAAAGAATATAGGAAAAACATACATGGAGAAAAGGACAGTACTTCAAAGACAAGAGCCTTTTAAAACAACTAGCACCTTCTCTCTGTGAACCTACATGGCATAGTTATTGATGTAAAGTGGGGGCACAGGGGGCAGTTCTTTCACTGGACTCCAGCCCAAGGCAATTTTCAAGCTGGTTCATCAAGGTATGTCTGAGGAGCAATTTTGTTTGCTTTAGAACATGCAGTTTCAAATAGTGTGCCCAGGAGAAAGCATGCACTACTCTTCCCACCAAGATTTATTTCTGCTGTTCACGCTGCTTTAATGCCTCTGCAGACTGCATTCTGTGGTCTGCTTAGAAATCTTCAGCTGAGGGTGCTTTTCACCTACCCAGCCCTGGAGGTTCAAACATTCCTTTATGTTGTAGAACTATTTTTTTTTTTCCTAGCACACTTATTAAGAAACTGGAGAGTTTTTCTAACAAATTTTCACAGAGTGAACAGCTTCTCCCATTTTCTGTAGTAATGAAATGGCCTTCACTCAGGAAAGCTTCTAAAAGTTTTATCTAGCCACTTGCTCAAAACCAACATCAGGCAGTTTTATACCTTTAGAAGTGCAAGGATGATGTTTCAGCTGCAAAACAGTGGTCTCAACCTGATCCATACTCAGATACAATTCAAGAAGCCATCAATTCCATGAAAAATATTTCCTTAAAAAGAAAAAAAATGCTGGTTCTTGCTAAGGGGTACTGGTAAAAGAGTAGCTCTTAGAATCCAGGAGAGCAGAAAAAATGTCACTCCTGGGCTTGAAATAGCCACTGAAATGGGTCTGTAAGTGCATCATTTCAGGAAATCGATGGGGACCTAACACAGCACCTGCAGGGGGGCGGGATCCGGTGCCCATCTGTCTTCCAGTGAACAAACTGTTCCAAGTAACTTGTTTTCTGGAATTTTATCATATAAAGCCAAAAGCTCCTGAAGACACAAAGGAGTATCTTACACTTGTTTTATGCCTTTGCTTTTAAGAGGACCATAAAGCGTTCGCTCTCAAAAAAAATGCAGTGTAAAGGCACCAAAAGATTTACCTCAGGTGAGGGGCAGGTGGAAGACAGCTGATAAATGGCATCCAGCAGTGTTACCAAACATTTCAGGAAAGGAACACAGGACAGCATAGGCAGCTGAACACCACAGCAGTGTGGAAGCTGAGAGGCCATCTTACTCAACCAAATAAAATTATTTGCTTTGATTACTGTGCCAGTATAGCCTCAGTGATAACACCTGGCAGGAAGTGTCATAAGGTCTTTCATTGCCAGTAATGGAAAGGTCTATTTTTACATTTCTGAGGCAAAAAAATCCTTCTTTTATGTACCGTGCCCCAGCACTATCCTGAGTCACGCTGAAGCAGACACGGGAGAAAGCAACCTCCACTTAATCCCTGGCACTATCTCCTACATGTTCTTTGCCCTTCCCTTCAAGTGCCGTACCCTTTCTACTTAGCCCATCATGTCTCAAGGGATTGCCTTAGGAGGAGATGTATCAGCAGACGAGTGTGGTTTAGGATGCTAATGCAATAATTACTGGCTTAATCATCAAAGTGAATAACCAATTTACCAACAGTCCCTTTCAGCACTGTGCACTGTTACCATTTAAATACAGATTTTTGTAATGTACCATAATTAGATACTGCGCATGGGAAAGTTTTAAAAGTAAACCAGTAAAAATGAAAATGACTGCTCTAAGATGCGCACAGGACCCAAGTTTATTCTTCTCACAACAGAAAATGTCAGTGATCTGGTATGTGGAAACTTTCTTCCAAACCAGTACTGACCCAGTGGCCCCATCGCAGACAGAAGGGGAAATGTCCTGTGAATCAAGTTCTCTTCTGCGTGGGACTTAAAGCAGCAATATTCTATTTTGGCAAAGTACATGGCTAGTATTTTTAGAGATTCCGGCGTAAATAGCTTAATTTCAATTTCTTCTGAAGTTTCAACTGGACATACTCATTTCACTGCCTGCTCTGGCAGTATATACTGCATAGCTGAGTATACTGAAATGTTGTTCCAGTTCTTCCCATTTCATATGCCCATTGCACTATGTGTGTGCAGTGGCAAATACCGATTTCTTCAAGTACACAGGTATCTGTCTAGGTAAACCAGGGTTTCCGTACATGGAGACAACTGGAAAATATAAACAGATGAGTATCACTAAACATGATCCATCTCACAACCACAGGACACACATACAATAGACTCTTCACACCTGAGTAGCTGACAGCTTTCATTACTTTAGCCACTGAAACCAAGCCTAACCCAGACAATGCTTTAGTTATATGTCAGCAAGATCTAGAAAGAAAGAGAGAAGAAGAGGTGACACTCACATAGTTAAAACACAGGATCGAGTCTGCTGGCTCAGCACTATGCAAGGTCTGGCCACAAGCTCTCTCAGTCCTCAGCCTTCCATAGCCTTGACCACCATACTGGATTCTTCCCTTTTGTTGAAGGTTCACTTTAGCAGTCAACTCAGCAAAAAAGAACACATAAAATATAAAATTACTGTTTACAAAGAGCAGCCTTGTGGATAGGTTCTAATAACTTTTAGATGAGTACAGAAATTATTATAAGAATCACTTTAGAGCCATGGAGGAGGTTTTAAAGTTGCTCTTTTCAGTGTTCTTGGGCATTTCTTAATGTCTACCAAGGCCATAAACTTCTCAAAAGAAAAAGAAATCATTTGACATTGAAGACTGCAAATCTCATCTGTCAGTTTAACAAAGCATGTGCACAGAGAAATCCGTTGGATCTCTGTCGCAAGGAGTTTGGATTTTTTCTGAACACCAGTATGCTGAGCTAGAAAAGTGGTTCCTTTTAAAGCATTGGACATCATGTATTTCTAGCTCATGGAGAGTGGATTATCCATTGTCCTTATTATGTTTCCATGAGAAGAACTAATTTTCTGTTAAAGTGCTTAAGATTGAATGCCCATTGTCATGACCTTCAAATTGAACTCAAGTCTTAAGATTTTCCCAATACGTTCCTCAGAATCTGTGGAACAGCTTCTAACTCCACACATCCTTTTTGCCTTTCTACATGACAGCTTCTAGACTCCATTTTGTGTCATGAATACCCCCAGGTCATCTTCCACAGAAGAAAAAGAGGCCATCACGATTATCATCTCGTAATAAAGCAAAATTCCACATGGATGCTCTAGTAATCCTAATTGATTAACCCATAATCCCTTTTCCACTTGATTCATTCTTACTGTAATATTAATAGTTTTCTCAGTCTTGATCAAGTCAAACCGCACTGGTCAGGCGCTCTCAGTCTACTCAGCAATCATCTGCCATTCAGAATCTACTCTTGTATTTTTCAAGATAGTAAGCAGTCAAAAAGTTCTCCTAACTGGCTGGAATTCAAACTGTGGACTGCGTATTTCATCAATGTTTTCCTTTCTCCCATTATGATTACACTGGATCACTGAGGTATTAGGCTGAAATGGCCTTGGCTCTTTGTAAGGCTGAAATAGATAAACACATGGGTCACAGGAAAACATGCAAAAAAAAAAAGAAAAAAAAAGACTGTTTTGCTCTAATGAGTTCTGGAACTTCAAGCCCCTGTCTTACCTCTGCGGAACCTGTGCACATGGTAGGCATAGCCTTAGACTATATGGAGTCCCAGGCTATGATTTAGTAGCAGTGTTCCACATTATTCTCACAAAGAAAAGGTAAATTTGCTGCTACCTTAATGCAACGTGTTCCATGGAGCTGCTGCTCCGTGATGACTTACTGCATGCAGGCTCTTATCTTCCCACGGGCACTCGTGACAGAACAGGTCACACCAAGGGAAGGGGGATAAAGGTGACAGCCAAGCGCTTTCAAGCACTTACCTGCACTGTAGATGCCTAAAGACTTTCCTATGCAGGAAAGTCTACCCCAGATGTTGCTCAAGTATTGCTAGTGCTGTAATAGCTGAACTCTTGCAAAGCAGTGCTTGCTTCTAACTTTGTGTAGTACTTGGCGTAGATGGAACATGCATTTGCAATGGTAAAACTGAACTCTTTACTGCAAAGCTACAAGAATGTTCCTGTGATGTGTTGCAACTCCTGACTAACTCAACTCTTGCGCTGTTACTGCAGCACTGTTTCAGGCACATGACTTTTTGCCATGGCCAGTTGAACAGTCTTCTCAAATGACCAGCTGTGTTTTGCTTACCTACACTCACTGCAATTTTGCTTTGATAGTGGGTTGCTTTTCACCACCTCTTCTGCAGTCTTGCCTCTGTGCTTCTTCGCAGCACAGGATGTGTTTTTTAGGGGGATTTAGCTATAAGAGAGAGAATCTGAACTGCAAAATTTCTTGCAAATGAAAGGTAAAATCTCTGAGACTACTTGAGCGAGCTAAAGGAAATAAATGAATGAGATAGTGTGGACAAAAGTGAAACACCTACTTAACTGAAACCTCATTTTCAGTCTTTTTCTCCAGTTAATTAAGTATTGAGGAAAATGGATGTAGAAAGCACATTTTAAAGCAATCAAGTACTGCCAGAAATCAAACCAGCAATTTGAAAAGAGAACAACACTGCTCTCTGGCATCTGACAAAGTAAGATATTTGACAGGGAACAATATGTGCAGTACTGGTTAATTGAGAGGCAAGGAGAAGAATAATCATAGCTGCATTACAGAATTTATAGATGTATCTCCAGTGTACCACAGGGACGATGTGAATTTGTGGAATACTCCTGCCTGCTACAGCAAGCCAGCAATCGCTTACATTCCCATCAACGTTTTTACAACGTACCCTAGGTAGCAGTGCAGAAATAGCAACTGTGGTGGCTGAAACCGGGAGACTTGACTTTAAAAAGATTGTATTCTCACACTTTCCTCTGCTGGTGAAGAGTTATGGAATAAGAAACAAGTGGGGGAGAAATCTTCATTAAAGTTTGCTCTGTCCACAGCATCCTTTGTTAGACCTGTGCAACCCTTTACCAGTTCACATGGTATGGGCTCTTCCAGTGCCAGTCCTACGACGGGTTAGGTTGACTGGGTGTTTTTTCAAAGTGTCAGCATTAGAGCAAAGACAAGACTTTAGTTTGCCCACCTTTTAGTTCTGAGCTGTAGCCCAACAGTGTGAACTCTAGCCATGAACCTATGTACATTTTGGAAGCTCTGGCAGAACTTTCCAGGCTATATTCTCTTTCCTGCAGTTGATTCACTAACCTTCCATTTTTTCCATGTCATTTTAGCACATTAAAATGATGCTTACAACACAGGCAGCATGCTGCTGTGTCAAAGAAGCCAGCAGTGGGGATTGAGACACCTGAACAAGCCCATCATATGGTACCCTTCCCATTCATACTAAAAGCACCATTTAAGGGTATGTGCAGTTAATAAGAGATTGTTATTTAGACTCTTTGATATAAACCAATACTTCCACATGTAACAGCCTGTCTCAGCAGAAGACTTGTTGATCTGAGCGTAGTATCAGGGAGCCAGACACCAAGTACTTAAATAAAAAAAGAGGTAGAAGAGCAGCTAACCAAGTTAAACAAGGAGTTAAGCAAGTAGGAGATCTGGAAATCACAGACCAGGTTCTTTCCTTTTGTAATTGCTCACAAGAAATTGACAAGAAAAAAATCCAAAAGGATGAAGTATCAGTAATCTCCATTACTACTTTTAGCCTCCATGATCTGAATCTAAGTTAATTAAAAAGGATCCAAACTGTGTTCCTCAGGAAAACCAAAATCTTCAGTCACTCAGTGCCAGAGAATGACTAAAGCCACACATATATTTAAAAATCAACAAGAGTACTTAGATTATTTGTCAGCATGGGGTCAAAAGAATACAGAACATTTCTCTTCCTCTATAGTGAAAAAAATCAACCCAACCACAAAAGTCCCCAACCACAATTAATAATTTCTCACTCCCCTGTTTTGCCTCTCAAAAAAATCAGTAATCTGATGTGGATACACAGACTTGGTGAAAAATGCAATCTTCCTTCACAATATCAGATCTATTTACACTGTATTTCATGTGGTACTTAGCAGGCCTTCTAAATAAAGGAACCCTGAAACACCATCCAGTACTGACAGCAGATTCTCACTAAGCTTTCATCTGTTTAATTTATGAAGCACAGTAGCAGAAAGGCAAAGTACAGAAAGCTGCTGATTTTTCTGTGCACCCATCAATCACCAGTGCATTCACCTAAGTATTTGAACAGCTGAATTGTGAATAGAGATCATGATTTGTCTGCTGTTAAAAAAGCTTCCAGGAGACAAATAAAACAATGCAAAAAGCTAAGCAGATTTAGCTATTTTATAGCTACGTCGTTTTTCTAAGTTTCATATAGTTTCTGAACTCTATGCTGAAATAAGTGCTTGGGTCTGTCAGAGAATATGCGCGCACACACACACATATATATAACAGAGGAGATAAGCCTGTCTCCTGTCACTGGACCTACAGATACACTAGTCCATATTTTAAGCAAATCCACAACATTGCTTTTGAATACTGGTATTGCAATCTGCTTTCACAGTAGTTCACCATGTATTCAGTTGTCAACATCTTTAAAAAGTTCAAGCAGCCATTTTCAATTACTGTTTTCTACAGAAAATTACTGACAGCCTTATCATAATTTGTGGTTATTCAGGATAAGGTGGCAAAAGCAGAGGGAGATGGAGTCATTTTAAGGATTAGACAGCTGAAATTTCAAACAGCAGGAACAAGGATCAGGCAGCTGAAACCAGTTCTGGGACAAATTCAGTGTTCTCACTACAGAGGTGGCACCCGGGCTAGGAGTGACACTACTTTCGCTACTGTACAGAGTGTTTACATTGTTCAGCTATGTTTCCCCGTCTAAAACGAGCTCACATGCAACGTATAATACAAAGAAAATCCCCATTAGATGCGTGTTGCACTTTTCTCTGTCATCGCCTTCAAGGTTTTAGGGCACTACAGGATTATTGTCCAATACGCATGCCTGAAACTAGACAGATTTTGGATTCACCACAGCTCCAGCTGGTATTTTTCTTCCTCTGTTTAAAGTATATTAATTTGCATCGATTGTAGGGCACATCAACAAAATTAGTAAGCTGGAGAGCAAGAACGTGTTTCTTCTTTCAGCTCCATCCTTCCCTCCTACCAGTCCATTACTGGACTGTCAGCCTCTTCCAAGTGATCCTGCTGTGAGCCAACAAACGTGAGCAATGGCAGCACTGTGCCCAAGAGTGGAACGGCAATGCAATGCAGCGCATCTTCTGGAAGCTGATGCTTGAGAAAGCAGCACAGGCCCATGTTCAATAAATGGCATTTCTCCTACTAAGAATTAATTTTTTACAAATTTGTACAAACTCTACCCAAATGGTAGTTGATTAGACTGTGGCTATGTCATGGGAAGCGCAGGGCTGTCTCAGGCCTGCCATTTCTGTGCGGTTCCTACACGCAAGGCTTGGGGAGGTCCTGAGGATCTCTGCAGCTGAGTCGGCTGCTAGAAGTCAGGGCAGGATCTGACCTGGGAGCATTTTAGATTCTGACATATGAGAGATCAATTCACACCTTGGCCCTTAATAATAATCCTGGAAGACCAGCAGCCAAACAAATCTCCTTTTATGTTTTCCTTTCAATACTAGGTAAAAAGAAGAAGAATAGTTCAAAGCCTGAAGAAAGAGCTGAACATCACAAACCAACCAGAGCTTTCCACCAGCTGTAAGGGCACACAGCAAAAGGATGCCAGCTTTCCTGCAACATGCTTTTCACCTACAACTTTGGGCATTTCAGAGAGCATTCAAAGTTAGTTAGGACAGCAAACTAGATTTTACCTCAATTGCAGTGTAAACCTTGGGCAAACAGGAAAATGAAGAAGAGATCCAGCTAATGCATCTTCCTGTGACATAACACAGTATCACTATGGCAACAATCAGGTTAACAAACTAAGAACAATACCAGAGCACCAAAGACGGCGTTTTTACAGGGACTTTCACAATCAGAATAGAAAGCCAGACACAAGTGTCCTTTCATTCATTACAGATAGCTGACACTGACAAAACACATCCTATGCAATCCTCTTACTAGGAATTCTGATGAGGCTTTTTTTTTTTCCTACTGCACGCTTGATTTACAGATACGTTGGAAATTAAGTTTTCGATACAGCTTTCAAAACCCTACATGAATTGTGACCTGAAGTCTCATCAGTTTGCAACAGGATGTAGAATATTAAGTCTCATTTTCAAGCAATTTAGGTATTAATCTAAGTAACTTGAATCTCTTGAAAGATCTCTTGAAAATCTTAACCTATATTAGCTCATATGCCAAAAAGCTAAGATTAGCTAGTACTACAATACATACTAGTTAGTGAAAAATAACAGGCATTGTAATCTTTCAAAATGCAAACGTTTCACACTTACCAAATCTAAAGGCTTATAAAATACAAGCATGGCCCAGTTGGAAAATATGCAATTACTAAAGCCTCAATCCTTTCTTTTAGTGATGATATTTACTTATTTCATTATAACATAGTTGTTTAAATTTGTCTGGTTAAGATTAGACAGCTTTCTAGAGATAGATGTTTTTTTCCACCCCCTTCTCCAAGTGGGACACTTTTCAAGGCATCAGATTAAAATAGAAAAACAATGATTGGGATAAATAAAACACACCAGTTTTGTTTTTGGTTTTTTTTCTATTGTCTGCTACCAATGTGTTTTCACACCCATGCTTCTACCTCAAGAGAGTTAATTTTTTTTTTTAAATTGCTACAATTCCACACATGATCCCTAAATAATTTGAAGCTACAAAACCTTATCTAAAATAATTTAACTTTTATGAGCAGCTTTGTTGGTATACTGACAGAAGATGAAGCAATCAAAATGCATCCGTTAAGACAGGCCTCTCAGTCTCCCTGGAAGATGCCTCTAGGCATAGTGCCACAAGGATTATTTTAATTACCTAATACTTAAGTTAACAAACAACTAGAGATGTTTAAGAAAAAGCCACAAGGTCTACTGATCTGACCCCAACCATAGGTGTATCTAGTTACTGAAGGATAGCCCATATATAAAGTTTTTGTTTGTTTGAACTATATGGAATATTTTGGTTTGTGTTATTCTGTTAAGACTTGAGACAAATGCTGAATTTCTTTAAAGGTCTTTCAGTTAGACTGATGAGTAGATTATTTGTTCTCATAAACTGTGTTCTAATGGACAATGCTGCAAGCAAGGCAGAATAATGGTGTGTATGTATATGTAAGTAGAGAAAAACACTCTGCTGTGAGTGTAAAACTAACTCAACTTCAAGTAGAATCTTATCTCTGTATCATTAGAGAAGCAATTGTTATACTTTGAAAGTTCAGCTTGGAACAAAAGTATTGTCTTTTATGTTAAGTTAAGGAGTCAGTCTTAAGGAGTAGAAAACATTATTACCCACTTTGTTGAAAGGAAAAACAATACCTTCCTGATAGAAGAATAACATGAAAATGCCTCTCTGCTGTGCAGTTTGGAGTCTTAGGGCACTACCGCTCATGTACAGGAGCTTGATTTTCCTAATACCTGGTCTGGGTAGGCAAGAATAAGCAATATGAAGTATTGGAAAGTAACTTCTGTTCAGTTTGATAACGACTGATTGAGTTGATGTCACCCTTTTCTCTTGCACAGAATTGCTCTGAGCTACTGAGCAAGCCCAATTAGACCTTTGAAATCCACAAGTACAAGCGTGTTGTGGTGAGCTTATTTGTAATGAATCATCCTAAATTCAAGCACACTGTCATGAACTAGATGGAGTTATTTTCTTATATTGATGATACCAGAATCTTAAATACTATTTCCAGGTGAGTTACCTTCTTCTGGAATCTCAAATAGGATTTTTCTTGAATGAAAAGAGGCTAACTCAGGGCATTCTATGCAGGTATTTCTTGACACCTGACCATTTCTCCAACACATCCATTTTCATTACATCAGGTACAAGTCTGCAATGATTTTCATATGAAGTGACACATTTGAGGCCAAGCATTGGCAGGGTGAAGGATGACCTGCAGAGAATCAGCAGGCAGCCGTTACTGGTAGAGCGAGCACAGTTGCTATGGTGTCCTTTCTGACCAGGTACATAGTGCCCACTCCCAGCTTGCTGAGGATTACTGGCTGGCCAGGGGCCATTTTGCAGAGGTGAAGATTAATGTTGTAAGACCTTTAGCTATGGTCCAAGCCAGTGCATACTGGGAAGTACAAAGATAGATTGGCAGATGCTTAGTTTCAGGGAAAACAGACAGTCCTCCCTGGGTTTGTTTGGAGCAGGTCTCACCCCACCTTGCACAATGTTATTCCGTCTGGAAGAAGGGATACCAAGACACAGCACACTGGACCTGTGCACTGGATGCAGCTTATATCTGGTTTTATATTTGGTTTTGCACTTACACTATTGGAATCATCCAGTAGTGTTTGCCTCATTTTTCCTGGAACCTAATATTTTTAGGCATACTTAGGTGAGTTTAGTTTCCATTTGTAAATCAACCTTTGGTATATAGAAAAAATGGCAACAATGAACTACATGGCAACATGTAATCCACTTTTTCCATGGTTTAATTTTTTAAACACATTTATGAGGAATTATTTACAGAAAATTCTACAGAAGATCCATTATATCTGTTCCTTCATTATCATTCCACAAGTTTGAGTAACTATTGGTATTAGTAAATATTCCAGAACAAGCTCTGCAGAACCCATATATCATTAATCATTGGATAAGAGAAAATGGTGCCCTCCATATAGTTCTGATATTTATTTCACAAACTGGTTTTTGATCGTCAGTTATTCCGAGTTGTGATTAAGTCCACACAGATTTACTGCACCCTACAATTTTCTTTTTGCTCATCTTGTTCAGGTAGTCCCTGTTCATTTAGAGAATTCTTGGCTTTGTGCATCATATGACTCTGCCTAGTATTATCAGAGACAGTTTTTGTGGATTGCTTATACGGGCAAAGTGGTGACCTTGAAGTAGATTTCATTGGTGGAAAAGCTGTTACTGCTTGGGACTGCTGTTCATCATTTACCTGTAACACAAACAAAAATGTCCTGGTTTACTGGTAATGGAAAACCATTATTAGCTTTCTGCAGTAGGTCAAAAGACTCACTGCAGAAGACTAAATATCAGGAATTTGCAGAAAACATATACATATATATTGAAAACAGAAAAAATATTTTGAAGACGTTTATCACTTTGAATATACAATACAGTGAGACTTTATATCAATCATTTTGCTGTCGTGTAAGATGGAATATCTGCTACACAGCTGGCAAGCTATTTGCTAGGAGCAGAAAAAAGCTAAACCAGGAACAGAAGACAGTACTCTTAATCTGTTTACTAAGGTACCAGGTATTGTGTACCGAGATCTGTATTTCATTTTTCCTGTACATATTCTGCAAACATAAAACACAGTTGTCACTTTTTGCTGACATCTGGACAGAAACCACTGCTTTCACATTTTAACTGCTGTGCAGTCAAAGCACTCAATTTAAATTCTACATTAAATTCACATAGGAAAGTGAATAAATTTGCGTATGAAAATGACAGGGCACATTTTAAACACCATGAGAAATTTGCAACAGTTTGAAACTGGGTGTCTGAAATGAAGTACATAAGTACCTGTCAAAGAGAAGGAAAAAAGGCTTATTTCACTTTTAAAATAAGACACACCGTTTACTGTATTAATATAAAGCATGAAACAACATGTTTTGATGGCTTCAACAAATGATGATACGATATTGTGAACAATTCCTCCAGAAATTCACAGATGTACATCATCTTGAAATAAAACAAACACATATATCCAGCAATGTCCAAGAGAGAAGGGCACAAATTCCTGGAACTGATGACTTCCGCATATTTACACTGGGGGGGAAAAGACAACCCTGAAATCTTACCTTCAACTACATAGGAGAAATTAAGGAGTAGCCTGTCCTTAGACCTAGACAATACAAGCTTAGGCAAAGAGGAGGACTGTTTGGGAAATCCCTCCCCCAGTTAAGTTAAAAACAATTTATTACTGATTACTTGTTATTTGCTGTAACCTTGACTATGGTCAGTGAGAGCCTACAACAAGCTTACACCATGCTGGCAGGTGATTACTACACAACTTTCTGCTGCCAAGGCTTGCTTCTTTTTTGCACTACTGAGTTTCTTTACAAGCAAGACCCTCCATTTGTTTCTAAAGTTACAGGAAAACATGCATAAATGAGTGTAAAAAAAATTTATTGGCATCACTTAATGAAACAGTAATAAAACACAGACCTCCAGGCAATGTCTGTAAGCAGCAGCAAATTTTGGCAAGTAGGGTAATTAACCCTTGAAACAACATGCACGAATTCAGTGGATTCACTCTCACTTCAAAATACAGATTTCTTATTGCTATAGCTCTAAACAAATGATGGCTCTGATCTGACTCATCTTCCCAATGGTGCTTTCTGGCCTCAAAACCTATACATCCACTAAACTATGTGTCTCTTGCCTTTACTTACTTTTGATATCTTGCCAACATACTTTATGTGCTAACACAAAATCACTGCATTTAAAAAAAAACCCCAAATAGCAAAAACCAAAAGTTGTACTCTTTGCTTTATGGCTTCACTTTTGGCTCCACTGATTGCCAAGAGGATGCTTTTGTGTAAACTGGCAAACTGGAAGAATTTTTATCTGCTGGCATATTTCTGTGTAGCCTTCATGTAAAGAAGTACCAATATATAACAACTATTCTCTTATTGCTCAGCTTGAGATAGCATGGTTAAAAACTTTGGAGATTTCAGACAATAAAAGGTTTATTTCTGTCCTAAAGCTGGAACATTTTTCTATAATCTGCAAAGCATTTGCATCAGCTTAGAAAGAACGCCTTATTCTGGTGTACTGTGAAACATTCAGCAGTGTGTCATATTACTGAAAACACTTGCAAAGTTAATATAAACTGTTACTAAACTTTTTAAAATAAAATGCAGCTTTCAAAACCTAACTCTGTAGTATTTATTTGGTTTGATAACCTTAAAATCTGGTAAATGCTAACATTAAAGTCTAGTGTCTTTACCATCTAAATGTTGCCTATTTACATGTTTAACAGCCTCTCAAATATCTGTAGTTATTTTATAGCACCTCAAATTTGGAAATCCAAGAAAAATTGTTAGCAGAAAACTTTAAGCCTCAACTCAGACTCCCTGAGGTTAATTCTTTTGCTGTTTACTTTTTCTGAAACTTAAGAAACCACAATAAAAGGAATATCTGCTCTCTAATATCCATTATAAGAAATTGAAAATATACCTGTATTTAATTTACTTTTCTCAATGGGTTTCCCTATGCAGTCACAAATTACATCACAGGAACAATTTGCATATTGCTAGCATGGTCAAGACCTCTGTCGTGTTTTAGCAATTCAGTATTTATGACCTTATCTTCACTGTATTGCTGAGAAATGTGAAGAATGATGATATGTCCTCAAACTTACTTGGCAAGATGAATACATTTAGTGAATGTATTAGTTTTCCCCACGGCTTTCATACCCAAATACATTTTTTTAAAGTTACCTTTTGTGGTTTGCTGCCACCAGGTGTCCAACAGGAGCGCTCACCAAGATTATCTGGTCCGCATTTTTGTACATCTTGTGTAGGCAAAGGCAATTTCTCACTTGGGGAAGACAGATGGGGACTTGTTCTTAGATTTAGGGTTGTTCTACGTAAAATGTAAGGGCTAACCTTTCCAGTGGGGATATCAGCAAACCCTGAAAAATAAAGAGCTTCTATTAAAAACAGCTAAATAAGTTACATTTTGTCAAATGGATCTTCCCTTTTTTCGCATCGGGGATAAAAATAGCTGATTAAAATAAATAATTTGTTCTATTGAAGAAAATGGATCAAGAAGATTGCTGAACAGATCTTGTGTATTCCAAAATTCATATGCAAGCCCTGGAAACGGCGACAACGTACAACAGTAATTCTATAGCAAAGTTTTTCAAACAAGTGTTTGGTCTTTTTCTTTACAGGTACATTATTATCTGGAGAATAATTTCAGTCTGGAAACATACTGGTTTTACTAGAATTCAATCAGAACACAATACCGTGACATGATATTCTTGATTTTTCTTATTTTTCTCTGCGTATAGTGTTATAGATTGTCTGTTATCTCTCTATTTAGCCTAGAAGTCAAACATTAACTGGCACACGTCCTCAGAACAGGTGTATTTCCAGAAACATCATAATGCTGGTAAGAAAATGAAATGCAAATAATGTGTAGACTTAGAAATCCTGACTTCTGGGAGTGATGGCTGAAGTTGAGGCGATTCAGTATCTCTATGGCTTGTCCTTTAATGATTGCAATTGCATTTATTATAAAGGGGTACTTAATAGGTAGTTGAATGTACAATATATTTTTCAAGCCCTGATTTGTGCAATCTTCTCAGTTACTTTCTGCTACAGTGAACCCTTATATGGAATATCAGGCTACCCAATTTCACTGCATTCATAGCAGAATGAAACTGAACTCTCATGAAGATGTTAATATATTACTGCTGTGGACAAGACAGTTTCAACTCAGGGAATTTTAATCGATTAAATGTATTGCCAGTTAACACACTTTCAATTACTGATCCTGGTATTGAAAGAAATAAAAGCACACAAATAAGCAAACACTTGGGGAAAACACCTTGGCTTCCCTCCAGACACCTCTCCTCCCCAGTTTCTGGTCTCCAATTGCCTCACCGCATGCTACACCTTCAGTGAAGTAATGGGAGCACAGGAGATGGGGGTCAGATGCTGCTCCTTGTTTTTAACTCAATTGCTCAGGCATAGAGGAACCCACTGGCTGTAGTCCCTTCTGGGGTCATACCTCCTCCTCAGTCTCCTCTCAGCCCCCCTTGGGCCTCACCCCAGCTCCTGCTCTGCTCAGGACACCACCACCCTCCTCAGCCCCATGTCCTGCTCAGCAGGATACTTTGCTTCAGCATTACTGCTGTCCCTCCAGCCCTGGCATTGTTTTTCCTTCATCACAGCATTTACTGCCCTTTCTTACAATTTCAGAGACTCGACAAACACCTCTGACTGGTTCCGTTCTGGTGCATGGTTTTGTCCCTTGGAGCCAGCTGGACCCAACCATGTCCGGCACAGGGCAGCCCTGACCTCCTTCCTCAGAGTCCCCCTGCAGCCCTCACCACCAACCACTTGCCAGTCAGATCCTGCACAGCTGCTAACTGCCTCTTTGACCTCGTAAAGAGTAATACTGAAGGAACTGTGGGGCTATGGAGGGAGCAAACATGACTCCATCACAGCATGGTACTCTAGCGCTCCAATCTTGTGGCCTTTAAGATTAGATTCACTCCACATCTATTCTCCTGTAGTTTCAGTGAATAGTTCAAATAATGTTTTTAAATGACTAGAGCAAGTCTTCTGTCAGCAAAACTTTGTTGCTGTTACATATCATATGCTTAGCCTCTAATACATGCATCACGAGAAACTACAAAGTTGTGACTGCCAGGACCATTTAACTCTTATCAGAACAGTAGTTATTAAACCAACATAAACATATTATGCTGGTCTAACACCACAGCTCCACAAACACTAACTTGGCACTAACTGGCACATCTCCCATTGACTACTTTCACCTTCCATCATTGTCACCAAAGATGTTTGCATAGTCACCTACTCACCCAGAGTAAAACTAATTCAGCAAAACAAAAGAGAAAAAAAACGCCTGCTATGCTCAGAGAATGTTTGCCTTTATAAAACACCATAAATAGCTTTTTTCACTACTTCTGGAAGCCCATCTGGCTCACCGTCTGTGTTCTCCTGACCCAGCAGATTTTGACAGATACCATCCTTCCTTTTTTTCTTGGATGAAGTCTCTGGCAGAGGGGATCTTGGTTCTCCATTATCTTTCCTGCTGTCTTCGTATCTCTGCCTTTTACTTGAAAGCTTAGTAGTATCTTCATCTGACCTCATCTCTTTGACAGACTGATTTCTCACTGTTAACGAGTTATCCGAATTCAGCAAAGGAGTGCTGACAGCATCACTTGTTGGCTGTTTCAGCTGAGCACTCAACAAACTGACTTGTGTTTTTAGCATCTCATTTGCTTCCTCTAGTTTATAATATTTAACAATTAGAGAGCAGTATTTCTCCAAGTTCTCATTTGCTTCTCTGGTTTTCACTTCTGTAGATTCCTGTAATTCTTCCAGTTTTAACTTAATTTCTTCTGTATTGGCATTCTCATCAGCACCTTTCAAAGCAAAATATCATTATTCATATAACTGACATCGAAAATGCATATACAAGCATTTATAATGCAATGGTCACACATCTTTTAGTTAATTACACATGTTCTATAACTGTGCAACTATTAAAAAAATAAGTGACGGTGTATAACAATCAGTAATGTTACACATAATAATGTATTTGCTAAATAGAGAACAAACATGCAAAATTTGAAAAGAATCCTTGAACAGTGCATGGGCAAACATTTTCCCTGTCATTTTGTAACTTCCAAACACTCAAGTTTGTGCCCCTAACTTTCTTTAAGTATCATTTACAATACAGTGAATCTCATGAGATGACCCAAAATATAAAGAACAAAGCATGAGAATCAGAGGGGAAAGCTTGCTGGAAAATGATAGAACTTGTACAGGAACTTTAGTTATTAAGAAAAACACTCCCCTTCTTCCTTAAGTCACTTTTAACCACAAAAATGTAATATTAAAAATATATATTAATAATCCAGAGTTGGCTCTGATACTTTAAAAGGAAGAAGATTAACTAGATTTTGAAAGTGTTTGACATATTTGCAGTCGTACTTTTTAATGCTAGTTAAGAATCATGCTCTGTATTACAGCTGTATATACAAATGGACATTTTACGGAAAAAGAAAGTTTTACAAACTAATGCACTGCTAAGAAAGCATTAAGATTGAATCTAGATTCAGTTACCTTCTTTCTTATACTTTGACATAGTTAGATTTTTCTTCCTTAATAGTTCATCACGTTCAACTAGTTGTTTCTGCAACATTTCCTTTTCCTGTTCCATCTGCTTACAGGATTTCATCCACAGCTGCACTTTACTGTGGGCAAATTCATTTTCCTTCTTCAGTTGAACTATAATGTTAACATTATCAGCCTACAAAATAAGAAATGTAGTTATTACACCAGAAACATATTTCTTCCATTTAAACGTTACAATGTCAAATGGAAGCTCAACTGTTATGCAATATTAGCTGTAGAGCATGGTTGTAATGTATACTTGTTTGCTTGTTTCCGTACAACCTTGTTATAGCAGCTCCTTTACTGCAGGAAACATGAAAGTCCTCTTACTAGACAGGTACATACAGGTGATTAACTCAGCAGAAAAACAGGAAATCAAATACCAATAAGGGAGACTTATTCTCTTCAGGTATACCAACAAATTATGAATGTTCAGATTACCGATGTCAAAACTGGCATCCTGCCTATCAGAAAGCTGTATTAACTCTGAGGCAGTCCTTTTTCTACCTGTTACCACTTCATTGACACAGCATAAGAAAGTGCTGCTTTCCAGGTAACAGATTTCAAACCAATATGCTAAATTTTAAAGTGCTCTCTCCTAGTCTGGGTCTCCTTTATTCTTCTTTTTGTCCCTAATGCATCTTATTACCACAGAGGCAAGATACTAGAGATACAGAGGCAAGATACAAGAACCCAAGGCCTGCTTTTCACTCTAAATTCCAGCTCAAAAATACTATTCTGAGCAGCAGCAGATCATTCCTTTCCACCCACTTCAACTCTCCTGGGTTGCTCCCTGCTCATCTGGTCTGGTATCAACCTGTGTGCAAATACTACAGTGAGCACACCTGGAATCCTTGTATTCTACATTTATGCTACGATAGGTACTGCTTTCTGTCACTGGCACATATCCCATAGTACTGTATCATTGGACTGCTGGTAGTAAACAAATTAACACCACAGTGGAGGGCCCTATAGAAGAAAGAACTGTTAGGCAAGATGAATGTATTGCAATTCAGTGTTTACATGCAAGTAAATTGAATTATGTTTCTTCAAGAGTGCATTTAGAGAGAGACTCATTCCTGAAGCAGGAGTACAGAGTTGGAGGCAGCAATAAATCACAGACAGAAGCGGGGGGGAGAGGAAGGTAGATGAGAAGAAAAATGCAGGGGAAATTAACACAAATTCAGTTATATGGACAGTTAAACTTCACCTGTACTACCAGAAAGCAAACCAAGTACATCTAGAACTGTTCCCAGCTATCAGTTGTTCACAGCACGTGGAGTTTATATTCTAACATCACTGAGAACAGTTCTTCATTTAGAGAATTACACTAGTTAATAACTGTAATGAGAATTCTATATAAAATGGAATTGATAAACTCTCAAGAATCAAGAGCAATGTATCGAGACTAATGCTTAAGACAGAACACGGTATCTTTTATCGTCAAAGTAATTCACAAACAGAAAATAGAGGCACTGCAAAGTTTCTTTGAGTGTATTCTAACCACATTATAACCCAGTTGCAATGTTCAGTGTAGACAATAGACTGCTGTGTTTAGTGTCACATAAACCAATTCTAGGTGATCTCAGTCATGGCATACGTAACAGAATTTTTCTAATATAGTTCAATAGTAACAAAGTTTCCTCCATGCTCTATATTCTAATTAGTGAAGCAAAGGCTGTATCAAAGTCAAGCCAAAGCTCTGGAGCACTGGTTCCCAATCCTACATTTATTTTACTACACGGTGCCTTGGGCCTCATGTAGTTGGCAATGCTTACATATTTTTTTCTTACCTTAGTTTTTAGGAGTTCTCCTAAGGTTTGATTAGCTTCTTTAAGGGAATTATTTAGTTGTTCTTTACTTGACTTCAAATGCTCAATTTCCAATTTTTGTGAGCTGATGAAGTGCTCAAGCGAATTCATCTTACCTTGACAGGCCTCAATTTCTACTTCATTCTAGAGAAAGAAAATGTGCCTAATTACTATGATACTGAAAAGGACATTGAGTTGTATTTTAAAGATGTACTTAAGAGCATATCACAGCCCACAGGAATTGCACAGCAAATTTGCTTGTTATGTTTTAAGGAGTTTAAAACTGAAAGAACAGTTTGTCTCAAGTATGCATTTTGAATACCAGAATCTTGCCTCTAAGAAGTCTGCCATTAGAAAGCCCTTATATTTTACTATAACTTGCTCTTAAATTTACTTTATATTCACAAGAATGAAAACTATTAAGAAATAATTATAGTAAATTGTTTGCCTGCATCCTACTGGCCTCAAGTACATATTCATAGACAGGTATTTCTGCAGAAAAGATGATGGCTCTTTGTATACCTTATGGCTGGCAAATGCATTTCCAACAAATTTGCCCTTATATCGTAAAGCGGTTAATCTTTCTTCCCCATTCCTACCAAAACAACCATTTCCTGGACTAAAACATACTGTTGCTTTCCCTTTTTCAAATGTATAGTCCCAGATAAAAATACACTTAACACTTACTAAGTTCCAGGTAAATTCACCTTTCACTGCTTGCTATATGGAAAAAAGTTAATTTAGCACTTACTGAATTCCAAGTTATAGAGAGTTCAGAAATATTGTTAACAGTTTCTTTTGCAATAGGATCAGCAAAATTTTGTGAGATACATAGAATTTAATTAAAAACTCACAGCACCATTCTTCCCATTTTCCAATTTACCTTTCGGTTTGCTTCTGTCAGAGCATCCTGATGTTCTTTCTCTGCTTGAAGTAGTCTGTCTTTGTATTCCAATATTTCTCTTTTCATTTCACTTTCTTTTTCTTGTAGTTCTTTCTGGACCATCTCCAAACTCTTAGTCAGTTCATTTTTTTCTGACATAGTTAGATGCAGCTGAATCTGTAAACAGTAATAGCACATTCTTTGATATTTAAAGTTTTCTCAATAGAGAATAGTTGACCCATTAAACTATTTGACTTTACATCTGAAATGTATTTGAATTTCCAAAAACAACTTGGTAGGAAAAAAGTACTTAACAGTGGCTAAACACACTGTAATCAAAGAATGGAACATCTGAACACAAAAGGCAGGATAGGAGGCAAAGGAGGGTCTTCTAAAAAGAAACATTGCAATCTGAGGGGTACACCAAGTGCAAGTTTGCCAACACCATTAAATCAAGCAGCACTGCCAAAAATCAAAGCTTAACGTCTCCAAACATTTTTCCCTCCAAGAGCGACTTGAGAGGTTACGGGTCACTTTCCTCACCCTCTTTAAGATGACAAAACTTTCTAAGCATTTTCATTTTGATCCACTTTTATAACTGTACTTTTTGGACAGCTGGCCTGCATTTCCATACAGGATTTCTGAAAGTTGCAGAAATCTTTTTTCTTTTCCCACTCAAAATCCTCAATGCCACAACAGAAAGAAGCCCCTGGTTATAAAAATTTATAAATATTATTAGTAGGTCAGAAGACCACTTAAGCTGGTTTAAACACATCATATTGTTCACAAATAAGACCTACAGTCATATAGATGGTAAAACAGCCTCTAAGAATTAAATATGAACAAAATAAAGACTCTAAAACTGTTTCTTCCTTGACTTTATCCTGAAAGTACTTTAACACTACTGAAACACTGAAAGTAATTTAGTTTTAAAACAAACTTGAGAAGTGTTACATTTTTTATCTACCATCCTCAGTCTGATGATTGAATGCCTGTAGTAGAGACAGTTTCTTGATACTGAAAGATTTCTAGATATTCACCTGTGGCCTTTACACCAAGAAAACATAGTTTTGATAGAAGGAAGGAGGAAAAACTACTAACTAATCATTCCATCTCAGAAGAGAACATTAAATTTTTGTAAATTTAGAAGCAAGAACCTCTGATACGGTACATTAGCGTAGCTCCCTTGACCAACCTCCACACATTTACTGTACTTCAGCATCTGGCCTTGAACACAGAAATACTACAGAGTAACTAACTTTGTTCTTTTCTGAATGTTCTTGAATAAGTTGTATTTCTTCAGCAAGCTTGTTTCTTTCTGTGGTAAATTCTTCCTGTAATTTGGAAATCTTCTGTTCAGTATCACTTAGCTTGACTTGCAGCTCAGTACAACTTTCAGTCAGTTCATTTACCTGAAATTAAATTTTCCAGAATTACTTTTAATACATGTGTCATGACGTCCAAACAATTTTCTTACATCCAACAAGCCGTTTTTAAGATGGGTTATTTTATTCCTATAGCTGTTCCAACTCCAAGCAAGAGTCACAACAGGCTAATGCTGTTTTCACATCAAGTGTCTAATTGTTTCACTTTCTTTTGAGCTCCCAAAGTACTTATTCTTGATATAAAAACTCACTCACCGAATACTAATTTGTCTTTCCTCTTTTTCTTCTACAGGAAAGAGGAAACTATCCTGCATTATTTGATTACTTAAACTTCTATGCCTACTTTCAAGCAACCTTCCCATTCATCCTACACAAAACAATGTCGTGCTTTCCAGCTCTGTAACTTCAATGCAAACTCATGATTGCATTGAAAACATAATTTTAAAAATAGGATGCTTACTGTAAGAGTCTGAGGTTAAAGTAATTTTAAGATATAATTTTTTAAGGAAGTCGTAAGCCCAGAGGACACTTTATCCTCACTCCTAAAAAGGGAACTCTACCCTAATGGAAATGGTATTACCTTTTTACATAAAGTGCTCTTTTCACAAAGCGTAGATTCCAGTTCCTTCTCAAGGTCCTTATAAGACATTTTTAGAACATTCAGGATATCCGGAAAGGTTTCATTATCAGAAAAACGTTGCTCCTTCAGTTTCAACTCAGCAATCAAATTCTGCAGCCTTTTTTTTTCCTGGTGCCAACATTCATACTCATATTGCTTGTGTGTCAGCTGTAAAGATAGCTCCTCTGTTTCTTTCACATGCTTTTGAAGAGCACCATTTTCCTGCACCTTTGCATCGAGTTTTTGTTTACAATCCATCAATTCTTGAACAAGTACTTCCCTCGTTTGATCCAATTTGATATTTTCGGTTTTTATTTCCTGACATTCCTTTAATAGTATTGTTTTATCTTGCTCAAGACAAGCCACCTGACTAATCAAGACTTGCTCTTTTGCTCTAGCATCTGCTTCCTCCTTGCAAGAAAACTCTAATTTCTCACTTATATCTTTGAGCTCAGATTTCAGCAATACCACAGTATTTTCAAACTCATCCTTGATTTGCATCTTTTCTTCCTCCTTTTCTTCTAACAGTTTTGCTGTAGTCAAATTTGAAGACTCTAGTTCAAGGATTCTTTCTTGCTTTTCTTTTAAATCCTTAGCCAAACACTCTTTTTGTGATGTGAGGACATCAATTTGTAAGTTAAAACATTTCAGCTTTTCAGTCATCTCTTCCATCTCCATTGCTAATGTTTCTGCCTCTGCTTTAGCAGTCTCCGACTGAATAACTGCATCTTCTAGATTTTTCTCTGACATCTCCAATTCTCTTTCAAGTCTCTCTATTTTATCCAGAAGGGAGTCAGCTTTCCGTTCACTCTCTTTCAGCTTTTCAGCAACTTGGTGTTTTTTCTTCTCATCGGATTCAATTTTTACTTTCAGCTTCTCAATTCCGTATCTCATTTGGTCTACTTCTTTCTGTGCTGAGCTGAGCCTAGCAGCAAGTTCACCTTTTTCCATTAACAAGCCTTCCAAAGATCTGGAAAGCTTTGAATTTTCCATTTCTGATGAACTTAATTTACTCTGCATCATTTCCAGCTCTCTTACAATCAGCTCCTTCTCCTTCTTCAAATCTGCTGCTTCATTTTGGAGTTTTCCTTTTTCTAAGGTGAAAGACACAGCATCATTTTCCAAACTTTGCAGCTTCTGCAGAAGATGATCTTTTTCATTTGATAATTGATTTACATCAGATTTTGCAGTCTCAAGCAGATTTGTTTGTATCCTCACTTCACCCTCTAACCTTCCAATGAATTCAGTAGAATCCACCTCAGTTGACTCTAGCTCTTTTAATTTCTCTTGTAGCTTCTGATACTTCTGATCCAGTTCTTTTTTATTTTCAGACAAAATACTCAGTTCTTGGGTAATATGGTTTCTCTCAGCTGTGACTGAAACAAGGTGCTCTTGAAAGCTAGAAATAGTTTTCAGGTTAACTTTCCTCTCCCTTTCCAATTGCTGACATTTTGCCTGAAGCATTTCAATATCATGCTCTGTGAACAAGGCATGCTTCTCAATATTAACTTGCTCAGATTTTGGACTTCTCTGTTCATTTTCAGCTGCAAGAAATTGTTCATTACAATCTCTCTTGGTCATTTCTACATCATCCAATGTGTCTGCTGCATTAGACAATCTACCTTTATATATCTCTAGCTCAGACTTTATGTTCTCGGGTTCTTTTTCTAACAAGACTACTCTAAGAGATAATTGCTGCTTATTGACAGAGACTGATTCCAGTTTTTCCTTTATGTCACAGTTTTCTTCCTTAACAACTACAGTGGCTTCCTCCAGTTCTGCAAAAGCTGAGCTCTTTGGAGTTAATTGTGCATTCTGAAAGTTCAGCTCTGAGTTTAATTGCTCAATTTTCATTAGTAAATCAACATGTTTATGGCTTCCTTCTGTCTCATAGATCAACTTCAAATTTTCAGCAGTCTGTTGTTTTGCCTCCTCCTGAAGTGTTTCAGTGGTTATTTGATTTTCATAGAAATCCCCTGCACTCAAAACCATACTACTATTGGAAAATGACAAGGCACTGGCATGGTCTGAAGGGCTGGTTATTTTTCCTGACATATTTCTACGCTCGTGTTCCCCAGAAATCTTCTCAGTATGATCTTCCATTAATCTTGCTTCAGTGGTCTCAGCTACATTTTCACACACAGTGGTATCTCCTACAGCCATTTTCTCAATGGGGATTAGTTTAGGTTTATTGCTTTTCAGTGCTGAGATTTCAAGAGGCACTCCCAATTGAAAAGGACTATTGTTTCCTTGTTCAGCGTTCTGCAAGGGTTAAGAATCAATCCGTTAAAAAAAAGAAAAGAAAAAGAATATATATAACAAAAAACCAAGGTGAGTTTTCTTAAACTACTAAAGCTCCTCCTTTTATGCGAAATAAATAGATAGCATCCTTTTCTACTTCAGAATCTGCTTTCTTATAGAAAGGATTTACACTTATTTATACACACATGCATCTTTGGCCAAAAGGTTTTAAAGATACTGAGGGAGACATTTCAGCCAAATTTACTGAAAGACTAAGTGCAAAGATACCACATGCCTCCGTATTTTGGGAAAATAGGTGTCTACATGACAAAGTGAAAAATTATTTGTATCACTAATGGGGGAAAGGTTTACTGCTCACCTTCCATTAGACAGCAGAGAGTCTTCAAGGGACACAAGCCCATATCCTCAAACAATCCCTTTTCCAAATCACCACTGTCTGTCAGAGCTGGGCTTACATTTGGCACTACCTGATGCTCTCATTTTAAATAATAAAAATGACTAACTTCAAAACTTGAGGACTCAAAAAAACAACTGGGTCTGAAGGCAGCACCTGAATGATCTGTATTGAGTACTTCATCTTAAAACAGCTCCAGCTATGTGTGGTAAGGAACCATATTTCTTTCTTCAAGTGTCTATGTATCAGTGTGGATGCTCTATGTGAATTGTAAGCAACACATAGAAGTGAAAGATTTTCTTCTCTGCAAGGAACTACTTCTCTGCAAGTTGCTCAGTGTTGCATAGTTGGCCAAAATGTAGAGCTTCAAGGTGCTCTGACGGTGACAACAGTGTTAAACTTTAATTTCTGAGTCTGTGTTGACTGGGCACTGGAGGCCACTTGCACAGAACTTAAGGGTCAAAACTGGAACTCTCACATGCAGAAAATGCACCTGTTAGATTTATCTTTAAGGGGAATTAGTCTGATACACTGTATGCAAGAATTAAACTAGTTTTCCTCCAGTCTAAGTGAAGTTTTGATTCTGCCACTCCTTACAAGGAGCAGCAAAATCTAGTTCACTGGTTGCATGTCACCTACAGCACTGAAAAAAACCACAGAGCTGACTCCCAAATTTCTTGTTCCCTTAGGTATTTTGAAGGAATTCAGGCTGAAATGAAAATTAACTGTTCTGCTACCAACTCGTTCTGTTCTGCTGTTGATGGTGCTGAAAGGAATTAGAGGTGTGGAAGCAGTCCTAGTTTGCTTGTCCCACGAAGGGACATGGGAATTGTGTGCATCTTTAACCGACTCTGTTAAATCAGAGATCTAAGCTTGTAAGCGCAGTACAGATACATACAGTGCATGCACATTCACTAACACAGCAGGATCCACACTGACACAGACCTGAAGAAAAACCAAGAAAGTAGCGCAAAGTATTACACAACTCTAATAGACTAAACTTGTTGGGTTTGTCATCATTTGTTATTTCTCATTATCTCTGTGATGCATAAACCAGAATTCAAGGTACAGATTATTTTTCTACTTTCTCTAAAGAACAGTACCGCTTCTGTGGGACACAATTTTAAATACATTCAATTTCAAAATTTAAATTTGGCTTACCATAAAAAAGGATTTACATAAAACTGATTTACATGACAGTAATTACTTACATTTTCAACATCCGTGCACAGCAGTGAATGAGAACTTAAATCAAGGACTTGTAGTTGGAGTCGTGCTGCTTCCAGCTCCAAAGACAGATTCTCCGTTTGTTTTCTTTCTGCTGCCAGTTTGCACTCCATCTCCATAGTCATGTTATTCAGTTTGTGCTGCCATTCTTCCTTGTCAGATAGATTTTGCTGTTTGAGATGATCTATTTCTTTTCTTTCAGAAAGTATAACTTTTCTCAGCTCTTGTATTTCTTCATTTTTCATACTCTCTTGAATGTGAAATTGGTCTTCGAGCACCTTGATGGCCTTCTCATATGTCTGACACAGCATCTGAAGTTCTTCAATTCTACTCTCAAGGTTAGATTTTCTAGGAGTAACGCTCCTGGGCTCTCTAACAGAGTCCAATTTGTGATCATAATGATAGTTTTCAACCAAAACTCTTGTTGCAACTTCTGGATTTATTTCTGCAGAACTGTCCGGCTGATTCATTTCCTCTGCCCATTTGGACATACCACTGTTACAAGAATCAACCACCTCACTTAATTCTATAAAACAGGGGCTTTCAAAAAGATCCGAGGAAGAAGCCACGGACTTAGTTTCATCTAATTTAGACAGCGTGTCATTTTGGCTAGAAGATTGTGGCACTCTCACTGAATCTACATGAGCATTGCTCAGACTTGTCGACAGTGCAGAATTTTCTGCCTTCAGTATTTCAATACAAGACTGTAGCTCAGATATCTTTGAGCTCATACTGCAGTGTTGTTCATATAATTTTATATGTTCATTCTGGAAAGACAAAAGTTTCTCTCTTACTTCAGCAAAGCATATTTTAACTTCTTTGCTGGACAATTTTAAATCTTCGTAGTCAGAACTGGGTCCAGTACTGCATTCTTTAAGTCTGAAGGACATTTCCTTATTATCAAAATACATTCTCAGATCACTGTTATTACTTTGATCCATAAGTTCATCTGGAAAAATAGCTTTCTCCGCTTTTAAATTTTTATCTGCATTCATTATGTTCTCTTTCTCCTCTACCACTTTATTAATACCTGTGATGCCATTGTTTTTTGAGTCTTTAAATCCAGAGGCTAATACAATGTTCTCACTCTGCAACTTCTCACACATTTTCTCGAGTTCACTCAGATTGTTTATCGTTACCTGCAAAGAGGATGCTAGCAAGACCGATGAATAACTTTTATCCATTCCTCTTTTGCCACAATTCTGGGAAACACTATCATAATTACACTCCAATGAGTGGCCATCTTCATCTAATACTGCAAGCAGAGAATCGGAAGTTTTCAATTCTTTAACAGACAGTAGTTCTTGCTGCAGTCTCTCTTTCTCTCTCACACTTTTCTCTAGTTCTACTTCCACGCTTTTTAAAGCGGTCTCCAGTTGCATCACTTCTAACCTGTAGTTCTCTAGGGAGAGTTCTCTGTCCTCAAAATCCATTTGAAGAAGCTCAAGTTTAACTTGGTATTTATTCAGCTCAGCATGCTTTTCTTCCATGGACTTCCTCAACTGTTCTGAATGGAGTCTCCATTCACAACTAACATCACACATTAGACTTTCACTTTTTGTTTCTAGTTCCTTCCCCAATTGCTCCTTGTCTTGAAATACAATACCACATTTCTCTGGCATTGTATTTTGTGTTGCCCTGACATTTAACATTTCCTGTCCTAAACAGTCAAGCTCTGTAGAAGGCACATGTTGGATATTGGAAAATTCTGACTGCAGTTGCTGAAGTTCTTGAACCAAATCCTTTTTTATTTCTTCTGAGGCTATTAGCTTACGTAAGATATCTTTATTCTCACTAAATACCTGTTTCTCTTGCTCTAATTTTGCTTTCTTTTCCTCAAATTCAATTGTCTGCTCTCTCAGAATGCTCATCATGTTTGCATTTTCTTCTTCCACCGATTTATACTTTGCTTGCAAAACTTCAAGCTCTGTTTTGATTTCTTCAGTTCTTGATTCAATATGTTGTCTTTCCTCCTTGTGTTTTCCAGCCATGTCAGAAATGATTTCTTCTCTTTCCTTTAAACTATCAGAAATATTTTTATTTGCTTCGAGTAAAGTTATTTGTTCTTTCTCTAAAGCTCTGCTTAAATCCCTAAGGGCTGCATTTTCTTCAGTAAGTTCCTCAATTTTTTTGCTATATGAGCAAATCATTGAAGACATGTCCTCCTTCTCCGAATCCCATATTCCAGACATGAGCTTCAGCTGTCTTAGTGAATCCTCAAGCACTTTATTATTGATCTTTAAATCCTGAAGCTCAGCTTGCTGGTTTTCTAATCTTTCATTCAGAGTTTGCAGTTGCATGTCCTTTTCCTCAAGAATAGCTAAAGTTTTTTCAACTAATTTCTGACGTGCTGAAATATCCACTTGCAAGTTACTAATGTGCTGTTTAGTTTCTGTCACGAAGCTTTCATGCATCTGTTCTACATTAAATAATCTTTCTTCATACTGCTGTTGCTGATTTGAATTCATCTGCTTTTGAGCCACTAAGGAAAACTCAAGAGAAGAGATGTGATCTTGTAAAATGGACAGATCCTTAGTTTTTCCTGCTTCTAGAAGAGGTCTTGCACATCTGTGATCCTCAGCAATGGAGTTATTTGCTGCAAGTTGCATATTATCTACAGCAGTTTTATCCTGACCACTTTGTAAATTAACTTCTCCATCTTCTGTCATTTCTGAGGTATCTTTTCCTTTTACAAGACAACAGATTTTTTCATATTCACCAAGCAGGTCATGATAACATTGCTCCCTTTGCAGTCCTTCACTTGCTGCTGACTGTAACTTTTCTTCTAGTTCACCAACTTGGTTGGTAAGCTGGAATATTTTACAGGACATATTTTCTATCTCTTTACAGTACTGTTTATCAGAACATTCTGCTTTCCACTGAAGTTCATCAAAAGCTTTTTTTTGTTCTTCTAATTCTGCACTTTGACATTCCAGCATGTTTTTAAGTTCTCTAATCTCTGTGCTTTTCCTGTCACTTTCAGTTTCCATCATTCTGAGTTTCTCACTATGCTCATGATTTTTGATTTGCTGACTTTGAAGGGAACTCTCCAACTCATTAATATTAGTCAGCATACCTTGCTTTTCAGATTTAAGTTTATTTATAAGATGATCATTTTCATTTTTCCATTGAGAAAAAGCAGTAGCCTCTTTTTGCAATTCTTCACATTCTCTCTGCTTTAATCCAAGGAGCCTCTGCAAAGCTTCTAATTGCTCCTCCATTTTACTTATTTTACAGTTTTGTTCTTTAATATGATTATCTTTTTCCTTGAGCAGGTCTTGGGTAGAATCTTGTTGCTTTTCCATGTCAGCTAAAGCTATTTTCAGCTTCTCCAGAGAAAGGGAGCTCTCTTGCTTTTCAAATTTCTCTTCCAGTAACTTTAGCTCTGCTTCCTGAAAAGTATTCTTAGCTGTAAAAGAAAACACCATCAAATCTTTGCCGGTCAATACTGGCAATTCTACTGATAATTTTCTAGATGAAATGTTATGATTTACTATTTTCAATTTGCATTCTAGTGCAAAGCATTACTCTCAAGTTATATCACTGGATAAAGGATTGTTGATATCACCTTAGGCTATCAGACACTATGTACTCATAGACATTGTCAACTTTCCACTCTGCAGTCTGATACAACTCTGCACTCCAAGCTGGTCAGTCCTTACTTCTCAGGCATAACTACCTGTTGTTTCTGTGTCTCACTTTCACCAAATTTTTATATGAAGTGGCACTGCCTTTTTTTTTTTGGACAGGTCTCATTCCAGTATGACCTTCTTGTGGGTCAGTCTTATGCTCAGTTTCTGCCAAAGAATGTCTAATTCTACACAGTCATTTTCCAAGTTGTCATCATTGTTTCCCTGCCTTGATAGGAACAGACTAAGAACCACCAAGGATAAGTACAGGACAGGGGAAGGCATTACGTTCCACTAGGTAGCTGGTAAAGGCTGCAAATTTTCTATACGATCAAAGGCAAATCATCAGTTGAAAGGCAATTAAAAGTTTGGTCATTAATTTTAAGGAGAACAGAATCAAATTCAAAAGCTTCCTTTTGAAATCTTACATGAAGTTTGATGGATGCACAGAAACGAGTGGGATGCACAGAAATGCGTGGGAATCTATCCCCCTTTTTCAGTCAGATCCAGCAGAACTACAAGGTATATTTCAACTCAATTCCTGAAAAACTGTGTTCTCAATTAGAAACAAACACTGCAAGCAAGACTCAACTATCGGTGGTTATGCAACGTTTTCCTACCTTTTTTTTAAAAAACAAACAAAAAACCAACCAACTCTGTGAAACACATAAAAGAATTACAAAACAAAACTTTTCTGGTTTAAATACATTCTATGGAATTCAGTTTGCTGATAAGTTCAGTGCACTTTGATTAATTTCAAAATTGTGTATCTTCAAGAACTGTATATCTTCATAGACAAAAATTCATTTCCATTTAGGAAAAAATGTTGGTTAAAAACACTAATCATATCCCACAGTGGAAACCTTTTTACTTAATTCACAATGAAACTTACAGGATTCCAGGAAACATACATCATTAAACATGCAACAGGAGTTCTGCAAATTTAAATATCTAACTCACTTTTCATCTCTTCTGCAAAATTCTGGCTCTGCTTTAGAGACTGCTTGATGGTATTTAGCTCTTCTTCAAGTTGGTGGATCTCTTGCAATTTTTTTTCAAGTTGACAGTCAAGAAGGTTTTTCTCCTGCTTCACTTCCTAAAACAAAACCAAATAAGACCATATTTCATGTGAATTGCCAAGAATATCAAAGAATTCAGTTCATTTAAATCAAAAGAAAGATATTCCATTAAGTCCTATTAAGGCTTTGGGCAGCTATGCCTAGGTTCCTAAGCACTGCTTGGGAACATAAGCTGAACTATTCTTAACTAGTTGACAGCATCTGAGAGATGCTGTCAGTTGACATAGTTAGCATGCCCCTTGTTTGCATAGAGCAAACAGCTCCACATGACCTGTTCCAAACAGATCGAGACAGGACAAGACATACCCTACAAAATCTGAGTTGATGAAGTTAGGCTACTTTCCCAAAGCAACAACAGAAACAAATCCCTGCAATGGCATCAAAATTAACAAGAAATTTATAGATCAGATTTTACCTATCATCTCATGTAGGGACACGTTCTCTTTCCACTGAACATCATCATCATGGCAACACTGGTCAAATTTTATTTAGAAGTGCTTACTCTTTCAGAGGGTTGTTTTGCCATCGAGAGTATTTTCTTCCAAATAAATTGAATTTAAAAAAACCAAAACAAAACACAAACAATACTATGTAACTACATTGCATCTAGGAAGCCAAATAAAAGTTCTTTTAAGGAAACTAATCCTTTTTCTCCAAACTCCTGTGCTGCTGGACAACAGATGGCATGGAACTGGCATGGCCCAATTGGAAACAGGCCATCAATTATTCATCCATTTACTGCTAGCAGATGGGCAGCAATTCACAAAAGGCAAGCTCAAGAAATGGAAAGGTCTGGATGAAAAAAATTAAAAGCTTGCTGGTGTGGCAGGCTTGGTTTTGCAACAATATGAATAAATCACCCTCAGAACATGATTAAAATTATCACTGTCACTAACAGTTACCTTCCCTTCTACTCATAGCCTTCCCTACCCACAGTTTAAAAAAAAAAATCCAGTCACATATAAGTTTCAGTGAAGAAAGTTTTCTAGTAATCTTAACAATAATTTTACAAAGAAGTACAAATGTTCAAACTTCTTGCATTCAAAGCACCATATGCAGATGCAATACAAGAACACAAACTAAACAAGCTTGTTAATTAGAAAATCTAGGGTGATCTACAGAAAGAAAATCAGACAAGTTTAAGAAATTAAAATGGCTGAAAGGTCCAATTATTTTGATTTGGTGCAAACATTCCCAATAAGCAGCACTCAGCAAAACCCAGGAACCCATAATTTAATGGACTAAGTACCTGATAGTAACTAGCCATTTACACTTTCCAAAGCTATAAGCAAAATAGTCAATTTGGTTTCAATCCAGTTATTGATTCTACTTGTACATTGTATTACTCAAGTTAGCCATTCTGCAATTGTCCCTTGAAAAAGCAAAAACCAAACCAAAGCAAACTCCAGAACCTATATACAGGTAGTACTATTATTCTGGAGAAACTCTTCACAGGGCAGGCTTATGAGCAGTTTAGGGACTGACTGACCAATTTTTCCAAGACTAGTTATGGGCTTGCTTGCACCATCAAAATGTAAACCATGTGCTAAGATGCCAGAACTGATATGCTATTGAGGTATCACCATTGCAAAGCTTAGTAGTCCTTAGACTAAGCATATCCTGTATGCCTCACAAGTTTATCTGTTTTGCAACTTTTTTGTAACACCAGTCTTATACAGTAAGGACCAAACACAGCAGTGGATTAACCAGAAGAAAACAACTGTATTCTCCACTGGGTAGTGAGACCATTAGTGTAAGACCGCAATAATTTCCCTTTAATAAAGGAAAAGAAATTCCAATCTCACTCTTGTTTTCTTTTGCTATAAACACAATCTACTGTCAACAAAGCCTCCAAGACTTTGAAACAATTTGATGTAATTTTTTGCATTATACTTATTTATGAGAGTGAGGAAGACAGGCCATGCCCTAAGTTCTGCTGACATATACCATGCCTTCTCATGTGCAAGTCTTAAGATAGAGAGCTGTAGTGTTACTGATCTCTTCAAGTATTACAATCTCCCCCACATTAAGCTTCTTTATAAATTTATTGGTCACATTCTAATACAACATCACTGTCACCAGCTGGTCAATTGTCTGACCAAGACAAACAAATATGAAGAAAAAAATCTGACTATAGTTACAGCCTAGTAAGATGGATACAAGACCGGTAGATAAAATGAAGCACTCAGAAGAATTTGCAGGGGAAAAAAAGGTATTTCCACAAATTAGATGCTCTCTGACAATGGGATCTCAAAAAAACTGTATCAAATCTAACCTCACTCCTTAATTTCAAAGCCAGAAAGGGCATGAGCCCACAATATCTGATATAAACTATCTTTCGTTTTTTTGTGTAAAAATATGAAAGATTACATTAAGAATGTGCAGAAGCTTGATGGAAGGCTTGATGGAAGCTTTCCTCCTCTGGGATACATTGGAAGAACAAAAATTATCTTGATTAGCTTTACCACTGGAAGGCACCAGTTACATTTATTTACTAAATAGGTTTCAAGAACCACTATCTGGCATCGAGGCCAAGTGGCACAGAACAGCCCATATCTGTACCACTAAAGTCTTCTATCTTCCAAAACAGGTGGCTCTAACCAAACCGCCTGCTGGGAATGGTCCCAGGCTCATGCGAAGTCCCAAACTGTGCCTGGGAATTGTATGAAAGAGTACTAGTCAGCTGGGCCAAAGCCATGTGAAGTGCTGTTCTAACAATTAACAGTATAAATAGTCACATTCCAATAGCTGGGAATGTTCCCAGACATTGTAATCTACCAGCATGAATGTACCTAAAGTTTCACAATATACTAAGGCTGTACTAATGTTTGTACTGATCTGAACAAAACCCACTATTTTACTTTAAATTTGTTCACAGAATTTTGACAGGTAAATTTTTGGCAGAAATTATGCCAGATTATTTTATATCTGCTCATGACAACAAACAACAAGTAAAATAAGAGTGTTTAAATAAAACAAACTGTGACATGGATTACATAGGTATTGAACTCTCTTTCTTTTTTACTTCTGCTTATCAAAATAAGGATAAAATTTGCATTGAGAGGTCTCTAGTGACACAACTGTAACAATTTCAAGTGTAGCTGCTCGAACTGCCAGCAAAGCAAAATAATATAACTGAGAAGACAAAGGAGACATTAAAGTGAAAAGATTTCTGCATGTGTGAATATGAGGTAGTATGGCAGGATCCAAAGAATTCTCTGAAATTATCTTCATTTGGGGGAAAGTTTTTACAGCAGTGTATATTTGTTGGACTGTGTTTCTTCTAAAAAAGATGCCTTTTTTTAAAAAAAAAGAGGATCTAGTAAGTCTTTGTACAAAATCACTGAGCTTGGCAGTGTGCATCAAAGCAGTAGTCAATGATTCCAGAATTTACTTCTAAAATCAGGCAAGCATTGATACATTTTTATTTCAGGACCAAAAGCAAGAATCTCTTGAAACAAAAACCTATTTTTGATAAAAGATAAGTCCAACGTGAACTAGAACCGTATCAGCAGCATTACAGCAATGAATCCTAACCACCCAGCCAATTGCACAAATTGCATTAATCTACATGACATTAGCAAAGACCTCATTTTGTGTTACAACTAAGATACGTTATTAAGATAATCCATAAATGTGTTTAAAGATTGCTTATGTGAGTAAATGCTTGACAGTATTAGTGTTTACAGATTGCACATTTATGCTATTAATTCTATCAACTACTCCTCTGCATTGGTTACCTCAAAGCTTCTTGTCAAATCAGTTTCCTTAGCCCAGGCTGATAATAAAGCCTGCTCTGCTCTGCACAGCTTCTGGGTGAGATCACTGGTATCATGTTCCAAGCATTGTTTCACTGCCGTTACCTGTAAGAATGTTGAAAATCGACATTGTATTCATAGGCATATATAATTTTTTTTAAAAACTCCCATTCTTGAACACCAACATTCTATTACAAAATAAAACTACATTATTTTATCCCACCATGAACCCAAGGTTGCTTTACTGTGGTTTAGAAAATAGCTGCTTATTGCCTTTGCACTCCTTTGCCTCTGACCAGAAAGATGCTGTGTCTCAAAAATACATATGTTTCTGGACTGTCTGAAATTGGATTAATACATCCAACTTCCAGCTACATCACCACAATGATACCGGTAGGATACAACTGAGATTGGGAATGTAATAGCCTTTTTGCTAAGCTATAAGAATCAGAAAGTTAGGATCATAACTGGACTTACTGATCCATTGACACAGATTTTATAAAAACTGAAGAGGTTTTAGCTCTTTCAAAGTAGTCCCACAATGCTCCAGATCAAAAAGGAAGGAAATGCCATTATGAGGTCAAAAAAGGAAAAAAAAAGTCTATTCTGAGGTCATTAGGCAATAAATTAGCTTTCCTGGGGAAAGAACTAAAAGGCACCCATTTTTCTCTCTATGAAATCAATTTCTTCAATAAGCATATACAAAAGAATATGCATATAAAGAAACCTCCATGAAAAATATTTGACTGAATGTATTCCCATGGCTATATTTCTAAAATAAAACAAGCCTGCAAGAAAGCTGTTGTCAGCTTTCAAAATGCTGTTTCAGTTCAGCCTGCCTGCTAATGGGGCTTCTCAATATAACTTTCAAAAACTTGTGGCCCTTTTTAGAAATTCAATTAGCTCTGCTGCTTTATAGCTGCTCTCAAGAGTTTTTTGAGGCTTTTAAACATTCCTCTTTTCTGGTCACCCACTCTTCAGGCTTGTGCTGCTTTCTAACTTCCTTAAAATTGTGGGTTTTGTGACAACTAATGTGTTCTAATAGCTAGTTGCTGCCAACGCTGTGGAAGACCTCCTTCGTACTGATGTTCCTCCTTACACAAGCCCTGACACTCATCTGATTTTGTGGAGAACCATTTCAGGGAGTTAAAATGATAGCAAACACTTGTGCCTATGTACACATATGCTAGTTTATATAATTTTTTCTTTGCTCTTTTAGCTCCTGTATCAGCTCTCTGCAGGGTCACATGAGGGGTAGCACTGCTAAAAAAAGAAGTACCAGAAGTGCATAGCCAGGGTGTATGAAATGGGGCTGTTGTTCCAAAGGGCAACTACCCATTGATCAGTTTAGCTCTGTCATCAAACTGCACCTCCGCATGTTTTCTGTGCAAGGTGTCTCTTGTGATCAGCCTTAGCTGCTCCTCTCTCAAGCAGATTTATTTTATCTGCACTGTTCTTCTGCATTCATATCTCCTTCCCTGTGGGAAGTAGACTAGCCCCAAACTTTTAAAAGCCTGTAATTCACATTTAAATACACAGTATTTCAGTGAGAAATGGTAAATACAAAACACCTAATACAAACTGTACAAAACATTAATACAAGTACCCACATTAATTATACTTTGCTTTATGTATAATTAAATTAAGGCAGTACTGCTGAGACAACTAAATACCAGCTCTAGTAGAAGATTTTAATATAAAAAAGCCTACTTTGTCAAATTCTGCCTGCAGAGCATTGAAGTCATTTTTGGCTTGCTGTAGCTCCTGATTCAGTTTGTTTCTTATCTGGTTGCACTGCTGATCCATCGTTTGTAAGGAACGCTGCTGACAAGAGAGTTCCTAGAAAAGTGGTATAGTAGCAAAGAAATAAACACATAACTGCAACAAGTCTCTATTTTGGTTACTGGAGCAATAACAACTGGTTTTCATTAGCAGATACTGTCTGCTCAGAGACACTTGTCTTACACAGTGAGCAACAGTTTAAAAACAATTTTGATGCATGCTGCAAATGTCACATGGGCAAGAATGGCCCTAACCTGATTTATGTCATTTGCTTAAAAACTCCATTACAGCACATTCCTATCACAGAAAAGGGGAAAAGAATTAATCTAAAACTAGTGAAAGTAATGGTATTAAAATTCTTCATCTTAAAGATAAGTTTCATACAAGAATTACATTTCACTACAAGTGGACAAATTCATCTCTGCTATTATTTACTTACCATAATATAGGGTTGATTTTTTTTTCTAGGAAAATTTTAAAATAGTCTTAGAATAATACCTAGCATGGGACTGAGCAACAAGATGATCTTACAAGAGCAGTCATGAAAACTGCACAAAAAATAGCGTTCCCAAAACAGACTTCCTGAAATCTGTAGAAGGACAATACATTTTGTGTGGATCTTACAACATGCCACGTAGGCATCCATTAGGATAAACAGCTGTACTTGTCACTTCTCATGAGGCCTTTGGACCTTGTAGTTTTGATTCTGCACAGATTTCAGAGATTTATTAGGATGTAAAACAGTAAGAGGTGTGAGGGTAATAAAAAGCAATGAAGGAAAAAAACAGGATATTTATCAGCAATAATCACTATGCAAAAGTTGCAATATGCTCCACTATCAAATTCTAAGATCCTTGCGAAGGGGAAAAGGCAATAAAACTCTTGTGCTTCTCTTATTGGTTTTAGAGTATAGGTGTAGTCATTTCATACAGGCAAGCTGCTTCACTAAAAGACACAGTACCATACTGTCACCAGTGAAACAAAACAAAATAAAAGAAAGAAAAAACACAACAACAACAAAAAAACACCAGAAGAAAAGAAATGTTCACATTGAAGGAACTAGAGCTGACATATTCTGCAATGTGGCTCTGGCTCCCAGGTGTATGAACCCCCTACACACAAGTCAGTGTATTTTAGTCAGTCATATCTGTGAAATAATACCAGCACTCCTTACATGCTGCTTGAGAGCAAAAACAGCACAAGAGGTTCAAGCACCTCCTACACCAATAAGACGGACAGTAAACAAACAGCTCTTCTTTATCAGGGAAAGTATGGATGAGTGTGGAACTCTCAAACAGAAAACCCGGAAAGATCAATATTAATATATGTGCGTGTGTTTTTATATATGCACATATAAATATCTATATTTATATATAAAATTTAGCATTTTTCTACATAGAACCCAATATAGATAAGTCTGCAACTGCATTCCCACACAAGAAGGTGACAGAACGACAGAAGCACTATACAATTTAGAAAGGAAAGGTGTGACACCAGCTGGGTGTCACAGTAACTGGCACTAGTAACTAATGCTGAGTAAAGTACATATTAGCTCCAAAGAGCTCTTCTGCCAACCTCTGGTCAGGAGCATTTCCTGAGCTCATGCAAGGAGGCCCTTTGGACCCTAGTGCACTCCTTATTAATGAAAGGATGAATTCAATATCATTATGTCCCAAAGCATTCCAATAATTATTTCTAAAGCTGATGGACTGAAAAGACCCTGCTAAGTCCTACGTGTTACAGTATAAGAGAGAAACTGCAGAAAACCTTTCTTTCTTTAGGTGAATGCTCAAAACAAAAGAAGTGCTTTCTCTAGTTTTAGATGTCAAAAAATTAGTTATGCACACCTAAGCTAGAAGTGGAGGCTCCTTCCATTACCAGCAGGCAAACACCCAGCTCCAGAGTGAAGACCCACATCTAAGGTGTCTGGAATAACCTGCCTTCTGAAGGTGCCTCTGTCTCTGCAGAGTAAAGTAGAAGCCTAAGTAACAAGCTTAGACTGACACCTAGATTTCAGATATCTGAATTAAGGTGATATGAATCTCACCTTTCCAATTTGAAGCTTGGATGGAAACAGTTAAACAAAAATTCGAGAAAGAACGTTATGCCCTGATACAAGTGCAACTCTGAAACTAGCCTGTGTTACCGTCTCAGAACAAGGCCTGGAGCTTCTCAGGCCTTTCTGAAAGTTAATGAAATGCATTCCTGGATCTCACCTGCCTTCTAGAAACAGAAATGTAATAAGGAACACACCAGCAAGGCTTTACAGGATGAAATTCAGTAGGACCAGCACCAGTATCTAGGTTTCACAGAAGGTAAGAATCCCTCCCTGAGGAAAATGCACAGATCAGAATTTCCACAATATTACACAAATTTGGATGCCAGAATGTGTAAAACAGAACCTTTAAATTGGACTTGACAGACAAATATTATAAATAAATGAACATTAAACAAACTTCATAAAAGCCTATAAAAGCTCACAAATCACAAACGTTATGGAAAAAAGAGAGAGGGTTCTTCACAGTTAACGGCCTTGCTGAACAACCTAGAATGACAGTGTGCGATTTATGTATTATTCTTATGAAGGTCTTTTTGTTTCTAACTAAAAATTAATTTTGCTTCACGGGAGGCGTTCCTGTGCCTGGCACCTAAACTGCTTGACATCCAAGCTATCAGCTATTGAGACAAGCTGTAGCAACAAACAACCCATGTGGAAGATGACGTGCTGCTTCTCTGAAAGAATGTCTCAGAAATACCATATTCTTAAATGATCCCACTGAATAGAGTACCAGTGCCCAAGGGGCATGCATCAGGCATAGCAGAGCCAGTATGGACTGGGTTTGTAAGGAAAAAACATGACAGAAGGTTCATGGGCCTTCAACTCATCTTTTGATGAATACGACTGCTATATTTGAATCTTTCAACAGCATTTTTTTCATGCTACAACTATTCACATACAAAGATCAGTTGTTCTTATTTACCACTTCTAGACAAGGTTCAGTATCTCTTTGAGATCCTGGGTTAGCATCTAGACTAACAGACTTTGTGAAACCACTTTTTCATTCAAGAGCATTGGTAGCAGCACTATTCATTGGCCACTCCAGCAGAATTCCTCTGCCAATTATTTTATCTGTCTGGATATACCTTGGAGAAAACATTTCAGGTTAAACATTTGACACAACAGCAGTCTTCAGGGTAATGCCCTGAATGCCAATCCCCAAAGCAAACTTAAAATGCCCATCTGAAATGGCACTATCACTTCCAAATCTGCATCTTGGATTTCCTAACACTGATTACTAAGCTTAAAAAGAAAAATACAAAGTTTAGACCTAATACAAATCAGTGTTAATGCTAAACATAACTTCAGTCCAGAGAAGTTCCTGGGAAACTGCTATATTTTGTCTCTCTGCAAGAGCTGGCATGAAGGAAACTAAAGACAGCTATGCTAATCCCATATTTTACCATCTTCTGAGCATGAACAAAAATTAGAATAGAGATATAATCCTAAAGAAATTATTTTCTTGTGTGAGAGATGCATGAAAAATTAACTCAGATTCCACAGAAATAACTGAGTCAGTTATTAAGTTTCAACTCGCATATACATAATTCTGTGAACAATGAAGTCTAGTTTCTCATGGATTTGTATCGCAATTGGGTCTCTCGCACATACTCTCTATTGTTGAGTGAATACTAACATAATTCTGCATGTCTCCAACAGCCTCTCCCCTCTGTTGGGATGTTTGTTTTCAGTTTTTCAATTACCTTTGCAACTTTTACCTGTCAAATGTGATTGCAATTAACTGAAAAGCAGATACAAAAATAAGCCATGTGTGTATTTAATCTCCTTAGGAAGACAAAATTAAAAAGTTCTTTTTGCCTTACCTGTTGGTATTCCTTTTCCTTTGCCTTTATTTTCTGTTCTAAAGACTGACGAGCACTCTCAGCATTTTGTCTTTGGCAATTCAGTTCTTCTGACAATCTTTTCACCTTTTGCTCCATCATTTGGACCTATAATAATTTAGTTATCAATCACAAGTGTTAAAAACGCAAGTGACATTTTATTTAAATTCATATGCATTCTTATGAAAAGACTGATTTCACCTACTACAATTGTTCTAGCATTCATATAACCTACAGCATAACTTTAGCTGGTACCATATAAATTCCTAGCAATCCAAAGTACTAAATCCATACTTGCTTATGTTAGTGATAATACGTATATACTTTTATACATATAGTTAGGTGTGTGTGTATACATATATATACATATATGTGTATAAACACAAAAACATCTTCAGAAAATCAGTCTTTGACAGTCTACAGAGATGTACTGTATCTGACACTAAAAACAGATTATATTTTTGGTACCTTAGGTTGCTATGTACTAACAAATGACCGCTAACTGCTACACAACGACATTTTTAGACTGAAAATAACTGGATATTCCACTGAATTTCAGAGTGATTCAGCACATTGATTTGGATGGGGGGGGGGGTTGGGGGGGGGGCGCAAGGCAACTATCTTAGTCTACTTCAACAACAAAAGAGTGGTTTTCACAATTTAAACTTTAATTAAAAAAAAAAAAACAGTAGCCTATGTTCTACGTTAACCTCCACATTAAGACTATGTCAGCTTGTTATCTAGTTTAGTTTAATTATGTTAATATTACATTACCTAAGAGAATGAAGCAATATCCACCTAACTCCCTGAACAGAAAAATGCATTTTTATTCCAAAAAACAATCCGTTAATGCCAAATATGTACAATTTTTTTTTTTGAGGGTGTAAGAAAAATGGCAAAGGGTGAATGGGACTGTTTTCTTTTCCAGCAACAAGGACTGTTTAATGAGTTAGTGAAACAATAGTCCATCTGTGTCATAAGAAAATAAGAAGCAGGTAGTATTGGGATGTCTGGTTATTAGGCACAGACTGCAGAGATCATGCACTCCTGTAAGATCACATGGAAACTTGCCTGCAGAGGGGCTGCAGACCTCACAAGATGTGAAAATACTTGATAACACAGAGGAGGTGCTGTGGTCAAGGTCTGTGAATAGTACCAGCAACAGAGAAGTGCACAAGGCGTGTACCAAAATTAAATTCAGGCTACAAGGCAGGAAACTAAAACCCAGAATCTCAATGCAGTTCTACATCCAAAGCCTGGGGGACAGGTAGACATCCAATTTCAGTGCGAGAAGGAAGAAACAGAACAGAAAGGAGCAACTTTCAGACGGCAGGACCAAAGGAACCTTCTGGGACAAGATGCTGCGCTGCTCCTTAAGGATGGGCTTCACCTCAATTCAAATGGGGCCAGTCAGTCCTACTTCTTCTCATCCTTCCCCAGGCATGCTCCCAGCTATAGAACCTTGCCCCTTCCCTTGTGCTGGATTTAATGCCTCTGATTCTTTAGTGAAACAATTCAGCTCTCTTAAACCCGTAGAAAATTAACAAGGCAAAATTAAATATGTAATATGCTAATCATTTAGGAAGTTGAATCAAGTCATTTGGGGAATAAGGTAAATGAAAAGAGACTTTTTCAGAGGAAGTGAGCAGTTAGGTTGGGTCAGCTGTCTTCCCACAAACTCACCATGATGCCAGCACCTTTACGTAGTCAATGGACTGTGTCAAGAATATGATTTTACCTTATACCCAGCCAAGACGTCCCCTAAACTAGTGACTCACAGAGCTAGCAATAGCTGAATGTTGCGCTCTCTCTCAAAAGGCAGACTGATTAATCCTCAACATGCAAAGGTTTATTTTTTAAGGACCAATACAGAAGTTGTGGGAAACAGCAGTTTTCCAATACACTTAGGTAGCATGTAGAAACTTGCTGATAAAAACGGATAACAATTATTATACCCTGAGAAGATACACACAGAAACGTCTTTTTTCCTGTCCTGTAGATGAATCCAGAGTAGTAGAAAAAAAGTAAAAAGATAGATGGAAATATGAAGATTCAAGGAATTATATCTGTGCACTACTTTCAAATTTGTCAAATGCTGTGAAAAAGGACTTTAGGAAGGCAATGCAACTTCATTAATCAAGAAAAAGAGAAAGCTTCTTACTTGTTATCTTCTACAGTTGAACTAAATGATTTTAAACACTGGCATTCTCTTCTTCTTTGCATGATTATGAGCAAAAATCTGAACCATTTCACATTTTTATATGTATGTATTTAAATACACTGTAAATTCTTGACTAAGCAAATTGTACTATCCTATTATGTTTTTTACTATGAATCCAAACTCCTTAGGATTAGGTTGTGAAATCCCATTTAGAAGCTACATACATTTGCAATCTTGCACGGCATGATTTCCTAGATTTTATATTACACAAGTAATTTACAATCCAAAGACTATGCCCCCACAACATCCTGTAGTATAAGCAACAGATACTGATCTTCAGTCAAAGTTGCATGACAGTCTATTTAAGGTCAGAACTTGCCACCAGATGTCATTGTTGCTCTATGCAACTTGATCAGAAAATATTTTTCAGAATTCCAGTCAATCTTGCCTGAGGATGAAAAATATTTCTTCAGGTGGTATAAGAACCTTCCAGAAAATGGGTGACTGCTTATGAGTATTTAGATTTTTACAGGTAATACACAAACTAACATATACTTCTCAAAACTCGATCCTCAGCAAATGCTCAAGAAACTTATCTGAGAACCTTGGTTCTTACTAAAATGGCTGAAAACTGACACACATTAATACTGGGAATGAATTGTAAGGACAGTCAGATGATGTATGATGCAACATTTTACCTGTGTGTTAGCTTGATCAAGTTGTGTTCTCATTTGAGTCAGTTTATCTCTGGTTTTGTTCAGAACTTTATCTTTCTCTGTTAATTCCAACTTCATTCTGTCCAGCTGCAGTTCAGTCTCTTGATGTTTATTCATATGGGATTTCTTCACTTTTTCTTGAGCTTGCAGTTGTTGTTCTAGGTCCTTAACAGTGGAATTTAACTCTGAATTTTAAAAACAGTGAAGATTAAGGATACTTTCTGCTTTGAAAGGTATGTCTTCCAGGTATTCAAATTTCCAAGTGTCTACACATTCTAAAATATTTGGTATGTTTGATAACAACCCAAGTTCCTGACACAGGCAGACACTCTGTAAAACATTCAGCAAGCTAAAACAAAAGTTTCAACTCTCTTCTACTACTACATCAATGACAAACTATCAAGACCAAGAGACAGCTAAATCAATAATTTCCACTTCATAATATATGAGAACACAGCAAAATGCAAGGTCAGGCAGAAATGCTGCAAAGGCAAAGACAATTTCTTTCTTTGCTGGTTTGTTTTTGTTTGGTTGGTTTTGTTGTTTTTAAACACACAGAACCATGTCACTTGACATATCTGTTTTAATTTTTTTATTTTTAAAAGGAAAGATTATCCACTACAAACATTTGTTTGGGGCAACTGTAAGCCTCTGCTTCCAATAGGCTTTTCAGCTATTGGGCATCTGTAAATACAGTATTTTATATTTTAATCTCTTTCCCGTTCCAAAGCAGCATACATAAAAAGTGAAACCAAGTGATCTTGTCACAATATATATCAGTAAGAGTTTACCTTCCAATATCCCAACATAATTTTTTTCTAAATAGTAGAAAACATTAGTCAGCTACAGGGAGTGTTATCCAGAATTACTATTATCTGGTAATTCTTTTTGTTAAAACAACCCCTGTCTTCCTGATGCTGAATTTATATGGCTTCCAAGTTGAAAATGCTGCCTAGATTGACATTTTACGTGTAGGTATTTGAATAAACAGTTGGGAGAGTACAGGAATTTGTAAAACAGTCCTACAAGAAACAGTTAGTGGAAAAGCTGGTCCAAATAGTAGGCTTAAGTAAATGTTCACCAAATCCACAACAAATCCACTATTTGCTCTTTTCCAACTATCAGATATCAGGAATGAATATTTCTTCATGCCAATATGCACAATACAAGATCATATCTTGCTTTTTCATTGTACTTTTCACATCACACTTCATTCTGCTTCTAGTAACATCCGTTATGGACCAACTCAGTTATGCATTAAGCACGTTCAATCAATTAATTTTTAACACAGGTATTGCTCAGCCATCAATCTCAAGAATCATGCAAAATTAAGGAAGCAATAGAATTGAATTTAACAGTGAGAAGTAATGAAATCCTGAAGAGTTTTTTAACTCTGTCTTAAGAGAATTGCTCCATGAGCAATGAAATTATTGGAGAAGGCCACTTTCCTTTTATATGATGTCCCCTACCCACCCCAAAAATACAAACTCCTCCCTTCTAACTCTCACACCCCTTATGTAAAAGATACCACAGCTTGTGGATAATCTCTGTGTACTGGCTGATCATTGAAAATACACACATGAGCAGCCAACTGGGCTAGCTGCCAAAGGCAACAACAGGTATCTTTCTCTTTTCCTCACTAAAGCACTAGTTTCAATACCTCTCTTCTGTCTACACACCAGCTTTCATGAAACCATATAGGACACTGCCTCTGGGTTTTAAAGAAATATACCAGATACCTTGGTTCTGTGCTCTTAGCTGCATCATGAGTGAAGAATTACAATTCTCAGCAAAGCTGTTGTCGAACTCGTTCTTCTCTGATATTACACTAGAATTTGTTTCTTTTTCCCATGGAAAAGAGGATGTTGTAGAACTTCGCCTTGCAGGTGTTTCTTGATTTCTAGATGGTGTCTTTTCTTGTTGCCATGAAAACACAGATGAGGAAGCCTGCTGCCGAGCAATCTCCCTGTGACTCAAAGAGCTTTGAGGATGAGGCTGATTTATTTTCTGTGTCCAAGAAAAAAAGGTTCTACCTTTACACAGTTCCAAATCCAACATATAACAAAATAATTAATGTATTAATAAGTAGATAATAGGTCATGGTCATTTCACATTTTTGTAACATCGCATCATCCACCAGTGCAAACCACTGATTCATATAATTATTTTTTATACTACATAAATTAAATAACTTTAGCCCAAGTATCCAAGAATAGCTGATACTTATAAACACAAACCAGCATCTCCAAAAAAGTAGTTCGATCTGTGTTCTTTATAAGTAACATACCCAGATTTTTGTGTTTTTCAAGAGAGACCCCATAATTTACCTCCTACATTTTTCAAAATCTAAGCCTACATTTTTACAGGCAAGTGCTGACACAAGTAAGCTGCAAGAAATATAGAAGTCTAGACTAACATATCAGATATTTGACCCACATTTAGTTCTTCTGGACAAACAGAGGTAAATCCAGAACAGACTTATTTATTTAAACTTATTCACACAGAATATCCTCAAATTGCAATAATAAAATATGCCAGGTACTAGCTTTCAACCTCTTCCTACAGAAAAATTAAACGGAGACAAAATACTAGGTGTTTTTTTCTCCTTAAGTGAAAAAAAAAAAAAAAAACCCACAGAAAAAAAAAAAACACAAAACCCAAACCAACCCAAAAATCCCCTCAAACAGTAAAGCCCTTTTGTATTTTTTAACTGGATTTTCAAATGCCTCTCTTTTTTTTTTTTTTAACTAAAGCCCTAAACCATGCAATACAAAGTGTGACTTCTCCTTCCAACCAGAGAATATGTTATTATGTAGGAACAGCTGTGCTAAGACCAGAAATTTATATAGTCCAGAATGCTGTGTCTAATCCTGTAAAGTAACTTGTTTACAGATAAAGAACATAAAAACCTAACCACGCATATAGTAATCATTCCCCTTATGTCATTTAAATTTACAGAGTTTCTGAGACAAAACCCAGGAAATTTAGGGGAATTAATAATAATTTTTACTGAAATACTTTACATGTACTTTTTCTTTTGGATCTGTTTGCATTTTGGCCTTTTACAATACTCTGTGACGAAGAGTTCAGCCATTTAACACAGTACAGTGTAATAAAATAGTTTTTGTTCTGAGCCTGCAGAGCTGGTACTGTAATTATGCCTTATGAAAAGTAGGAAAATGACCACTCCCCGTTTCCTCTCTTGATCCTTACTCATCTTTGTACGATCCACTTCTACCATATCTGTTTGGAGATGAGACGAACAGAATTTGCAAGGGATACTCAAGATGTGAGAGCCATTTGGCTACATATGGGCAAAGAATATTTTCTCATTAGTTCTTAATTATTTTCCTAAAAAATTATTTTTCATCATTGCTGAACACAATACTGAAGTTTTCAGAGAACTAGCCACAATAATTACTGAATTGCTTCCTGCAATAATTTCATTAAATTTGGAGCCTGAATGTACTGCATATGCATTGTTCAGATTATGTTTTCCAGATGCATTACTTCACTTTTTTTTTTTACACTGAATTTTACTTACCATCTTAATTATTGCAATTATTTGTCATTACAAAATACTATGTGGTCTTCAACGATATCATTAGTTATGGTCTTCATCCATAACAAGATCTTCTTCAGATCACTAATGAATATGCTGAATAGCACAGTTCTCCTTTACCAATCCTGTTGATCATTCCCCAGCTGTAAAAACTGACCATTTATTGCCACTGCCCTCAATCTTTACCTTTAAATTCACAAGAAGAACTCCCCCTTATTAAAATTGTTTTGTTTTTTCAGTGTTTTGTGGCTATCCAACGACATTATAGTAAGTCATACTTAACTCACACATTCTCTGATTTATTCTTAAAAAACCAAAAACTCTGAAAATATGTGAGGCATTATTTCCCTTTACAAATAAACAGTTGATCTTTTGTCCATACACAATACCTACATATGCATCAATAAACATATTGCTTTAAGTTTCTAACCATTTGCCCAGGACAAAAAGTTGGCCTGACCAAACTACATTTCCAGGAATCAGCACTGTAAGCTTTTTTAAAAAATGGCATCATCCTTGTCACCTCCCAGTGTCAAGAGAAGAATGAAGCAAGTTGCACATCACAGTGATTCCGCAGTCCCACGCTGCAGTGCCCTTTCAATTCATGGGTAAATATTATCGGTATCTGGTGACTTTTTTAAATTAATATTCATTTTAGCAATCTATTCTAAGACTCCTGACTTTTCAATTTGAGGCTGTGCCACAGATTCAACCCCAATAAAGAAAGGCTCTGATACAGAACACTTTTTAAGTTTTTAGATAGTAAATACCAAATAAAAAAAAAATATTTCAGCTTTTCTGCAATGGCCCTTTTTTCCTTGAGGGCTTTCACATCTTAGTCATCTATTGGCCTCCGAGATTCCCTAATACAGTTGCTACTACTTATATGTTTGAAAAATTTACTAGTTTTTATTTGCTAGGCAAGTTATTTCTCATAATATTTTCAAGGCTATTTTATTATCCTATCATATTTAACTTGGCAAAACTGACACTGTTTTCTCTTGTCCTTGCTTGCATGAGACTTCCAGTTTTTGAAGGATGTGTTCTCATTTCTAATGTCCTTCTTTCCTTTGCTATTCAATTATGCTGGCTTTTCTGGATTCTCCAAGATTACTTCTGAATGGCAGTACACACAGATTAATTTTTTTTTTTTTAAATGATACTTTAAGTGATGTAGAATATATTTCACTGGTTTTCCACTCCCTTTTCCAAGCTCACTCAGTAGTTACTTTCTTAGATATCACACACACCATTCTCAAGAGATATTTACCTTAACCTGCATGGTTCTCAGTTCTAATTCTAGCTTTCTTCTTTCTTGTACTTCTTTCTTGTATTTTTCTTCTAGTTCTTCAAACTTTGAATCTACAAAGACATGATGAATACTTCTTCATAATCTAACTCAGTACATAGGTAATCTTTTCTAGCCTATTGCTATCACAAGAATGACAAAAATGGACAGCTATCAGAAGTGTCAGATCACGAGGAAGAAACAACTGTATATACAATATGTTCAGTAATTTAGGACCTCAAAAATACAGTGGTGGAATATCTGGAACTTGACATTAGAATGAAAACACAACTGTTAAAAGTAAGGATCCAATGCCAGAATTTTATTTTTTTTATCTCTCTCTAAAAAAATATGTGTATATATATAAACATATATACATGTTAAAAAATATATATAACATAGAAGTGTTACATTATATATACACATACATATAGATTATATACTTTTTTTTTTTAAGTTTTCCTACCAGCAGCCCAATAGCATTAATATTTCTAAGAAGTGACCAGAAAACAAGGCTGGATCTTTTCCTTGAGTTCCTTTCAAATGCAATAGGAATTGGACAAAGAATTTATTTAGGATTCTTCCACTGAAATCGTAAGAGGAGCATATTAGTCCGAAACAAAAGTCTTGCTTCCCTTTTCTTGAATTTGTATATAATTCTACAATTCTCTTAGGAAAATTCTAGGACTAGAATGCTTTGTAGCATTCTAGGGAGCAGTTGAGGGAGGCAGTTCTCCCCCTCTACACCGCACTGGTGCAGCCCCATGTCGAGTACTGTGTGCAGTTTTGGGCACCTCGATATAAGGAGGACATCAAACTATTCCGGTGTGTCCAGAGGAGGGTGACCAAGATGGTGGAAGACCTCGAGGGCAAGACTTAAAAGGAACAGCTGAGGTCACTCGGTTTGCTGAGCTTGGAAAAGAGAAGGCTGAGGGGGGACCTCATCGCAGGCTACAACTTCCTCAAGAGGGGCAGTGGAGTGGGAGGTGCTGATCTCTCTCTGGTGACCCATGATAGGACACGAGGAGATGGAATGAAGCTGCATTGGGGGAAGTTCAGATTGGACATTAGGAAAAGGTTCTTCACTGAGAGGGTGGTTGGTCACTGGAACAGGCTCCCCAGGCAAGTGGTCACAGCACCAAGCCTGTCAGAGTTCAAGGAGCGTCTGGATGACACTCTTAGTCATATGATTTCATTTTAGGTAGTCCTGTGAGGAGCAGGGAGTTGGACTCAATGATCCTTATGGGTCCCTATATCCAGCTTGAGGTATTCTATGATCTTAAGATTCCAGCTTCCAAAGAAAAAACCTCCCCAGCAATACCATTTTAAATACAGTTATTTAAATCATTTTAATCTAATCCCCATTTCAGGAGTGCCACGTTTAGTGGAATGCTTGACATTGCCACTACTGTACCCCTTTTCAGATATGTATAAAGAAATTAAAAGGAACATGAGTGCAAGAAAGTATCTCAGATTTCCCATCAGAGTAAGATTGAGATACCAAACTCATAGAATATTTGTTCACAGCAAAGAAAGAGGTAAACAGCATGCGTATTATTGAACCCATCAAAGTTTTTCAGCATAGACAGCATAAGGGTGTCTGGCTACAGAACAGTTCTCTGTTAAGGAAACTTCCTTTTGCTTTTCCAGTTCATTCATATATTTTAAATCTATTTGATGTTACTAATTTGAAGATAGAAGTGATGCTTTGAAATGGACACAGTGCATAAATTGTGCAGATTATCATGCACAATAATAGTCTAAATAAAAATCAATTTTCTAAAGAAATAACACATATGACTGTTGATTGAACTTTAGTTAAAATACCTGTGGTACATGAAGGAAGAATTTTGCTCTTTACTACACAAAGGGAAGAGCTGACACTAGGAACAGGCATTCAAAAAATTGCTGCAGTCTGTTGATGAATATTTCTATTACTATTCCATGTCCATCGATGTAATGCTGAAAAGATGTAATATTTGCAATAAGTGTGCAATCTGCACTAATAATTTTTAAACTTGGAACCTATGGTGCTATGAATTAGACACTCTCATAACAAGCTATATAATAGGGACGAGGCAACTCAGTACAAGTGTAATGTTCCAAATACTCCTCCACCTTCCAAGAAAACTGACAGTTAGCTATTTGTGCTAGATGAAGAAAAAATAATTTACCATTATGACTTTGAACTGGTGTTAAAGGAGCAGTAAAACTTTTCTGTGGAGTGCCACTGAATGATAAGTCTCCTGTAATTGATGTTTGCTGACTTCTCTCAAGCTCACATTTGTATCTGTTTAGGAAAGAAACAGCAGCAGAAATTAGTAATGGAAACTAAAAGGTTAATTATCTATTTTTAAGAGCCTGACATACACAAATAAATTATATGATTCTAAGAACTTAGTTTAAAGATCAAGTCAAGATACGTCCACTGAAAATTTTTAGGTAGTATAAACACAGAAATATGAAGAATACTTTTTATTTGGAGTTTCAACACATTTAATCAATTACATAGGATTGAAAGCTAAAAACCAAAACCAAACCAACCAACCCAAAGTCAGTTAGAAAATAAGTTAGAACTGCTTAAGATCTAACTGTATGAGGTTGTAGTCCAGCTAAACACACCCAAATCACTGTAAACACTGATAATACAAGACTCTTACTCTTCAGTAAGAATCTTTATGGTAGAAAACATACTACTTTTATTCTATGTTCTGATATTGCACACTTTGAGAAACCTATGCATATACCTCATGAAAATGGAAGGGAATACCCTCCACCTGACACCCAACATTGTATTTTTCATGTGTACCATTTACATTGCTACCCAAAACATCACAGCAGACTATGCATTCCAGTGACTTTTGTGAGCATGAAGAGTTACAAGCTCATCCAATGAAACCAGATAACTAGTTTGGAGGTTATACAGCAACTTCTGTCCTGCCCAGTGAGCACAGGTTGATAAGACAATGGTTCCAGGCTGCAGCCCATCACATTAGTAACTCCACAACTTGCCTTTCCATTTCCCCCTCCCTTTTATAGCACAACACCAAGAACTCCTCTCCCAGTGGATTGTCAGTTGCTATGAAGTGGTAAATGATCAGTTATCAGCATAAAACAAAACAGAACCAAATACAAAACCAGTTGCCAAGATGAAGCTACATGTAATAACTGATGACCTTCTGTAGTGGACAACTATTCAGAGTAATATAATGGGAAGGAGAGAATTCAGTAAACTGGACTTAATTTTGGGAATGGGTAAGTGGAACACATATCCTTCGCCCACAACATCTCTGGCCAAACATTTGAGAACAGATCCAGAAAACATAAGCGTGGTTCTATCAACCCTGTTCAATCTCACTAGATTCTTCTTTGACAGATCTCAGCAACTCCTTACACAAAGCTGGTGTTTCTACATGCCATAAATTGTTTTGTTGAAATTTAGAATCTTCTCACAGCAGTCAAATACTTCAACTATCTTTAGTTTTCCCAAGGCGGGGAGGGAGGGATAGGGCACAAAGAGGAAAGACAGAAAGACCAACACAACTTCCTTATTTGCTTCTATTAGGACATGTATGAGGCATACCATCCAAAAGTTAAAGGAAGGAGACATACTTCAGGCCGTGGAAAAAAAAAAAAAAACCACAACCACACCAAACCATTAAGAAACCTGGTATCACAGACTCACCCCCCTCTGTGACAGTATTTCTGCATTACTAGTACTAGCACAACAGTTTATTGCCTTATGGACACACACAAAGTTTCAGAAAGACTTTTATTCAAGAATGGAGGGTGCTTCTAGCGTGAGAGCAAGTTTAACAGATGACAACATTCACTTCACTATGGGCAACTGTTCCATTTGTGCAGCACCCTCACATGAAGGATTTTACATGTGTCTGCGTTACAGAAGATTATTTTATTGTACGAATTGCATTCCACCTCTACAGACAGTAGACACATACTGTCTCAGTAATAACCATATTTACAAGTTGAGGTGTTATAAATTAGGCACTTTACCAAAGCAACTGGATTCAGTGATTCAGTCAGAGCACCATTGCCTGTGGCAGCCTCCTCTTCCACTCCAATAGATGTTCATGCCTCCTTCTTCCACTGGTCAGATTTTATTGATAGACTTGAGCTTACAGACTGAATTGTCCATGCACTTCCCTTGCAACTCCAAGCTCTTTGCAGGTTACTTTTGCAAAGTGACTCAGTTGTACTGGCTTGCTTTTTTTTTTTTTCTGATGTTTAAAAATCACAGAATGAATGGCTCCCTTTTCACACGACACTGCAGAATTCCCTCAAATTCAACAGGAACTATAGGTGCTAACTGCTTCAAGTGGCACACAGATTTATGTAGAAGCCTGTATATGCATTGTGTATGTAAAAACAGGCTAATGCTTTGAGATTTTGGTCACAAAATCTGAATGAAGTATGAGATGAAGAAAAACTAAAAGACCATGAAGCATGCATTAAATGAGCAAAACATGAGAAAATAACCATTGTACATAGGTTAGAGACATACAGCAAGTCCTCACCTTTTTAGTTCTTGTTCTAGCCTTTCGATGTCTTTCTTGCTGGAATTCAGCTGCCCTGACTGAATATTGACTTGAGATTCTTTTACTTGAAGATCATGTGAAATTTTCTGCTTTGCTTTCTCAAGACTATCACACAATTCCATCAAGCTCTGGTTCTCTCTTTTTAGTGTTGCAGCTTCATTTTTTTCATTTTCCACCTAGTTGGAATATAGACCATTTCAAAAATGTCTCAAGTCATCTCTGCACTTCTCTGCAGTTATTATTATTTTAATAACACAAAGCTTACATACTGTTATTTTCTTCCTAGCATTTCAAAATCCTGACAGCACTGAAAACCTCAGATATACATATTGTTTAAATATTCTTGGGAGTGAACAAAACCACATTTCCTAAATTTCAACTCAGTGACATTAACAATTTCTATTTATTGACTAGACACAAGCTCATAAGAAAATTAATCAATCCTTAAATACTAGTAATCCACACTAATCCGCATTCTTCACTGATCATCTCGCTTCTCTTCCCAGGCTATTAACTTTAGCAACCAGCATACCTTGACTCACTAAACAAAGAATGCACAATGATTATCAAGAGTCACAGCTTTGAAATTGGAAGTAGAGCCTGGCAATAGAGATGTCCTCCTCCTCTCCAGCTTCTAAGGGGCAGGCTACATCTTTGCACAATGTTATTCTTTTGACTGAAAAGTAGTATTAGCTGCTGCTTCTGAAAGTTTTAAAGCACACCTATTCAAGCGCACCCCTTCTTTTTGTTTGGGGAACACGGCAGTTCCTCTGGATGGTTAAAATAAGCACCTGGAAACTCACAGGAAGAAACTCAGAAAACTACTAGGCTTAAGTTTTGCTAGAAAGTTGGAGCAGCCTAAAGGGAATAAAAGGCAACCTTTGTAAATTGCCTCTGAGCTGTATTCAAACATGCAAAACAGAATTCAACCAAATGGGTTGCTTCTGATCTGAAGCATGGCAGGACCCTCACCTAAAGGGTCCCTGGTTTCCTGGCTAGAGGGCTGACAGGGTAGTCAGATGAGGTGTAAAATTACAGCCCTAAAAAAAAAAAAAAGAAAACCAAATCCCAAAATACAGTCTCTACAAGGAAAAAAACAGAGAATTACATAAACTAAGTAAAAGATGATAGGTATCTGCAGGCAAGGTGAAAGAGTAAGAGCATGTCAACTTTGCAGCTCTGTTTTATATAACAGACCTAGTTGTTATCAAGATTTTTAACAGGCATAAAAATAAAGTAATTTATTTTCCTAATCATAAAGAGATGTAGGAAAGCCTCAAAGTAAACATAGACACCTGGAGATGGACAATCATGCCAAACATGGACAGGAGACAGGAATTCTATTAACAGTCAATAAGAACTAAACAGAAGGGAGAATATGATGAGTATGAAGTAAGATGAAGATAAGCAGTTTATATTTCTATGCTACCTTTCCGGTCAGTCAGTGGGAAGAAACAAAACACTAACCCACCCCCAACAACAACCAGATAATAAATCTTTATAATTGTGTTTGGCACAGAGAATGGCATTTTAAGGAAATGACCACAGTACCTACGTTACCTTCTGTTTCTGTTTTTGCAAAGCTGCCTCCAAAGACTCTAACTGGAATTGTCTTTGCTGACGCTCCTTTTTAAGCTTGTCTACTTGACTTTCCAGTTCATGAATCTTCTGAAGGACTCTGGGGGAGAGGCCTTCTTTCCATTCCTCCACAGCCCAGCTCATATTGACAGGATTCTTGTTTAATACAAAATGGATAATACTATGTCTGAAACACAGAGACAACTACAATTAGACTTTGAAAGACATTAAATAAGCCTCCCTTTTAAATAAATTGCATTTTCAAGCTTAGCAGTGATTAGGAGACAGTATTTCACAACCATGCAGGCTTCCTGATCTGAACACCAAGCAGCAACTTTTAACATTAGGTCCTATTTTGACACACATCTGTCCAGTTAAGATGAGTTTTTTTTAAAAACCCTCACATTAATCAGTCTCCTAACAATAACAGGGTTTATATTCTTATAATTGCCTTTGCTGCATTTCAGAAAGTTTCTCTCCACATTTTACTTTGAAGTTCACATTGCAGAAAGTCATTAGCACTTATGACTGCGTTGTACTTCAGTGGTGTTTACTCCAAAAGCCTTGCGAAAACCCACGGCCTTGTTTTAGGTGGCAGCTACACTTCTTTCCTTACAGAAGTTTTTCAAACCAATACAGCTGAGCTCGGGGCACTGAGAATGCTCTCTACTGGCAGAAACAGCTGTGCGACACTCAGTCCTTAAATACAAGATTGACACACTCGTACAATTTATTTTTTGTTTTTGTAATGGCTCTGCCTTTAGAGGATCTGGCACGGGCTTACTTTCTCGAGACACCAGCGCAGCTCCGAGATTATTTGCGAGAGATAAATTACCTCAAAATAACTAAAATTAGAGATCAACGACGGACGGACAGAGCCCACCCCGGACTGGGGGGCTCGGCGTGTCACGAACCTCACTGGGCTTGACCCTCGGCTCAGGGAGCGGCTCCCCGGCTCTGCCGCCTGCCGGGCGGCTGCACGCCGTCCCCGCGCGGGGACCCACCGGGCCGAAGGCAGGCACCGCTCGCACCCCCGCCCTAGGGGAAAGCCGGGGCCACTGCCCTGCTAACGGCGCTTACCCGCTCTGGTAAAGCGTCACTGGACGGCACTGCGAGGCGCTCGGGGTACCACTCGGCTTGCCTGACGGCCCCGGCCGCGCAGAGGCGGACAGCCGCCCCGAGCCCCCGCCCACCCGCTCACTCACTGTTAAACGCCGAACGGGGCCCAGCGACAGTCGGCTAAACCGCGGCTGCCGGCTCCCTCGGCTCCCGCAGCCCCTCACCGCCGGTGGCAACCAGCAGAGCGCGGCCACACAGCGCGGCCAGACGCCGCGACAGGACGCGCTCCCCGCCGCAATTCAAAGCTGCCGCTGCCCCAGCGGCCGTTTGTGCACGCCCAAGCAATGGCGCACCCGGGCGCGCTGATTGGCCCCGCCGCGACGCCGCTCGCCATGCGGGCCTCGCCTCGTTAGCAATAAGGGCGCAGCGCCGGCTCGCCTGCCCTCCGGATTGGCTGGTTCGGAAGCATTCAAACTCCATTGGAGGCGGCAGCGCAGCGGCGGGGCGGAGGCGGCTCCTGATTGGCCCCCGAGGCCGTTGCCCACAGCTGGGCGGGGCGACCGGCCGTGAGGGAGCTCCGAACACCGCCTCGGGGGGCGAAACCGTGTGACCGACGCCTTCCCGCAAAGCCAGGCCATCGGGAGAGCGCCGCGGTACGGCCCAGCAGGGTGGGGAGTAGAGGGCTGTGAGGAAAGAAAGGCCGGAGGGGTAGCAGGTGTCGGGGAGAGGGGTGGGGGTGTCACGGCAGCGTCAGACCTTTTATCCAAAATCCCTTTCCCGATCCCACAGAGAACCTGAGTTTTGACAAAGAGAAGGAACCCGCCCCGACGCTGTCCTGACGATAACCCAGTCACTTGAAAAGATCTACAGAAGGATCACAGAGTGGTTTAGTATTCAGTTCTGCCTAAAGTGCTCCTAGGGGTTGGGGTTTTTTTGAGGGGGGGAAAAAGGCAATTCAGCCCAATATTGCACATTTTCTACCCTAAAATAGAAACACAAAGTAAAAAAAGAACACTTTTCTAAGTGTTTTCTAACACTGATCACTGAATGCAAATAGCAACAGCGAAGGCTTAAGGATTTTAAAGCTGCTGTGAACTTCCCTGGGTGCCGGTGATCGGTTTCCAAACGCTTCCTCAGGTGTTGCCCTCCCCCCGACCTGAGGGGGGGGGGGGGGGGTTGAAACAAAATGGTGTTTTCCATCAGCGTCTGGGAATTACTGATCTGATTATTATTCCACCTAATTAAACATCTTGCCTCTTGTAATCATTCTGAGAATATTTACTCAAGCACTGTTCTTTCAATCATATTTAGGAAATTGAGTTAAACAAATCTTCCTTGATAAGTTAAACAGCTCACCAATCAGCTCGCAAGAGCTCTAATTATAAATAAATATGGTGTAACAAACTCACTAGCACATAAAATCTCTAAACTAGCCCCAGAACAAAACAACAAGCCATCGAATTGATGGAACCGATCCATCATAAATACCTCTTAACAAATAACAGTTAAAAAAAGCAAGCTAGAAAATTCTGTGATGAACTTCATGCACTCTTAGAGATGACTGTGCAGGTGTTACTGAGGGGAGAGCACAGAACAGCAGAGGAGCAGGAACTAGTGGAAGAGTGGGAAACCCCTAACGGTACTGGCAAATAATTCATGAAAGCCAAGGACCAGTCTGAACTGAAGGGGATCTCCCGCTTGGTGGACAAGGGGCAAATGTTCTGTAAGAAGCAAATACGCATTATATGTTATATTCGGTAAGCGCTTCTCATTTGACAGTAACAAATGTTACTTAATCAATTGTAGAAGTTGAAAGAGTTTTCAGTTGCTGCAGATGCTATTATAGTGGGAGCACTAATGGACAGGGAGCACTAGCATTTAAACTACTGCATCATGATGAATCCCTCAGGGAAGGCTTCAGTGGAACAGCTTTAACTTCCAAGATCGGTGGCATATTTTTCAGAAGGGGAAAAATGAGTAGAGACAGCCTTTGGGGTTCTTACAAGGCATGAAAAATGAAAATCAGCTGGTGTGTGCAGAGCTTTTAAGATGCAGTCTGATGAATGCCTGGATAGCTGAGGCTAAAAAAAAGGAACCTGACTGCTGCTGCAAACTTAAATATGTGAGAACACTTGTTCTGACACCTATTTCTAAAAATGGACAGATTTGTACTGGGTTTCTGTTGATAATGATTTACAAATGAATTCTTTCATATTTGGCATCCTTTACTTGACTATTGCAGCAATTAACTAATTATAGTGAAAGATAAAAGGACTCATGAAGAGTACAGAAACTTGCTTTTTCTTTTCCATATCAACCTTATTTTGCACAGTAGCTTCATTAGTATTATATATATTAGTTATCAGAAATAAATATAAGATACAAAAATAGTAGTAAATGTAAGATGGAAGTATAAGATACAAGAATGAGGTCAAATACTCTAAACAAATAATAACAAGTTAAAAAGGGTGTTAATACCAATCATCAGTCTGCCTAACACTTATTAATTTTTATTAGTAAAAATAATAAAATTATTAATAAGTATTAATAATTATTAAATAATTAAAATTAAATAATACTTTACTTATTAATTAATAATATAGTAAAAATAATAATGATTTTTATTGTTAAAATAATGACATTAATAATTTTTATTATTAAAAATAATAAAATTAAAAATAATAAGATTAATTAAAAATTCTAGCCTCTCTACTGGCTAGAATTCTTGAGATCTTTCTAAGAGGCTCTCAAAATTCCCTGATTTGGAGCAACCCATGATTTCGAGCAGAGAAAACTACCTCAGCCTTGTGAAGTGGCTTTTCTCTGTCCTTGAAATTCAATTCAGTTCTTACCAAATGTTAAAAGTCACCGTTTACATTTTCTTACCTGCATTCCTTACTATCGTTTTTGGTAAAGGGCCAGAACAGTAAGTAGAATACAAAAACCACTAAAGGTTGAATTCATATTACTGCAGCTTATGTCAGAGCACACGATGGAACAAAACCGGAAGAGAAAGAGAGGGAAAGAGCTTCTGATGAGAAAATCCCACCCTGCTTGGACACTACAAGGAGCAGAAACCAGATAAAGCTTTTCCCCCATATTCTTCCTTGCCAGACTTGGAATCTGTCAGGTAAAGCCTATTTCATGTATCTATATATACACACATATGTACACACATCAAAGAGCACCTGGGGAGCTGGAGCAATCCCATTGACCCAGACAAAGACAGAAATAGGCCAGACGCTCTGCGTCTGACATGGTTCTAGCTTCCCAGCTTCCCTGTTGAGGCACTAGACAGGCAGAAACTCTGCCAGGCTGGGGGTGAAAGAGAAGAAAGCCGGATCGTTTCCCTTAGCCTCACCTAAACCCCACCCTGTACTACGTGATTCCTCTTGCCTCTGGAAAACAAAATTCTTAATCTCTACTAATGCAAGTAGGTAACTGAGAACGTGGCAGTTTAGGTGTTAGTACTAGAGTTACAAGGTTAAGTCTGCACTAATAAAGCCCAGTGAGCTATTGTTGTAAAATACAATGTTTGATTGCTTACATACCCTTAGATTTCCTATCCTTCATACAATTGCATTTCTCCACAGAACCCATACCTTTTCCAGTGAACAGAACAAATGTAAAGGAGGGCGCCATTACGATGCATAGAAAACCTTACACCTTAGATTTCTTAACTGTCTAGTCTTATGCTCTTAAAAAAAAGTTGGAGTAACCTGCACAATCTTTTTTACAGTTCGTTAACAAAATCAGAGACCACAGCATATCACAAATTCTAAACTATAACTTTGTTCCCAAAGGAAATGGGGTGTTTCTCTACGTTTGTCTTACCTACTAAGGGAAATTGCTACTGAAGTACTCATATTGATTAGGGTCAACTGGATGAACGTATTAGTGGATAAAATACCTACAGCTGCTCTATTGTTTGGTGATCACATTGTCTGGTATCGCCTATGAAACACCAGTGGATATGTTTCATAGTATTGAAAAGGTGACTGAGGTTACCTGGCTTGTCTAAGGTGACACAGTGAATCACATGCAGGTGCTGGACAGGAACCCACGGGTGCTCCGTGGCAGTCTAAAACACCTCGAGTCAATGTTGCCACATTCCCATCTTTCCTTCTGTCCCTCACCTGCATGCTGCCACTGCTCCCTTATGACAGCTTTGGTGCTGATCTGAACTGCTAGGTGAGATGGTTAAACTGGTAATGGGTATTATACTAGACAAAGACCTTTCTGGTAACATCAGCTGGTGTACAGCTTGGGTCTCCAAACTGCTGCACTGTGGCATCAGATAAATGCCTGACCCAGCTCAACAGATGGAATGGGGATATGCAGGAGAGAGTGGACAGGACTGTGGCGACACCAGCATAGATCAATTATAACACTATGTAACAAGACCCTAAGTCCCCATGCTCTAATTCCTAACACCCATCTGTCATAAATGATAGTAAGAAACCTTCCCACAGTAAATGCATTCTTGTGTTTTATAACTTGTGTTTTACAAGGATAAAACTATCTTACAGCTTCTGCTTTCATTTAAGTGTCTCTTACATATTAAGTGCAATTACTCTGAATAATTTTCATCACAGGAAAATATTCTCTGACCTTTGCACGCAGTGTAGCATTATTGTGATTTTTAATAATCTACAAACTTCTGCAGAAGTGTTAACCTCTGAATTTAAAGCTGCTGAGCAGTTACACAGATAGACTCACTACCACAAACAATAGTAAAATTATTTCACAATATAAAGGATTAAAAACAAGAGGAGGGTGTTAGTTGTTTAACACTTGTTAGTATATTGGAAGGGTGGAGGAAGAAAGCAAACATATAAAAAATATTTGTTATTTAAGTGCACACATACTGTCTTGAACTGAAGAACTGTGAATGGTTTGCAGCTATAGCAATGGTTACACTAGTGAAAAGGTATTTATGTCTTTCCTTCCTGTTCTAAAGACATCATTTTTAAACACTGTGAATATAGTCATTAGCATAATGCTTAAATAACTAACGTGCAGTGAAGAAAATGATAAATAATTACAGCAATTACATTATGATATGACACATCAAGTCCATATTGTCTAGGGCTTCAAATTACCAGTTACTGAACTGTAAATAAGATTGGAACTCTCTTTTTTTCTTAATGGTAAATTCCCTCTCGTTATAGTTCTGCTGCCAGCAGAACAGGCAATACTAAGCAAATCTTTCACACTACAAATATTAACACCAAAAAATACATTCATGATACTATCAAAGACTGCTATATCTTATGGGCAAAGAATTATCAGGTTTCAGGGGGCATTTGGTAAGATGGGAACCTGTTTCCCTTATGGCCCACTCCTCCCTGACTTTCATGGGTCCATAGCTTGCATCTCCTTTGGCCCCCATTTTTGTTAAGGATTGTAGTCTTAACCGTATAAAGGTACGTCTACTCTGAGTATCATTCTGTTCAAGCGAGAGAGAAAAGTAGTTAAGACATAAGTGCACTACATATAAGCTAAAAGGCATCCACCTTTCATAGCCATCTCTGCCTCTTTCCATCTTTACCACCAACTTTTTTTATAAATGGGGCATGTAGAAAATGCCCGTTGGTAAGTTACATTATCTCTTTTTCTTGTTAGGGCTCTCTACATCTGGTTTTTCTTTGGTTTACATTCAGTAATTTCCTCCCTTTATCACCTTTAAGTCTTTTATTAACTTTTTTTTTAACTACTTTTAATTTCTCTTTTCCTCTAAGGCCAAATCTCACAGTGGTATGTGGCCGACATCTGCATGATTGCCTTCAAAAGTCTGAGTTTTGCTTCTTTGTTGACCTCTGTACTCTAAGTTCTTGATCATTTATCATGGCTGCCCTTGTTGTGCCTAATCTCCATTTGAACATCCCATTCCTATGAACTACCTAAATTAAAGCCTTGAGCTCATACTTCATTTCTCTTTTGTTATGGCCTATATATATTTATTTATTATACACATATATTTATTATATATGTATTTATATATTCAAAGTTATATATATAACTTTTATGTAGGTATTATCTGAGAATCTATACTTGCTTCTTATTGTGTTCACCTACTGGTCAAATCTTCTATTAGTCAGTGAAATAATTAAGAACATCACCTACACCACTCATGACAAACTAATCAAATTACTTATTAGCCTCTATCTATCTTAATGCTGTCTCTAAAATCTTCCAGTATTTCTCTGTTAAAATGTTGAATAGATAAGACAAAAGTACACCTCCTTATCTTACACACATCGTAACCACCTCAATGTTACTTCTGCCATTTTTACAGGCAAGTTCTAGAGTGAGTTTTCAGTCACCCAACTAATTGCAGTGCAAAATCCATCTCAAACAGCCATAGTTTATGAACCACTAACTGAAATGATCCAATAGAATAAGTAAATATGCAAGGAGAAAACAACCGCATTCTACATCTTAATGACTTTGGTTATCACTTGATCTCCTTATCTCTTCCAAGTCTAAATTCTAATAGTTTTATTGGTATTTATCATACCATTTTTGTATTAGTCCTTTCCAGGAAAATGTTTTTGTGTGTTTTAAGTATTTCCAGGGTATCTAGTGTATCACGCAAATGATAGTCAGCATAGAAAATAGTCAATATCTATATATACCTCTCAGCATTCCCAAATTGCTCTAACTCAGAGCAAGTTTCCTGTTAATTTTGACCAAAAGCGAGAATGAGAATCCAGGCTCTTTTAGAAACAATATACAGACTTCAAAAAGCTGAGGTACATCTAGCTGAGGTTTTATTCTTTTACAGTGCACTTCACTGTTAATTTCAGAAAGTCTTAAAATTCAGCACTTCACAGTACTCTCATATCCAAGCATGGTCTTACACACATTTCACAGAGATAAGCAAACATTAATGGCTCAATTCAAGTTACACAAGTTTCTGACAGTCCCAAAACCACATTTCTCAAGAAGCCACTTATCTCTAAGTGGCAACAAAATATTTTCAAAATCTGACTGTGGGTGCCCACAGTCAGACGCTTAAATCCATGCTGAGACGCATAAAGATTATGATTACCAGAAGTAAGCAGCCAGTAAAATACCTACAAATCAGTGGTGTATGCTGACTTCTAGGCATGCTGCTAAATTAACTTCTGTTAAAAGCTAGTGAATTTTTTTTTGCTCAGGAGACCACTGTTTTCAGAAATCTGAAGACCTAATGACCATGCTAAATGATACATTTAAAAATACCCAAATTGATAATCCATGAAAACTGGAAAAATGTTATTCATTCTGTCACTAGACTATTCTAGCTTGGACAGCAGTAACAGTTACATAGAAAGGTATATTGCTTGTCTAAATCCCATTTGGAGTACTTACAACCATGGAATCAGAAGTTCATTACTTTGCTCACAAATGCTAAAAGGTTTTTCATTTTACAGCTGTTACTGAAGAGCTGAAAAGAAGCACAGGTATTAAGTCAGTCCTCAGGCAGAATACAACTCTAAGCAAACTAGAATATTCAACACAGCATAGTTTATTTGCACAGATAATCAACCAAGACTTTTTCTGGTCTACAAAACTGGGTGCTGGTTTACTTGTGATAAGCCGTAGAGTACTATAACATGTTAGTTCATGCTTGGTGGCAACAGGTTTGTTTTCCAAGATTGTGTAATCCAAATTCCTTTTCTAAGAGATGATTTTGAGAAGCATTATTAAATGGAATAATTAATGAGAGCACAGAATACTAGAGAAGTAAACCTTTTTTTTTTTTTTTTGCTTGTGGTAAGCTTCCAACATTAAAAGTATCAATTTCTAAAGAATGAATATGATTTTAGGAATGGGAATTTCTGCTAGTGCACTAAGTTTCTGCTTACGTTACAATCAGGTCAGTGTACCCAGCTGTAGCACATGACAGAGATTTTAGGAACACAGTTAGGGTCACATTTACAATACAAATCGGGAATGTGTTGCAACTGCATTCTTTGATTTGATTGTAATGTAGATGACTGTAAGGCTAATTAAACATCATCTACTGTTCACAGGAGAAACCACCAGCTGTTGCTTAAGCACAGTTTAAAGACAGTTTTATACAAAACAGGTTATGACATGGTTTCACCAGCCAACAAGGACTGAGATTTTTCCATGTTATAACAAGACTCTAGAATTACTTTAGCCTGGGTTTAAACACATTCAAAATATGTTTAATACAGGTCTTGCTAGCAAGGTGCTAAGACACTTCATTGCACATAGCTTCAGATAACACTGACATAATAAATGTCTCCTGTATTTTGACCCAGACAAAATCAGTTTTCCTCTGCTGATAGTTAACCATTTGGTCAAGCTGAATGGTGTTGGGCTTTATTTTCACAAGGGTTTTGAGACAACATTCAGGCCTGTCAAATCCACAATTTGGGAAAAAAAAAAAAAAAGTCTCTCTTGTATACAGTGCTTTCATCTGCAAATCAAAAAGCACCTTCTTAAGATCACTATCATTATCTCAATTTTCAGAGAAGAAAACTAAGACACAGGGATGTGCTGCTACATGCCCAAGATCAGACCGAAGACTGGTAGCTAAGGTAACTGAGGTACAGTCCTATGTCAATAAGTTATTTCCCATCTACTCTACTATTTTGTAGAGCATCTTAATAATCCTGATGAAATTGTAGAAGGAAGCAGTATAAAAATTAGCTTATACCAGAGCAGAGGGAATAATTTGGAGGCAAACTCCATAAATCATTACAGCAAGTCAATAAAGTCTCTAAATATAATTTAGAGTTGCCACCTTTTCAGGAAAAAAAAACAAACAAACCATTGCTGTAACATGATTCCCTAGCAGCATAGAAAGATAATAAATAATCAAGCCTACATATGATTGACAGAAGATTAACCATCAAAGTTTTCTGGACAAATCTGAACCAGCACAGGGGTTTGGAACCAAATTAATGATTTGTATCATTTTAACATCCCATTTTTGAAACGGCGTGAGGAACATCTAATCTAGTTTTAGTATTTTATGAAACCACTCCCCAAGTAGCAGGTAGGAACTGTTGGTTCTAATCCCAGGGTCGTATAGTCCTGACAGCTCTTGGGGAACAAAGATGTATGTAAAGATGCCAGGTTTCAGTGGTCCTAGAAAGTGGTAGTAGCACCAACACAACAGATTTCCTCATGGAAGACTCTTTGCAGTAACTGGCTATAATCTCTGGGAAGCTTGGTTTTTCTAAAGCACCTACTGCTACAATCTCTGAGAGTCTAATACAGACATTAATCACTGCATGAAGTAATCTCATTAAAAAGTAATGATCTTCACCATTCCCAGTTTCGGGAGCTTCTCTTGGTTGGGTAAGTTTGAAATACATTTCATTTTGCAGAGTTTGTTGAGCTGACCTTTTAGTAAAAGCTCTTGCTGACAAGTAGTCTGATTATATTTATTCTAGCTGGTTTTATTTCTTCTAAGGGACCCCGTCCTGCGGGTAACCAATACCTAAAATCTCCCCTCCAAATCTTCCCATCTGTCAGCATGTTTATGCTTCTTGCAACATTATTTAATTTGCAGTTAAGGTCATTAAATAAGCTTACTTCAAATGCAGAGAGACCTATGAAAGTGAAAGTGACCAGCTGCAAACCAGGAATTCGCCTAAAAGGCTTAAGGTAGCCAGCACACCACCTTGAGGCACAGATGCAAAAGTCAGTATTTATTGTCTTAAAAACAACATCCTTACATCTGCCCCAGCATGGGGAGAACCTGACAAGAACCAAACAAGTTAAACCCTAGTTTTGATGCATGCTACCCTCTCATGAACTTTCCACTCAGTAGGGGAAAGCTGTTTTCTGGCATAAAGCTGAACTGTATAAATTCAGAGCACAGCGGCTCTGATCCATCTTATCATCTCATTCTGACACCTGATGTTTCTTCCAGATTGTTACTCAAAGCTCTGTATCTACATGTGGTCAAGTATAATTCAAGTTAAAATCTTAAAAGGTGTCACTTCTTAGTGCCTCAGTGTAGCCGTATGTAAAATGGGGATAATTACTTACTTCATTAAGGTGTGGTGTTTGTAAAATGTTTGAGTCTCAGATGAAAAGGACTTTCCTTGCAAAATGTAATTAAAATATTATTATGCCAGAGGTAAGGCACAGGCCTGTGATTCCACATACAGTATTTAAATACAATTACTTATCTATCAAAATCAAGAATCTGTGCTGTTTCTCCCTCTCTCAGCTCCGGATCCTCTTACCATTAATAATCTTGAGTAATCCTGACTCCAACGAATCTGCTCACGTACTCCTTTCAGTAAGGTGTACAAGTAGCAAAAAAGCACAGCAACTCAAAAATAGTATAAATTCTCATTTATCACTATTTTTCGTAATTTCCCCTGCTTGTAGGAGTCCTTAAGTTCTGGTGTCACAGTTTTAGAGGGATACCTCCCTTTGACATTTCTGCTGGTGCCCACCGGTACCAGAAGTATTTGTATACACTTTTTGGAATGTGGGTAATTTTAAATAAATGTAGTCTAAGGCCAAAATAATTTTGCAAATTGTCCATCAGCTATGACACGCAAGAGCATCTACACATCATTTCTAATACTCACACCATTCTTAAGCCTACTTGGTCTGGTGTGATCCATTCAACATCTCTTGGTAGTCCCAACCTTCCTGACGGTACTCATTGCTTCCTACAGCGTGGTGCGCTCTCTGCCCCCTCTCTCTCTTACAGCAGACACATCTGCCAAGCACCAAGCGTCCTGGGCATTTCACGTAGTTACCAACTGCCACGTTTCAAACCAACTTCAGGTTTTCTCCTGCTTGCTTTCCAGCAAGGCATGTGCATGATGGCAGCACCACGGGTGTCTTCTGCAGCAGCCCTCTGCACAGCTGGAGGAGCAGGGATAACCACCCTTCTAGAAGTGAGGGTCACACAGCGAGCCGGAGACCGAAAGGGCTGAAGTGGGAAAAGCAGGAGGAGTGAAGACAGGGAGGGCAGGAGAAGAAACTTGCGGTAATGCAAGACTGAGGGCGATGAACAGGGGGTTATGGCAGGGCAGGAGAGGGGCGAGAGGGAAGCAAGGTGGCACCCTGCCTACGTACAGGAGGGCTGGAAGGGGGCACGCAGGAGCTTCACGGCCCACGCGTGCGAGGCCTGCCTTAGCGCGCTCCCACTCGCTCCTTCCCGCCCCGGGTCCCTCTGGGGTGCCCCCCGCCCCGGGCCGCCGCAGCGCCTCCCTCCCGGCCGCGCCGCCCCGCAGGGCGCCGGGCTCGCCCCCGCGCGGCCCCCTCCGCCGCGGGCCGGGCCGACACGTGCGCGGAACCCAACGGCGGGTCCCGGCCGGCCCGGGCCCCGCGCCGACACGCGCGGCGGGAGGGGCGGGGAAGGGGCCGGTTCCCCCCGGCGGGGCGGGGAGGCGGGACGGGACGGGACGGAAGGGAAGAGGAGAGGAGAGGAGAGGAGAAGAGAGGAGAGGAAGGCGCCCCGCGCCTGGCAGCTCTGCCCTCCTCGGGAGAGCTGCAGCAGGCACCCGCCCGGATTGGCAGGAGCCTGTGCCCTCCTCTTCCTCCCTCCTTCTCCCTCCTCCGCGGGGTGGGTTTCAGCCCTCCTCCTTCCTTGGGGGGGGAATAGTTAAAAAAAAAAAAAAGAGAAAAGAAATCCCAAGTCGCGTCCCCGACGTCTCCGGGCCCCGCGGCCGCAGCGGCCGCCCCACATTCCTGGCATTCCTGGGCTGTGACTCCCCGCGCCGCCCCAGCCCCAGCCCGGCCCCGGCCCCGCCGCCTCCGGCTCGCCCGCCTGCCCCGCTCGCCCCCGCGGGACACCAGTCCCCTCCCTCCTGCCCTGCCTCCCTCCTTCCCGCACCCCGCGGGCGGCAGCAGGAGCTCAGGGCGCCTCGGCCCCCCGCGCCGCCGCCACCGGCGGCCCCAGCTCCCGGCCGCCCCGCCGAACTTCCCCGCGGTGGCCGGGCCGGGGCGGCGCGAGCGGGTCTCCCTCCCCACCGCCCCCGGGGAGCGGCCCGCCGCGCTCCCCGCCCGCTTCGGATCCCGCCGGCAGCCGCCGCCTTCCGCGCCGGGACAGCCGCCTCCCGCGGGAGCGCACAAAGCCGGAGCCACCGCGCTGCCCGGACGGCCGCCGAGCAGGTAAGAAGCCGCCGCCGAGTTTGCTCGAGTCTGGGCTCGGGCGCGTCCCCGCGCCTATCAGCCCCCAGCGCTGACTTTGAAACAAGCCGAGTTACGCCTTTTACTCTGTGTGCGCGATGGGCAGTATTGGCGTAAGGCTCGTTATGCTCTGCCGTGTGCAGTTACAGCTCAGCGGCGTATACGCTGCTGTTTGTAAATTACGAAAATAGCTAAGCTCGGGTTACAAATGCCAGTCGGTGACCTGCGATAAACAAGCCTCGGACAGTCCGGCCAGCCTGTGAATTTAGTCTGCTAGACACCCAGATAACGTGGCATTTGTATAATCAAGAGGTATTTGTAAATAGCTAGGAACGGGCAGGGCTCTCGGCTGGGCTGCTCGTATTTACACCGCGGCATGCCTGTGTTTGCCTTCCCCCCGCCCAGGGGTTTACCTTCTTCTTTGTTAGTTACAGTCAAGCCTAAACTGGCTGTTCGTCCTCAGCAAATATGTAACGCCGACTTATGCAGAAAAGATCGCAGCGAGGCAGGGAAGAATGACATCTGCTCTCATTTCTGATGTGGCAAAGTCAATGAATTTTTAAGATCTCAAACTAGCTCTTTTTATCGGAGTGTATTTGGGACAAGCGTTACATAATGTATGCGTGGTATGTGGATATAACGTGTGCTGGAGCTTTCCTATCGAGAACGTTTTATCTCTGATTTGCATAAAATAATCAGATGTTTCCATTATAAGCAACTCTTCGGCTGTTTGTAACTTTACCAAGGTGGGAACAAACAGTGACCGGTAAAGGCTCAGATTCAGTATGCTGTTGCCCAAAAAGTTTTCTGGGATTTTTGGCATGTAGCCTGAAACTGTAGCTGAAAGAAATACTTTTACCAGAAGCCAGTTCTTTTTTCTTTAAACTCTGTGCAGATAATCGCTACTGGGTTTGGTTATTCTGAAAGCACTGTTATATGCTGAAGTTCTTCAGAGTTTGGAAAAATATACATATAAAATGGCTCCCCCCAAATCACAAGTCACCACCTGCCAACCTCCATATTAAGAGAGAAGGTCGTCAGGTCTTTTTGGGGAGAGATGTGAGGGGAGGCAGTCCTAGCAGGGGCTGCTCTCTCGTTGTCCAGCTGAGAATGTCCTATCAAATATGAGTGACAAAATACAGATTATACAGCTTTTGCTTTTGCCCTCTGGGGGGGTCTGTAGCTGACATCTAGTACTTGTTACATGGTGTAAAATAAAGCATGTGTTGATATTATAGTAATGCAAATAAGCTTTAGGCCCTGTTCTGTTATTGGCAGTACTTTCTTGAACTTTTTTTGGTTTCTTTAGGAGGCTGTGCCAGAGTTGCTTGCAGGCAGAGGGCACTTGTGTGTGTCTAATGGGTCATGATACAAAAGTTGGGAGCTTTGCAAACTTATGGTTTGAAGTACAGTCCATCAGCTAAAAGGTAGTCCCCAAAATCTGTGACAGAGCTTGCATTTGTGTGCTGTTGCATTTGTGTGCGAGAACCTTGAAAGCACAACTGGCTTGATGCAACTTCAGAGGATCTAGTGGTGCAGATCAAGGCCAGAGCGAGGACTGCAGGACTGATCTCAGTACTGAGCAAATCGACCTTTTGTACGTACGTTATACTTACAGTTTTAAAGGTGTCTTTAAATGTTTCTGTAATAGTAGCAGAAGTAGGTTTGGTGCAGCATTGTTCATGAACGTTAATTAGCAACCAATGTTAGTGCTAATGACTGACTTTTCTCCTGGTGGTTCTCGTCCAGCAGAAGCCTGTGAGTCAGTTATCGTAACTTAGGTATAGAATGGCTTTCTATGAAATACATCTGCTTTTGTACACTTAGCAAATTGTCTTGGCTGCCAGTGGCTCCTCCAATCTTGGAGAAAGTATTTAATATAAAAAAAAAAAAAAGTTGTCTACATACTTCTGGTAACTCTATGGTTTCCTTTTTCTGTGCGTGTTTTGTACCACTACAGCCAAAGGGGCTGCTCTTTATTCCGTTTCTCTCCATATCCAGTGAGGCTGTGTTTGATTAAATGTTACTTAAGTAGCTCATTTTAATCTGGATTTAAGTTTAGCATAGATATACGCGGTGTGAAAAGTATACTTGAACTCTAGCTCCTCAGCTGGAATCAAGTCCTTCTGTGTTGCAAGGGTTAGTCAGCTGAGGGGGTTTTATAAACTGCTGGTAGTATACAAAGATAAAAAGTTTTCAGCAGGCAGTGCCGCTCAGTAACGTATGGGTCCTAGTCCTGCAAAGACCCACCCATGTTCTTAAATTCATTTTCATGAATAGTGCTTTTGAAACCACGGAATTTCTTTTATATACATAATAATAAAACGTATACAAGTCTTTGCAGGAGCCAGGTTATAATACTTAGTATGCAATATATTTGTGCATGTGTATCCAGCTCAATTACAAGAAGATTTCAATAAAGGCTTAATTTTTATGCTGAGCAGATGCCATAAAAGTATTTTTATGTCTAAGTCTATCGTGAAGTGCAGCGTGCCTTGGCCTATTATACTTTGTGGAGTTCCACTGGAACAGCTCCTGATCTGTGAAAACAAACTATTACCCTGTAGATGTTCCTCCTGTGAAGAGTATGCCTGTGCACGAGATTCTCTGAAATTTGATGTGAAAAGGTCTGGTTCCATTTTTGAAAGCTATTGGTTCTCTATTCAGAGACTCTGTGAAAGCTGCTGACTCCACCTCTTGGATTGTTTTAAAAAATATATTAAAAAATCAAAATTAAAGACTAGATCCTAAAGGAAGTGAGGTAGACCTGAGCTGAAGTCTAAGATCATGATAAAAGTGTGATTTTGGTTCCACTGCCTAAGCCCATCCTCCTGTGCCTAGTGCAGGAGACCTCAAACCTCAGTGGGCGCTCGTAGCTTCCTCCGGTCCGTGTCCAGAGTGAGTGTAGCCTATCCTACACAGGTGCCCATCTTCTGCTTAAGGCCTTCTGGTTTGCTGTGCACTTGGAGCTGAAGAGGTGATCTATGAGGAGACATCTCGCACGCTGTGAAGGAATAGGGTGCCTCACAAATGTGGAAATAGCCCTGGGAGCAGGAACTGCAATCCATTACTCTTCCCCTCTCTTTCCTCTGGGCTGTAGGAGGGAGTGAGGAGAACTCTGGACTGTGAAAGAATCAATGAGTCGAATGTCCCAAGTGTCCAAAAGCTGACATTCCGGTGCTTTATCAGGTTATGGGGGTTTTGTTGACTTGGTCTTAATCTCTTTTGTGAAACAGTGTGATTTTGAGGCAGTAACACTACATCTTTATTTTTGGGTCGTGTGCATTGGGATGGTTATTTTCTTTTTTCCTGTCTCTTGATAGTATTTGGCTTGACTATCCAGTCTTTGGGGATAGTTTTGGGGGATTTTTTTGGTGTGGTGTTTTTTTGTTTTATTTTTTACTGTTAAGCTGCCTGACAAAATGGAGCTTATGATTGAAACATCTAGTAGTTTTTAATGATAAGCAACCAGAACACAAAATTGGAGCTTGCTGAAAATTTTTAAGCTAAAAGATATAACAAGGTACAGCTTATCTTAAATATATGAGGAATCAAAATTGTTACTGACGTTATTTTTTTAGATGAAAATCAGATTTGGCTTTCCTTGTTAAACGCATACATACTACCCTTTTCTTCTGCTTGCACCTCTTCTGTTTAAATAAACCTTTAGGTAATTTTAACCTGTTTATTTACAGTTGATGCTTTGGTAGGCAAGAAATCTTAGTATTGGTTTTACTGATTCCTTTAAGATATCACAGCTGAGCTATTTTTCTTTTGAATTAATGAGAGTGACTTTCACTAGCTAAATCTGTTGTTGTTTTTTACTTGTTAATGTATAGTGGAATACATTTTTTTAAAAGCAAACTTACTGAAATTGAGGATGACTTCATGTGAAGGTTTGAGGCATTAGGAGCATTTTAATTTCATTCTATTAAACTTTCAATGTCTGTGCATAATATCATGAAATTTGGCCCAGTTTTAGTGAATTGGCAAGATTAGATTGTGGTCATATAAAGGTAATGTAACTATGCAAATGTAATGCCTTGCCATCTGAACAATGTTGATTGGTATTTTTGGCTTTAGATGCAGAGGAAAGTAAAGAAGGCTTTAAGATTGCTCTTTAAAGTGTTTCTCAAGGTCAGCAAATCAATGATAAAAGTGCCATCTGGAATTAAGGACACAAGACTATGATGCAGCACAAAGCATGTAAAAGGAATGTGCATATTTGTTTTAAAATATATTTCCCGCCTATCATTGCTGCCCTAATAAGCAGTTGTACATATTACAGTCAACTGTACATGAGCAGCTTCTGAAAATACCTAAGGGACTATAAACATAGCACTAATTAGGCATAAATTTAGGTAACATTAAGAAGGATTTCTAACCAAAGGATTTTTCTGGAGGGAGTCAGGTATGTGACCTGTTGGATGGGTGATGTCCCGGGAAGAAGAGAACACCGACCTACAGAGGCCCCCTCTGATGTCCTGTAGACGTTGTGACAGTCTTGTGTTCTGCTCAAATGAAGAGTTTAGATATCAAGCTTTGCTTAAAACTAAGCAACTCTTTTGGAAATCGCAGCTCTCCTTTCTAGTTTCTCAAAGAGTGTACTACTTCTTATGACTAAGAATACTTTTTTTTTTTGTCAGTAACAATGTAAACCTTAAATTACCATGTGATGTAGAAACAACTCTGAAAAGAGGGTGGTGAAGGTGTATGTTGGTGATCTAATAAACTAGATGAATGATGGTGTGCCAAAACTTGCTAATGATGCAAAAGTATTTGGATTAGGCAAGACTGAAGAAGACTGAGAAATTGTAAAGGGAATCCAAGAAAGCTGGGTAAAAGGGAAGCATGGCAGATGATGTTGATAAATTCAAGAATATGCACGTTAGAGGGAATAATCAAATTACTCGTTCATGTTACTGGATTGTAAATTAACTATATTTATTAAGGTGGGGAGGAAGATTTCAACAGTGTTTCATTTGAACTTGTGCACCTCCTTAATGCTTAGCACTGGGCAGAAAAAAATGCCACAGTCATTGTGCAATGCTGTGTTAATAACACAAAGGACGCGATTAAACTGGTGCTCAAATTCAGCTGGAATAATCAATTTGTGATCTCCTATCAAAGAAGAGAGATTGGAAGATATTCATATGAAGATGAACTGAAAATGTTACTGTAGCTTTGTTTCAAGGAGGTCAGTTAGAGGAGGTAGGACATATATGTGCAAAATGATGTTTGGCCATTAATAAGTAATAATTCCATTACCCTTTGATACAATGACTAGTTATAGGGAGTATTTTGAAAGACAATGTACATAATACCCCTAAATCACCATTTTTCTTAAAATACAAGTAATTGTAATACTTACCGCCAAAGGAAAGCATATAAACCAAGAGCCTGGCAGGATGAAAAAGGAGAGTGAACTATTCCTAGGGACAGGAGGAACAGTCACAGCTACAGCTGAAGGGATGTTAACTGTGGGGCTGTAGGGCATAAATCAAGAGTATCTGATAGGGATTAAGAAATTTACCTTAGGACAGATCATGCTATTAGTGTCTGCTGTGATATTTCATGTGTTTTCTTCTGGAGGACATAGGGTAAGCTGCTGCTAGAAACAGGATATCGGGCTGATGATTTGACCCACTATAGCAATTTAATTTCTGTATTGTGCTGCAAATGATAGTGGCTTGAATTAAATATTAATGCAGGTGGAATTGAAAGATTTCTTTTTTTATGTATGTTCAGGCTTCATAGAAAGTATATGTTGGACCTCAACTCTTTAACACAATAAAGTTTGATGTCTTAATTTATTGAGGCATGCTCTGCTGCGGCCTGGGCTGGCATAGAGAAGAACAGAAATAATGGTTAGGCTTCATTTAAAAGGTGGTTAGCGTTGGTATCTATTATTAATTGATTTGGTTATGATGATCAATGATTTCCAGTATGTGTTTTAATGGACAAGAAATATTTTGTAATTTGTGTAGTTAATACAAAAATTTTTGAATTCTGTAACAGAATGATAGTTGTGTGTCTGACTGTGACAAATAGGTGGACCAGTTTCTGGAGGTAACTAGATCTTCTGTAACTTAGGGGGTCTTTCAAAGAAAATAATGTCAAAGCAATAGTGTACCAACACCGTGGAATTCTTGCACATCTATAGACTGTAAATGTTAATCTGTTGCAGAAGAGAAAGTGGGGAAAAAAATTGATTTAGTAGGAGGTACCGTGACTGATCTAATAATCAACACCTCATGTTAACAGGTTAGTGTATGTAGGGTATAACACAGTTAAGCTTTGTCTGTAGAAGTTTCAGAAAACTATACTATAACCCAAAGTATAAAAAGTAAAGTCTTTAGTAAGTTTTAGGTGGTCTGACCAACCAGAATGAGCTGTCTTACAGGTTGCCTGGCAAAAAATAAAATCTACAAAAATCTACAAAATAAAATGTGTACTGATTTTCTGACTTCCCCGTTGAAAAGGCTGAAGCTATTTTGAAGGTAGCCTTGCACTGCTTTTCTGAACTCAGAAAATAAGGTTAATGGGAAGGCCTGCATTTGTGAAGATGCATAAAAGTAATGCCCTCTTTTGGGACTCCATCCTTTGAACATTGGGCTTGTTCAAAGCATAGCTACCCAAAGGACACTGGGTAGGGCCTTAGCCCAGGAGAAGGTGGCTGTGTAGAAGCGCAAGGTTACCAGTAGTTGTTTTAACTTGTGTTTGTGCAATTCTTTCTTGTTTTTGCAACTGAGAAAATAGTTTGCATTCCTCAGGTTTTTTAGATTAGCTCTTATCATGGAACTCCCTCTTTTGAGAGGAGGCATTCGCTACCTTGTAGATAAAATGCCTTTAGCTTTTTATTGATGATGATAATTAAGCTAGGTTTTTGGACAAGCCTGGGCAAAATCAGGGGACTTTGCCAACCAGAGATTCAACTAATAGAAGCCAGATCCCATTTTTGATGTCTACCGCTACATGCCATTTTCATTTCAACCCCTTCCCTCAGAACTTTCGGTTGTTCTTTCAATGCAGAACTGTATCCTGTTGGTAGTGGAAAGCCTGCATTTTCTGCATAGGTGTTATGCAGTGCTTATCTCAGGTGCTTTAAAAGTGAGACAATGTGTAAAAGAATTTCTACACAAAACTTTGTGCCTGTTGTTTACCAGGACAGAGGGAGGGGAGAGGGGAAAAGCAATATATCCAGTGGCCTAATTCACCATGTGCTGAGGTGGAGGAAAATTTCTAATGCCCTCAGTGGGAGCAGGCCTTGAAAGTGCTACCCCAAATATAGAAAAGAGAGATTTCTGAGAAAATCTGACTTTTCCCATATGAGCTTTCTGAAATGCTCAATGTGAACAGACCTGGCTCAGGAAGAACTCTGATGAGCTTTGGGGGTGATGGGAATTTATTTCAAAGGTCCTGGAAAACAGGCATCTGAAATTATCTTTTTTTTTTTTTTTTTCTTGGTTGGCATACTTTAAGAGCTACTGAGGAGGATTGGTGTCTATTTACATTCTTCATAGTGTTGTGAAGATTCAGTCTGCTTAGGAAAGTGCTTTGGTCAGCTTACCAGATAAAGAAGTTGGCTGCTAACTTAAGGGGATGGCTCATGCAGTCTTTTGCTGGTAGACAGAAATATTAACAGAGATTCGGAGCTCTGGTGGGTTCAGAACGGAGGGTGAACAGGGCAGGTTTCTGCTTGTGAATAAACCAACTCATGTAGACATATTTGAGTAAAGGTCCTGCGATTCATTGCACCTTTGCCAAGATTGTGTTGTGGGAATCTGTGATAACAGAGGAAGCTAAATCACAGTATTGATACTTATGGGCTGCTGCTTCCCACTTTGTTGTGGTTCCTTCTGAGAACAGAGAAAGGCAATGCCAGGGTTTTCTTGCAAGTTTTCTTCCATGTTCCTTTTGGTGGCTTGGTGCCCCAAAATGCATTTGGGCATAGCTGAAAATCTTGTTCATAAAATAAAACTAAAATATTTGCAGGAGAGCATTGTTGAGACAGGTCAGCATTTAGTATCCAAACATAAGTATGTTCATTGCTAGTAGATGCACTTCCAATTTTTTTTTTGTTAACTTTCTTTCTGATGAGCTGGAAATAAAAGCTGCCATTTAAAGACGAAAGTTATTTTTGCTTGTTACATATTTTAGGGCTTTTGGTATGCAGTCTAATGTTTCATACTACTTAATGTTATGTAGAGAAAAGTGTTTAAATAAATAGAATGCTGCATATGGAGAGTTAGATTTCATTTAATAATTAATGTTTTTTAATTCCTTTCTGCATTGCGGAATGTGCTGGGTGCTTTACAAATAGCAAAAGACATAATACGTGTCTTGAATTACAATCTGAGGAGGAGAAGAAATGTTTTGGTACAATAGGCAAATGGTGTGTTGGGGAGAGCTGGCATGTATCTGAGGGTTTTGGTTTCTTTGGTCATAGCCTGCCCTCCTCTATAGCTGGTTCATTTCTCAGAAGTTTTTTCTGGTTTCTGCATTTAATTGGTAAATTGTCATAAACACGTGCATTTAAATATGCAAATTCAGGAAGGCATATTTCCTGCAAATTTACAGTTCAGTAATTAAGAGACAGTTGTTTCAGAAGGGAATTACTGATACCACCTCAGGATCTGACCTTATGAAGTGATGAGCGTTTCCCTGGAGCTGGAATGGAGGGAGGCACATTCAAGGAGAATACAGCAGCTTGGATTATGAGATCTTCTCTACGTGCCATAGGTTGGTTTTGCTCTAGCTCTTCTTCTTGTTCTTTGTTGTTGGCGTAGTCACCTAAAACAGTTGCTCACAGAACAGCTCTTGTAGTATACATTTGCATGTAACTCTTCACTGCTGAAAGGGTAAATGATTAATGCAGGTAGGATGTGCTTTCAGAAAACATTAAACCTTGCCTAATGATGGCCCAGTTGTTTCTTCTGATGTACAAATGGGTTTATCCAGAGAGACTGATATATTCTTACAGTTTTCCTAGAACCTGACTTAGCTATGAAGATTGTCACCCATGCACTAATTAATCTGTCAAAACATCTGACAAGGGGTGTGTACACATGGGAGACACAGTCATTTTGTTCTATTAGTCACTAATGTCAACTTCTGTTGATGTTATATAAGGTTTCTTTACTACATTTGTATTTTCAGCTTGTGTTACAATAGAAGTTTGTTAGCATGTAGCTTAACTTTCATGGTAGCTTTATGTGTTCAGTGTCCTTGACAAGCACCACTAACTCTCTGCATACAGCTGGGAAATTTTGCACTTCCTTCCGCCCCCCCAACCCCAGAGCAATACACTGAAATAGTCATGAGTGGCAGGACTGTGAGCTTGCAATAATACAGTAACTTCCATGCAAGTAAACCTGTTAAATGAATGGGGTATTCAGCTAATTTCATAAAATACTGTCCACTGTTAAATACCACTTAATTTTGCTTTCTCTCTTCTCCTTAGTAGTGTGGATTTATAATGTAATTTAATTTATTTTGTACATGGGATGGAATGAGAGCAAATGCATTTCTCAGTCTCTTCATGTTGTATGTTGCAATCAAACAGAGCGACAGAGGATGTGACAATGACAGGGAAGGATATCCTCAATTATTCTGATATTTTCTTAGGATGAAAAAACGGACTTGTGCATGTTTATCTTAAAAAGGCTTTTCACCATAGCCTGAGAGAACTGTGGCTGCAGTTTGGAAAGCGGAACATGTTGGTTTTGTTGAGTGCCTTTTGTAAAAGTTAAAATACGGGAATGAAAATAAAATAACATTTAAAGCTTACGTGTTGAAAAAGGTCCTTTGGTAATACAGTGAATAAAATAATTTTATAAGATTAAGGCAGAATCTAGTTTGTTTATCAGGAAAAACTTCCCGATAATGAGCTCTGTGATTTATCGTATTAATCTCTCGGGAATAGCAGGTCTGTTGTGGGGACCATGTCAAAATAACATTAGAAAATACACTACAGCATTCAGTGAAGGGTCTAAGTCTCTGTCAGAAAAACGGACAAAGTTTGTAATCAGATGGGTCTCTTTCTTCATAGTGGTTTGAAATAATGAAATAGTTTTTAAATTAAAAACATGTGATATTAGCTCTAGTAATTGTTATTTTTCTACAGCTCTATTAAGGATGAAGATGAGCTGGGTTACTGAACTTGAGAAAAAGTCGGGGTTTGGTTTGGTTTTGGTTGGGTTTTTTGGGTGTTTTTTTTTCTTTGTTTGTGCATTTAATGCGCGTTTTTTAGCAAAGAATCTGGTAAAACAGTAGTATAAAACCAATCCAGAGATCTTTAAGTAAATAGTTTTGGCAGAATAGTGTTTTGGGGCCTTCATGAACAAAGCGATCTCCTTTGCAATATTTCATACCTTTGTACCTGTACTTTGATATGCACTTCATTTGCTTTATCCTGAGGCATTTGACAGGCCATATATTCATTCACCCGTGTATATTCCTGCCCTGGCTATGGCTGTCTTGAAGCGTGATGTCCAAGCTAGTTTCACGCTAGCTACACTGGGTGCTTTGTACGCCAGATTTCATACACCAGGTTTTATCAGACATCATTAGACCTGCTCTCCACAACATCCTTTAAGCAAGGCACTAAATTCATCTCATGGAGAACCAGTGTGGATAGGAACTGCTTGTGTGATGACTTAAATGTCGATTTCCTCCACTGCTGTCTCGGTGGAGTTATTTACTGGCATGTGTGGCGATCTTTGTGTACAGGGGTCAAACCTAAAAGAATTTGATCGGTGTAACAAACTGATAGTGCTGGGTGTCAAGTGCTAACTGCAGTGGAAGGGACTGTGCACCAAGCAGTGTAGAATCTGTTCTGGATGCTGTTGTCAGTGTTGAGTATTTTATTAACTCTTTATGCAGTGAGTCCTCTGCCTGTTAGGAAGAGATTGAGGAGAGCTTGAAATGGTTTTTGTTGTTGTTGTTTTGTTTTTTAAAAACATAATGTATCTCATCCCCATAATGGTAGAGAAATATAGGAAAGGCAAATGAAGTTTATAAAATATCAAGGTATATGGCATAAGAGTAGTTCTGTCAACTGATAAAAACCATTAATCTGCAGTCTCCCAAATGTGATGTGCTTTATTACAGGCTGTGCACGATTGCATCGTTGTGTTGCCTATCACTACAACTGTTGTGGCATTTTGCATTGGAAAAGTGATGTCAACGTGGCTGTAGGCTTTACCTCTGCAGTTTATCTCTCTCAGGAGTTAGAAATATGTCAGACAATGAAACGTTCCCTTTGTATTTAGGAGACCTTGAAATACTGGAATCAATAGGTATTTTGTTGCAGTATTTGTCTGCATATGCCTTTAAAGACTATGTGTCAAATCTTTCTTATTATATTTTCAGTGATTTGTATACTTTCATCTTTTCTTGACTTAAATACAGTGATGAATGGTGATTCTGATGATCTGGTGGAAGTGTAAGCAGAAGATGTTATCGAGTATGTGGAAGCAGTTCGTGTACTGAGTTTGTTTAAACACAGATGCGTTAGCTCATGAACAGCGAGAACTTTACAAGGACAAACTGCAAGGTCAGAGGAAATTAAAAACAAAAGAATGCCTGATTGCCATGTCTGCTAAGAGTGAGCACTGATTACTCTATCCTTGTCCTGCTAGGATCATGATGATGATAGTTGTGTCTTATGTCCTCTGACCAGGTAGAGGCATAGGTAATTGAGACTTGGTTAGGTTAAATTCAGACCTCTTCCTGGAGGTAGTTACGGAGCAGCATAATTAGACAAAAGGGGCTCAGAGCCTTATGCAAGAGAAGCCAGTACCATCCACACAGATTGTAAAATGTGAAAGGTTAAGTGTTGCAGTTGGGTACATGCTGGCATTGTAACACTCCTCGCATCGTTATGTTACATGCTAGGAGAGCGGAAAATTACAACTTAGTTATTCAAGACTGTAGTAAATCTAGTTAATACCTTGTACTTCTGACACATCTGTCAATGTGGTATCGTGATTATTTACCTTGGCACTGTAAGCTCCAAGCAGGAAGTCCAGTTGGTGAGCACTGCATCCCAAAGCCTCCTGTGTATGCTTACCGGCCCCACTGCTGCCACCATAACCTGCAGCCCTGCTGACCAAACCAGAGTGTTCATGTGAGCAGAGGTTTGCAGGATCAGGACATCAGTTTATAATAGGAAATTGCATTTCCAAAGGTGAGTGTGTCAAAGGGGTCTGTAACTCTTGACAGCTTGTTGCAAAGTAAGTTCTGTTGTATTAAACCTGGAGGATTATTACTTGCAAAGTCAATTGCTATGGTTTTATTTTAAAACAAAACGCTGTAGTGGTAAGACTGATGTGCTTAACCTGAGATCCTTTAGCACACTTTTTAGCTAGATCTGGGAATAAGTAAACACCTACAATAATCTCTGGTTTTGTTATCTCTTTGGTAGCATGCTTGCTTCCTGTGTTACAAAAGTTGTCGTTAGATTAGCTGTGTTTAAGCTTCCTGTCTCACCAGGGTTTTTTCCATTATTTTTACAATCTCTTTCAGGAGGTACCAATATCATGTTTCTGTAATAAAAGTTTCACTTAAATTATGGTTGTTTTTTTTTTTCCCGTTGGGATTATTAATTTTTTTCTCTTCACTGTCTTTGTCTAAATTAGCTTTCTAACTCTGATACTTTAAGATTTTTTTTTTAATGGCAGATGCTATTGTAATAAAATGCAGGCTAAGAATGCATAATACTACTTCTGTCTGCAATTGGTGCTCTTTAATAATTTGTACAAAAAGCTGAACAACCTGTTTAGCTGTATCACTTCTTATTCTTGCTCTGTGAAGTACCCTAGGCTTTTAAATGAACTTCTAAGTGTGGTGTATGTGCTGTAGGAGCAGTGTCCTTCACTGTGCCAGAGATTGATGACTCCAGTTTGCATGAGTCAGAAGAGTTCCTTAGCATATGGCATGGTGGTGTGGGTATTTTGGTTGCTTACTTTCGGTTTGTTAGATGTCTGTATGTCAGGAAGAGGGTTAAATTCACCTGTGTGATATCTCAGGTTGGGCAATAAAAATGGCATGAACTGTGTTGTTTACCTGCTCTAACCAACCATTATACTATTTTTCTTGGCCTCTTGTGGGGAAAGTGCTGTTGTTAAATAGATGGCCCTTCAACTGTGAGCTCTGGCTGAAAAAATAAGTATCTGAGATGCACAGTGTCATGTTTGGCTCATCGAGGGTAGAGATACTGAAATATAGAAGTCTTGAAATATATAAGTTTTGGCACATTCTCTTACCATTAAGCATGGAAATTCTGGGCACTGAAAATAATTGACATGCTGGATTTCACATGTGCTCATTTACTTATCAAAGTAAAGAGTAAACCTAGACATGAGATTTTAAAGCAAAAAGTGGAGCTGAATTTTCAGGACAGTGGGGTAGAACTCCTCCAGGACAGTCCCACCTTAGTTAGACCATGGGCAAACATTTTGCCATTGCTGCATACCCTGTTTGACCTTCTGCGTGTCCCTTATGGTTAAGTCTCGGTTTCCATTAATAGATGTCATTTGCTTGCCAGGGTGTGTGTTTGCCTATAATGTTGGTGAGGTTGCAACTTTTAGTGTAAGTAATGATTGAAGTAACACTTGAATGTGAAGGTCTTTAGGCTTGTCTTGAGGTTTTACCCCTCTGATTAAACTTTTTTGGCTTCACAAATGCAGCTGTTGCCTTGCCAATTGGTGTTTCATTGTGGATTTCACATCAAGTCTTGTGTTATTGCTGTAGAGTATGCATTAGCTCCTCTTGCGTTCTTTTGCCTTCAAATGTAATACTGAACTTGGGAGTTATTGGGATAATATTTAGATTTGGTTTTTTCATATTTTATTTTTTGGGATGCTAAATAGTTTCTTGATTCATTGCATGCTAATTGTTCCCTAAAATTTCCCATGACAGTTTCTTCCTGTGTTCATTGGTTCCTTTATTATATCATCTAGGCTCTTTCTAAATATGACACTTGTGGTAGAGTTGAATGGGAGAGTTTGCCCCAGTTTCACACCAGCGTTCACATTAATCTGCTAACTCAATTCTATGTTTTCCTAAGCTGTGGCAGTGGCACTGTGGTATAAAATCTTGAGCTTGCTTCATAATGATGCTTTTTCTTTGTAGTTACTAATTGTCATTTAATTTATTTGCTTCTGAAAGCTACATATTATTTTAGTGAGTGACAGGTTTATATTTTGCATTTTTAGCCTATGACGACAGTAACAAGTAGCTCCTTCCTTTCCCTTAAAAGATAGTTTCAGGGTCATCCTAATTGATTGCTTTCACTCACTTGCCTATGTTGTGCTCTTCATTTGAGCGTCATTGTCTTGATGGTAATGAAACAAAAGCCCAATTAAGTCTCACACTATACTGGGAAGTAGCTTGCCAGAATTTGACAGTAGAACAAAGGATGTTTCATTGACAGATTTCTTCAGAGGAAAATGTCTCAGTGGAGGTCTGTAAATCAGCACATGTGATTTTAGGCACTTACCAGCTATCACTTTTAAATTATTTTAAGTCTGTGGCTGAGCCTTCTGCTCTGCTCCGAAGATGTAACTCGGAGCACTGCTTGTGCTGGAGAGCTAATTTCTGTCCACCACCAACGTGAAAGCCCCCTCAAAATGTCGTCTTCCCAAAGTAGGCTAGATGAGAGTAAGTGACCTCGTAGCTTCTTGGAATATTTCAACACAGTGCTATATGATAAAAAGACAGGATTAAAAATTCTCTTTTTAATCCAAAATATAAGCCTGTAAATCCCACTTAACTGAAACCATCGCAGTTATTACTGTTAATATTTTTGTTTTAAAAGCTGTAAATCTGAAGAGTCACTTTAGGATTGGAAAGAGAAGAATGAATTAGAACAATGTTTTTTCCAAACTGTGCCTTGCGTGGCTCTTGGCATTTGTCCTGCTGAGTAAAGTGGTTTGAGAAAGGCGAGGGAACACACAAGATGAAGAGGAAAATGGCCCAGAAGAGCCTGATTCAACAGGACTCTTTAGAATAGTTACAGGACCACTGCCTTATTGCATGCAAACTTGTAAAATGTATGAAAAGAGAATTTCGGTTGGGTCCCCAGCTTTCTCTCTCTTTTACCATTAACTTTTTTTATTTGAATGCCATAGCTCTGTATCACTGTATATCAAAACCAAGACAATAATTGTCAACAGTTCCAAGTACGTGTGTACATTATGATGTTTGATTTCCACTGAGCCATAAACACTCTTTGTCCTTTGCCTTTTACTAGCTATTGGCTTGGCTATTCCTTGTGGACAGGAAAGCTGTGTTTAATGCTTTGTAAAGTGGCCATCAGTTCCATGCTTTTATCTCTATTCAGCATAAATTATTTTCAGCAAGGCCACAGATCTGTTTTGGCCAAGATTTGTAGGTGTCCCTTGTGGAGAGCTATTTCAGGATAAAGGCTTAATCTTACTGTTTCTTTCCTCCCCTTCTCTCTATTTCGTCTCTCCTTGAAGAACACTAATCCTGAATGATAGGAGCCCATGGTTGGTCTCCTTCCTCCATGGCTCACTTTTGTTGGGGTTTTTTGACATTTTCAGAATTAACCCTCAACTGGATAGGCTGAAGCATATTCTTTTACCCTTAAGCTTGGAAACTTGGTGTGCATTGCCATTGCAATATTTCTAAGGGGAAATTCAGCCCCTAATTATCAAATTAGATGCACATTCTGGTTCTTTGGCATGACTTTACTTTTGCCCATCTGTTAGGTTGGCACTCTGCCCTATCAGAAAGTAGCCGACCAGTTTCAGCTGAGCAGAGGAGCCAACCAAAGATGGGTTAAGAGAGGCAGCCCGCAGAACACTTTATGTTCGATTTCTCTTGCCAAAAGATCTTCCTGTTTGCAAACAATGTCAGCTTAAGCCCATATGCTTCATTACATGGGATGACATCTGTGGAGACAGATGCAGGGATGGCAATACAAATGACATTTGATAAGGAAGGGCATATGTTATGAAACCAGACACCGCTATGAGTTTAAGACCCTGTCTGTGCTGCATGTGTGTACACAGAAATATAGATTGCTTGTATTTTTTTGTTGTGAGAGTGCATTCATCGGCCAGGGTTGGGCCTTTGAAGTGCATTAATGTTCAAGGTTTGTGTTAGGTCTAACTGCAGTGGTATGATTCGGTTGTTGCAAATTATTAGCCTAGATCAGTATTTTGCTTCAGTACCCTATGATTGGTAACATGTATTAAAGGTCCAGTAGTTCGCACCATGTAAGGAAACACGTTTGGATAATGCCAATGAAAGAGGAGCCTATTGTAGACAGAGGATTCTGCTGTGGAATGTCTTCCTGAAGGATTTCAGTGGTATCTTCCAAAATGGCTTTTAGGAAATTCCCTATTTCAGTGTTTAGCAATACATTATTTGGATGTGAATTTTCCATGTCTGAGTAGAAGAGCAGTAAAAAACCCTTCCTTTGGAGCAACCTCTTTGCCCCTTTGCTAGATTATGCTGCTTTTTCACCAGAGGTCAGATTTCTATCTAAAGCTCCTTTTCTCAAATACCTCTCCTTTTTGGGTTTACAATGTGAAAATTACATTTAAAAACCAGAAAGTTAATTTTGGTTATTGGAGACTTTAAAGAGATACCATCTAGTTAACTCTTTTAAACTGACTTTCACATTCTAAGCCTGTCTGAGACAGTCATTTATTTTTCTACTTCAAAAATGTTTTCTGTTGTCGCTATGTGTATGGTACAGCAACATACGTGCAAACAAGGGACATGGGGTTGTTCTTTGAGCCTTCCAGACCAGCAGTGTTAAAAGAGTGATGCAAAGTTACAGGAGAGGAGAAGGGAGGGCAAGCAGTGGCCCTAGCACAGTGCCCTGGGGGGCCAATCATCTGTCCTGAAGGTGGGAAGACATCAAAGAGAAGTGATTTCAGAGAGCCCCCAGTGAACAGGAAAGGAAAAAAAGGGTTCTCCAGTACAGTGGTTTCGGTTGCCTGTGTCACTGCCTCCAGAAATTCCTGGATTACATTTAGCGGAAGAGTGATTTTGCAGCAGCAGTAGGGAAGCAGAACAATTATTAGTGGATGCAGAGAGTGTTGACCTCAATCACGACAGCACCAAGTAGGAAGGGGAAACAGCAAGTGAGGGTTCCCATTGGTTTGTGGCAAGATAGAGAGGACCTTAGTGTATGTGGAAAAAGTGCACTTCTCTGACTGTGATGTATCCTCATGTTGAGGGTATCAGAAAGTTGATTATTAGATTCAGACCTTGAGGGAGAATTTGCATCCTTCCTGTGTTCTCCAAATTGCTAAGGCTGATGCAAAAGGTAGCAAGTTTTCCTTAAATAAACTTTGCGTATAATCCATCTTAACAAGCTGAAGAAAAGATATTTTTAAACATTTTCACTTTGATTTCTGTGGTCAGCAAAGTATTAATCACAACAATTCCAAGCAAAATGTTTTGATGCTGAGGTGTAACATAAAGCGATATTTGTCACATTCACAGGGGAGTTAATTTATTTCTGTCAGATTTTAGTGTGAAATACTATTAGCTTGGTATTTAATTTAAAAAATCTACATTAAGTAAATATATTCTGTTGGTTTAGAGCACAAGTGAAAAAAAAAAAAACAAAACATGTACAATATTTGGAAAATAGGCCTTATCAGCCATACTTGAAAACTACACTTTTAGTGTTTTGGTAAATGGAAAACACACCTTTCAAAGAAGATGAATGGTTATTGGCAAAGTGAATCCTTCCATTAAAAAATCAAAATATCTTGCACATGGGTATGTCTTCCATATCCCTTTAATGGAGTTAATATCTGGTGTTCACAGAACTGAGAATGTTTTTTGGCATTTTGTCTGGCTTTTTATTGAAAAACATTTATCCAAGTGAAATAATATATTTAGATATGTAGGACTGTAATGAATAGTTGCAGAAATTGACCTCGTTTCTCTAACAAGCTTTTCTGATAGTTCTATACATTAAAATCTTTTTGCCTTATTTGAGGAACTTGCTGTATTTTCCAAATCAGGTCTGGTAATTTTGGAGAGTAGGTGACTTCTAATTTTTCGTTCATTAGGATTTATTTTTGAAGCATTTCTTGGAATGTTGACACTCTTTCCTTGGTAGCTTAAGGACAATGTTGTATTTGCTAACTAAAAGAGCTCCTAAAGTGTATATGGCTGTTAAATGCTTGGACCGAATGTGGTTTGTTGAATTTGCAGTGTTGTGTTGGGGAAACCAATCTGGAGGAAGAGGATTTCCTTAATCATAGTGATACAATCACTTTCTTTACACAGCTTTTTTTTCTGCACTTCCAGAAGGATAATTTTACTTCCAGTTTGGATTAGACAAAGGAATTCTCCAAAGCGTTGAGGACCGTCAATTTCTCTGGTTGGTTGGGGTTATTAAGAACCCTTGAATACCTCATTTCCATGTCTTACACATCTCAGTTGTTTTATCTGTAAGAAAGAGTTAATGATGATGATGATGATGATAATATCTGATTTTTATTGCCGCCCCCCCCCCCCCCACGTGCTCCATCACCATGATAGAAAAGATACTGCCAAGTATCTTTTTCTATATACCGTAAGGTATTACTCAAGTTGCACTCATTTAACTCTTTCCTTAAAGTGTCTCCATCCAAAAGGTACAAATAAACACTTCCCTATTTCATTTCGAAACTGGTTTAGTATCTGCAAAATGCGGTTTCTGATAGCTGTCCAGATTAGATAAAAATTCAGTGCAAGTAACAGGGATTAAAATGTAGAGACTGAGATGTGTACTGGCATTTCTTTTCTCATGGTATTAAACTGCTAAAAATGGCACCTATTTGTAAAATGTGCATATTTATATTAAATTGTCTGGGTTTTGCAGAAATACCATGCTTCTGGTGCATTTAATGTCAGTGGTTTTTATACAGGTTGCAGAAAATTTGGCCTTATTTTTCCAGAGATCGAGGATACCCTTATAATTCACTTGTAAATTTTTTTGGTACATAAAGCCTGGCTTAAGTCTGCAGTGCTTTCAGTTATCAATGGATCTCTCTGCATGTACATCTACATGTACTTTTTCCTATTGGAGGATCAAAAAAGCATTTTATTTATTTGGTTACATGATGAATTGCATTAAGTTATTGCTTAGGCAAAGTAGCCAGAGGAAAGGCTTTGGCTTTGCTTGGCCTGCACAGTATTGTAATGGCAGCATTGCTGGAGACAACAGGCACCACTAAAATGGAAGCAACTTGCTTGACTTTCCCCTTGTTTTTTCCTTTGTGCATTGATTGTTGGTGTTACTGTGCTTTCTGTATTTAAATGCTGCTACAGAGAGAGATTCTGGGCTTTTTTTTTTTTTGTGGCTTTTGAGGTTGGCTTGAGTTGGTGGGACAGGAAGAGGACTGCTAGGCACATGAGGCATTGCACAAAGTGCTTTAGTAATGGGAATCGTCTTTTCTTAAGTATTTACTTTTAGAGAATTGCTCTTCTTGCCTCCTTGTGTTGCTGTTAAGTGTTTTCAGTGTGTTGATTTTTCCATGCAAGCTCTGACATTCTCTCAGCCGTGGGATCAGGCTCTCCAGTCCAAGCCAACCATATAGGCTGTTTGTTGCATTTTTAGGATCAGCACTCGGAGAGTTCTGGGGAACTCCGTTGCCTGGTGCTACCAGCCCAGCAGCTGCATGAGACTTCAAAGCTCTAGTCTGACACACTGGAGAAATAGTTTTCATTTACAAAAACTCTCCTGTCAGTGCTTATTAGAGAATGTAGATGCTACAAACTTCCTTAGATCATCTCCAGTAGTGATGGTTTGCTTTGAAAAGCCTGTTTGCTTGCCTGTCTGGTACAATAGTGACAGCTATCTCGAAAGGAGGAGTCAGACAACTCTGAGATACCATCTGGACCAACTTGGGGATCAAAGCCATTCTCTTTTAGAGAAGCGCTGAAAGGAATTCCAAAACTTGAAGGCTGCTACATCTTGCTAACCAGATGCTCTATGAGTGCTGAATACATTGACATCTGCCAGTAATGGGGAAAACAATGAGGTGTGTGGCTTGCTACTTTTTTGAAATGTGCTAAATTAAATTGGCAGATCTACTTCAAATAGGTAGCACCATTGAACTTATGTTAAAAAAAAATAATAGAATAATGATGATGCCTGCATTGTATTGGCTGAAGAATAGAGCAGTAGAACATTACCAGAAAAAAGGGATTTCCAAATAATCTTGGAAATTCCATTCCCTTAATTATTTTATTTGGAGAGACAACTTGCAGCTTAGCTCATGGTTGTTACAAGATTCAGAGTGGTTATGGCATTGCAGATCTCTCCTAATGATATTAATCCTAACCATGATAACTAATGATATTAATCCTCTGATGCAAATTTTCCGCTGCTGTGATCATTTGTGCCCAGTGCTTTGGAGACAGGGGAGGAAAAATGTCAGTAGCTAGCTGGTTACTTGAGGAACATGCAAGTTAAACACCTGACATCTGATGAGTCACCCTCCAAGTATGTGTGATTGAATGATGGTTAACTGATTGCTGCAGTTGATTAAGACCAAATGTATCTGAAATGTGAAACACTTTATTTTTGAAGGTAGTAAGAAGTGCACTGTAAACACCCATAGTTTACAGACCTTACTACAATATAGCTACCTGCAAAAACGTCCACAGTTGTCCTCAGGAATAGGTTTGTGCATTAAGTAGGTGTTTGTTGCTGCCAAGCAAGTATTTCTAATGTTTTTAACTCACGTTTTAAACGTTGTTGTTTTAAACGTTTGTTTAAATATTGTTTTAAACAATTGTTTAAACATTGTTTTAAACGTTTAAACGATTATCATTATCATTCTAATGATAATGAGCCTCCATAAGAATTGCTACACCTGGTTGTTTTCTGGTTGATTCCTTTTTAATGAAGTGACTTGCCTGTTTAGAAGTTTCCACGCTATCTTGACTTAAAACTGTATCCGGGCTTTGATTGTATGAGCAAAATGCAAATGTTGTACCAACATATTTTTACAGTCCACATGTTCAGCAAGACAAAAAAAGTTCAGTCTTCTGGCACAGACACTAAGCAGGTAAGACATTCACATAGATCATGGTGGGATACGTTCTGTAATGTACGTATGTTGGGAGCACACAAGGTAGGGATTGAAGAAGTTTTGACTTATCTGATGCAATAGCTAAAGGCAGAGATGGTTGTTCATCACAAAGTTTTATTTAGCTGTATCAGCTTTTAAAAGAGATCAGAATATCATCTAGTAAGCCTCAAACAACTGTTGTAAATAATGAATCATTTCAAGATGTGATTATGGTTGTAATCCTGCAGGATGCAGGTTGGGCCTGGGCATTGACAAACAGGCCTGTTGGAAAGGCAGAATGCCACTTCGCCTCCTGCAGCTGTGTTGTCACTGACCATTAGTTGTACAAGCAGCTGGTTATTCAAGTGCTTAAATATAGATTGAGTAGCTTAATAGTAAGTAGCTATTTAAACGAGCGGTGTTTCTAGTACAATACTTAAGCCAAGATTTACTGCTGCAAAAGATGTCTGAGCAAACAGCAATGATACTATGGATTTAAAAAAAAAAAAATCAATGAAAATACAAATAGTGAAATTTTGTGCTGGATTCACTAGCAGTAACTTGTTGCTGGAATGTGAAACAGGAGTCCAAAATTAGTTAAAGCGTTTATAGGTGGATTATTGAAATGATGAAGCTGTTTGGAATGTGGGATTTTGAAACAACTAATCCAGGGCAGTGCTTATGTTTTGGTAGTTTTGTAGATGCTTTTGTATCTTTGGAAGGAGTTATGACCATTGTTTCTGGTATTGTACATACTTAGTGCACAAGCTTTTAGTAAATTACCATTGTTAGACTTGCATCTTGTTAAACAAACATAGATTGAAACAGATTCCATGCTGTAAAAACAACCGCATGCAAGCCAACTTCTTTGTGCATGCGGGTTATGTATCATTTCCCCTCAGGAATTAACAACATACCTTGAACTCCACTTTTTAATTTGATTGAAAGAGAGAGCCTTCTGTGAAGAATAAAAACTCTTGGACCCTAATCTCTTAATCTCCATAAAATGCTTGAATGTTTAGCTTTGATAATGTATGAAACAAATCTGGTGGTCCGTAACATTTCTGATGTGCATTCCCTTTTTTTGCAGCAAAAAGGAATCAAAGCAGACATAAAACAATGTGTGACAGATGGGTTGGTGTTGGTAAGACTTAGCCCTCAAGCATGAAGAAATTCCATAGCTCTAACTCTCCCTTCTAATATGCTGGTGGAAAGTCACTTTGGTGGCCTGATGGTGATTCCTTTGCCAATGTAACATAGTTTTCCTGCCAGCGGGTTCACCATGCACTTTGCGGACTTCTGTATTAGGCCTTTCAATACTAGGGAAGAGACTATCCATGAGTAATGAGAAGAAATAGAACTTTTTGGCTAACAAGCTTTTGTGCTTGGAGGCAGATTTTCTGAAAAATATGTGGTGCCTTCCTCATGCTTGGGATCAGGAACTTGTTGAGATTCAAAATTGGATGACTGAAATGAGAAGATGCACGTAGCAGTCCCAGCTCTAGCATAGCTTTTACAGTCAAAGAAACAGGTATCCAAAAATAATCTATGCAAGGGAGAGGAAGATCTTTCAACTCTGTTTCCTACATAAATTTCTGAAGGGACATAGTTCTTGGGGTCCTGCAGGATCCGAAATGGAAGTTACTTCCCTCCCACCTTCCTCTGGGGTAGCAGGAGAGAACTGAGCCCTGGTTTTGGCACATGCTTAAGGTGAGGTGATCTCCAAACATGTTGTAACTACTCTGCTATAATTAGTCCTGGTGCAAGGAGGTTCAGCTTCTGGTTTTTAAGTCTCTAGGGCTGGAAGAGTGGTTTTTTTGTTGTTCATTGTTTTTTTTAGTAGGTGCGGTGGTTTGATCTTTCCATTGTAAATATCTCATACAACTAGCATGTCCTGGTTGTCTAAATGTAGGCAAAATATACATGTTTTAGAAGCGCTTTTAGCTCTTAAAGTAGATGTCTGCCCTTTGTATTGAACAGTTGTCCCTGATATTTTTCCAACCTTTGGAATCTTACACTGGGATTTAAAAAAAATAAATAAAATGGCTTCAGAGGGGGATTGCCTGCCTGAAAAGTCTGTTCCAGAAATGCTTGTAGTACCTAATCAGAATAAGAAACAAAGAAAATACTGACGTTATATGATGTGTGGATTAGGTTGGCAGGAAACTGGAACATGGTTAACTTCACTCGTGTGTACTGAAAACAAACCGAACCCCACACCCACACTGTTGGTCTTAGTCTTTAAAGTTTTGTTGGCAAAGCTCTGCCTTTTAGGAGTGGGAAAACAAGTCATACCCACAGTAGACACAGTTACGCTGGCAAAAAGCTCAGTGTAGTCTCTGCCAGTTGAATGAAATCCTTTGGCATATGTATTTTATTCCATTCAAGGAAGAGGCTTGGCTACCCCTTCCCTGCCCCCCATCCCTTTTTCTCCAGCCCAGCAGAAACTGTGTCTCCACTAGTGGGATTCACGGAGATAACACTGCCAGTGCAGTCCCTTTTAAGTGTTGGTAAGCCATTAGAAGAAGCTACGGTCCTCTCAGATCTTAATTTGTTTCAGTAGATAAAGAGAAAAATGCTATCAGAGGAGACAGAGAGATCACTTGGGTGCAGAAATTGCATGAAAAGAGTAACGCAACTGTCAGAAGTGCCAAAGCCTCTGATGAGATTCCTTGGGACTTGTCAGTCTTAGTGCCCTGACTTAACTTTCTCAGTGACATGGTTTTGCCTGGAGGCAGCAGTAAACCATCAAAATATAACAGGATATCCTGGCATGACAGGGAGAAGATCTCGGGGATCTAGGTCTCCCAAGTCTGTGACTGGCTGATGTAAGCTATTACCAAGTGCAAGCTCCAGTTTTGGAGTGATTTTTAATTGTTTGTTTTATTTTTTAAAAAGAAAAAGTTGCATGGTTTTTGCACACCAACAACTGCTCATGGAAGATAAGAAATTGCAGCAGCCAAAGCTTTAGATTTATTGCTGTGGTCAATTTCCTGTTATTTTTAATAGGATATGGCCCCTCCACTTCTAAACTACTGACCTGTATCTAGTGAGTTCTGTCAAAGAGACTGTATCGTGTTTCAAACTACTCTGGCTGTCGGGTCTTGAACACATGCTCATGACCAGGGTTTGGGCCTTCCTAAGTAACGTTATATTTGGTTTAACTTTTTGTGTGTGTGTTCACGAACGTGTTTCAGCTCCCTGTTACAGGGATTTTTAGGAGCCTTTGGTTTGTTTTAAATTTGTATTGTTTGGAAAGAAGAACTTGTGTCGAGGTGTGCTCAGTGGAAAACAAGACGGTGGAAAACAAGAGCTAGCTAACTGTCAGGGCACTTCTGGCCTGGCGCTCCAGCCTGGGTCACTGCATGGGTCGGAAATTAGGGAATTCTTGGCTGGCTGCTGGGAGAGAGGTTCAGCCACTTTGCAGTGCCTGAGTGGCTGGACCAGGGGGAGGAAATCTGGCTGGTAAACTTTTAGCAGATAAAATTTGGGTTAAAAAGCAAGGTTTTAACAGAGGGAAATGAGTGTCATGTATCATTATTTTCCCTTGATTAGTTTTATTTGGATTCTTTTGGCTATTTTCATTCAAAAACATTTTGAACACTCTAAGTAGTCAAAGTATCCCAATGTTCTCATGTGTGATAAAAATAAGGAAACAGAAAATTGAGCTGGGCACTAACAAAGAACCACACAGAGAGTTAGAGGAGGGAGATCAGCTGGTCTGTAATTCATAAGGTCTTGGTAGGACTTTGAGATGGGGGTGTTAGTGCCCTGCATGGGATCCAGCATAACTCACTGAAATTGCACAATGCAGTTGTAATTTGGCAAGCTAAATTCATGATTGTAATTGTTCAGTGGCTATTTCTAGACTTTATAGTAAATTTCAAAACCACTCTTTAAAAAATGCTTTGTTATTTTGTTTTTCACTTGGACTTTCTACAGACCTTTTTTTTTTTTAGTGGGCATGGGTGGTTACTTTGTCCCCAGACCATCTACTTAAATGAAACTTTTTTTAGTTGTGTATACTTTAATGTTTTTATTAACCAAGATAATTAAACTGCAAATCACATGGAACAATAGGTGCATCTCTGACCAATATTTTACCAAACTTAAGGACAGGTTATATATCTCTTGGGATTCAACGTTAGCAACTTCTCAGATTGGAAAATAACTTTTCAGTGCCCATCCTTAAAAAGTCATGAGTCTTGTCATACATTTGATATCATGATAATCAAATTATTTTTCCGTTCTCTGCCCTTCTGGATAAGATGCTTTTGCCTTCTGTTAATGATATTGTCAACAAATAAAAACAAGCATTTAAGATCATCCCAAGATTACTAATTTGATTTCTTATGATAAATATTTGTGATTGGTACAATCCTGTGGGGAGTTTCTATGTGCAAGAGCTGAGGAAGGACAATAAACAGAATTTTCAAGTCCAGGTGACCTGGAAAGTTTAAATAGGATTCAGCATGCCTTGAGGACTGGTAAACTTTTGTCTGCTGATTCTGGACAAGAGATCAGAAATGCAAGGCATGTTTCAGTTCTGAAAGTGAGATAGCAATTCTTGTTTCATGGATCTGGTTAATAGTATATTTAAAGAATGAAAGTGTTTTATAAATTGAGTAATACTACCTGAAGGTATATCTGAATTATAAAGCTTGTTTGTAATTGAAACTAGCTAACTCAGTTGCTAATTAGACAGTTTGTAATTCTGAGGAACTGTATTCTGTTGACAGGAATAAGTTTTGCTAGTAGTGGAGACTAGTGACTTTTACTAAGGAGAGCACTACTACCTTTAATGGCTTCTTAAGATAAATACAAGGGCCTTTTCATAGCTTAGTTTTAGTACCAGTTTTCCAGTACTGATACTCCATTTGTAAGGAGAGTCTGGCCTCCTGCTCTAGAACCCATAACATCCCAAGTTTTATCCACTTTCTCTTTTTAGATGCTTGCCTTTGTTGTTTACTGGGACCTCTTCATGCAGAAACAATGTGTCCTATAGTGAACATAAATATTTTCCTTTAAAGGTTTCGATATGTTTATTATGTTGCCTAAAACTAAAGTAGAAAATAAACTTTAAAATGCAAGCATGCATGATTTATTATTACAGTTAGAATAGGAAAGAATTTATACTTAGTGTCCAAAATACTTTGAAACAGTGCATCTCCAACAGTTTTTCTGTAGCTTTGTGTCAACAGAAAATGGGTTCTCCACAGCAGCTTTTGTGTTGCCAGTTCTTATGTTTTAAAAATAGAAAAAATGCTACTTTTTGATTTCAGAAAACTCTTTACTTGTAGTGTCCTATGTTTCCTGGCTACTTTGCTTGCTCAAGCAGATCTGTTGGCTGCTTACAGTGTTCCACACTATCTACATTTATATCCAGGTATTTGTTTTGAGAAATTCGACTTTCTTTTTTCTTAGAAAAGAAACAAATTTCAACTGTCTCTTGGAATTTTGTTTTGTTTTGTTTTTCAGTCTGTATTCCCTTTGGGGTGTTCATAGTACATTTCAGATGCTGGGTTTTACTCCTTTTTGGTTGCAAGAACTATAATATGTGATGAAGGTGTGTTTGCTTGCAGTAAAACTGTCTAGATGCTCTCTGCTTCAGATTCTAGATATGAAAATCTCCCAGCTAAGTTTCTGAAGACTTCTGGCCAAATTCTGTAAGCCAAAACCACAATGACTTCGGGGAAAAAATGCGTATAAATTACATGCAGACGTTACAGTTCTTTTCATGGAGTCATAATAATACCAATCTCAGTACTTAGTAACATGGCATAGGGCTTGAAAATGGCTGCAAAGGCTCTAAAGGCATTATCCTTTTCAAAGCTTTTCCATTTTAGAAAAATTAGTTTATCAAGCTGGCAATGAGATGTGATGGCTTTGACTGTAGTCAGTCCATTTCAGATGCAGAGCCTACAGAAGCCTTGTTTCCCTCATGGGCACTTGCCCACCGCAGTCCTTACTACCTTCTGCGTGTGTCATGTACTGTCATAGTTCCTTTCCGTATGACTTGTAAAAACTATTTGTTTCTTACCATCTTTTTCCCTGCTGCTAGAGCAGGAGAACTGTTTGTCTTTCTAAAATTAGATATCCATGGATACCTATAATATTTTTCTCTGTTTAAACTTGGCAGTTTAAATTGTGTATGGAAAAGAAAAGTGCGTTCCACTACAGGAAGTCTGCATGCTGTATTCTTCATTTACAGGAGAATAAAATGTTACATGGAATATTTCACTCTGTTCTGTAGAAGGAAATCAATACTTATAAAAGCAGGTTTACACTAATGTCTATAGCCAGACTCTTCCTCTGTTTTCATTGTGCAGTATTCAGGGTACCACGCTATGAAGGGGAGCTAACTATATACGGAATACTGCTGAGGCACATAATTTTAATACCACTTGAGAGTTTTTATGTCATTCCTGTCTTGTTTCTCCAGTGGAAAGAGGGTGTTCAAACCTCTTCAACTGTGTGGACCATTCTTTAATGTAGGTCTTCTTGCCTGAACATCTCCCTTCAATTCTCAAGATCCCAGACAATCTTGTCTTGTGTTTGTAATTTCTTAAGACTCCACAGGTAGCTGTAGTAGTGGTAGGAAATTATGTGGTACACTATTACTTTTCTTGGCCATGAAAGTAGTTAGTTTTGTTTTCTAGAACCCCTTAAGATGCATAAAGACTGTTCCAAGGAAAAGCAAAGTGAGAAATCAGGAGGCTACTTGATGTCTAGAGTGGCAGGCAGTCTTGATTCTAGAATGGGCTACTTCACTAGTTAACTTTTTGAAAGTACTGTAATATTTTTCACATCTGTACACAAATAGATCATCCTCACTTCTGTGAGGTACTAGATGAACAGAAACAAACTGTCAGGAGTTGATAGCAATATGCTAATGGGAACTTATTTTCATGGAGTGGTATAATTGCTCTCTGAATAATAACCCACATAAAATGGATTAGCCTGACTCTTGAAAATGGGTAATAAGTAGTTACGTTGGACCTCTGTACTGAAGGAGCTAAAAGATAAAATAGGGTTGAGGTGGTTTCTAGCTTTGTTTTTGATCAGTAGTATGAATCCCAGATTTTTGTGCATCTTTTTGTTTAGAACACAAGTTAGATGAATTAGAGTTGCTTTTTACTAGCTAGCTACAAAAAAAGTAGATGAGCTTTGGCTGCAGTGGAAAAAAAGTACAGCCTGAATAGGCAAAGGAGTTTAGGAGAAGGGTCTGGTCTTCTAAATTATGTATGTTACATGGGATTCATGCCACCCACTGTTTTACTTCTTCAGAACACTTTTGAAACTTGCACAAATCGGCCAACAGCTGGGAAATTTTTTTGCCCTTTCCTATCTGCACTGAAGAAATGTTTTCTCTGTGTTCTTTGCTTATCTTTGCCAACCTTTTTTTTTCCTCCGCACTCTCCACTTTATGCCAGACAAAGTGATGGGTTTTTTCCCCTCTGCAAAGTAAATACTTGCTCTAACTTTAAAAAAAAAAAAAAAAAAGGGAGGGAGAGAAAAAGTTGTTTTTTCTTTTTTTTCCTCCTGTAAGGCTGCATACTTTCATACCTCGTGGTAAGGAGAGGGTGCTATTTGAGTCTTACTAGAAGGCAAAACATTGTTTAGCCCAGTGACCTGAAAAATGATCCTGCAATATGAACTTGGTCTTGTGTCTCTACTAATTAATTTATTTTAATTTCAGTTGTGAAAATAGGATAGAAGATTTTGTGCTGCCCTTGTCACTGTCAGAAGATGTGTATCTCTCAGTGCATACATCCTACTGCCGGTTAAAGTGATTAGTTTACTTGAGTGTTTAGAGGAAGTAACGAAGGATTTTGAAATTTGTCTGTCATGAGTAGCTGGTGTCAGGATGCTACATCACCCAAGCTGGCACACACTTGCTCCAGTAAGAACTGAGGATACCTGTCACTTTTAAGAGTTTAATTCACTGCTGGTTATTTATGGTGCAGCTGGGTTACCGCTTTTGATAGCCATGAACAGCTAATGCTGTGTCCTGCAGGAGCTGATTGTTCAGGTGGGATAATGAGGTTAGAAAGAGGAACAAATCCTTTCATAGCATGGTGTTTAATGGTCCCCAGTGATGCTTCATTTGGAAATTAATGATGATTGGTTTCCTCTACCAGAACACCTGAAGGAGCAGGAGGATCACAACAAAAACCAGAGTTCTTGGACTGTCTTTTAGATTTTCTTTCTGTGACCTTTTGGGATTCCCTGTCAGTGCTCTATCTGTGAGGGTTTGTTGTTTGTTTTGGTTTGGGGTTTTTTATTTGTTTTTTACCTATTAGCTTTTCTTCAAAACTCCAGGTTTTTTTTTCCTTACTCTTTCTTGATATAATTGTAATATTTATGCTTGGATATTTTGCAGTATTCTTTTTCCAATTGAATTCTAGGCTTTGTGATTCAAATAGTTTCATATTATTTTCAGCATAAACTGTAGTATTAAGGGCCAGCTATATTTTACTCTGACAAGTTTATATATCAAAGTTTGGAAAACAGACTGAAAAAATGTAGCAGCTTCATTTTGAGGTATGTAATCAATGATTGCCAATGAAAACTGATGTTATGAAATCCCATAAGGATATGACCGTATTCCATCAAATCTTCTTGGCTTGTGACTGAAGAGAAACATGAAGGTACACGAGTAGTCATTTAAGCACATTTCATGTTTTTTGCTTCCAGAAACTTTATAAAAATAGCTGGGTACAATAACAATAAATTCATTATTCTTACAAGGATATCCTGAATTTGACGTGCCAGTATATGACTTTGAACTTTAGTCTTACTTAGAAATGGAGGCTGTTTTGAAGATAGCCCTTCAGAAGGATTCTCCTATTTATGCTGTGTGAATGCCTGTGTTATATTTAGGCACTGAAAATACTTTTGGACTGAGTGTCCCGTATTCTGCAGTGGGGAGGAGTGGCTGGGGAAGATACGAGCTGTGCTTTCTTTCACGAGGATACTTAAAACTCTTTTCCAGTGATCCTCTTCCCTCTGAGAGAGTCAAGGCTGAAGTCTGCTGCCTCCAGTCTCCCTCCCACAAGAGTAGGTTTATAAATCCTCCTTACATGGAGGTGCGGGACAATGGTTTGTTCTGCAAATTTAGCCTTTATTTAGCTGAAAGGGAATACTTTAATTCTGTCATAATTGAGCTGAATACCTTGCCAAACCAAAGCAAGGCAATGTCACTTCTTCATGATGTCTGCCATGTGGTGGGCTTGATTTCTTCTGTTTTTTTTCTTCTTAAGTAGTTCCAATGTGAGCTTGGAAATGGAGAACTGAAGGTCTTGAGTCAAATTTTGTATTGTCATTAGAGTCTATCAGTATCAAGAGGGAAGAGCAGAGCTGGTGCTATCTCTGAGCTGAATCGCACTTCACAGGGATTGTCAACAAATTGTGGGAGTTTCTCATTCCTTACTCTGCATGGTCTTTGTAATGGCTTTATCTGTCGTTTCATCCCTGGCATCAGTTCTGTAAATAATTACCCCATGGCCCTTTGGTCCTTAGTAACGCTTTCAAAAGTACAGCTAATCATTTTATAAAAAAGGCAAACTGGTTAACTCTTGGCAAGTTTGTCTCAGAGCCTTGTCTCTGCAAATGGAAATGATGAACTTTAGCAGTAATAAACAGCTCGGTTGGAATTGCAAGTGGACTGGCCGCTTGGCGGGGAGCGCTTCTCTTTCCCTTCCACTGACACTGCTGCCTTGTATGCGGTAGATGTTGCTGTAAGTCAGCATCATGCGTGATTTTGTCTGCTGCTTTTTTTTTTTTCATCGCATACAGCAACTTGCTATTCCATGATAATAGGAATTTATATTACCACAGACTTGTCTTTGTGGTAAATTGTTGAACAAAATGCACACTGGTATCGCATTTTGGTCTGCAGTTGGATTTCTGTTCAACCTGTTGCCATTCAGCCCTGGTTCCAGAAAGGCTGTGGTTGGAGACGTGTCTCACTCCCATGCTGTGTAGGTTCAGGTTAATTGATTGCACAGGACTGGTGGCCATGCTTAACAGCACTTCAGTAGGCATGAATGTCTTCACAACTGTGAAGGACAGATTTTTACTTTCTTTTGTTTAATGTGGCCAGTACATCCACATGGCATTGCCTACTTCTGCAGTAGAACTGGGGATTATGAAATTTGATTTCCTTTTTCTTCAAAGTGGACGTAAACATAAAGTTTCTTGCTATCAATCTCGTAGTTTGTGGGCTTGCTGTGCTAAATCATTTAGCTCCTTTAAGAAATGAGCGTGATCTGTTGTCCATGTCCACATTAAGCTGCAGAGGAATGTGAATATCAGGCTTCAAGTTAAAGAAATTAGATGCTTCCAACTTGCTAACCAGAGACAGAATTACAGGAAGGGCTGTACCACATGGGCTTTCTGCACTTGTTTTATTTTTGTTCCTTGTTTCTTCTCTTGCTTCTCCCTGTGTTCCAGTTAATGCTGAGTGTAAATGTTAGAGAAATCTCGTCTCCTTAGACTTCTGCAAGTCCAATTATGTGATACCAAACAAGAGAACATGATAGGTACAGAGAGAATGTTTAACAATTTTTTATTTTACTCCACCTTCTTCTGTTCTGCTGTTTAGGTTTTGTACTTACAAATAAGAAAATAAATTTACATAATCTATATATAATATTTTTCTTTGCTTGCATTCAGTAGCACTTCAATGGCCACTGCAATGGATCAAAGGCCTATTTGTGCCACTTTGATATGCATGTACAACAAATACAGCTACCTGTGGTCATACAGAAGATGTTTTGATTTTGTGCAAGTTGTGTTTAGATTTAGGTTTCTTTCATAAATTGTGTAACTAAAATTTGGAGTAACCTTACTGTTTTTCATATGAGAACTAAAAGTCAGACTAATGTCTCTATTTTAAATCACAATTGCTTGTAAAGAACAGCAAAATAAGAAAATGTTAATGTTAGATCTTAATGTTTGTGTCTCTCTTTTAATATACAAAGTCTATTTTGTGAGCTAGGGAAGGTCACAAGCTTACAAGTCAGTTTTGCCCTTTGTTGCTCCAGTTGCATGCTAGAACGTTAACATAAAAGTGGATTAATCTGAGCAAGGAATAAAGCTGTTTTATTTTAAAGAAGAATTTCTTTTCTGCTCATGACTGAGTAAAAGTTTCTGCATAGCATTTTTTCCCTCTAAAGTGTTACAAAGCAACTACCGTCTCTAATAGGGTCAGTTAATAAGAATTAGGCTTTAATCTCATTAAAAGATGATAACCTCAAGTATGATTCCAAATAAAGCTATCATCATATGTAAAGGGTGAGTATTTTGTCCAGACTTATGGGGAAAGGTAATAAAGCATTTATTGAAGCACTATTATGAAAGCTGAGCAAAGAATGGCATGACACCATTTTTAAAATTTATTACAGTGGTTTTGTGTATAAAGCTGCAACTTGTATTTTACACTCCAAAACTAATACAGTTTTACTAGCCTTCAGTGCAAAGCTGATTTCTTGAGCAGAACTAATTACAAACAATATGTTAGAGGAAATAAGCAGCCATTCTAAACTTATCTATTATAGTACTGTTATAACTAAAAAAGAAAAATTACACTTCTGTACAAAGAAACAATATGGGATTACAGTTTGTACAATTCCTTCCTCTGTCAATGCAATTAGCAGCACTGATTGGAATGCTGTGGAAGTAAATTCATAATTTTTCTCCCAAGCTCCTTTGAAAGCTTTTGAAAAACATACTAGTGCTGAAGGATTCATATTGATGGCTTGAGTGGTATTTGCAGTGTAAGAGTTCCCCTGTTAAAAATTATTAGGAAAAAACATGACATCTGTTGTTAATAATATCTCAGTTCCTATGTGCTATCCAGCTCTGTGATAACCAGGTAATTGTTTTCAAATCTTGTTTATCAATACGATCTGCAACAGAGATGAAGGAAGAATGCAGAGGGCTGCTCACAGAGAGGGGTCCTTTTGTAGCCTTGTAATTCTGAGACACCGGTCAAAGAAGTCAGTCGCTTCAAAGAAGGTCCCCCCTACCCCTCCCCTTTAGCCATAAATCTTACTTCTAAGTATTTTGACTGTTTCAGGCTAGTGTTTAAGCCCACACAGTGGGCACTGGAAAATAATCCTTTAATACAGAAAGGAAAGTACCATTAGCTCATTTCCGGCAGCTATTCTGTATTTCAGATGAGGTGTTTTGCTGTCGAAACAAATGCAGTTATTCATAGACTGTGGCTGCATGATTTACATCAAGGCCTATATTCAGTAAAGATAACAGATTTACTTTCTTCATGCATGTGCCCACAATATAATCCTCCTTTGACAGAACTTGAAGGAATTTTTTCAGCATTTTGTAGCATCGATGGTTTAATGCATTGAGTAGTGGAGAGGCTTTTTTCCATGCAAGTTCAAAAGTTCATGTTATGATCTTGCATGAAATATCTACTTATGTAACTAAATGTGCCTGGTTGTGGGTTAGGATGTACAGTGTGCATGCTTTTTTAATTTTATTTTTCCTCTCCCCCCTCCTCCCTTTCTCTTCCACCCCATTACACTTGGCTCTCGTTGCTTATCTGCAGCCACACTTCCTCCATTGCATTATCCCAGTTCGTTATCTAATACCTGAATGGGATTAATTGAGCCTCTCTTGGGAAGTAGACCATTGTGCCGAACTTCAAGAAACTGGACAAAGTTTTATTCTTACTGTAAGCCTGCAGGTACGGGTCTTGCTTCACTTGGTGCCAGTCTGGTTATTGACATCAGTGTGGGCAGCACTGGATCTCATTCCCGTAAGGAAAAGGGCAGATTTGCAGTTTGGAGGGGCCCCCACACTGTTTACATTTGATTTGTTGCAAGCTGAGTGCTTCTTGCTGATCTTTCCCCTCTCCCCCAGTTGTACATGTGATTCTTCGGGTTTTACAAGACAGGTTTTTTCAGAAAACATTTTCTTTCCTGGTGGGCCAAGGAATCCCAATGTGTTGGAACCTCCTTACATTAAATAGGTACCTTTTTGACTTTTGCAATCTTTAGAGTTAGAGGTAGTGTGATGCATTTTGGAAATCTGTAGTTATAACCCAAGTTTTCCCAGTTTCTGTTCATTTGAAAGACTTTATAATCTTCCAAATATATATATATAAGGACATGAAGGAGAATGGGAGGTACACAAGCATAACCACTGTTTGAGTAGAAATTGTAGAAACTCAGTTGTATAAACCGTATTAAAATCAGAAGAAAGGCAGAAGCAGAAATATCACACCTTTATTAAGTGCATAGGACCATGTTTTGCCAGGGTAACACACCTTCCCAGCAGGGTCTCGGCTGAGAGCAGCATTGCGTGAACGCAGCTAGGCAGCTTCCAGTCTTCATCTGACACTGGAGTGGTGGTACCCATGTAACAAGCTGCAGGCAGACCTTGCAGTCTCACAAGCATTGTGGCTATTTGCTTCTTAATCTCCAAGTGTGCTCTTGTCACCATCCCGTTGCAAAATCCCAATACAGAAGTGAAACTGCAGCCAGAGCTTGAAAACAGGTATTTTTTCATTGAAGCAGGATAGGTGGTGTTTGAACTTTTTTGTCTTTATTTTTAACAAACTTTTTATTGCATCATTTGAAATTATAGAATGACTGGCACAAGTTTGTGCTAGTGTGTGTTTAACTGGTGTGAATGTACCGGGGTGTATAATTTTACTCTGTATCTGATTCAATTACTTGCCTCTATTAGAGTTACCGCTTCTGCTCTTCATGTTATCCTGTGTTTAGAACTTTTATTTGCAGTTTTACTCATGTCTGTGTAACATGAGAGAATAATGAAAACACACTGTACGAAGTTTTTCTGTGGTTTTTACTAAGCATATCCTTCACTGTTTTTATAATGGTTTTGCATGCCTATCAATCACATTTAGCAGGAAATGTAATCTCCTATAGTCACTATAGCTCCCGCGAGCCTGAAGGAGTTGAAAACCTTTCAGAAAGGTGACTAACTGAAAGAAAAAGTAAATGGTGCCGATACTATGTTGCTACTGATTGTAGCCAGTGGGGTAAAATAGGGACAAAAAGTGAAGAATCTTTTCAAATCTTCTGAGAGGTTTTAAGGCACTTGGGTATAATTGATTTAAAATAGTTGACCCTTACAATAATGGTTAGGTTCTCCTGATCTTGGATTGCTAGGAAGTGTTTAGTAAAAATTTAGGATGCAGGACCTTGTGCCTTTGGTGCCTTTTCTGAAGGGTGGCACTTAGAGAACAGGAGTAGTACCAGGTCTGAAAGAAGGATGTGCCAAAATACCAAAATGCTGGTCTCGCTTTCCTTTTTCTGAATGGTTTGTCCATGTAGAAAACGTCAACCCGTCTAGAGAGTTTGCAGTATTAACTCCTCTTAAGGACATTCAATTACAGAATAAATTGCTTTCTTTTGGAAAAAAAAAATAGTGTGTTTCGAATCAACTGGCTATTTTGGAGAAAGTAACTTTTATTCTAATGTAGCTTTGCCATATACAAAGAATGGGAACGTGGTCTGGGGACTTCCCTTGCCTGCTGAGACCAGGAGCCTTCCTTGGGCTGTGGTTTCACAAACTGCTCAGCTGACCTGACCGAGTGCTGTAAATTAAGGCAGAATCACTCTTACTCTTCTTTCTCTGAGCTGTGTGGTTCTGTTCTCTTCCCTGTGCTGGGTGAGCTACTGATGCTGGGCTCCACCGTGAGCTATTTAAACTCACTAACCAAGCTGAAAAGGATCCTATTCTATTGCTAAGTTAGGGAGCTGAAGTGGCTCAACTAGGAGGAGGTCCCAGCAGATTTCCAGAGCTGGCATAAGACAAGCTGTGGTGATGCACTCTGGAGTTAAGGAGGTGAGGGGGGAAAAAAAGAAAAAGGGAAAAAAAAAAAAAAAGAGAGCAGGACCTCCCTCCCATTCCTGGCAGTAGTGAGCTCTTAGATGAGATTGCCTCAGGTACGAAACAGCATCCTTGGCCAGGTGCCATACAGGCACTGATCACTCTTGGCTGTGTCTAATTTGAGGTCTTGCAATAACATAGCCAAGGTGTGAGAAGGTGGTAAATGGTTAACTGCTGTACCCTGCAGAGCTAAACCCTGCCATGGCAGAGAGGTGGAGCTGCTGCAGACACCTGGTGTGGACAGACAGGCAGCATTTCCTGCTCGGAAAGGAAAACCACTGGGGTCTGGCATTTTGTTCTGTTTTGGTTTTTTAACTTTAGAGCACAAAGTTCTACAAGGTGTACAGGTGAGTGGTAAAAACTCCAGCTTCGTTACTGATGTTCTTGTGGATTAAAACCGACCGCAATGGCAACCTAAGCGTCATTTAGATATGTTACTTTATGCAGATGTCACTCCTAACTGGAATGCTTACACTAACTGAAAAAGAGTCCTTCATCAGTAGTTGCCATTAAAGACCTGTTGGATTGTTGAGGGTATTCTGGTGGGCAATGAGAAAGGAAGTAATGGATAAGGTGCTAATTTGCAATTTGGGAAGTTCACACAGTTTCTGTGATAGAGACTGTTGGACACTGACTTAGTGAGATCCACAAAAATACTTGGTACTTGTGCACCGTGATGCCAAAGAGTAATTGGGTGTCTGCCTGATAGATTTGTATCCACAAAACTCCACAGAACTGGTCTGTGGATGCACAAGAAAAGTGGTTTTACGCAAAAAGAGTGGTGCTTTAGCAGGGGAGGAGGGGATAACAAAGGGTGCACCCACTAACATTTATGCACTTCAGAGGTAGTGAGTACATACTCTCGCAGGTGTTGCAAAAAAAGAGAAGAAAGAAAGGGTAGAATTTTAACTGGTCGGAATTGGAGTGATTCTTCTGACTTTATTTAAACCTCTCTAGGCGTTTTATTTGGTCTACTGAAAGCAGAATCTGACCCAAGTGGGATACAGTGAAAACACAGGACAACTTAGACACAAAAAGTCTGTTATAGCAAAGGTGAATCTGATTGAAAATGGAAATTTTCCTGGGAAGGGAAAGCTATGATGGAATTGGGAAAGTAGAAATGCTGAGACAATTTTTGACCTTTGGCCACTGTGTGTTGGTGTCTGGTGACGCACAGTAACAGTAGCTGTTGTCTTCTGCTTTGAATGTCCTAGAGAGTCCTTGGCATCTGTTCATGCACAGGGGTATGGGATCTCTAGGTGCTTAGAGACTTCTAAAAGTTGTGCATAGGATATTGTAATAGTTATAAAAGTGAAATGAAAGTGTAATTTGACTCTCTTTCCAGAATGGAGAGGTGAGAATGTTATTGGTTTTATTACTATTTGGATTAGGGTAATACTTAAACCTCCCCAAGAATTTTTAAAGATTTAAATGCCTGGGGGTGAGGTCCATGTCTTGCCAGGGACTGTATAAACAAGTAGTTGAAACCAGTGGCCTTGCAGCAGAAGGCTTGTATTATGTAAGAGTTAAAAACCGCTTTCATCTGTCCAGAGATGAATTTGACTCCTGAGAGTTTATCAGGCTTTATGGGAATTCCACCCATAACTGGGTGGGATACAGACACCTCGTCAGGTACACAAATACTCCTTGCCATGCTCTACCTGCATGAAATAGTCACATGAGAGCTATTGAGGGAGAGAAGGCTGTTTCACAGGGAGAGATTTCCTTCTCTAGACAGAACTCAACTAGATGGAGATGGGATTGTGCCAGACGTCCTGTCTCCCGTACACTGTTATTTTTATTCTTCCCTAAAACCATAGGCTTGCACACCACTTGCAGCTTACATCAAATGCTGCGGTCTGACGCCCAGCCCAGGGTTACATACTTCTGTTAGGTGTGCTGCTGCTGCTGCAGCACTGGGAATGCTGGAGGGGTGCCACGCGCTGTTGGTAAATACAGGCTGCAGTTTGACAGTAATTGCTTTCTTCCTGGAGTTTCAGAAATTACGTACAAAAGCAAATGAAGTGAGAGAAAGCATTCTGCTTTAAGTGCGTTTCATATCAGATGCTTTTTTTTTTTTTTACGCTCCTTTGAATGTGGTACAGTTAAATATATGAAGTCTGTAATAGAGGAGAAAGTTCTTGGAAATGTCCTGAGACTTATCTTGGCCTTAATTATTTATAAGTCTTTCTTTTCTCCTGGCCTTTAAATCAATTTAAGGAAGCAGGAGGATGCCCTGTGACCAGAGTGGTGCCCTTCACCACACAAAGCCGCTTCTGCCGTACGGCCTCTTCCTCATGAAACACCCAGCGGCTTCCCTTGCTCCCTTCAGTCTGTCTTTTAAAACTACTAACAAAAAAATCTGGCCAGCCCCAGCTGACTTCGGGAGGGCAAAGGAAGAATTTTTCATATTTCTGGCTTTTGGTTTTAGGTTTAGAAAAGGTGCGTAATATTTATTTATTTGCTTCTTGTGTACTAGTGGTTTGAGCTAGTTTCACTGTAATGTCTCATAAAGAAACAAAAATTACTGTTTTGGAAAGGCACAGATTTTTATCTGTATCAGGTAATTTAAACCCCTCAGGAGATTTTTATATTTTGTACAGAAAGTAATCAAGTTTTCTTAAAAATCAGAAGCAATTCTGAGTTACATATCACAGTGTGAATCTGACCTAGTTCTTCATGCAGGACTGGCCAGTCAAGAAGGCTGGTTGCTAATAGGTAGCGTTACTGCTCCAGGTCATGATAAGCCTTTTTCTCCCTAAACCACTACAGCTGTGCCACCTGCAGCTTGAAGGTGTTTCAGTTTGGTGCCCAGTGTTGTGCTTGGAAGATATCCTTGGTTATACGAGATACACAGAGGTAGCAAAAAACACGTATGTGACTAACAGTATTCTGTTGCTGAATGATGGGCGAGTGGTATCTCTTGAAACCTCTTTTGTACAGGGAAGGATTTCTTGCAAGAATGCTCAGTGATTTCTCCTCTCTCCTGTTACAAGATGGAGTGGTGTTATGGGGGAATCCAAATACCATTGGAGAGAGCATACATCCATATCTGCTGCCTTTGCACAGGCAATATGCTGGTAAGGCTTCTACATGTAGTATCGAGTGAGATAAGTAAGCATGTCTTGAGCTGAGACAGAGGCGGTTTGTATCAGGCTCCATGTTTAAGCTGCTTTCTAGTGAAAACGGTTAAGAGAACTTACGTTGTGCTTGGAATGAGATCGTGTTAAAGGTTTAGTTCTATTCTGTGTCAAATCTGTTTTCATTCTTTATCCTCTTTTGCCATCTTCAGTCTTCCCTGTGTTCCCCATAGCCATAGACTTTATCCATATGGCTTTTTCAAGTAAATAACATAAGAAATAGGATTCCAATGTCTATGATAGCAAAGGAGTTGGCTTGTTGTTCAGGTTTTTTTTCTTGGTTTGCTGAAACAAGTGAATATTAAACTTTACCAAGAATCCACTAAGACCATCTTCATAGTGATGAAACTGCATTTGGCATAGATGCTTTTTCAAAAAGCTGTTTTGATTTTACATTTTGTACACAATGTTTGTCATCAAACTGTTTCAGAAGAAATATTTTGCAGAATGAAGCTTAGCTTTCAAATGAGCATGCGCTGATAGGAGTTAGAGGTTTAAAATGCAGTCAGAGTACTCAGCTGGCCTGGTTCTGCACCTGGAAATTACGTTGGGCATGCAGACCCTGAGTGTACCTGTGTGCCTTAATGGCCCTGACCAGCCTCACCTGGGGCTTCCACCCCATCCTCTGCCCACAGGTCTGGGACTTCCATTTCAGGTGGTCAGCCTGGGGCTGTCAGTCCCTGGCTGAGCTCTGTGGTTGGTGGTCTTCAGCCATCTCCTGCTGCCCCAGATGGGGCTCCCTGGGTGGCCCCTGGACCTGGTTCAACCCTGGCCATGCCTGGGGCTGTCGATGGACCCGTTTCCAGCACCCAGCTCCGCTCATCCAGCTCATCTCCTGAAGGACTGTGCTGCGGTGGGTGAGGATGGTGCCCTGCCGGGGTCACCCTTGGCTCCCAGCTCATCCCCTCTCACAGGGCAGCCCTGCTCCTGCTGCTCCCTGGCAATGCCTGTGCTTTTGTACCGCACTGTCATCAGCACACACCTGTCTAAGCATTCCAAAAGTCTTAGTCTCTCAGACTGTTACTTTCTGAGATACTTGAGAGTTTTAGTGCCAGGCTTTTGGTTTTTAGAGGGACCTCGTTTCAACTTCTGATTTTGAGGTTTTACTTTTGAGTTGGTATTCATAGCAGGTATTAGTGATGGCTCACTTATAGATGAGTGGTTAGACGGGCAGGTAAATTGTTTGTGCTTCTGCAAAGCCTTTTTTTTTTTTTTTGTAGTTGTGGTTTCTGAGACATGGTTGGGGGACATTTTTTTTGTTTGTTTTATATGCCTACAAAGTATGTACTTTAAACAAAGGGAATTTCTATTTAGCAGAATGTTTAAATTCCCAAGCTTATGCTTCTACCAAAAAACTTGTTCAGTTCAGCACACTTGTTAGAGTAAGCTTAACTCGCAGAGAGCAATTGATACATTAATTTGAAGTATGACGGTGGGAAGGGAAAGAAAGAATCCAAAATAATCAAAACATTGAAAAAAAAGGAAAAATACCCAAGGTTCATAAAGAGCTCAGTCTAGGTTTTTTCCGGAAAAATCAATCCTTAAATAGATGTCAGTTTAAAAGATATCAAGTCTGTCTCTCTCACACCTGAAATATTCTTAGAAGTCCTTTTTTAAAAGCAGAACCAGTTCATGGTTATCTGATGAGCTTTTTATAGACTTGCTTTAGTTTCATTTTTTTGTTGTTTTGATTTAATGGTAGTGAAAGTGTGAGTTTGAGGGGAGTGTTGTGAACGCCTGCATAGTTTGGTTAACTTGGTTAGGGACATTGCTGCTCCTTGGCAACCCTTTAACCAGGAAAGGAGATGCTGTAATGAAATAATCCTTCATTTGGAAGACCAAAACCCTTCTATCTCCAGTCTTCTTTTTTAAGTTGTCTACAAAATAACTGTGAATAAAAAAGGATGCTCCTGATGCTTTTACAATTATACAAACATAAAGAAGCTAAATACTGTTTGCCTTAGGAACCTGTAAGCGACCGGGGCCTTTGAGATCTTATTTAGAAAGCTTACCAGAAGCTTTCTGAGTGTCAACTTAACAGAAAACCCAAGTGGAAAGTTGGTCAAACATCCAGAAGATGTGTAGACAGAAGAGTTAGACATGTGCATTGAACTGAGAATTAATAGTTGTTACAGGCTGGACCAACGGGAGCTGGTTTAAGCTGTCCCAGCCTCGCCATCCCAATTAATTCTTTAATTGGAAACTAATTTAAGTGTGACATTTCATGTGAAAGAGCTGTCATCAGGCATTCATGTATATTTAAATGAAAATGTAACCCAAACCCTGTTACACAAAGTGCATCCGTTAACCCGTTTGTATGTCCGCATCTTTAGAAAATGGTGCTGGCTGATTGCCCTCGGCATAATTGAGGAAAAACTCCTTTTATTTTACTGCTTCTTGAAAAATGGAGGAAATACTGGCCTTGTTTACCTGAGCATATGATAGAACGATTCATTTGCAATCCATGTCAACATTTCCATTATACAGGAATTGGTGGGTTTATCCCAGAGTAGCATGGTTGCACCCAAGTCTTCTGGGATGGTTTATCCTGCAATAGCTGTAGTGTTCAATGTCCCTGGTGAGAAAGGGCAATCACTTCTTTTTTTTTTTTTTTTTTTACTAACACTGATTTCATCTTTAAGCTACTATTAACTGTACAGTTACTGTACAGAGGATGGCTCATGTTCTGCGAGGAAATGTGTGCAACTAACTAATGCAAGATAAGATTTTTTTTTTTAATTGAATGGGCTAGCTAAAACTCTCCATGCGTCCGATTTAGAATAATCTGCAAAGCCAGAGACTGAACAAAAGTGCTGTTCTTGATAAGACAGTCCTCCACACCCTTCCTTCTTTGTAATTTCCTTCCATTCTTCCCACTTTTCAACTTCGTGCTGTAGTTTTGGTTAGGTTGGTAGGAAAGGTAATTGCCAAATAGTTGGCTAGGGGTTAAAGCACTAGCCTGGCCTGTGTGTTTTAGTACATAGATCTGCTGCCATTCTCCTGAGTGATGTTGGATGAGCTGGCTAATGTTTGTTTCAATTCCTCTTCTCTGAGTCATGGGTAAAACATCCCTGCGTCAACAGATTGTTGTGAGGATGTGTTCATGTGTCTTTGATGGTTTCTGATGTTACAGCGATGCAAGGTGTAACAGCTCTCTCGTGCAATCGTGAAAATAATACATTATGTCTGTATCCACAAAAGTTAGAAATGGGAGATTAAACTACAGCAGCTAATTTGATAGGTTTGTTTGCACTTCAGTCAAATAGCACATGCCCCTTTCTCTCAGTCTCTAGGCTTTTCTCTGGTAAAGGTAGTAGACTATCAGGGTAGTTGCACACCTAATGAGTGAGAGGTTGCTTGTGGTTTTCTGTTTGTGTGGGGTTTTTTTGTTTTGTGTTGCTTCAACCCCCTAATAAATGCCAAGATATACTGGCTTTGGAAAATACACTTTATCAAATATATGATAGTTATGTTTCTAGTGTAATGATAATCACTGTAGTCAATCAGTCTGCTTCTAATAATCTCCATAGCAACTACATTCAGTAAAAAGTGAAAATAACTGATTCATGCAGTTCTGTGCCAAATGATACATGTGAGCAATGTACTATCTGTTTGAAATGTCACATTCAGCTAAATGATGCATACTCTGCTGGCAATGCTTTCCCTTGCTTCTCTTAAGAAGCAAAGAAATGGGAGCTAGTTTTTGTTTGCAGTACTATTTGTTAAAAGAAACGGACTTTTAAATGCCAGCTTTATTGTTCCTCCATCGCTTTCACCAGAATATTCAAACAAAACCAGGAAGGCTTGGTAGCAAGTAACTTGCTTTTTACTTTATTCCTGTCTGCATGTGGAAAGTGACATTTTAAAGCTGGTTATGCCAGTGCAAATGCTTTGTTTTGGTTTAGCTTGAACCTGCTCCGAACTAAACTTTTTTTTTTTTAGAAGTGGATCTCATAGATGAGGATCATAGCTTCTTAAATGTCATTATTTCTGTATCTCTAGTTCTTCGGTCTACTTTATATTTTAGCTTAACAGTTGCATGTGTCCCTGATAAATCTTAGGAGTAGTAATTAGGAACAATATCTCAAATATGTGTTCTCCTCCTCCCACTCACATTTATCCTGGTCTCTGACAGCTGTTCCTGCAGTTACTCATTCCACCTGAAAGGGTGAAATGCAGAATTGCTTTGGAGCTGGAAGTGAGCAAAATGTCAGGGATTGCCTCAGAGGAGCCTTCTCTGAAATGGCTCGGATGCTTCTTGCCTTTCACATGCATACTTTAGGTTTGATTTTTTTTTTTTCAGAGGTGCTGAGCGCCTGCATTTCCTGCTGACTGCAGCCAGCCTTTCTTCTTTCAAAATCGCACCTCTTTTAAATGCCTCTATTCCTTAGCTTTTTAAGCTAGCTTTCAAAGCTGGCCTGAGGGCACCAAAACTTAACTTGAAGATTATGTTATAGACCCCTGTGGCGGGGGGGGGTAATGGTGAGAGAGTTAGCACCTCTGGATGTGTGCCCTGTAGAGTTGCTGTTTGTACTGAGCTTCTCAAAGAATGGCTTTGCAATTAAATCTGGGCTTTAAATTCAGTGCCAAAATAGAATTTTGAAAGATTTGTTATATAAGGTGTTCTTCTGGGAGGGCGTAGTAAGTGCCTGGCAGTCCTGTGTGTGGAGGTGTTTGTTTTACGGGTTTAAATGTGACTCTTTTCCTTTAAGCTTTTTTCTTTTCCACTGGTCTTTAGGAACATCTTATTTCACACTTAACTCTACTTATTTGTATGTATTTTGCAGGAATCCCTTGAAGCTCACCCTGGGAATGGACAGCTACCTCCATTTCTGGAGGAGAGTAGTGCCAACTGAAGAAGCTTTCAAGGCAAGTCGACAAGTGTGCTGATAGCTCTCGGAAGAGTACAGGAAGGGGGGACCTTCCAGGCCAACAGCCATGCCTTTCGGGCTGAAACTGCGACGGACCAGACGCTACAACGTCTTGAGCAAGAACTGCTTTGTGACAAGGATCCGTCTTCTGGACAGCAATGTGATTGAGTGCACCCTCTCCGTGGAGAGCACAGGGCAGGAGTGCTTGGAAGCTGTCGCTCAGAGGCTGGAATTACGTGAGGTAAGAGTAACCCGGGAAAGACCATCTGTCACTGGATAATTTGACACATTTTTAGCTCAGGCAGTCTGTTCGTTTGAATCGTTATTCTCAGAGCTGGCCAGATATGATCAGCAGCTGGGGCTTGGACAAACATATTCTGGTTGCATGAAAACTGAAGGCAGAACGGCACTCAGGGTTTTGTGCTGTTGCTCATTCATCATAGCTTTGAGAGCGCTTTGTAATACGAAGATGAGGTTTCATCTTTTCTTAGAAAGCGATGGGTGTTACTTTCTGAACTGGGATGCCAATGGCTGAGTTACAGTAACTTTTATCTGAATGTAACCGTGGTTTCACCAAAACTGCTGGTTGAATTATGCCAGAAGGAGACCACTGGCTTTTCAATATCTGCTTTCATATAAATATATTCTTGTTACTAACATTCCGAAAGAGGCAACAGTTGCGTTACTAGTGGGAGCAACTAGTAACAGTTTGAGGATGGTGGGTTTTTTCTTCCTTTCGTTTAACTAAACTATTTCACATCTGATACTTTGAAAGGCTTCTTTTACATTCCCAATGCTTCTGAAAAGGCTGAAGAAACCCAGTCTTACTTTATTAAAGACTGAAATCCTTTATTTTCTACTTCCTGCTGTAGAGTTCGGTGTTTATTTTAGGTGTTGAGGCCTTTTTAGAAATCTCTCTCCAATGTGCACAGCACAAATGAACTGTCTTTTCTTACTTACCTTCTGTGGACTCCTTACATGTATTCTGCATGTTTATGGGCTTTTGCAAATCACAAGTTGAAAACCATTGCCTGGAAACTGCTATGTTATCATCTGACTGTCCTGGCTGAAGCTTTCTGTAAGCACAGCTGGGAAATCTAATAATCTTGCAGTGTCTTATATTTGTTGGTCCAGGGCCCTTTGTAATGGTGGCAACTGGAAGGTAGCATACAAATAGCTAGTGCAGGTGAAAAATAAACAAAAACTCCTTTTTGTATATCAGTAATGATAAAGAATGAGAGAAGAATCTCAATCTGTGTGTGCATGCAGAACAGGCAGGGAAATGTGCAGGCAGGAATAGGGCAAGAGAGTCAGAATATTGTGTAGTGTTTTTTCATACTTGGGGGTTTTCTTCATGTGGATTTTAGTGGAATCATCTTCCCCCTCCCCTTATAGAGATTAAGATATCTCAGTAATTACTTTTTTTTTTTCCCCCCTTTCTGTTGGCAATGCTTTAGGGTGTCCTTACAGAGGTTAGGTCCTTCCCTTTCCTTCCAGTGCAGAAAGGAGTGAAATGAATGGAGTGATTCTCCTCATATTCCTTGTGGGCTTATCTAGTTGGCGCAGCAGAAGTCTGGGGCCTAATGATTCTCCCTGGAGGTCCACCTGCATTTGCAAATAATAGCTCCATCAGTGGGTTAGTATTATTTTCCACAAAGCATTTTGTGATTTCAGAATATGTTTTGTTCCACTTTGGAACAAAGCCTGAAGTTTCAAAATTTTCCAGAAAAAGAGATTGGTCAGTAGAGTAGCAAAGGAAGTTGTTTTGGTCAGTGTTCAATTTCATGGGGGTTTTCTATTGCTTTGGGTTTTTTAATTTTCAAAATTGTGTCATGCAAAAAGAAATATGTCAGCACAAAAGGTTTGTGTTTCAAGATAAAAAATATTTTAACAACACAGAAGAGAATGCTTTGATGTTGTTGGAACACTTTCCCCTTCTTTCATCACCCTCCCTGCTTTTTTTCTAAACAAGGTTTTGGCAGCGTTGAACCCATTTTGTAAAGTTCAGATTTCAGCAGTACAGCATTTTTTGACAGAAGGTTGTGGGTGGTTTTTTGGTGGGTGGTTTTTTTTGTTATCTTTTTTTCTGATTGGTTCTGGTAGCATCCATTGCTACTTTAGATGTTTAGGAGAGAAGTACCTGCCACTTTCAACCCTGAGAGATTCTCCTCCTTTCATGAGGAATAATTGGAGTTGGCAAGCTTAGAGGTACCTGATGCTGTGTGCTGTCCTTTCTTTCTCACCCGAAATTCAATTCTTCTGCCCTTCTAGTCTTCTTGCCATGGTTTGTAGGGAAACAAGGCTAATGTAATCATTTGGTGGCTGTCCCCTTCCCTCACTGACCAATCAAATTTTACAGAAGGGTCAAAAATACTACGACGAAGCTTGAATTTCTACAAGACTTGTGCAACTGGATAGCTGGGTGGAGGAAAGAAACCCATTAAGTGTACGGGTTGAGAAGAAAATCCTTGCAAGTGTCCATATTGGAAAGACACTTTTAAAATTCCACAAATGCAGCAAGAACTTAAGCTGGAATATGCATTTTCTTAGAAATCCAGATCAGCAAACTCTGTCGTACAAGTAAGGCAGAAACTAAGCTTCGTTAACTCCCATGCTTACAAAACAGTACTAAAATCCTGTTTGTCTCCTCCATGCAGTCTCAGGTAAGAATGTATGTTCTCTTAAAAGTAAAGATCAATTTTTGTTTGATACTTTAGTTTGGTCTTACATTTAAATAAATCCCAGGTGTACCACGACTTTTACCTTTGTGTTAGGAATACATCCATGTTTCACTTAGAAATAAACAAAAAACTGTCCAACCCCCCTGCTAAAAAGCAAAACTGTTTGAGATGACGGTACGTATTGTTGTGAAGGACTGTCGATCATTATACCACACATGACTGAAAAACAGTATCTGATGGATTATGCATATTTCTATTTGATCTCTGGGGAATGCAACTCCCTCCCTGACTGAGTCAGGGTTCAGGAATAGGTCAGTAGAAAGTGTAGACATGTAACTACTGTAAAATCTTGTTTTATCCTTTTCGGCAAAGCTCTTGACAAAGCATCAGGTCTTCTAGTTGAACAGCTACCAGTTCCAATAAAATGAGCTCTTATGCCAGCATTATGTAAAAAGTAAAGACGAGAAGAGGGGAGGAAGGGAAAGAGAAGGTCAGAAATGTAATTTTGTAATCTTGTATGTATGTGCGCAGATTATAAAAAGGACTTTTTTTCCCCAATATAATGACATTTTTCCCTTCAAGTGAGACTAAGTGAACCTGCTTGAAATAGCAGAGTAATCTATACAAATTTGTTGTGAGACTTCATGTCTGTTTCTCCTTTTTGTTCTCCTTAATTCACTTTATAAAACAATAAAAAGTTTAAAGATGGAATGTTCTGACATATTGCAAGGTTGGGTGAGGGGGCTGGCCAGAAGGTCTTTTCCAACCAAAATTATTCTTTCAAGCTGAATTTCACAATGGTACCTCCAACACTGTGACACTGCAAAACCTAAACCAAAAGAGGAGGATGACGAGCTGAGAACCCCAGGTGGACACTGACTGCTGCGCAGGGGTGGCTGTTTGCTGCCATTCTGACCTTTTTTTGTGCCCTAGAAGGTGTTCCCTCCTCGTAGGGCACAACTGGAAACCTGTGTTCAGCAGACAGGTTGCCTCAAAATTTGGCTTGGTTTGACTCATCTTGTCAGCTAAGCTGAGATGGGGTTCAGGCAGTGCTTGGACAAGAGACCTTCTAGGAACAATTGGCTGCTGTAAATGGTGCTTTCCTCTCTGTGCGAGTGCCCCAGGATAGCAGTGTTTAATGCTTTTTGCCCAGAGGAGCTGGAACTCTGCCTCTTTCTCAAGGATAAATATTTAGTTGGCCGCTTAACCAGATGCTTTAGTAAACACCGAGCCTGTCTCATTGGATCCTTTTGAGTGAGATTTGCTGGTTTAGTAAGTGTCTGTCCTCTCCTGTTGTTGACAATTCTGCTCTTTTGCCCGACATAAAGGTAGAGGTAGTTCTGGACTTGGGAGTATAGCTAAGTCCAAGTCCAAAATGAATATGTTGCCTCCTGAACCGGCAGCTATAATGTTGTCCTTTTTAAGACTTCTCAGCACAGGTTTTGTGTATCCAGTTTTCTTTTCTGACTCTCCATATTTTGAGGATCACCTTTTCACATAGTGTCGTTGGGGCGTGTAGGTGCTCTGGTTCTTGTCCGCTGCTTTAGCAGAGGACCGCAGTTCCTAGAGGAGTGTAAGCCAGTTTCCTTGTACCATGTACAAAGTCGTGTGTGGTAGGTAAGACGAATTTGAAAACCTTGAGAGAAAATTAATGTAAACTCTTGTCTAACAGAGCTCTTCATGTATTTGCAGATTAGGCAGACAGAAAGCACTAGCAACTGAAGCTCTTCGTCTGCAGAATGGATGTGTGTGCATACATTTAGCGTTATGAAAAGCTTTCCTTCAGTGTGTATCACCCATCTATCAACTGTGGCTGGAAGAAGGATTTTTTTTTTTTTTTTTAAGGAGTGAAAGCATCATTCACTTTCTTTGCCACTTTGCTGATGTATCTGCTAGAGCAGCCTGTGTTATATCAGAGCCTGCCAGGTGAAAACTGGAATGAAGTCAGTGGTTCCCTTTGTACAGATGGACAAACAGACTAGCTTTTGGAATCAACCTAGTTTTCAATCAGCTGCTTATAGATAAAAAGATCCCATTTTTATATCCTCTCATCTAATTTGTGGGCTGGAAGGTATGACAATGCATGACTTGGATTCTGTAAGGCCTTCTGGACTGTCATATGCCTGGCCATAGCATACTGAACTTGACGGTCCAGCCATTTCCAGTCCCAGGTTCTTCCATTCCTGTTTGGGAATTACTCATGTTCCTAGGGGAGAGAGTCTCTTCAGGCATTCACAGTAGTGGCTACAGAAGTCCTTCCCCACTGTGGATTGTTAAAAAATGCTAGTATTTTCAAGAAGTAAAGTTCCTGGCGACAGGGAGCTGATATTCAGATAACTGTGTTGGTTGTCTCTCCAAAGTGCGTGCATTTGTGACTTGAGCTTTGCTCTGCAGTCCCTATGCTTCATCTGCAATTGCTCGATCCTCTCCAGGCTGCTTTCCAGGAAAACAGTCTTTTAGTTGTGTGAAATACATGCTGCTGTTGTTGGTCCATTGTATCTGCTGTAGTCTAGAAGCTTAAACGCTGCATTCCCTTCACTTCTTATTCCTTGGAAGTGACTCTGGATTTGGTACTTGAAGAGCCTTTCTACTGTAGCAAATCTAAATTTTTGTTGTCCCCCTGCCCCCACTCAAAGGGGAGGGACTGTGCTCATTTGAGCTGTTTAATTGCAATACTCTTAATCCCTTGAATAACTCTTTTAGCCTTCAGACTCCAAATCATCTTAGTTGCTAGATGTTTTACCAGTACTTGACACTGCTAACTTGGGTCCTAGGTGATGTGAATGTTTACTTTTTAAAGTAATATGGAAGATGTGTTTTCGCAGCTCTGCACTGTTTCTTGTTGAGGATGAGCTGTCCTGCAGAGATTTTCAAGAGTTTGTGCATTAAAGTCTTTCCCTTATGAGGTGGTAAAATCACCGTGCTTTTTTTCTGCCTTCACATTAATTCCTTTCCTTTGCTGTCTCTGCTGTTCCTCCCTCCTTCATTTTAATCTAATTACTATCATGGTGAGCTTGTCGGAAAGAACTCTTTATCCAGTGGTGACTACAGAGGGAATGTAGATGTATCAGTGAGTTGGTTGGTTTTGTTTTAAGTTTATCCTATGGGAGATGCTGACTTCTTGATTTATTTGTGCCCTGGATTGATTGATTTATTGAAGATGCCTTTAAATTCTAGAAGGAAATACTACATGGATTCTCTTCAGAAAAAGAACTAGCTTGCTTCACTGTACCAAACGAAGGTTAAAGAGAATGGGCTGAGCAGTGTTCAAGCTATACTGCAGGTTTGTCAGGCTTAATGGAGGAATCAAGTTGAATTAGTTATCACCATAGTTGAATGGTAGTCTGGACGTTCTCCAAAGTTGAAAATATGTACGTAATGAGACCCTAAAGTAAATGCACCAGCACTCCAATTCAGAGTTTTTGCATATGATTCTCTCTTGAATGCCCTCAGCTATAAAATGGTTGGAGCAGTGTTGTCCCTGATGGGTTTTTTTTAATTTCTAAGCATTTTAATTGTTCAATATTGCATTAGTTGCCCTTGTGTTGTATGCTAAGTCATGGTACATGCAATGGTTTTTAGACAACTATCCATACCAAAGTGAAACAGTCTGTTGATGGTGGCTTTTGCAAAGTGTGATGGTTGCAATTTGTCTGCTACTTTCAAAGACTTTTTATTTAACAGCATGAACATCTGGGAAATCCAGTTGGTGAAATCTTGATGGTTGATTTATAGGCCAAACTTTTTGAATGTATTAAAAGTAATTTCAAATGAAAGCTTTATAAAACAGTAAATGGGGGTTTTTCTATTCTTTGTCTCAAGTATCTTTATTTACAGTTTGGTGCTATGTATAAAAGATTGCTTCCCCAGGTGACTGCCTGGGGAATGATTGTTGTCCAGGTAAGTTAAGCTATAATAACAAAATAAGTATTTTACTTGTTTTAGGGTTAATTTAATCTAGTGGAAACTACTGGAAAGTTTTCATTGAATAAGGAGTCAGTTGGATTAAACACCAAGAAAGTTTATGGAAAAAAAATGAGAGAAATATGCAGAAGTAGTGATGATCCCACTTTCGGATCCTAAATGTGCTTGGTGTCCACAAAAGTTCCTCTCACAGTTTCTGTTTCATTCATTCCAGTGTTAGTACAGAGTGGTATTTTATATTGAAGGCATTGCTGGAAATGTCCAGATGCTGTCAGCTGAAATACTGAAGAAAAAGATATTGATATGAACTTCACAGTTAGGGCTACAGTCAGACTTCCAAGCAACTGATGGATTAGTTCCTTTGCTAAACATGAACGCTTTTTTTTTTTCCTTTTCTTCAGATCTGTAGTCGTAGTACTTGCTGTTAATTATAGTATGCATTTGCCTGCAGTAGTAGATCAGTGTGTTTAATACAGCGGTTTAAGGGCTTTTCGATAGAATCTTTCATGATGGATTGGCTATTCCTTCAGCTGCTTATTATCAATTTGTAGTATTTGAAGCTCTAGTTCTGAACACTGTTCCTTGTTAATTACTCTCCACCAGCAACAGTCCCACGTGGCTTATGCAGGAGGTACTACAGCCATTGAGATTTACACAGGATGGGAAATAGCTGAGGTTTTCAAACTGGTATTGCTGTAAAAGCCTAGAGCAAGCAACTTGTGTGTGATGCACATTTTTAGTGTAATACTTGTCCATCATAAAACCTTGTGAGTGCATTAAAAAAAAAGTAAACATGTTCTGTATTGGGTAAAAGGTTCTGTTATCGGTAGATGTATTTTGACATATGCATGTGGGTTTGCATTCTTTTTTATAGTTGGAAGAGTCCTTGTCCTTTGCCTGCAGTGGGCCTGATCCAAAGTCTCATGAAGCCTCTGTGCTTTGATTCAGACCTAGTATTTGCTATCTGTTCACAAGGCACAGGTGTAAAAGAAAATGAAGACTCAGACACTTACCATAAATCATTTATGTCACCTGTGCCATAATGTCAGATAGAGCTCTTTTGATATGCATTTGGGAGAGATGGTAAGGGCCAGATAGTACTCCATGAAGTACATTGTATTGCAATATTAATTTGTCATTGTCTTCAAGGTTGTCCTAAAAATAAAAAAGGACAATAAAAAAGAAATTACTCTGATTTTGCATATGGAAAAATTTACACACTGCCATCTCTTCTTATTTGCATTTGTGTCATTGATTGTGTGTGTGATCTAGCTGAACAAGGTAAACTGATGGTATTTTGTTTCTTTATCTAGACACACTACTTTGGCCTTTGGTTTCTCAGCAAGAGCCAGCAAGCCCGCTGGGTTGAACTGGAAAAGCCTCTGAAGAAGCAGCTGGACAAATTTGCCAATGAGCCTTTGCTTTTCTTTGGGGTAATGTTCTATGTGCCCAGTGTTTCCCGACTGCAGCAGGAGGTAACAAGGTATGTGGTTTCCCTCTGTTCACACTGTTGTGATACAGCTAGAAGGGAACAGACAGTTGCTTTGTTTCTGGCATTCAGTATTTGCTCAGGTATCATCTGGTTCTTTCCTTTCCTGATGATTGCCCAAATGGGAAAAAGTGAGAGAAGTTACCACTTGATAATATCAATTTGGAAAAAAACTAAAAAGCAGTATTGGTGAATGATTATACATGACCAACTGCAGAAACAAAAAGGGAATAAGAGATATATGTTTAAAAACCTCACATAAATTTTATAAGGGACCGTGGTCACCATACTGTTTTTCTGTAACCTTCTACTGATTAAAAGGAAGCCATAGGCAAAGGACCTCTATATACAGTTTTAGTTTATTATTCTTATGTCTACCTGTGCTTTGCTGAAAGTGAACTTTGGCATCTTTTCTGGGTTTTGCCTATCCCACTCCTGATTTTTTTTCCCGTTATGCTTCACAAAAGGATTAAAATTGTTAGAGGGTATTAGTCCTTTAATTATGATCAGTGTGCACCTTTGCAAACAACTTCAGTGGGAATGGCTCTTTTCTTCAGAGCCCTGTGCTGCAGTTGTAAAAATGCAACTGTTCTGAGGGGTTATTCTTGTAAACCACTTCACTGTGGTTTCTGCACATCTGTGCTGTATTTGAATTAAAAAAAACAAAAAGGGGGGGAAAAAAAAGCCCACCTCACCCAAAAAGGGGTGGGCTTGTTTTCTTTTCAACCAAAATTATTTCATTGATCTGGTCTAGAGCAAAGTTGCATCAGCACAACTAGAAGTAAAGCCTAGAATAAGTGGGTGAGGGCTACAGGGTGGCAGAAGCCTCCCCACTGGAAAAAATGTTCTGTTGCTGCAATCCTGAAATTCACCACGTGGTCATCATGTCTAAAAAAAGACGTATAAATAGTGGAGAAAGAGTGGCTTTACTTCTACAAAAGTGCAAGATGTGAAGCATTTTTTATATTGCAGATTGTGTATTTTAAAGGATTTTTTCTTAACACTGAACTGGAGAATTTACTTTAGTAGGATGCGAAAGATTTGATTCTTAAAATGACATCTGTTAAGCAGTCTCTTGACTACTGTATATGCAGAATTCTTGCCAAACAGTGGGCTGAAAGCATCACAAAACTTAAATTTCCCTGGGAATAGACTGAACATTGATGCTTGTCTGTATCTGTGTGTTGCTGCTTTGTACGCGTTGGGAGAGGGAAGCCTCATACCTTTTCCTTCAGAATTATTTAACATACAGTCGGAATGTCTGAAATGTCCTGTTGCTCACTTTTGTCATCCCAGTCCTGGCCTAGTTGTGTGCAAGGAAGCATTGTGGCTACTTGGATGCTATTATCTCTTCAAGCTGCAGCCTGCAGTGCTGATTGCTCATTCATAGCTCGCCTGCAGAGGTGTATTTGCTCATTCTGCCCAGGTTGGTAATAACAAAACATTTCAGTGACAATTGAACTTCACAGCACTCTCAACTGGAGTGGCTGCTGAATTGTTTTTCTTTCTGAAGTGATTGATAACATAAGCTGCAGAGTCTTATAAGTGCCTCTTATGTTTCTTTAAATGTCTGTAGCAAAACCAGCAGCTTACAAATGTATCTCAGATACAGAATAGCCTGTTAAGGTTTTGTTGTTGTGGTGGTGGTGGTGTTGTTTCCTGAAGTGTAATTGCTTCACTGTAGATGATATGATGGCAGCAAACCTTCAACTGTGCAATTCTAGGTAGATGCGGAAAATCTCATGTTTGAAGCAATGAGTGATGGGGACAGGGAGGACTCTTCTGAAACAAACGGCGGAGAAAGGCTTAGTCTAATGTGTGATTAGATGGACGGGGGGGGGGGGAGGATTGTAGGTTTTTTTGGCTTTGTTTGCTCTTGGTAAACTGATTAAACATTTGTTTTGAAATTGAGACTGGCTGCTTTTAGGATTAGGCTTGATCATTATTACCTGTGATGGCGAGGTAGGCACTAGGCTCGCCCACTCAGTGCTTATGTATTCGACTTATATTTATGTACAAATGACAAATCTGTCTTAAATGCAAAACTGATGATCAGACACTTCATCTCCTTCTGGGAAGCTGCAGAACCACCACAAACAAACAAACCCAACCCCAAAAGAAAACCATTGCCAAAGGCTGAAGCTGCAAAGCTAGTGACAGCACTGCCAGCAGTGAACCTGTTACCTTTGTAACCTTCTCTTGGTGGAAACATCTCCAGCCCCGAGATTGCCTGGCCATGTTTGGAGCTTGAGGTTAAACCCATCTTTCAGTCCAGGCTTTTAGTTAATTGTAGACTCCAGAATTGCCAGGGTTGATTATATATTCCTTGAAGATGATGAAAATTCTTCTGAGAATGCTTCAGCAAACACTTACATAATCCACAAGTATTCAAAACCCAGGGAATTGGTTTACTAAGATGATTTACTCTGCCTCTGGTTTGTAGGATTATAGACTTTGGCTTGGTAGCTGGTTTTCAGAGATTTGTCCTGAATTGAATATTCCCCCTCCTTCCAGCAACTGCAGCCCCCTGCACCTCATGCACTATCATTGCAAAGAGGGAAAATGATCCAAGGCTTTTAGGTTTTGTTGGTTGAGAAGAGGGGTTGGTCAGTGGCTCTGAGGCAGTGTTCCTTTATCATTTTTATTTGAAAGACCATCTGACTCTTCAAAACAATCTGTGGACCATTTTGTGTTCTGCTATTGTTTCGCAGCTGGGACCAACAGGAGGAACCCTTGTACAAATAAGACAACTCATATTTAGGTGAACCCATAATAATTTATTTATAAAATCATAACTTCTTTACATTTTATCATTACTGTTGGAAGTCTAAAATGCTAATTATGCCTGCAGGCATAATAGCAGGATTTTGGCTGCCTGCAGGTATTGGTAGTGGTCAGGAGCTCTTAATGGTTTTGCTGGTAACTTCCTGTATTGCACAAGCCAAATGTGGATGCAGAAATACGGGTGAGTAACACTGCTTCAAGCGCTATGTCCCCCAGTGGTGAACAGACTCTATGGGAACCTGTCCATATGTGATGTGCTGGGAGAGGAGTGGAATAGTAATCTAGTAAGAAGTCAGTGCTGTCCTTCAGAGGTACAATGTGGGTACAATGTTTGACTTGCTGAAGCTAAATGCAAGTAGAAGTGCTAACCACAGAGTTGCAGAATGGTTGAGGTTGGAAGGTACCTCTGGAGATCGTGTGCTCAGAGCAGGGTCAACTAGAGGAGATTGCTCTAGGACTGTATGCCATTGGATTTTGAATATCTCTATGGATGGAGAGACTCCACGCCTTCTCTGAAAAACCCGTTCCAGTGTTCAGCCACCCCTGCCATAAATTAAGGGGGGTTTGTGTTTAGAAGGAATTTATTGTATTTCAATTTGTGCACAAATGACCTCGTAATTTTAAAGGTGTGGACGGGTATTGAGTGACTGAGTGAGTGAATGGGTTATGTGGCTTGGCCATGTAACTGGTTATTGAGTTATTGGTTAATAACCAAATACTGGTTATTGCTGCAGGCACCTGTCGTATGAACACAAGCACAGCCATGACTTAATGTGGGATGCCTGTAGTTAATTTGTAAGAGGTATTTCTGATAATATGAGAAAGAAGGGCCTGTGGGATCCTTGGGAAAGAAAATGAAAAGACAAGACTGCCAGAGCAGTTTATGCAGCTAACAGCTCTTTGAAGTCAACCTCTGAGGCCTGCAAGAAAAGATGAGGCAAAGAGTACTCTGGGGGACACATTAATCATTTTAGTAGGTCAGATCTGACTCTGTAGCTTGCAGTTCTTCTTTTTTACAAAATTGGCTCTTGCTTAAAGATACAAACGTTAGTTGGTGTGGGTTTGTTTTCCTCCTCAGACAAAGTGGAGCGTTGGGACAGGGTAAGAAGCACCAGCAGGACATCATTAGTCTTGTTTGGTTAGTGATTTTTGAATGCGAATGGTGAGGCTTCTCAGGACAGCCATGTTTCTTGACCTGTGAACAGAAGCTTCCTACGGATGTCCTAGGGAAATGTACAGAAAGCAGCCACCAGTTGTAGAGTACCTGTCTCTTCTTTCTGGTAATGGCAATGAAATAAATGTTACTGTTATGCTTTCCTTTCAACGTAATAGCATTGTACTCTTGGCATTGGGCCTTCTCCTCGGAGAGCTATTTCCTACCCTCTAGTCCTCTCTTATTTCCCTACTCTTTCTAGTCTGTTTCTTTTGTCTTGGGTTGAGGCTCCCATCTGTAGATATCCCCTGATCTTAATCCTGTCTCCTCCAAGATCTCGGTGACTCCAGCATCTCCCCCACCTCTAGTCCTGGCATTCTGCCTGCACCCGCTTCCACAGACATCTTCCAGGGGGAATTATGAATTAAAGCCCCATGATAATTTCTTAAGGTGTCAGTAGGAGTTTCACCATGTTGTAATGGCTATAATTTGAAAATTTCTAGAAGAATTTGTGATAAACCAAATTAAAAAAACCCAACCAAACAAACAAAAAAAAACCCTCTCCAGGCTTGATGGCAGCTACAGCAGGAGCCATTTGGGTGGGAGTATGGGGGCTGGCACATTAGCAAAAGGCATTTTTCATGGAAGGCTACTTAGACAGCCTCTTTTTAGTCATCCAGCTGTTCTCAGAGTGAGCAGCCATCGCAGGTGGAGATGCTGCGCATGCTTTTGGCATATTTAAAGCACCTGGGATCTGCATACTGTCTGATATAAAGCAGTCTTTGTGATGCCCTGTAGAGTAGATATTTGCATAGATTAGAAATATAAATCTGCCTTTTATTTTCTGCTAACTCCTCAGAGGGGAGGCATCCTTTCAACCATTTATTTTAAAAAAATAAGCCTTTGTACAGTGTCAAAGTAAACAAGCTTGCTTTCACTGTGCTCTTGTTCCAAAAACAGAGAACCCACACACTCTTGTGGCTTTCTGAAAATGTGGGTGCGATGTTGCTTTCTGCACAAGCATCAGACAATCCGTGGCCTTTTTTTTTTTCCCAGAGTTCGAAAGGAAAGCTGAAGTTACATTTTGCTCCCCACAGTATCTCTATCTTCATGTGCGATACTCCTGTGCCTCCTGTGAAGGAATGAAGGTGTGCTTTGGTCTGGTTTTCTTTTTTACTTTCTTGGAAGAAGCTTTCAGTATCTTGCTTATGTGCTCTGTACCCAGTAATATCTGATGGTGTTTGTGCTGTTGCAGATTGGGGCATAATCCTGCAAAACGAGAGCAGTTCCTAGTCTGGGTGCCACCAGTGGGGCTGGGTCCCCATGGTGCTGTGCACGGTAGGTCTGGTATGCATGACTATGTAGGGAGGGACATATTCCAGCATCTACACTGTTCTGCATTAGGCTTTTGCCCCAAGTTCAGCTGTCAGCTCTGCATTTTCCCTGAAGAACATGCTGTACAGCTTTCCAGTGAAAGAAAACACAGAGTGTTTGGAATGGGATGGCTGCACCTGCAAAGTGTGGGAATGAATGTGTTTGCAGGTGGAAAATTAGAGCCTGTGGCTGCCAGGCCTCTTTTCTGGAGGGCCTGTGAAAAATCAGCCTCAAACTTATCCTCCTTTAACTAAGTGAGCATTTCTTCCCTCAGATGTTTTGCTACCTTGCCCTTTCCTTCACCATTTCTTGTAGCTGTGTTTTTCTGTTTGTCTTTTAAGGAAATATTTCTTCTTCACAATTCCCCACCTTTCCCTTTCTTTATTTTTCTTCAAGTGCTAGGTGAAGAATTTTTAAACAGACATTCTTCTAAAACATACAGAGCTACGGACTGTTAGGACTGTATGAATCTTTAAATCATGTGAGGATAAAGTAGGGGGGAAAAAATTACTGTTTGACTGCTTCATATTTACACGGAAAAATGTTCTGGCAAATCTACTCTTTTTTTTTTTATAAACTCTGGGCTTTTTTTCCTTCCTCTCAAAAAAGTCCTTCTTAAATGTCTTGCCTACTTGAGCTTATCTTTGCTTTTAGCTGCTTTGCTTTATTTTTTTTGAACAAGCTAAAGTTTCACATCCTCCTGTGTTGCTAGCTTTTAATACAAGTACAATCAGCTGGAGTTTTGTAGCAGTCACTGCTGTGTTTACTTGGTGCTTTTAATTGTTGTGTTAAGGCTGGATATCGCATATGCTCCTGTGCTAGCTTGGTTTTGTGGCAAGCTCGATGGTGTGGAACTCTTTTGGCTGTTAAGGTTGTAAGGTCCATGAGGCTGCTTTGCTTTTCATGCTTGGTCACACCTGCAGCTTGTGGCTATCTGAGAAGTCTTTGTGTGTACCTTTGAGTTCATGGTAGTTGATTTGAGCACTGTAGTGACTTCATTGTCCAAAATGATTATTTTGTATATCACAGTGTGTCAGAAAAAAACAGCATGATGTGTACCATCTGATTTGTTCAGGACAGCCTTGACTGTGCTTGCCTGAAGTGATGGACTGTGGCAGGTTGTGTGGCTATGCTTGCTAATATACCTCTGGTAGACCCATAGGATTTTGTTAATGCCAATGGTTCTTAAAAATTCAGCAACACTTAAAAATTTTTTTTTTCTATGAAAGTACAGAGAAATATCATGCAGGATGTGCGGAAAATAGAGATGTGTGGTTAAGTTGGATGGGTCGGCAAGTGAGCAAGAACTGAGTGATACACAGCAAGTGGGAAGGTGGAGTATTTAAAACACAAAAGGCCAGAGTTCCGTGTCTCACACCTGGAGATTTAAGTCAGAATTTAACCATTCAGTATTACTGGCGTAACTGAGCGGAAAAAAGTTTTTGGTTTTCAAGCAGCAGAAGCCTTACTGCCTTGTCCAAATTTGTCTCTTCCCAAGAACCTTCATCATTTCATGTTTATGGTGTACTTCCCAGCACATGTTTTAAGAGCATGGCTGCTCTCTTGGAAAGATGGTATCTGGGAGCAGGCTATATAGTTTCCAGAGAAATGAATGCAACCAGTTTTTCATTGCCCTCTTTTTCTGGGAAATGTCACAGCTGCTGTGTGGGTGCCAGTCAGCTGTGCTGCGCTTACGGAGCAGCTCTGCTCACACCACGCAGGAAAGGCCATGACACGTAGCCCTCTCTTGACCCTAGGAAGAGCTATGTGGCTTGCCCAACTGGAAAGATGTTGCACCTCTTCACTAAGAAGCAAGACCGTTCTCTTCAACACAAATATGATATCAACGATCAGAACAGTCCCTTGTTTTTAACTATTTCCAGTTTAAAAGTCTCTGTCAGTTCTCTTTGTCTGTTTCTTATATTGGGCTGGATCCTTGTGTAGCATAAACCAGTGTAGCTCCTTTCTTCTAACAGAATATTTCCAACTTTTTAATGATATATATTTTATATGTATCATATTTCTGCTTTATAGAGAGCTATAGGTCAGTGGACTGTAATTTTAAATGATTCACATGAATTAAGGCAATCACTGCTATACATGAAAGTCGTATCAAATGAACAGAAAAGGACAGGATGTTCTGTCAGAACGGCAGACCTTAGAAATGGAAAATAATTTCATCCCATGAATCCTGTCAAACCTTTTGTTGTCCGCTAAATGATTTGGAGAGGTAAATTACTGGATAAGTTTTACAGGGGAATGGTAGGGAACAACTGTGAAGTGGCATGGGGTGCCAACTGACCTATATGTGGTGGTACTAATTCTTTCTTTTTTAACTGAAGAACTAATATATAGTGCTGTAGGTAGGTGCTGTGTCATGAAACACAGTAAAAGAAGAGTTAGGACAAGTAAATGTCTTATTAATGAGAATGTTCATGAGACATTGTGGTGGGGTCTCCCAAAGAAAGCAGCAGGAACTCTGGAACTGAAATTTTATAAATCAACGGGAGACAAAGAAATTTCTGCTGGTACAGAATCCTATTTTGGTTTAGACTGTGGTTGCCAGCCTGCCTGACCCTACATACAGGTCCCGGTCCTGATCATGGTCCCAGTGCTGATCATCTCATGGACTGGAACTGCACCCTATCTCCCAAGGCTGGGAGAAAGGCAAGCTCTGGGATTCATTGCTAAGTGGAGGAAGTTGTGAACCCCCAGGGATCCCAGCTGTCTTCTCTTGGACAAGACTGAGGATGGGTCCTGAAGTAACTTGGTAATGTCGACCTTTTGTTCTTTTCTTCCAGCTGCAGGAATTTGGGACTAAACAGCAATGCTGTCAGCCACCCCAGCTACTGTCTAGGAGCTCACGTAGCCCAGGCAGGGGAGCAGCTCTGGAACTGCTTGCAAGCTGGATGAGTCTTAAGAGCCCTGGGTGGCCACCCAGGCTTAGACAGTCTGGGGTATTTGCATTTTGGTGCTCCTTTGATGGTTTTATTGTTTTGTTTTAATTATTAGACTTTTTTAATATTAGTGGCTACTGCAGCATAAAAAACACACATTAGGCTTGTAGCCTGCCTTGTTGTAAACAAGCTGATACTTAATTAGCTTTAATGTTGTTTTTAGAGGACAGCAACAACAAATAATGTGCAGTATTTGCTTGGGTCTTCTTGTGTTCATATTATTGCAGCGTATGTGTTGTTTTGCTTTTCAGTAACACTCTTGAGTTGGTTCTTTTTGGATGTGTATTTTAGTGGATGTTTAAACTTTGACTTCAAAATAAGAACTCCTTCAAGGCAGACCTAAGATTCAACACTAATTCCCTGTTTATAAAATAACTTGCTGAGGAGGGCAAACCCTTCTCCCAGCTGACTTTCTTCAGTGAATGGGGAGCTTGTTCTCTGTGCGTTGGTTATTGAAAGCTGAGCAATTTGTGCCAGATATTTTAAGAAACTGTTGACGCTTAGATCTAATCTATTACATTATACTGTGCTTTTAGACCAGAAAGTGAATGTGTTTTCATGTGTGTGGTTGGGCAGTACATATGTAGCAATTCTAAAAAATAGCGTTGCATAACTATAAATACAGTGTTGGATACTTCGGCCTGCATTCTTGCTTTAGTGTGTTTTGAAGGCAGTGGCTGTGATGGTTAGAAATGTTGTAACGGGAATGTCTTGGCATTAGGCAGTATCACATTTACATCTGATCATGAGGAAATAATACTTATTTTATGTTCTGAGGCTTAGTCACGTGTTCTTACATATCGCTCTCCTGATGGGAACTATTTGTATGTTCAATTTTAGTACAACAGATACTTTTGGAGTATTCTAGACTTTTTATTGGGTCCTTTTAAATGGCAGCAAAGGCTACATTTTGAGTTTCTACTCTTCTCGTATGATAAAGATACACTATTTACACACAGTGCTGGAGCTTCCTCTCTGGTCTTAGGTAGACCAGCTTGAATCCTTCCATGCCAGTCACGCTGGTGAAGGCATTTGCACTTGGGAAAAGGCACTTTGTATCTTCCTTTCCTGTCCACCTGGGCACACGTGGTGTTGGAGACACTTGCCGAACCTGTGCGTTGGTTGGGTGGCCTGAGCTTGCATTGAACGCTGATCAGCTCTTGCTGATTCCTGCTAGGGGGTGAGGAATGTGGATGGCTTTTACCATAGTTGGGAACCAGAAATGGTTCATATTTTTTGGAAAAATTCTGCACCTGGGTATAATAATGTAACAAATTTATTGTCCATGCTTGTGATTTTTATTGAGTATGTTAGGATTTTCCTTAAACTTTGCAGCTCTTGAAATGAGGTAATGATACGAATTTCAGTCTGAGATTATTTTTTAGATGTTCAAAACAAAACTCAAACTAGATTGGTAACACAGCAAGGAAATAAAGGCATGAGAGGTCTGACTCCAAGTAATCTATAGCTTTCAAAAACCAGAAGGAAAAAGAGCACCTAGCTTTACTAAATACAGAAGTATCATTCTTCAATAATAGCATGGCTTTGAGGGGGCTTGATTCATGGCCCATGAAACTTCAGAGATGACAGTACATTAATTGTGCATCCATTTCAGAAGCGCAGAGGGAGCAGATGGATAGAAAATGTAGGTATGTGCAGCAGGAGAGAGGAGGAATCATACAATATCTCAAGTTGGAAGGGACCCATAACGATCATCGAGTCCAACTCCCTGCTCCTCACAGGACTGCGTAAAACTAAATCATATGACTAAGAGTGTCGTCCAGACGCTCCTTGAACTCTCACAGGCTTTGTGCTGTGACTGCTTCCCTGGGGAACCTGATCCAGTGACTGACCAACCTCTCAGTGAAGAAGCTTTTCCTAATGTCCAATCTGAACTTCCCCTGATGCACCTTCATTCCATTTCCTCGTGTCCTATTCCTGGTCACCAGAGGAAGCTAATCATGATTAGGACATGGCTGCAAATCACCATGTTAAAAATGTGTCTTGAATTGCATAGGACAGTCAGGATTGAATCTTAATTCCATGAAGAAGAGCTGAAGGTCCATGAGACTGAACCTGGTACTTAGGACATTTTATGATCCTTAAAGAGAAGGAAATAAATGAAGCGTTTTGAAACTTGGTTTGGAGGTCTAACCAACTTCTGATGCAGGAGAGCGTCTTCTGCCTTCCTGCAAGGAAACAAAACCTTTTGAGTGGCCTATATATTTATTTTGTGATATCTGACAGTTGAAATGGTGCTGAGGCTAGAAATCTGTCCTTCTGTTTTTATCAGTGAAGAGCTTGCTTTGTGTACGAAGCTGTGTGTTTGGATGAGTCACACCTACCGCTTTCTGTTTCTCAGCCTGCAAGGAAGCTGTCCTCACCGCTGTTGGCAATAAACGTTTGTGTTATGTGGATCACTGGGATAACCTGGAGCATCAGTTCTATTTAAATCCTGTCCTTCTTGGCCCTTGGCTTTCCCCTGTTAGATTTCCCAGTGCCAGACACCCATATGGTTGCATATTCCTAGCTGTATTGTTAACAGTACCCATTTTTAATGTGTGTGTGTTTATGGAAAACCGGTTGAAAGTCTGCTTGTATGATCTGAACGTGTCCCCGTGTTCTTGTTTTGTATTTGTAGCAGGTTACCTTAAATAGTGCTGAAAAGTTATTTTAAATCTTGCTGTAATTGGCAGTAGAACAACCTCATGAAAACTGCAGCTTACTTGTTGGAATGAAGTGGAAAGTTGCATCCGGCTTTCTTTAAACTACAGACTGTCTTAAAGAGAGGATGAGCATATGGATAGTAAGCTTCTGCTTACACAGCTGGAGGATTTGTCAGAAGAAGTTGCATTTAACAACATGGGCCCAGCTAGATCTACTCATACTTGAAGACTCCCCGAGAAACCTTCAGCTAGGTATTTACTCTCAAGGACTGTCAGGCTTAAGGTAGGATGTAGAGATACAAACTGACAAACAAAAAATGAACTTTGTTTTATTATAGTTTCATTTCTAAACAGAAATAATATTCTGTAGACTTGAAACTCAAGTCTAATGTTTCCTGACAGATGGGAGCACACTGCCATCACCACGATGGACGTGGGTTCCCTGCTGCCTTCATTGCCTTCTCTCTGAAGCGAAGACTGAGCTTTGGTCGGAATGTTCCTGTGAACTTAGTGAAGAAGCTTCTGCTGTGGTGGCTGTTGGAATGACTCTCAATAGGATCAGATTTGATGGATTTTGTTCTCTGAAGGTTGTTAGTATGTTGTCATCTTCTTAAACCAGACAGACACAACTAAAAGCAAGTAGAGGGATTTTTTTTCTCTCCTGTAAGGCAGAATTGCTCCTTTCATTTAGACTTCATGATGTTCTGCATTGCATGAAGAGAAAAGATAATTTGAACTAAATTAACTGTCACTAAATTTGGAGGTGAAGTAGCTCTTTACTCTTGGCATACATGCACCAAGAAATAAACTTCTTTAAAGCTAAAATACCTTCTAAAAAATCTCTTTTCTCTTTGTTTTATTTACTACTGGCATCAGGAATAGCACTGAGAAGAGATTACAGTAGTTGATGAGGTTTTCCTGTACCTTAAAAAATGGAAACAGCAGCAGAGGCAGGAGGAATTGTAGTTCCTTGGCTTTGCTATACAGCAGTTACAACATTTAAAAAATTTGTAAGGACAATATTGTTTTCAAATGGGAATGCTACTATGTGCTGGAAAACTGTCAGCATTTCAGGGCATCTGTTACATTGTCTTTTCAGTGTTTCCAGTGGTCTCAAACTGCATCAAAGGGTCCCATTCTGAGCTGCTAGGTGGTGTTAGTCATGTCTCCTATTGGAATTGGCCACAGGTAAGAATATTTAGGGTCTGGAAGCACTTAGTAACTGTTGTAGCAGCATGGAATAGATGCAAGAAGTAATTTGCTAGCCTAAAAATAGCCCATATTTTAATATACTTTTATGAAAATAAACAAGCCTATGGAGTTCTAGTATCAAACAAATGACGTGCTGGTACTGGAACTGTTTCCTTTTGCTTCCTTAATTGAGGAGAAGAAAGAGAAACTTAAGAGAAAGAGAAAATAAACTCTTGTTGCCCATAAACTAGAAAGAACATTTGCATAAAATGAGACCGTTTCAAAGTAAAGGCCAAATGATGCTTGGTTACTTATGAAATAGGAGCAGCTTATCATGCACTTCACTTGCGATTGCCCTACCAAGGCCCTGCCCAACTTTTCAGAGCTTGGTTCTGACCTGTTACATTAGGGTCTTAAGCTTTTCTGGGAGAAGGCATTGTACATTTTTATAAATCTATTTGTCAAATTTTTAGGCAGAAAAAAGGAGCAAGTTATTTCAGCAAATATGTATTTTTGATTTCTCACTTGTGGCTAACAGTGAGGAGTTTGAGAGTTATTCTGAAAATTACTGAATACATAATGTCTGTTCTCTTCCTCCTCTGTGAAATTTTGGTATAACAGCTATAGAGAGAGTTACTGTCATGGAGTGATTTTGCTTTCCCTAGGCAAAAAAAGATGTTATGTTCAATTTTTTGGTTTACAGGAGAAAGGATAAGAAAAGTAGAAAAATGGAAAACACTTGTCAGCCCTAGCTGCTTGAGTTGCAGAAGTGCCCATCAGCCTTTATGCATCTCCTCAAATGAAGATGAAAAGGATCATTCCTCTTCTAATCTATGAACTGTGCCGCTCACTGCCTTTGTCATTTAGACTATTGCAAAGTGCTTGACTGCCTTTTTTCCCCTTAAGGTGTAGTAACAATGTATATCATTGCAGAATGAGGTTGCTCGTTCATTAAGGAGCACTGTGTACACAGTGAATATTATGGTGTACCTCATAGATTGGTATGCTGCTTCTGACTTGCCTCCCAGTGTAGTTTAAGGCACTGTTTTTGACAGCTGAATATGTTACCTAGATTGGGGCTAGTATTCTCCTGTTTATCTTCCCATGTGATGCAGTAGCAGCAACTAGCAGTTTCCCCTTAGGGAAGTGCAGACTGCTGCGGGATATACTACTTAAAGTCTTCGTGACACAGAGCGATCTTACCTTAGTCATGTAGTTTCTCCTGATGAAGCCTCAGGAATGAAGGTTGCTCTAGACTTCCTATGTAATCAGTGAGAAGAAATGGGCATTTCCACAGCATGATTCAGGGTTCCTCTGTTGTGCATCACTTTCTGCAGGCGATTCATTCTCTCTTTTCTACTGTATGTTTTGAAAAGGGAACTGCAGCTCACTGATCGTCTATTTAGAAGTCCCAGATAGATGTCTGAAATTTGGCTACAGCATCAGAAAGACGGTCAAGCCAGTAGCAGCAACCTGTGAGCAAACAGACCTATGCTTTTTGATTGGGGTTTCTAACTGCTTTTTAAATTTTGAGAATTCAGTAGGCAGCGGAAATCTTGGTTACAGTAGCCCTGCCAGTCTTCAGTTAAATTTATTGAATTTTGATGGTTGTACTGCAGGCTGGGGAAAACTTCTTCCCTTCTCTTAGAGCTGAGACACAAACCATGAAAACTAGTTCTAAACATACCCTTTTTCAGGGAGCTGAATACCTTTAATATTTTTTGCCTTGCTGGCAGTGTATAAAGCTAAAGGAGCTGCAATTGGATGTCAGTACAATCCTGATGTCTCTGAATGTGTTTAAAAGAAGTATTTGTGTGGAGGCCCTTATGCAGCTGAAAATCTCAACAAGAATTTGGCAGAAATCTCAGTGTTGGAAGATGGCAGATTCCTGTGCAGTGAGATGTTTACTGGTTCACTGTTTTATCTTTGGCAGCTGCTTTTGCACTTGATATCTTCAGCTGTTTTTGAAGCTTTTACAAAGAATAATGATTCATTTCATGAAATGTATCTACTTTACCCACCCAACAGGGCACTGATTCACATATTTCTCTGGCAACATCCCGTTGTTATCGGAGCTGTGTTCACTTTTGCAGGGTTGCATTCACTGGGACGTTAGAACTTCCTGGGCCATGGTTTTATTGCATGATTTACTGATGTGTGGGTTGACTGTTTTCAACAATTCCTGTGAAAACACTAGGGTCACCAGGCTCTTTGGGAGGTGGAAACAACCTGAGTTTTCCTGTTTTCTGCTGGCAGTTAGCGCTAATGTAGGTGCTTCAACAATCTTTTCACAGGAATATGAGCTATTTTACTGATGGCCTACAGATAGGTGGCAACTTCATTGTGTCACATTTCAAGCAGTGTTTTCTTATTACCAGGGCAGATTACTGTAAAAGGCAATAGTGAATGGACTGGATTTTAGCTCCCTACAAGGTAAAATTCCACTAAATCAATAGAGCTTTCTCGGACGTTGATTATGTGAGGTTGGGATACTACCTAAAGGTTTTACTGATAGGGGTTTTTTAATGAGTTCCATAAATTCATGAACAAGGTTTCACTGCAGGCTACCAGAGCATTTATTTTGTTTTTTGAAGTTCAGGTTAAGCACACATTCTGTAAGTTTGAACGTGTTCACTTGCTCTTTGAATAAAGTAACACCTGAATACACTTGCATGCTGCTCTGCACCCACAAACTAATCATTTTGTGATGTGTTTCTGGATGCTTATATATGCATACCAGTTGTTCACTGGTATATGTGTTCCCTCTATTCAACTTCTGCATCAGGGCACAGTGGTGCATTTAACCAGAAAAGGCTGGTGGACTTATGTCATTCCAGAGTTTAGAGCCCTTCTGGAGGAGAATATTTAAAATACATATTGAAAAATGAGACAGGGTATATGGGGTGATACAATACGTTTTATTACTCCAACTGGCATAATGCAGTGGAGGAGCATGGGGCAGTCGGAACTCTTCATGTTTGTTTTGTGTCCAAAGAATAGTTTAGAGTTATGCCTGTACTTAGCCCAATTTTTAAAGAGTTGTCTATTTATTTTCAGTGTTGCAGTGTATGAACTAGAGTATACATACGTTCTAGTTAACTCACCACATTTTTTTAGCATGATATTCTAACCTGCTTGGCCATTAACCTGGCTGGCTACCAGGAGAATTTTCAAACTGTTGACTCATATTGCTTCCATGTGTAACTTAAACCACCTTTTCCCACAGTGGACACAGCTTGAAGGTTAGCTGCGTTTTCTTTTCAGGGCAGGGAACAGCATATTTTGAATTGAGTCAACACATATGAGTAAAGGAAGTAAATCCAAGCTATTATTAACTTTTTGGGGTCTAATCTCATTTTTGCTGAAATCTTTCCTGGTTCCAAATCAGGAAAGACCAACAGGGCTTTTTGTGTTCCTCTTCCCCATGAGGTTTAGTAGTCTGCAGCATACATAGCCATGACTCATCTTTTCATTTCTGCGTCTTTGTGAGGATGCATCTTCACAGCTGCTATAACTTTTATGCCATCTAAGGCTTTGGGGGCATGACTTGCTCTCTGTGCATGGGACCTGATGCTTTGAGGATGTGACTAATTAAGTGGGAAATGACATGTAGGCTGCATGCCATGTCATATTATTGAGCACCTATATATAGGTGGAGCCTATATGTGGTTGGAGCTTCTGTTCATAGTTGGAGTCCAGATTTGTGTCATGCAGCAAAGGAGGGGAGATGGCTAGTAGAACCGTTCTGCAAAGTGATACAGAGTGGTACACGGCAGTGTTGTCCCTCTAATTTTGCTGTTGAGCCGGATGGTGGCTTTGCATGCAAAAGCCCTGAGCAACTGACATAGGGTGGGAGAATGAGAATACTGATCTTCCTCTACAGCGTTTAAGATCTATGTATGAAAAGCGGTATGTGGCATTGCTGCAATTCACCTACCTGACTCAGTTCTACTCTTTTTTTTATGATCAAAAAATGATCTAATAAGAAAAAATAGTCTCCTGTATTGTAACCTTTGGATCTCTGTAGCCAAATGCAAGTGTTTTGCTTAGTTCAGGAGACATGAGCGCGTAGTAGAGCGTGTATTTAAGCTTTACTATGTGAGCAGTCTGAAGTCAATAGGACTGCCATGTTGAACAATAACACTTTTAGCATGTGCTTAAAACCCAAACCAGATGGATACATGGCTTTTTTCAAAGATGTGTGGCTAACAAACACTTCACTCCCAAAAGTTTTATTCTAGTGTTTCCATGTAATATTTATGCTTGCACTGAATGTTGTTTTTCAGCTGAAAACACTAAAATATAGATTTCTTCACATTATATGATTTTGATTGTTTTGCTTTACTTTTGCAATCCCACTCCAGCCTTTATAAGGATGAATGCTATGCTATAGTGGTGTCACTAGGGCCTGGCTTTGCTGGACTCCAGCTTGCAGAGACCAAAGGTAGCCGTTGCTGAGAGAGAGGGCTCGGAAGACAAGAGAATATGGCTTCCCCCATTTTTTTACTCTAAAAGGCATGTTGGAGTTTTGTGCTGTATAATTCTTTAGGTATTTGGATTAACTCTGATAAAATTATAGGTGGTTGTAAGGGAGTTTATTGTGCTTATAAATTGTAGTGGGGCTCCCTGTAATTTGTTATAATTAATTCAAGAGTTCAAGGGCAGAAAATCAGGATCAGGTTGTGGCATGCCTTCCTTTCTTGCTAAAGCATGCCATTACTGGCCTTTCTATTTAAGGTTTAACTTTGTGTTTGTGGGTTTATTTGAACTTGGAGTATCCAAAAAGTATAGCACACTCTTAACAAAAAGTACAAGTACAGAGGACGGACCTGTTGTGGTTGGGGGGTTCCTTTTTAAATACAGAGAAATTGGTGGATGCTGTAAAGCTGCATCTGCTGGCTAAGCCTCTTGTGGAAGGAGTGCGTGTTTTGGAAGGCTTGTGTCATGTCTGCAGGCTGCAACAAGGCCTGGGTGCATGTCCGTGCTTGTGGCCCATCAGAAATGGCAGGAAAAGAAAAACACTCACAGAGCACTTCTTTACAATCCAAGCACAGTCTTTGGCTGCCAATGAGAATGCTGAGTGTGATGCTGTTATCTTGTGTCTAACTGCTCGGGGTTTCACTAGCCATCCATTTTAACACTGGACACCAAAGAGCTGCAACACTTTGATACCAGGCTATACTGGAAACAGCTGCTTATATGTAAGAGGTTATAAAGCATGTGTTACCTTCCTAAACAGTCCGATGTCTGTTTGTAATACATATATTATCTTCTTTTTTGAATGCTCAATTTTGCTGCAGAAATTTGACTTTATTGACTGATTTACACCAGAAGAAAGCTTATTGCTCCTAAAATGCTCATCCTTTGCATTTACATTTGAAATCTTCTGTCAGCTGTGTAAAGAATTGGTGGAGGTGGAGATCTGAAATTTTAATAGACTGTCTTTCGGGGAATGCATGCAAACAAACCACCTTTCAGTAGTAAACTGATGAAATAGAGGTGATAAACAACAACTAAGCAGTGCAAAATTCTGATCAGACTGTTTTTAGATGCACAAAGGTTTTCCTGTTCTAGTATCCTTAGCCAGGAGTTGACTGTGTAGCTGGACCTTAACCTTTGGAAGACATCGGCCTTTGGTAGGAACTTCACTGGTCACATGTGGTAGCTTACCTTTCATTGTGTGCCTCAATGCAGCTCATACAGCAAGCCAGCCATCGAGGCTGTGTATTACTTGTCCTTATGCTCACAAGTTGCATATCAAAACAAATGGAAAGTGGCCATCGTTGTGAAACTAGCCTGTTTTAGCCAAATCCCCTTTTCTGCCCTTCAGCTATCAACTGTTACTTTTAAAGAGACAGACTGAGCAATGTGGAAGTAGGTGATACAAACTGTGTTTTGATCTATCCTCCTTTTTCAGTCCTACGTGCGAAAGTGATGCTAACCCAGCATTGTTGGCTCATTAGGAAGGGGAAAAGGAATGACACAAATCTTTCCATGTATTTAATTTATTTTATTTTTAGTTTTAGTCATGTTTTCCATCCAGCTGCTGGAGGAAACCAGGATGTAGGCAGTTGGATGCTGCTTTTGAACAACCTCATTTCTCAGTTACCTGAAGCTAACCTTGACCTACCTTATAAGTTTGCTATGATCAAGGAGTTCCTACCCTAGAAACTGTTATGACTATGTTTTTACTATTGGCATTGACAGTTTGAGCTTCTGAAGGAAATTCCTCCTGCATGTGTGACAAAGGCTCTTTCGCCTCCTTCCCTTTTTTTTTCTGGCAAGTCTGCTGATCTTTCTGAAGGTCTGTGACAGGGTGTGGTAGACTTGTTCTCAATAATACCCTTCCAAAAATATTACCCTTTAGTAGTGGAAGCACAGACGTTGCTTTTTATATTCTACCACAAATCCCAGATAAATGGCTATTGTCTAGTACTGCGAAACATCAGACTTTCGCTGGGAGAGTTGATGAAATTCCAGAGGAGCGAGCTGGAGATGTTCTGTTTATCAACACCATCCAAGTTTTTTACACCGGCAAAGACAAAGCCTTAGCACTGCATTACTGACAATGACATCATCAATGTATGTACCTCTTTTTTTTTTTTAAAGTGCCTTTAGATTAAGATGTGCTGATTGAATCCTTGCATCTAAAATGTGTTTCAGCATGCTCAAGCCCAGAAATCATAACACCATCTTTGCCAATATACTGAGCGTTGTATCTGAAAAGACCAGTCTTGTCTACCTGCCTTTCTTTCGTGCCATATAAAATCCAGTCCAATTTTGCAGTCAATTTTGTTGCAGTATATTGAGTGACCTACATGAAATAAGCAGCATCCAGTAAGTAGTACTCTGGATTGAGACTTGGGAACAAAGCCTAGATCTCCCAAATCTGCTTTGGTTTCCTGCCCAAGTTTACATGAGTAACTTCACCAGCCATGCGCCTCAGATACTCTATTTATAAAATTAGGCTAATGATCATTAGTACCATTTAAAGCATGTTTTTCTCAGAAAAGCAACCAGTAAGAGTTAAGTATTATTATGATTGTCTCATATGTAATAAATAAATAAAAGTAACCTTTTGGTCATTATCAATTAGTTCCTTTGATTGCCCATTGAATAGCTGAGTCATTGGCTCATCTAACTCAAAGGCTGGGAAAATATGAAAGGCCCTGTGTTTAAAATAAAAAATGGGTTTCTCTTTAAAACACAGCATATAGGTATCTGTGGAATCCTATTGCTAAATAGTATCAAAGCCAAGATCATGGCAGATTTTAAGGTGTGAGATGAACAATAGACACATCAATATCAAAGCTAATGCTTAAAATAATTTTAGTAAATTATAAAAGGCCTCTGTTCTGGAGAAACTGCTTCCCCTGTGGGCAGATTATTGCATAACTGTACATTGCAGCATCTCTGCTCAGAAATATATTACCATACTAAGATAAACCCAAATGAGCTGAGTCGGACTGTTGTGATTCAATGAGACTTTTATTGTGTTCCTAATTTTAGAAGATCATAGTGTTCTCTAATTGCAATTTTTTTGAAGTTGGAAAAGAGCTGAAGGTCTTGAGCTAAACCACTTGTGGGCCAATCTGTTTCTCCTTTGAGTCTTAAAGACTTCTTATTTTGGAGATATGAAACGGTAAAGCAGTTCTCTTTTTCCTCCAGAGAAGAAGTTAAACTACATAGCTATGCAGTTATCCAATAGATAGGCTTGATGCCAAAAAGGTACCTAATGAGTTATAAAAAGTTAGTCATGCCAGTAATTGCATCATTAGAAATGATTTTAAAGGAATTGTACCTCTTGGGTAACTAATACATCTTTTGTAGTGCTTTGTGTATTTTCAGATACACTCAAGGTAAATATTTATTGGTATTGAAACTGTAATGTATTTATTCATACTGCCTTGAAATTTCCAGAAAAACACACTGACTGATTTAAAAAAAAAAAAAAAAAAAGTTTTTTAAAAAGTGTTTCCTGCTGCACTAGAGATAATGCGTATATTCCAAACCCTTCCTGTCCCTGATGTACAGAGAAGGAAAGTAAAACCAGGGAAAAATAACAAAAATCCAGGCTGATCACAATATAGCATTCAAACAGTATTAATCCTTATTCTCTCGATCCTGTCACCTTTTTGTATAAATGTATAGATCTATGTATGTGTATGAAGCATATATTTAGATTGTAAATCCCTGGGGCAGTAAGCATTTTTTGTTCTGTTTTCATACGTTTCCTAGCAGAGTTGGATGCTGTTTGATTACTAAGGCTACCAGGTCTGATAATATTGAGTAATTATTAATGAAGTATTTGCCTTGTGGTTCTTTGTGGAAGTCACTAGTAGGAAAATTGTGAAGATGCAGTGTACCAGTGCAATTACTCTGCAAAACTAATCCATATTCTTACCTTTGTAAACTGTCCTTTAATTTCTCTACAAAGATCTCACTTCCAATATTGATCAGGCCAGGTTCTGCGTGGCTTGTGTTATCTGAAACATTGGTTGTTGAAGAGAATGGAAATCAGTAAAATTGAGTTATTTTCTGCATATATAAAACGGCAACAGAGGTTATACATCAGATAAACATGGATAAACGTGGTGATGGAAGGGTACAATGAATTCAGTGACACTGTACAAACACCCACGTTCTTTTTTTGAAGTGACAGGAGAACAAACATGAATCCTGGTCTTGGGAGGTCTATGCAGAATTGTACGAGCAAATGGAGTTTCTCTACATTTACACAGCTGTAGCAGAGTCTGAATCTGGGTGTTGCAATTAAATTTAAAACCAGTACCTTTATCTCCTGCTTACTAATACTATTTGGGTTTTTTTCCCTCTGATGTAGTATGGATTGCTAAAATGCAGATGTTGATTCTGGAGTTCAGATGTTGTCTCATAGTTGTCCAGTTGTAGCTTATGTACTTTTGCATCTAGTGTGCTTTTTGATGCAATAGATGCAAATATACTTTTAAGGATTTCTGTGTTGGCTAAATAGAGTTGTGGGAAATGATATCCTTATAATTATGGCTTTGTTCAGACTTGTTGTCCACTCCCATTCCCCTTGGAATTAGCTACAGCCTGGCAAACTGTAGTAGCCTTTATTATATTGAATACACAACAGCTCTGCTAAAATGTTTAACCCAAAATGAGCAACGAAGGTGAGAGATTTCAGCTCTCAGCCCACGTGGCTATGGTGGTGTCTCTTCTGCCCTGCACTCCCCTAGTATGCCAGAATGGCTCTGTGATTAAAGCTTTGTAAGTCCTAATTTTGAATTTCTTGCCTTTTATTATTTGGGGGTGCAGATTGCAAACTTCTCTTTTGTTGAGTTTCCATATGCTTTCCCAAGTAAACCACCTAATAGGAGGCTTAAGAAATGCATGTTTTTATCTGCTGTTCTGGAACAGCTTTCCTCAGTGAATCTACAGCTGAATCATTTTTAAAATGTTTGATTTCCCTCAAATTATAGATCTACTTTTGCAATCCAAGTGAACAAAGAGCAATCTCAGCTAGCATAGTGACATAATAACAGCATTTAATGTAATTTCAGATGGAGGAGCCTCAAATCCTTGACAGAATGTGGGCCAATTTCTCCTCTCTGTTGGCTGGGCAGAGCCTGACCACAGTTTTGCAGCAGAGCTGAGCCATGAATCTGTGGCTGGTAGAGCTATTAGAGCCTTCTAGCAGAGCTTCCTCCAGAGTATGCTCCTCCTCTTCCTTGACAATGGAATTAGCCACTCCAGTTCGTGCCTTGTGAAAGGAGATGTCCCAGTTCGTGCCTTATGTGGCCACAATGAAAGGAGATGTCAGGGGACACCTTAGGTGGGTGACCCTTGTCACTGTCAGTCCAGGGGTAAAGATGAAGCTGGTACAGACCATAGGTTTCTGCCTCAATCTTCTTCAGTTTATCTTGGTACTTCCATTGAGAAAAGTGTCAGAGCCATAGAAGGTGATTGCTTTTCAGTGCGTTTGTCTGTGAAAGGTGACAACTTTCTCCATGAGGTTTTTCCTGATGGATACACTAGTTAATGTCAGAGCTAATTATATACGTCTTTAAACTTCTACTGCATGTCAATCTACAATATATAATAAATCCTAAACTTTTATTCTGCTGCAGTGTTAGTAAATGCAATGCTGTACCATAATATTGTAGAATATTCCTATTGAAATTTTTAAATGTGACCTGTTTCTGACAATCGGGGTGAAACACCTGTAAATGGCATCTTTCTCATAAAGTGGGTGCTGACTGCTGTCTTAAAACAATTTTTCTAAAGTACTGGCAACTAAAATTGCAACTAAAACCCCACATCAGCTGTTTCTTTTGAAAGTCTGGGTCGTAATATTTGATACTACAGTAACTGCATTGACACCGTATTTTTGATGATGCTTACCTAAATAATCCTATCTATGGTTTATCTATAGTTTTGTGGGTACCGTGGTTGAAACCGTGGCTCCAGTAAAGCTGGTGACATTCTTGACTTCTGTAGAGCTAGGATGTCACTGTAAGATTTTTACACTTCAAGGTTTTCACTTTCATGTAGTGTCTTAACTTTGTGTTTGTTTTAACAATAGCTCTAACTTTATGGCAGATGTGTGTTTTACTTTTGTTCTGTTAGACTAGAATATGCAACTCATGCATATATATGTAGCATTGACATAAATAGCCTGCTTTCAGCATTACAAGTCTCGAAGACCAGATTCAGCAAGCACTTGCTCACCTGCATACTTGATAAAGCAGCTTATGTCAAGCTTGTATGAAAGCATGTGTATTTTCAGAATTGGGATTTAGTCATTGCAAAGGAGTGGAAACAAGCTGATTTGTCTCTTGGACTGAGCAACTGTGAAACCTGGGGCTGAAGCACAGGGCTCAAGCTGAGAAGCTGTATGCTTTTTACACTGCCTCTCTCAATCAAATTTCAAAATCCTCTGAGGTTTTAATCTTCATTAGGCTGTGTGAAAGCCAAATCTAAGCATTTTAAATGAGATTATATTTTTCCTATTTGAAAATGTTCTTCTGCCTTTTGTAGTGGAGAGAGGCGAAGAGGAAGCCTAAAACCAGTAACCCAAGAATTACCTTTTAAGCGCATGTAAAAATTGTGAACTCCAAAGGGAACTTCCCAGACATGAAGAATACGTGCAGAGGCCTTCCTTGAGGGGATTTCTCTGCCCTGCAGTGCTTGTAGCCTCTAAACACCCTGCTGCCTTGAGAGTACCGGTCTGGTCAGAGCATTGGTGCTGTCTAGTGGCAAGTTATTGCATCTCACATCGCTAATGGAAGAGTTAACTGAAGAAAAATGTAAAATGCTGCATTTGATTAATAGCCCTAAAAGCATGGCTTGGGTTATGCTGGTTTTGAAGCACGTAGGTATTTTCTAATGCCTCCACACAGAATTAAATGGTAACATTTTCAAGTATAGCTAAGGCAATGCAGTCCCTGCAACGTGGGTTACAGTGGTTCTCCTTTCTGAGAAGGAAAGGTTAATTGCATTGGTACTGGGAAGGTGACTTACACACACAGACATGCACATCTGAAATCGTTAAAACAAGACCAGAACAGTTTCTTTGCTATTCCCAAAGGTTCAAAGGTAAGGTCAGATGTGGTGTGCTGGGTGCAGCTGTGTCTGGTTAGTTTACTGCCCTCAGTCTTTCTGACCGCTCTTTGCTGCCCACCTTGCAGAGGGTTGCAGTCTCTGAGACTGTCTAGCATGCTTGTGTACTATTTATTTCTAACCTGGTTTATCTCAAGTAATTATTTTTTAAATCCATGCCATTTTGAGGGGATGCCCTTTGTGTTGGGGGGGTGAGCAGCTTTGCAGCTGAAGGGAGCGTTAATGTCCTAACATGGTTCAGCTGCGGCCAGGCTGGCATGTCTGGTCACAGCCTGAGAAAGGCCTTTGGTTTTTGGGGTTTCCTAACTTGGGCCACCCAGGCACATCAGTTACTATCAGCAGGTCTAGGGGTTGGGTGCATGAGGCTGAGTGCACACATGACTGCGGCTATGTTGGTACAGTATCTCTACCTTTGGGCTCAGACCTGATGAGTTGTTGCATGTTGGCTGAAAAGGAATTGTGTTTCTTCTCAGTTAGGACAGGTTATGTATATCTGCACCAAAAGTTTAAGCTGATGGACATGAGATCATTAGATCACTGTAACTCAACTGTATTTGATTATTGGCACATCAGTGGCTGATATGGTGTCCTTGCAATTGTGACTATAATTTCTTCAGCTGCCTGTCTTGCCCCTGCCTGGTTTTACTGCCCATGCCACACAGGTAGCTTGAGGGAACATGCATTCGTGCCTGCAGAATAAAAAGTTGTGGCCTGTTAATGGAGCTGTCTCCACTGGACTTTAACCTGATATGCTGGAGGGACTGGTACATATCCCTGCTGCTTTGGCCAGCTCTGCTGTGGGTCTGGTCCAGTTCAGTGGATGGGAGGGATGCATGGATGGGGACAGTAACTTGTTAAGCTTTTTGTGGAAAACTACTTCTTTGTCCTCATCTGCTCTATTGCAAATGTAAGGTCAAATGTGTGAGTTCTGTCGCTGTGGTTAAAACTAACATAGTTTGTCGTGTGATTAGTTACTGTGGATCAGCAAGTGCATGATATTGGAAGCTGGGTTTGCTTGATTTGTGTGTCTAAGTCATCCTTACAGATGAGAGATACCAATTTAAAAAACTCCTATATGGTCTATAGTTAAAGTTATGTCAGTAGGCCAAAGTATATTGCTAAAATTCTGTTTCTTCTATCAAAATGGTGACACTGGAGCAAAAACAATAGAAGAAATATGGAACAGACTCTTTTTTTTGTATTGGTGATTGCATGGTCTTCTGTAACCTCTAAAAAATTTGTGGAGGAAGTAATCCCAGAAGATGTCCCTCTTCTGTGTAGTCCAGGGAACACAAATTAGAACTTTTTGTTTTCCTTTTCATCCACTTGGAAGCATTGCACATATAGGGGTCATATTGATTTTTTTTTTTGGTAATGTGGAACTTCTGAAGCCAGGTACAGACTACTGTTTAACTGCCTGACCTGTTTGTGGTGAGTTTTTCTTGCTTTCAGCAGTCTTTTGTTCTGTAGAAAATGTACAAACATGTAGATGTTTTAATTTGTGCTCTTTTTTTTGTTTGTAGATATCAGTATTACCTACAAGTGAAAAAGGATGTTCTTGATGGCCAATTACTTTCTTCATTGGAGCAGGGGATTCGACTAGCTGGTTTGGCAGTGCAAGGTAAGGTGACCTGATAGCCCTTTTCCAACATTGGCTTTTTTTGTTTGTTCTGTATGTTGACTGGGCACTCACTAAGGCCTTGTATGACTTCTACTCACAACAGCTGGATTTTCTATTGATTTAAAAGTGCATAGGTGGACTGCTGTTGATGAAACACCCTCAGGGAGGTAGTGATGGACCACATCACAGTGTTCAACTTTCCTATTTCTAAAATCCATGTTAGTGTTTCTGAACAAAACTCCAGTTCTTCCAACCCCAACCGCGGAGTACTTTGCAGTAATGAATTTGCTTCACGTTCTCTGGTTTGAAAGGCAATTACATCAAAGACCATAGCAGCAGCTTTAATTTTGCCTTTAATTAAAAACTCGTTTTCCTGTATAGTGCTGTCTGAAGTATGAAAGAACACATGACCATCATTGTTATGTGAGCTATAAATTAATAATAAACTACTTCTTACAATGTGATTTTTATTCTGAGCCTCCTAAGGACATCAATAAAAGTAGGATCACATAATGTATACGGGCAGAGGAAGAAGCCCTGTATTGGGAGAAAGTATGTTTCAGTCCATCCGTGACTGAGAACCTAACGTAGAGTTTCAGCAGTCATGCTCTGGGCATGTCCTCTGATGAGAGGGAAGGGGGAAGTATATATACAAATAGCAAACATGAAGATCCAATTCTTGAAAATTAAAGGTTCAGTGGAGAGTAATGCTAATATGGTCTTCCTTAGGGCAGTAGAAATTCCGTTTTAGTATCTAATTTCTTGGTTAAAATTGAAGAAAAAATGTTTCCTGTCAAATCTTGAAATGTTTTATTAATAAAAAGGAAAATATATGTATAAGTTTCCATACCGAATCTTGCAATTTAAGTAAATGAAGTTTTTCCACTGTGTGAGTTAGGGCTCAATAGATACTGAATATGTTTCACTGGTCCTGTGGTTTTGGAGCTTTTTGCTAACTTTGAGAGTGAGTCAGTCTTTGTAATCAGTTTGAAGTAATAACTTTATTCTGAATTTTCTACATAATCTATTATATTTCAAGACCATTGCATCAGAATGCTGCACCTAGTCTTGTTCACTTTATTCGTGACCTTGTATTACTCCCTTTGTCCTTTGCATGTGATGCAACCGAAGATATTTGAAATACTTATTTCTTTTAAACTTACAGACTCTGTTTCATGTCCATTTTTATTTCTTTCTGTTTATGTTAAAACATAACTCTGAGGTGAAAACAAAATGAAACTGCGTTTTTGGCATCCTGCAATAGGTGAAATTGTCTAGAAGCTTTGAAAGAATGTTTAGCTAATATGATTTATGGTGGGAATTTCCAACTTCTATAATATGAGGATCTTGTAGATGGCGTTTGATCCAGTTCAATTAATATAAAATAAAAACCTCCTGGCAAAGATATTCTTTTGATATAAGCTGTTGTGTATTTAACAGATAGATAAATATAGGCTTTGTTTTGTTTTTTAATGTAGTTTAGCCTTTAGGAAGCACTTTCAAAACTCCACAGTTTCAAGGACATTTAGACAAGAATCCTCAGCCCGACTTATGACTGAATGTGAGCATGGAGATAAGTACCTCTTTAAGAGATGTAGAAGAAGTAGAAAAGCAAGTGGAAAGGTGTAGGTCAAACTGACACAGTGCTTCTACTGTTATATTTGGTGCAGAAGGATAAGACCTTTCCCCTCCTGCCCCTCAAACCATGTTGGTTGTGGACAATTTTTAATAGAATTGGCTAGTGGATTTTAACCTCCTAGGCTGTAAAATTAAGCATCTTTTGTACAGTTGTGCAGAACTGTAGCAGAAGTAGGTTAATTGTTTTTGGGGGGTGAGGGGGGCTGGTCAGGGTTTAAAACATTGGAGAAGGAAAAGTGTGCACCATTTTTAAAGAGGCTGAGCAATCCCAGCCTTGTTAGATGGTGATATTAGTTCATGAAGGCTAGAGAAAAAGAAACTCTTGCATTCCTGACGGTTAAGCATTGCAAATGGTCATAATATTAGGGATCAAAAGAGAAAAATTACTTGTTGGCTGTTATTTGATCTCTAGTAATAACACTATTATTTTCAGACCTCCATGTTAAAAGCTGAAGTACAAGCAGAAATCTTGGTGCTGGGTTGTGGCTTCAGAGAGAACTCGCCCACTTGAAATTAAGCATCTGTGCAAAGGTTGAGTGTGGTCTTAACATGTGTGGAAAGTGCTAAAATGAGTAATTGTGTTGTTTTTTCCAGCGGATTTTGGAGACTATAATCAGTTTGAATCTCATGACTTCCTCCGAGAGTATGTCTTGTTCCCTATGGTGAGTTCCTTATCCTCCTCTTTTGTGGTCTTTTATGAATAATTTCTCCATGCCTCAGTGATGGCTTTGTTGATAACAGAGTAAAAGGACCAGCACTGAACTATTAATAGTGGAAATAAGCTTTGCTCCCCCAAACCTGCAATATACTTGATTGTATCTGAATGAATATATGCTATGGGAATTTAGCCTTTTTTCAGTTCCCGTTAAGCCTCCACTAGGAATAGGTGTCAACAAAAGAAAAGTACTTCTTTGAATCAAAAAAAGAATTTGCAGCTATTTAAAAAGGTGTATATTAGCAGTACTGCAGTATTAGTAACATGGCATAACAAGGGGATATGAGGGCTGCTGATGTAGTAAATGTTGTGTTACAGGGCAAATCATGCAGCCTTTCCTCAAGAGAATGTGAATTTGCATCAACTGACTGTTAGACTAAAGTGAAGCATGAATCGGGTCTTCTCAAAATGTTCTCCAGGGACTGTGCTGTAAATGTGTTTTAAATTTACATTGGAAACTAGCAAATAATTTGAATGCTGAAGGAAGTGTTTTAGGTCACTAATGATGTTAGAAACTCTGGTGACAAAAGCCCAGCACTTGCAGTCCATGACATTGAGCCTCTCTGGGAAGATGGGTTAGAGAAAAAAAAAGCCTGCTGGGGTTAAGGCTGGCTTTATCTTGGATAACAAGTCCATCAGCACAAGTCTTGAGTGTAAGCTTCATAAAATGTAAAAGATCTTGGAATTTTTCCTAACTGGAAAAAAAAATTTGGAAGTGGGGTGGGGTTCCCATGCCCTGAGTGTAGCTGCCTAGAAGTTAAGGCATCTGGTTTTCCTCTGCAATTAGTGGAGCGGTAGAGGGAGAATGATTCATCTCACTGTAATTCGAAGGCTTGAGAAAGGCACTTCCAGAAGCATTTCATCCCATTTACCAGCACTCTTTGTAAAGGAACTGCAGCAGATAGTCCATTCTCAAGTCCAAAAAGGTGACAGCTGCACAGTGTCTGGAAGTGAAAGTGCAATTTTGAGCTGGTAGACAGGGTTCAATACCACCTGAAAAAGAGAGTCAGCAGGAAGAAGGGGAATTAATGACCATATAGAGATCTGAATATGCCTTGTATAGCTAGAATGTGGCTTCAGTATTGACCTTTCACTAAGAAACTTCTGTTAGCCTGACTAGTGGAGCAGGGTTTCTTTTGGTAGGCTGCCTTTATTTATTGATAAGTAATTGTATTTAGATATTGATAAGTATAGTTGGTGGCTTATGAAGTCGTGTATGATAGCCTAAGTGGGAAAGAAGGTGGCTGCAAATATAGACAGAGAAATGTGTCATCAAGCTGTCACTTTGTAAATTACTGAACTTCTGCAAAGTTCTTTCAATATACTGATATTATTTTTCTATTCAGAAAAAATTAGGGGAGGGTTTAGCCCTCTCGATGAGCTTTCAGGTGGTTAATTTCTGTATGGTTCAGCAGTTTACTCTTTGGGCCCATGTCCTAGAACGTCCATTTTTGAGTCAGCTGCCTACATGGTGTTATGGTCAGCTCTCCTCTGTTTTGCATGTACTGACCTCGTGGTATCTTGCCTTTCACCCATGCTACTATTGCTAAATTTAACAAAATCAGCAAAGTGTCTGCTTCCTGCAGTCTTCAGAAACCTACTCTTAAAGCAACTGTTTCTCTACATTACTTCAACATATTTCTTCAACATTTCTTTAACTACTTGTCTTTGCTCTTCTGGGGAGGAGTGGATAACGTAATAGTAAATATTTCACTGCAAGTTCAGTGACAATTGCTAAGTGCTGCAGATATAAACTAGTCCTGAAGCAAGTGGGAGGATTTGAGTGAATCTTGGGCATAGAAAGAGCCTCCAACGAGAACGTTGCTATAAATTCATTAGTGAAGTGAGCTGGTGGATGAGGGAGGGGCAGCTACATTTGTACTGTTTGATCTTAGGAGGCTACAATGTGTGTCAAATGGCATTTCTTCAGCAGGGAAAAGAACAAAGTTATGTACACAGTACACCCCACAGGTGTGTAGCTGTGCATAGGCATGTACCATGCCATTTTTCATTAGCATGCTACCACTTTCACATTTTTTTGTGGCAGAAGCAAATATCAGAGGGAGGGCCCCACTGAGCAAGAAACAGGCAGTGTATTTAAGTACGTTACGTGCAGCCTTAAGGCTTTTTAAAATAAAAATAAGAACTTTGAGGTTTTGCAAGAAAGTTGTTCAGCTTCCTTTTTTTTTTTTGCTTGAATTTATGAGCAGACTTCCTTTATTAACTTGCTCCCAATTATTTCAGAATTGTTTCTACCACACATTATTAAATTTGCGGAAGATAAATTTCTGTTCAGAAATGTGTTGCAAGCATAAAGTACATTTTATTACGTATTTCAAGAAGTAACAAAACTTTCAATCCCTTTTAACATGGTGAAGGGAGTACCTGTAGGTTGCAGGAGAGAAAATAACCATGACTTCGTTTTCCATGGTCTATGCATTATTTTGGGCTGTTTTAAAAGGTATATATTAATTTGTAGACTTCCAAGTGTTTTTAAAGACTTGTTCGGTCCTTATCCAGGAAAAGATCTCTTATCCATGCTGTACACTCTGTTCTCTATTTTGGAATAAAGTGCGCCTTACCCCTATTTTTGACAGTATCTTTTTACTCTCCCCTAAAAAAAGATATTAAAAAATCAGACCCTCGTGTTCTCCTTGCACATTTTCAGCATCTCGTGCTCTGAATTTTCGATGCAGTTGGTGATAGGTTCTCTCTGTGTAACTACCTGGAAGAGCATGAACAGGAAACAATCCTGAAACATCTGCCGTCATAATTCCTGTCTTGCATTTTGTCGTCTCTCTTTTTGGATGACTAGTTTTCGATGCTACTTCATATTTTTACAGGAGTGGACCCAGGATGAAGCTGTCTTGGAGGAGCTGACTCAAAAGGTTGCTCAGGAGCACCGAACTCACAGGTGAGCTTGACGTGTTAAGATTCGGATTTTTTTTTTTTATTGTCATCATCCTCCTAAGACTTCCCTTCTTCCCCATGCTTTTCTGGCAGGGGTAAACTAACCTGTCTTCGTGTTACTATTATGCTACGTTTCGCTGGATTTTTAATTAGTCTGTGACAAAAGATTATTTGCCTCTTGTGAACACAAAATGCTGAGGAACTTAATCCCAAATAAACGAGCATTTGCACCATAAGGTTTAATGAGCATGTGTAACGCTACTTGTGCTATGTAGTAGACTCCTTTCTCTTCTTGGTTTCATTTAAATCCTGATGGTGAAAGACCCTGTGACTTGATCGGGGGTGGTCCAAGGGTCTGTCTGAGGGTTTTCTCTCATTCAAGAGAGAGGGGGATACACATGCTCTCAATGTAATGGAAATGAAAATGACAGGAGCTGGGTTTTAAGCCTAGTGGTGGAAAAGATACAATATGCTGTTACCACTTAATGAGCTAGCAGTGTATGTATTAGTGCTTCAGTACAAATACCTTCTTTGAAAGGAGGCTTCTTTTGTGTTATCTAGGTGTTTTGGTGGTGGAAGTATTCAAACCTCTAGAGTGCTGTTCTTAGAAAAATGGCAGTGCCTATATGTCATTGGAAATAATCTTTTGTATTATATTATGGATTTGAATGTAAAGCTTTATTACATGAAATGCAATAGGAGTATTATGTGAAGGGTGCAGCACTCCCCATTATATGACAGAAAATGGTTGTAAAGGGGCAAATACCAGTCTCTGAGTCTAAGGCTATTCTCAGTCTGAGTTTCAAAGCAAGCTTGGGCCTTTGATGCAACCAAAGGGTTAGCTTCCAAGCTGGCCATGAACAGGCCTGGTTCTGTTCTTCTCCCTCTGCCATGGGCTGCTTCTGTGATCTTGGTTCACTCACAGCCTTGAAAGGAAAGATTTCCCTCCCCTGCTGTGCTCTTTAGCACTATTTCTGCAACATGAAGAACAAATACTTATCCTCACTTCAGCCGGTAGATCACATTCCTCCTCCTTTCTCTCCCTCTTTCTCCCAAGTCTTTGTCTGGTTCCTGTATTTCTGTTTGTAAGCTGTGGTAGGGAGGAGCAAAGAGGAGAAACATTAATCGTGGCCTTCTTTTGGAGCAACCTGCAATCTATTCTGACCTGCTTTTGAGAACTGAAATCTGTCTGAATTCCTGAGCTGTGACAGCAGCATGTGTAGACACGTGTGTAAAAGTTTTCAGGTGGTTTGTTCTCTATTATGAAAGAGAATCTGCTCAACATTTGATCTAGCGCCTATGTTTTTGGACAGCCAACATGAAAATGTAGGTCTTCCCTTTCAAGTAATTTTAAGCGACTTCAGTGGATTTGTATACTATTTATGCAAATTAGGACCCCTATGGCTCAAATTGGCCATCCAGAACTAGACACAACCTGATGCAATGGCCTGATATTTTAATAAAGCTGGAAAATATTTGATGTGTGCAGAAGAAACTGAGTAATATGATCAGTTCAGTTTGTTCCTCCTGTAATTTGAACTGTGCTTTGTACCTTACCTTAGCAACATTTAGTAAAATTCCTCCCCTTGCTGATTATGATCCTAATGTTGAAAGTTAGTTTTGTGTTGTGCATTTCTAGGCAGCATCTCCAAAGCATCTTCCAAAGTGGTTTGTGAATATCTAATTTTTTCACTAGTATTTTTTGTGTGCATATAATATTGAACCATTTTCTGCTTTTTGTTGCTCTAATTGCAGTGGCATTACAGCAGCAGAAGCTGAGCTAATGTACATCAATGAAGTGGAACGCCTTGATGGGTTTGGACAGGAAATTTTCCCTGTGAAGGTATGTTAGTGTATATTATAAAAGAACCTCTGAATCAAACAATGCAGGAGTCTGCAGCAACCTTTGGAACGCATGCAAGTCGTGTTTGTCCAAAAGAGACAGGACTTGTTTCACTGTTCTGGAGGGTGAAATGACTGCTGGTAGTTTGAATGGACATTGCAGCATGAGGGTACCTGAGGCCTGTAGTGCTACTTCTCTTCCACCAAAATGGTTTTCACAGAAGAGGTTGCTATGTGCTAGGGCCTGCTCACTTGGGAAGCAGAGATGCTCCTTGCTTTTCTTTGAGTGCTGTCTGAGGGAGAGTGGCTGGGGCAAATGAACCTCAGCTCTGGTCATCTTTAACAGGATAGGAAGATAAGACCTTTTCATGTCTTTCTAAGTTGCTATTTCCCAAGTATTAACTTTACCTTTCCTTAGTTTCTTACATGTGCACACAGGCCCTCCACACATTTAAAATTAAGGGGAGGTTTCAAGGTTTATTTTGCGTTCGTAGTCACTTTCCCTTTGCTGGAAACCCCCTTCTGCCATGGACACTCTGCCTGGCCTTATGGAGCACGTGGCACCATGATAAAGTTGTGCTGAGAAACTGAAAACTGCTGTTACCAACATGAGCCATTTCTCTTTGCTAACCAACCCAGCCACTGTAATTGGTGGACTACTAGCAGTTTTTCTGCTAGTTAAAGTTGACCTGGAATTTAGAAACAAACCCAGCAAACAAAACCCCACATCAAACAAAAAAGCTTTATGCTGAAGTCAAAATTGATCCTTTGGCCAGTCTCAAAATTGGCCTGAAGGGAAGGAGCTGAATGGCCAAAAAAAAAACCCCTACCCACCAACAAAATTTATAGAATGTTTATTGCCAATGAATGAAATCAGTGTTTTCTTCAAGTGAATTCAGATTAATGCTGCTGCAAAGGATTTCTGTGTTGGAATTGTCATTAGATATTACTGCATGTCAGTGATAAGTATAAACAGCGGACTGGGTGCTCTGCGAAATTGCAGGAAGATGTTGCCCTTGTATCAGAGCAGCGTGCTGGCCTTGTAGACAAATAGAATTGCATTCAAAGGGAAAAATGAAAGATTTCTCTTTTGTTCCTGATAGAAAATGCTATTAGAAATATGTTTCTCTTTCTTTCTGTATAGCTGTTTATGTGTATACACACACACACGTATATGTGTACAAATACATACATTTTTCCCAATCTCTCTGCCTTCTAAAGCTGCCTCTGGGACAAGGCAGAGGAATGTGTAGTCCTCTAATCAGACTAAGCTGAAGACTGTCAGCCGCAGGACCTCTGCTGACTTGTAGCATATGTGGAAGAATGCCGCTGTATGCGGCACTGAGAATCAGTGCATAGGCTGAAAATTGGCAGCCATCATTTGTTTGCAAAAGGCCTAACACTTAGTAGTTAGAAACAGTTGCAGATACTCCATTTTTGCCTTCTGGGGACCAAGTACAGCAAGGCCAGGAGAGCAGCTCTGACCTATTAAAATGCAGGGACACCTGATGGTTTCTAGAATTTGCTCATGCGTAGTGTATTAACTTCTCTCATATGCTTTCTTCTGCAACCGGAGTCTTTGTGTTAGCATGATTTTTATTTACCACTTTAAAGTGTGAATCGATTACTATATATGCAGCTAAGGGGGAGTTGTTTTTGTTGATAAATGTAGAAAAACCTCTTTGTCAACAGCATTAAGCTTTTGTAGCAAAAAAGAAAAAGCATTTTTAAGAAAACAACTGATTGCAAAATGGAACAGGAGCACATGGTTTTCAAACAGGAGCCTGCAAGGGTAGGCGCAAAAACAATAGAACTTCTGAAAAACAGTGCAAGAACAGTGGACATTATATGGTACATGCAGATGAATATTTAACTCAATAATTGAAAAACAGTGGAGGATGTGTATCTGTACAGATACAAGTGCTTTCTAGAGTGACATGCTGTGAACTTCTGCATGGAGTACTTAAAGGAGCAACTGTGAAGGGTATAGGTTTTGAGAGGGATTCCATCTCCAGGTGTGGTTTTCTGAAATCTCGACGTGTTTTAACAGGTGACTGGAGAAATGCTGTGAATGTGAAAGAGGACTATTGCTTTTGGTAGTCACATGGGCTCTAGATAGCTATAAGTACGATGATAGGGAATGTGGAGTATTGTACAATAAATGCCAGTTTGTGGTGCGTGTGTTGTTTGATAGAGGAGAACTTTGGGCTCATTTAGCCTTCATCTGTTCTTGCTAATCAATAGAATGAATCCAGTTAAGTGCTAACTGCTTTGAAATAACAAAAATCAGAGTCCGATCAAGCAGCAAAATATAGATTAGTCAAGGGTTAGTCCTGCGTTCATCCTGAAGAAGGGCTTCTGTTTGGTAGTTCAGCATGCATTCATATGCATGTATTGGCCAGTTTCTTTATTAAACTAAATATATATCCTTTCTCTGCAGGATAATCATGGAAATGACATACACCTCGGGATTTTCTTCATGGGAATCTTAATAAAAAACAGAATTGGAAGGACAACTGTGATTTATAGGTAAAAACTAGGGTCTTCTGTATTTAAAGCGAGTTTCTCCATGTGTGGGGTTTTTTCCTTACTTACATATGTGACTTCAATAGTGCCAATCCTCTAACTGAGAAGTAGTCACCTCGCTGGTTTCAGGATTGGCCTCTTGGCTGTAAGAGATGTGATAAAGAATAATTTCTGATGTCTGTGAATGGGTTTGACGGCAAGAAAGACGTAGTTGTCTGTCATGTATCTTGTTCTACTTATAAGACTTTGATCCCTTTTCTTGCCTTTATGTCTGCTTCTTTGATGCTTCTGAATGCAAATCTGTTAAACCTCATGGTTGGCAGCCTAGGCACTCAACATTTCTGAAAATCTGGTTGCCATTTTTTAGTGGGGCACCTAAATAAAGCTGAACTTTCTCATTCCGTACGTTTGAAAATCCTGGCTGTGTCACTTGTTTATTTGTTCTGCTGTTTATTTTGGTTATTAAGAATCACTCAAGCCTTTCCATTAACTTTCTTTTGTGGGTTTTCTTCCTTCTTATAAAAGTTTGTTCCGTATGAAAATGTTGCTAGAAATCTCCGTGATTCCAGGGAGGCTAGGGTTTCACTCATTCCTCTTTGCTACTCTTCTGGTGGGTATTTCCATTACTGTCAGTGTTAACCTGAAGTGGATTTTTACTAGTCCCTGTTATTAGAATGTGAACATTTGTGCAGCCAAAAAATTGTGGTTTATGAGAAGCACTAATTTTCAGTCAGTAGCTAAGGCTTGTATCAGACTTAAGCTGGAATGTTGGGGGTTTTTGCCTTAAAAGGGCTTTCAGTGGTCATCTTCAAAAATATTAGGGCTCCCTTTTCCACATAGCTGATGTTTTGCTTATTTAATTTTGAGAAGAAAGTAGATAAACCTTTAACTGGACTGGGTGACAAAAGCAAGAAGTTTCTTTACATGTAGAAGTGACAGTTGCTGCTGGGATCCTTACTCTTTGGAAATATGCACTTCAAGCATCCTGCCATGACATGAAGAGGAATGCATGCTGCAAATAGAACAGACAAGTCCTTTCCATCCCCATGGATTGCATGCAACGTACGCAAATGTTTGTCAGCTATTTGTAAGAAGATTATAACTCTGGTCTTGGGTAACCTGACAATTACTTGAAAAAAAAGATTGCAAACATAAAACCAGAGTATTAATGTGGTATGCATAGCCTACGTAACTGTGTTGTCAACTTAGCCTTCTTTAGGAAGAATTGGCACTGGAGGAAAGTTGGAAACAGCATTGGGAGCCCAATGGCACTATTAAATAAAAAATAAAAAATTTCTATTACATGTGGCTAAAATCAGTCAGTTCAAAATTGCCACAGTTCAGTATAATGTTTATCATTAACGTATTTTCAATGTATCTTCTATTGTGAGTTTTCAAATTGGTGTTTTTAAAGAGAGCTTTTAACTCTCCTGCTTTGGATTAAGAGCTGAATATCTGTTTCTCCTTTAATCGGAGCATGACTTCCTTATTTTCCTGACCATGTTTCTTCACCAAACAGCTACTGAAAAGCTTTCCCGTAAAACAAGACTAATGTTGACTAAGGGATTCTTAATGTGTTTGCGAAATGTTTGAATGTATGTGTTGGCAAACTCTACCGCATTTTTTTACTCTACAGGTGGAATGACATTGGGAATATAGCACATAACAAGTCTTCGATTGTTCTAGAGTTGATCAACAAAGAAGAGAATGTGCTCTTTCACACAGTAAGAAAAAGATCTAATCAGTGTCATCAAGAAAGCTGCTTATATAAATAAATAAACATTTAAAATTCCACTTTTCCAAAGGGGCTTACTTGCCATAAGTCCCCCCCCTCCCTGCAAAGTTCACATTTTACTTTATGCAGAGAGTGAAATTAACTTTGTTTAGCTACCGGTATTTGTATTCTCTTCCAAGCATCCCAAAGTACACTATGCTGGGAAGTCTGCAAAAAACTGAAGTGCTTGTTGGATGAAACATCCACAGTGCCACACTGTCTTTCATGCTGGCATAAATATAGCAGCATAAGCAGTTGTAGAAACTGGGCATAAGCTACCATGCGTGCACATACTGGAACTCAGAGGGTTGCAGTGCTGTTCTGTGCTATTTAAAATCACTCCACATCTCCCTGAATCAAGGCTGGGATAGAAACTGGACCAGCAAGCTTGAGCCTTTTTTTTTTTTTTTGTCCCTCCTCCCCTCCCATTGTGACTTAGCAGTGAAGTGGCAGCATGTAAAGGCATGCCACTGTATTTCAGTAATTCAATGCCTTGAATGCTCTTGAGGGCACTAGACATGTTCTTGGCAGCCAGATTCTGTACATGACAGACCTTACCGAGCGTTACTGCAATTGGATTTTTAAAGCACTTCTTTGTTACGTCTTGGTAAGAATAACAAAAGGAATGATCACATATATATTTTTTTCCTATTTTTTCTTGTGTTTAAAGGATGATCTTGAAAATGCCAAATATATTTCACGGCTGTTTGCAGCAAGACACAAGTTTTACAAACAGAACAAAATCTGCACAGAGTGAGTACTCTTTCTTCAGAGTTGTTTTCTGACACCCTGCTTTGGAATTGCTCTGAGTTTTGGTGTGTCTGGTTTTGTTTGTTTTTTCTAGTCACTTGTGTCAGTTATTCTTTTCCCTTTTCCCTTTTTTTCTTGTTTTGTTTTAATCACCAGCAAGAACAGAGAATTGAGAATGAAATTTCATTGTGAGGCTTGATGCTCCCCAAGCAGCCAAATCTGACAAAGAGTCTTAAATGGAAGCTCTTGGTCTCTGCCATTCATAACCCAGAGTATTAGTATAAACTGGAGTGAAAGGTGACATATGTTAACATGACAAAATGTGAGTTGCAGTAGCATTTTGAAGATGCACTACCCATCTAGCAGCGAAGGTCGGTGGAAAGCACAGGTTGTCATGTTCTAATTTGAGCAGTATAATTTATCTGCTGCTTATGTCCACCAAACAAGGGAGGACACCTGGGAACGTTAATCTGCATAGCCATACTAGCACAACACAGCAGAGATTGTAAATCTGAACCCAAAGTGTCCTTTAGGCTCTACTTTGAGCACTTATTAAGGAACTGGCCTTGAGCTAGTCCTCTCACATAGGTGGATTCATCCTGACTGAAGGAGGAATTCATGAGACTTCAGTTATAAGTCAAAAGTCAGGTTTATTAGCTGAGTATGTTTTCATTTATACCAGCACGCAGCAATTTAGTTTGAGATAAATTTTGCTTTGAGAAGTTTAGAGTTTTGAGAAATTTTCATGGCGTGCAGGGTTTGTATAGCAATGAGAACATGAATGCCTTGCAGAACTTATCAGCTTAGTTAGCTGGAAAGATATGAAGAAGTTCATCTCTATCAACAGCTCTAGTTAGAGCTGGACATCCCATCTGTTTAGCTGGGTAATGCCATCTGTTGGAAAATAAAGCCAAAATGATGAAGGGAAGGTTGGAAGGTCTAGCTTTCAAATATTACATATGCACACAATATATTAACATACGGTGAGTTAGAGTATTGGAGAGACAAATGAGGTGAACTGCATAGAGTGATCTTTTCACTTACAGAAAAGAGATGTTGATTAGATTTCAGATGGCATTTACAGTTCTTAGGAGGTGAGTGGAAGACCAGAAAAGACATTTCTTAGCAGCATATAATGCATTTCAGTAGTCCAATACTAAATTTAATTTTAATGGCTTCAGAGGAATTGAGTTCAAAGGAAGCTTCTGATTGTCTCCCACGTGACAGTCAAGAAAGAAAACAAAATACCATAGTCTGTCATCTTGGAATACTTCCCCTTTGAAGCTGTATATTGGGGTCAACAGACAGGACTGTTCTGTTACTGTTCATAATCCAGACTGCAGAAGCAATAGGTTTTCATCGTGTTTATTTCTAAACACTGAGCTGTGTGGGTACCATGAACTGGGTGTATGTAGTGGCTTCATATACAACTTACAAGTATTTGGGCTAATAAAGATAGAGAATGTCATGAGGTCACTGAGTGAAATAACTGGAATTTAAATGTATTTTTGCCATTAGAACAGCCCTCCTTCTTACCACAGTCTCATGTGGTATCAGCTTCTGTGTTAGAGCCACAGCTATTGATGACAGCATATGCCAATATGTGTTTTCTAGCCAAATAATTTTCCTGCCCTCTGTTAAAATGATAGTTGTTTGTTTTCCTGTGTGCATTTCCTCTAATCGCACATAACATCATTCACCAGATCAGAAACTCTAAGAGGACAAATTCCACCTTTCCTCTCTTCACGTAAGCACTATATTTCTGCCTCCTTCAACTTGTTTCTTTCCCTTCCTCATTTTTTTCCTCCTACACTCCTTGTTCCTTCCACTGCACCTGGCTACTCTAACATTGTATGTGGCTCTGCTAGTATTATCTAACCAGTTGCTTCCCCCCCCCCCCCCCCCCGATCTGTGCACATTGCTTTGGAGTGATTGCTATGAATTTCATAAAATTGTCATTGTTTTAATGTTCACCTTAAGTCACCTGAGACTGTGCCTGTGTGCCATGTTCAGTTTTTATTGCTTGAGACTTGTTTGTTTGATTCATTTTTAAACCAGAATTTTTCCTTCTTGTGTTTCCAAGTAAGCCAAATAGGATAATGAACAGAAGGCATGTATATTTTGGAACTGGAATACTTTCTGTATTTAGAGAAGGACCTGAATTATTTTCATTTATTCATATTTTTTTAAAATCTCATTAATGAGCAATACTTAACAGATTCTTCATATCTTTTTTTTTTTCCCCCCATTCATTCTTGAATCAGAATTGAAATATTGTAGTTTCTAGTATTTCTCTTTACTTTTTCTTCCACAGACAATCAAGTTCTCCTCCTCCTATCAGACGACGGCCCACTTGGAGTAGGTCATCCTTGGTATGTGCCATGGCGGGGTCTTTAAGAACGTCTATACCATTTCTAATGGGATGGGGCATTGTGTAAGATGGAATACTTTCTGAATTTCAATTAACTCATTTGTTGTAGGCAATATGATTGGAATGAGTTTCAAGGGCGTGGCTGCCCAGGTTGATTAATTTAACTGGATAATATCACCACTGAGTATTAAAAATTACAGTCTTCAAGGCATTATATTTTTATTTGCCCTGCAGAAACTGAGCATCTCTTCTACTGGATTGAGGTTATATTCAATATGTAAAGAAAATAATCCTCCAGGAAGAATTTGAACTGTCTTGTGCTGTGTACATCAAAACCTAGTCATTACCTAATTTTGCAGCTTCTCCTTTTGTGTTTCTTCCATTCCTCATGTTTTTGTATAAAGTCTACTTAGAATTTATCAACTTCTTGGGTTAAGAGTCTATTTCCTGTGTGAAGTTACTGCGATTTTAAGTAAAACTATTATAATCAGTACAGGATTGTGATTCAGATTTTTTCTTAAACTGTGTTTCTTTCCATTTAACTAATCTCCATAAATACTGTAAATCTGACAAAACTGGATAACTTTTTCCTGAAATGTTTACCAAAACCATCTGTGGGAATCTTTTTTCCTGGTCAGCTCTAAGGACACTATTTTGGATCCAGTTTTAACATCTAGTATGTCAGTATTTCTTACAGTAATTCAGAACCCCTTTAATAAGAGTAGCAACAGCACTGCTGGTCCCTTAGACGGACGGCAATGTTATCTGTATTCAGGTTGCCAGTTTTCATTTGTGATATAGGTTATACCTGCTTTGTAGACCTTTCCAGAGTGATAACTCCATTTGCCTATTGCTATGAGGTGGAAAGCTAATGTGGGTAGGAGTGTTTTCTTGACATATCCCCACGGTGTGGTTCCAGCTTGTGAAAATGTTCCAAAATTAAGCTTAAGCAGGTACTGATATTAGGATAGCTTTATCTTTGCAGATTTCAGCACGGGCTGTTTTCCTGTGTGCGTATAGATCTAAAAGTTGCATTCTGTGTTTCCCAGCTGTTGTCAGGAAAGCTGTTGTAGCTGGCTCTGGATTTCTTTGTCCTTTCATTCTTAGCATGTTTCTAAGGTGTCACAATGCAATACACAGGCTGTGTACTACATTCTCTGAGACATATTTACAGTATTTTTGGTATCTGCTAGTTTGGTCCCTGGAGATTATTATGAAAAACTGAAGGTGAAGAAATGTGCTTTGCATTCTTATGCTATGGCCTTAGATATATCCCAAAGGGAAGAAGAGAGCTGCCTTCTATATTAGATATGAAAAATGGAAATCTACTTTTTCAAAGGAAAAACAAATCCTACTGCCTCTTTGTGTTTTGAACACAAGCATGCAACAAGTTTTTTTTTAAATAAAAACAGTCTCAGGAAGATCAAGAGGAGGAATGTGTGCTCATCAATTAAAAAGTGAACTGGGCTGCTAACAGTTCACGTTGAACTTTCAGCTGCTTTTTTCATGATTGTTTTGTTAACTTGTTGGAACAGTTCTCTTTGGGGAGGAAAAAAAAAAGCCCTCCTGACTGTCTGCACTGTACATACCTTTATACACCTACCTTTTCATTTGTCTTGTATGGTAATAAATCAGTAGGCATAAATGGGAAGTGAAGTGGGATCTTTGGGGTGAGGCTCTGCCACTTCACTGAGGATCATGTTCATTACTTTCAGATTAAGATCCTCTATACGGTTTTGGTATCATGGTGAACCTGTATTTTATTAAGTATTACTTTAAAACCATTTTATGCTGTTTCGTTTTCCTGTCAGGCCACCCAATGATGCTGGTTTTCCAGCAAAACCTCCTCAGTGTAGGAGATCTTAATATGATGATATGTTTAATTAGCTGACTTTAAACAAACAAAAAAAAAAATCCAAGCAATCCTTAAGTTGGATAATGATGTCCTGCAGACCTCAGCTTCTCCTGTTTTGTCAGAAAAGGCAGATGGGCCTTAAAACAAAACAAAACAAACAAAAAAAAGGGCAAGAGTAGGGTTTTATACCCTTGGAAGTAATTGTAGTAGCAGAAATATTTCCTGCCATCTTCCAGCTCTGGCACAGCCATTTTGTATGCAAGAATTCATATGTGTGCTCAGTTCTTTGATTCTCATTCCTTCTCCCCATTTACACAGAAAACATAAATTTAACCCCTTCCGCACCCCTGCTTCAGTAGCTAACTTGCATGGTGCTCATTTTGTGCATGTGCGTGCAAAGGCAAATTATTTGGTGTTTCTTTTTTGCCTTGGGCATCCACAGTATTCCTTAATAGTTTGAACTACTTGAATCAGCCTCGACGAAAAGCACTTATTCTGCTGTAAAGGAAGACACATTCACAAGACAAGAGTGTCTTCCTTCTCTTTCTGCTTACTTCGTATATCAAAGTATGTTTTCATAAACTTTGCTCAGCAGCACCAGACAGGACATTACAGTGCAGGTGGTAAAATGTGATTGCAAAATGCATTGGTTTACCAATGGACAAAGCTGGTGAATACAATGTCAGCTGTGATTTATTTCGCTGTACATGATTCTGCTGATTTAATGCTGAATTACCCCTGTGAAAAAGTTGTTGCAGTGCAGATTGTTGGAGGAAGGCTCCAATTCATTATCTAGGGAATCCGATATTCATGTAGTTTGCAGAGTTATTTTAAGTCCATATGTGTTCCCATTGCTTGTGTAACAGTGTTCTAGGTCCTTGAATTTGTTCCATCTCCTGCTTTCTCCTGATTAGGTACTTGTTTTGTTTTAATTCTTCAAGGGCAAGGGCTTTTAATAAACTTTTGAAAAGTTCTAAGTGAGCTGGGAGTCTGGATGTTGTTTTCTGAAGTGGTTGAGCTTAAAGGAGTCTTAACTGGTCAGCTTTGGGCTCTGTAACAAAACTTAGCAAACAATTTACAAAATGTTGTTCTCTGTTCCATAAAGAAATGCCAAGCCATGTGTCTTTGGCTGGGTAAGAAATAGCAGTATTCGGTGGAAAGGGCATAGAACCGCTTTTCCTGTTTCAGCTGCAAAAATTGTAGCAAACAAAGTTCCTAATGTTTTTTTTTTTCCTTGTGCTTTTATTTCAGCCAAGACAACATCCATTTATACTGCCTCCTATGCATGTCCAGTGTGGAGAACACTACACTGAAACACATAATTCACAAGGTACTTAGAGCATATATTTTTCCTTTAATGGACTTCAATTTTATGTGTATGCAAAGAAGCTCCTACCCCTTATGCCTAGATTTCTAATGCCATCGTGGTCAAATGGGAGTTGCTGCTGGAGGAGAGCTAGCAGTTTTATAGTTAATGTTGCAGTAAGTCTTCTGTTTAAAGTCCAATTTCAGTTTTCAAATTTTCCTAAAATGTCTGTGCATGATGATATGGACCTTAAACTTGGTATTCCAGTTCAGTGAGCTGAAAAAATAATTTCTAAAGGAAGTATGATGGCTGTACTCAAAGACAGTGCCAGCTGGGGCCGGGGAGAGAAATGCAGTGAGGGAAAAGGAGACAGCAAATAGTATCCTGGTCACGAAACTGCATATTTAGATAATCTTTTCTGCTTATTTTTCACCAACATCTGCTTGCATTGTTAGCCTTATGGACTTAAGGAGGGTTAACTATTTTTACCCCCATGTTTGACAAATAAATTCTCTAAGAGGTTGTACCAGGTTACTTTGATCAAGGCTGGGAATGGAGCCCAGCCCCTAACCACCTTGAGTCTCACACCCTTAACCACACTACCTTTTGGAATACACGTAGCCAGGTCTGTTAGGCTATGTTCTTTGCAGTTCATGAGAGGTATAGTTGAAGTGCTCTCACCACTTAGAGGAGCTCTTAATCATACTTGATAGCATTTTAGAGTTGTGATGGTCTGACTAATTTTAAGGTAGAATTTGGTAGGTTTTGAAAGGAACTGTTCAATATAGTTCCTTGCATACAGTAGATTTGACTTAGTGGCTACTACTGTTTTACTGTGAAGCTGAGGCTCTGAAGGGGGGGGTATTCTCAATCGTAGAAGAACTGTAAAGTTCCCTTAGTTTTACCACAGACTTCTCTATATTGTTGAAGAACTAGCTGATTTCAGAGTTGTGGGAACTGCTGCTCTTTTCTTATGAGATTTTCAATGTGGCCAGTCTTGCAGTAAAGTTGTGATCGAGGACATCATCTTTACCATCTTGATTCTCTCTCAAATATCCTTTGCTGAAGTATTTAATATTCTTTAGCACATTCTTAGAGTAGGTCGTCTGTTGTCGTCGTCTTTTTCCACCCCCCTTCTCCCCCCCCCCCCCCCCCCCAAGTCTTGATCACCCTGCTGTGTTATACTTCAGATCTTCAAAACCGTTGGTTGGTCTGAAGTAGGATTTCCAGTTCCACAGTCCTCTGCTACTTTGAATCACAGACAGCAGTGCATCAACAGAAAATACAAGAATTTTTAGGATTACTATAGGCTGGCAGCGCTGGATTTTTAAGGTGGCAGCAGTAGTGAATCCTTCCAGGATGCTGAGGGAGGAGATGCCCCTTTATTCTTCCTTGCCACCCCAGGCAAAAACACTTCCTCTCTTTCCCCTTTCATGTCTCCCGCAAGGATCTGAACTACCATATTTTGCTAACTGTTGGGAGTGCTTACAGGGGTAGCTTTGTTTTAGTTCTATTTCAGTGACCCAAGGGTGCTCCCAAGACCAAACGTTCCCTGCAGTTGTTGTACAAACAAGCTGTCTCTGTAATCATTAGTGCAGGCTGCATTTGAAGTTTTGTTAATATTGAATGAGTCCTTGTATGTTAAAATTGTCAACGTCTTTATCTCTGCTTTACACAGATAGCATTTTCCATGGAAATGAAGAAACTTTCTACTGTAGGTCTCAGACCAGTTTGGACAGGTGTCCAGTGGACTTCAGCTACTTGAATGGTAACGGACCCAATGGGAGCGTATGCAGTGCCCACAGCATGAACTCCCTCAATCGCTCACAGAACTTCATCCAGGCATCTCCAATGTCCTCAAATCTTAGCATCCCTGGAAGTGACATCATGAGAGCAGACTATATCCCCAGCCACAGACATAGTGCAATCATAGTACCGTCTTACCGGCCAACTCCAGATTATGAAACTGTCATGAGGCAAATGAAAAGAGGGGTGATCCAGATGGATAGCCAAAGTCAGTCTTTGAGGAATCTCAATATTGGAAACACACATGCTTATAACCAACCGGAAGACCTAGTTTACAGTCAGCCTGAGATTCGAGAGAGACATCCTTACACAATTACATACGGGCCCCAGGGTGGTGGCTATAACAAGCCTGTCGCCCCATCTGACCAAATGAACCCTAATAATGCTGTGCAAAATAAGACAGCAGCCAGTGCCATATCCCACACTGTCAGCACACCAGAACTGGCTAACATGCAGCTGCAGAGCAGCCAGAGTTACAACACCACACACATGCTAAAGAACTATCTCTTCAGACCCCCACCTCCATACCCACGCCCACGTCCTGCCACTAGCACACCGGACCTGGCAAGCCACCGGCACAAGTATGTCAGTGGGAGCAGTCCTGACTTGGTCACTCGCAAAGTCCAGCTCTCAGTAAAGACCTTCCAAGAGGACAGCTCGCCGGTCGTCCGTCAGTCACTGCAGGAGGTCAGCGAGCCCCTGATGGCAGTGAAGCATCATGCAGCTGTGAACAAGCGTCATAGTTTGGAGGTCATCAGCAATATGGTACGTGGTATAGAAGCCATGGCATTAAAAACTTTAAATGCCCCTCTGCCACGCAGAAACACTTTGCGGGAGCAGGTGCAGCCAGAAGAGTCAGTTCAGATGGGGCATGAAGTTCAGCAGGTTCCTCATTATCATCACAAAAAGACATTTTCTGATGCCACGATGCTGATACACAGCAGTGAAAGTGAAGAGGAAGAAGAAACCCCAGAATCTGTGTCACAGATAACAGCCCTCCATGAGAACATGGACTATAGTGCTCAGCTGCAAGCTGCCTTGGCTAGAATACCAAATAAACCTCCTCCAGAGTATCCTGGGCCTCGTAAAAGTGTTAGCAATGGAGCCCTAAGGCAGGACCATGTTAGCATTTCTGTGGCTGTAGCCAGGGCCAAGGCCATGAGGCCAGGGCCTTCCAAAGCCATTAGTGTCTCTCGAACTGATCAAATGGCAATAAACGGGTCTTCACTCGGGCCCTCTATCTCAGAGCCTGACCTCACAAGTGTGAAGGAGAGAGTCAAGAAAGAACCTGTCAAGGAAAGGCCTGTGTCTGAAATGTTTTCTATTGAGGACAGCATTATAGAAAGAGAAATCATGATGAGGGTAAGTGCCTTCCTCTGTTGCAGAGGCTTCTTGGAAATTAGTAATCACACAGGTCAGTTTCTATACCAGAAGACTGTTGGATCAGTAAACTGTGGAGAACACATGGGTGGGAAGATGTTGATTTGCTTAAAGTTAGGAAATGTGATATTAAGAGCCTCATACAATTTGGTTTTGTGGGTCTGTATGGCCACCAAAGGGGCTGATCCCATGCACTGCTATTGGGCCTGTCTGCTTCCTCTGCTGTGGCTGTTCAGCTGCTGGCCAGATCCGCATCTGATCCAGCTGATGATGCCACCACCCTGGCAGCAGTGCCAGCCCGAGGTGGGTGGCAGAGCACGCAGCCGGGTGATGAGGAGGCTGACCACAAAGCCCCCCTCAACGCCTGCTCCCCTTCTGCCTGCGCGGCGCTCTAGCCCCCGCGGGTCTGAGGGCAGGATGAGTCTGAAATGTGTTTGCTGAGATGGGTGGGAGACTGTGTTTCGGTGCTAGCATTTTATTCCATCTTCGCAGGGATGTCGAGTTAAGTATCGCATAATATATAACCTAATGGAAACTCTTGAGTCTTTCAAATGAGTGGCCTTTCCTGCCACTTTATATAATGTAGTTATCTGAATAAAACACTGGTAGCTGTAGAATACGGATTGCTGGTTTTGCCAATAACTAAATGGGTGACCAGATATCTAATTACAGAAGCAGCAGATGTAGAGGCTGGGTGATTGAGGATCTGGATTGTTTATTTTTTTAAAAATGTACTCAAGTATGAGAAATAGGGTTCTTTTTAAACTTGCAATGAATTTAGAATAAAAAGTATTTAAAGGCTTCAGTGCCACTGCAACCAATGGCAGAAATATGAGGGGTGCTTACCATTCAGTGACTTACGTACGTGCTTGATGTAATGCTCTGGGAAGTGCAGCTGCAGTTATAGAAAGCAGTGTGTGCCTTGGTTCTTTTTTTCAGAATTGAGGTCTGAAACAAATTAATGAAGCATCTAAATGGTCCAGAGCAGAAAAGAGTTTGTAATGTACTAGATCAGTAACTAGTTAGATTTACATACTACTGTATAATCAAAAAAATTTTCTAAACATAATGTATACTGCTTCTTGTTCATTGGTTATCCTCACACTGATGTAATGGTTAGGAATCAAACTTGGGCCGCTAAGTTGTATCATGGAGACTGAATTTACTCCTTGCAGAATCTTAAACTTTAAACGTGAAATAGATACTTGAGTATAAAACATAATCTTTCATGAATGAATACTGTAGACATTGGTGTAACAACAAGCATAGATATGCTCTTTTGATCTTCTGAGGAAAGAAAACATATTGAGAAGCAGGAACCCAAAGGATTTTAGGATGGAAATGAAGGTAAGAAGAGAGCTTAGAGATGTTGTTTGAGTACTCTTCCTCTGAATAACCATAGAATCATAGAATTGTTTAGGTTGGAAAAGACCTTTAAGATCATCAGGTCCAACCATTAACCTAGAACTGCCGAGTCCACCACTAAACCATGTCCCTAAGCACCACATCTACATGTCTTTTAAATACCTCCAGGGATGGTCAGATCAGCCTTTGCTCAAAAGGTGCTGCTGCTGCTGCTGTTGTTTTGAAAGTAAAGGGGTGGTCTTAGCATTAAGCTTTTAAGGTGGTTTCAGCCTAGATCAGCAGTCTTAACACATGCAGACCTTCCTTTTGTCATAGGAATCACATGTTTTATTAATGGTAATTTGATGACCTTGATCTTTTAAACACAGACTTTTCTATTTTACCTTGCAAGTATTAATAATAATAAAAGCCCCCAAAAAAGAAAAAATACTTGCATCTTCCTGCTTTCTGGAAGTAAGAAAAGAAAGCAGAGCGGTTTTGGATTTTTGTTTTGCATTTTTTGCTTGTTTTTTACTTAGTGCTTTGGAGGAACCCAGTGGTGAGGAAAAAGCTCACAGGCTTTTGAAAGATTAAGTCATTTACATATGTCTGAGGGCATTCAGGTTCAGTAGTGTTTCCAGGAGCTGAGCTTGGCCTGTTTGGTGACCACAGCTTCCATATGCATGCTGAGAACCAGGCTTCCCTTGTGCTCATCTCTCCTTCCAAATCTGGCAGAAAGAACTGTTAAGGAAATGGAATAAGATATCCATAATTCGGCTCCTTCTAGAAGTGGTCCGTCTTCTTGCTTGATGTTTCAGCTCCTAGTGGCATAAGGAGGGCAGCAGGATGAATTTAAAATTCATACTCAGTTTCTCTGTGTTGCAGTGTAATATGATGCATGAATACGATAAATTATATCCCTCCCTGGCTGCTATTATGTTCGGTTTCTGGGATTTGTGAGCTCAGTTTCTAGTGTGAAATATATCACGGGTGCTATTTGAATCTCCATAATAGCTGAGTGCATCAGAAAACTTCTCATTTTAAGTATTACCATCACAGAAGAGAAACAAGCGTCCTGTGTTTTACTGTTTGTTGTAACAGATTGAAATTATTGCTTTTTAAAAGATGCCCCAGGTATCTTGGCTACAGTAGCGCTGTTTTAACGTAACAGGGTGATGCTTTGTGTGTCCTACATTCAGAATAATGTTTGCAGAAAAATGCTCGAGATCGTATTTGTATGTCGTCTGATGGCATGTAAACTGTATTATATGCTGGGATTGCTTCTTTGAAATTAAAATTCTGTGCTCATGTAGGAGCAGGCCTTTGAGGAATAACAGGAAGAATAGAGGTTGTATTTGAATTTACGATGCTAATGGTGATCATCTGCATTCCTTGGCCAGAGAGTTGCAGATTTTGGAGATTAAAAAAACATTCCAGCATTTTACTGGCATTATAAATAATCACACAGAGATGAAAACGTGCCTTTTCTTGCCAAAAGAATCTAGAAAAGCAGAAGATGGCAGGCCTGGAGGCCCAGAAGAGGCCCTTGATGTTGGCAGCACTGAACGGACTCTCAGTTGCTAGGGTTCCAGTGCCGGAGGACAGCCAGGATGAAGTCGCCAAGGTGCCAATGGATGAGAGGGTAAGATGGAGGCTCATGAAATATTGCTCATTCCCTTTGTTCCCAGCAGCATAAAGTTTCTAAAATATTAAAATTTGATTTAAAATGTGAAAAAATTTCTCTTAAAAGTTTTCAGAGCCATTAATGGAAAAGGCCTGTGGTTAACACTGGTGTGTCTTTGGATGCTGACAAAGTGTTAAATGTCTTGAATGTTTACTGAAGTCAGTGAAAATTGAGGCTGTTCACCGTTTCATGTGACCATACAATGTCACACAAGATCAAGCTGTAAATCAAACATTTTGCACATTTTTCACTTGATCAGGCAGTCTTTCTACAGTGACCATCCATAGATACCATCTTTCATGTTCTGATACAACTAAGGAGTTCGATTAATGTCTCTAACAGGATTAAATTTAAAAAAAAAACAAAAAAACCAAAACAAAAACAAAATCCAAACCAAAAAAAACCAACAACCCAAAAAACGTTGTTTGCCTCCTGATGTTTGCACATGCGGGTGTGTGCATGTATATGGAATTTCGGAAATTAAAAACACTTGCTGCCATTAAGATTTGAGAGACATATTTGCAAATAATCTTTCTGGCTTTCTGGATAGAAATTTGCAGCCTTGTGTTGTCTGGTATGCAGATGACAGAATTTAACCTCCGCCTGTACGTATGTGGGGTTTTGTTCAACCACAGAAATTGCATGCATGCAAGTTAGGGACTATTTTGAAAATGCGGACCACATCACACTTCTCGCAGTGTGATCTTCTTCCTAAAAAGCTAAATTTAAAATATTTTTACAAGTACCTGTTGTGGTGAAATCACATACAAATTCATACTGAACCAGGATTGTATTTAGCATGGTTTTGCTTTTTATGGTATCAGTCTTAAAAAATGTGGAGGTGGAATGTAAAAACGTAAAATTTGCTTGTGGTTTCACTCAGTAGAAATAAGAGTGTGTCGTGCTTCCTCGGATAACTGCAACTGAAAAAAAAAGTGAGCAAGAGAATGCTGTGGCTATATATTGAAATTCAAAGAACTGATGGACGGGTCTAGTGGTAAATGTTCTTCCAGGAGGAATTAATGGATTGGTGTTCCTTTTTGTTAAATCTTAGTGCAAAATCTTGAAGAGGAAGTTGGAAGAGGGCATGGTGTTTACAGAATACGAGCAGATTCCAAAGAAAAAGGCAGATGGGATCTTCACCACTGCTGCCTTGCCTGAAAACACTGAGCGCAACCGCATCAGGGAGGTCGTTCCTTATGAGGAGAACCGAGTAGAGCTGGTGCCAACCAAAGAAAATAATACAGGCTACATCAATGCTTCACACATAAAGGTAAAAGCTTTCTGGAACTTTGCTTTGCAGATGAAGGTATGTTAAAGTTTTGTTTGCATTTCTGGATGCACAGCAGCATTTTCTGTAACTCTGGAAATTCTGAAAAGTAGCTTAGTCAGAATGCATCATTGTACCTTTGTGTCAGCATGGGCATCTCTAAAGTCCCCTATCAACTAACATGCATGAGTTGATTTATTTGCTATGGGAAGTAATTTTAGAGAGGCATCCTTACTTTTTTATGCCCACCTCTGCCAGCTGGTTGTGGAAGGTCTCTATTGGTTCATGTAGAAGGAGATGCCATGTTTCTTAAACCTCATGAGAATGAGTTAGATCAGCCCCAATACCTCCAATGTAATACGGTTGTCATGACCCTGTACCTGAAAGAAAGAGCAGCTAAGTGCAGGGCAAGGAGATGTTACTCCTAGAGAGGAATACATTCAGAGGTTCCACTGGTGCAAATTTTCAAGAGACACAGCTGCAAGGCAAACTTTGTCAACTCAGTCAGTACGTGTTCTGATTTATCAGTCCAAATAGCCTTGTGGGCCACTGGGGGACTACGACAACCCATGCAGAATGAGTCCCTGCAACTGAGTGATGCAGCCTGAAAGAAATACTGCAGAAGGTTTGACTGAAATATTTTCTCCATTTACTGGCATATAGGATACGATTTTTAAAAAATCAAGGATGTAGCTCCATGTATGCAGTTCAATGTCCAAAGACATGTATGTAGTTATAAGTAATGCATGTTCACGTAGATACTGCAATTATATATATAAATAACATATTTGTTCCTTTTATCATGGCAGTTGAGTGATTTTTTAAAAAAAAATTTTAAGTATGCGTTGATAAAGAGAACACCTTACTAATGAGATCCCTGCGTGTCTGATTGGATACTGCATTGGACTTATGTGTTTCAAAATAAGTTTTTATCAAGATACATCAGATTTCTTCTTGGTAATTCAATGTAGAAATAATTTAAGATATCGTCTGACTCTGTTACTTACAAACGTGGCCAGGTTTAACAGTGAACCATCCTGCAGTGGTTGCAGATGCTTGTTTTTCTTTAAGCTTCCAGTACAATTTGCAAAGTCCTTTGTTGCCTTTTACTCTACCCTGAGAGAAGTAATAGCACTCCTGTCCCTCAGATGACAGATTCTCTTGTTGTCGGAGAGGGCTGTCTGCTTTTTTCTCATTGTCAAAATCCAAATTAAAAAGAAATAATTCAAAAATAATAAATAACACATCCTGTTAAATTAATATTTTCCTGGACTAAAAGCCTTTTAAAAAGTTTAAAGAGACTTGCTGGCCTCCTTGGTTGTGATTTACAGTGTTAAATCCTGTTGATTCAAAACAATTTCTGAACCGGGATCCTGGCAGGTTATGACTTTTCTACATAGCCTGGTAGGTAGCAGATACTGAGTTTTTGCATAATCAGATGTTGCTATGATGATGGATTTCTGAGCCCAAAATTTTTCATCTACATTGTTAGGAGGCCAAAAGAAAGAGATCCCTAACATAAATTATGCCCACAAAGCAATACTAGCCCGAAAATAATTTTTCCTGGCCAGTTTTGAGTCCACATTTTACCTTGAGTGTCAGTGATGGACACGCACACATCTCACATTCATAGAGCACCCAGGAACACGCACAAATGTTTTGGCGCATGACAGTGGTCCCCGCCAGTATTTTCCTCTCACAATGGCACGTACGGAAGCCAAGCAGATGTGTTTTTGCTTAGAAGGTGAAATCACATCTGCGAAATTTACCTCAGTAGCACAGTGTGTGTGTGTTTGCAGCCCAATATTCAATTTTTAATATCCTGCAGTCAGGGCATTAGAATGCAGTAAACATTCCAGGCATCCCATTCCCTCCAGACTATTTATGGTCCTTTCATATCATGTGCCAGGAGGCTGGATGTTTGGACCAGAAGTCAGTAGACAAAGAAAACTCCTATATCATCCTGATAAGATCCATGCCTGGAGGATTCCAGCTCAGTCTGCGAGCCTCACGGTTTTACAGTATTTCTCTGCTTATTTACCATTGACCTTTGCTGGTAAGATACAAAGATCACCGTCTATACCAGAGAGAAAAATTGTAGTTAAATTTATGGATTAAGCAACAAAGTTCTTAAGATCCCTTCATCTGACTGTTTGGGACAGGTCAGTATTAACTTAAAAAGCTCAGTAATACTATGCCAGCACTCATGACTCCGGATGAGCATGCAAGCACAAGACTGGTCCAAGTGCAAGATGCTGTTTAGTGCTGTGCAGTTTATATTCATTCCCACCTAGTACAAGAACTTCAGGAGTTTACCTGCATTGGTCTTGCAGATTTTAACCATCATTCACAGAGGAGAATGCTGCGTAGTATGAAATAAGAAAATGAGCTGGTATACAGGGTTGAAAACCATTTTCGGTGCAGTGAAAAATTTGTTATCGTACAAATGCTATGCTAGTTACAGGTGTGAAAACCCAAGTAACTCAGCTTAATGAACAGCTGTTAGGATAAAAAATAAATTGGTTCTATTTCTGAAAATGTATTCAAAGACCTGTACCTCAAACGTAGTATATGCTTAAACCTGTCAGAGTTATTGATTGCTCCTTGTAGCGTTGTCCGCCAGCACCTTGATATTTATGGATGTGTCAGTATTTCTGTTGTAAATCTTCTTCTCTGGGATTTATAACTTTGTTGTGAGAAGTGGCTCTGGGCTAACATGGGGAATTAAGAGGTCTTAGCCTAAGAAGAGAAAATATTTTAACTTTCCAAAATAATTAGTTCATCTGGGTTTGCTTTTTGCTGGTAAGCACATTTTTAAATGATATCTAGTAGCTCTAGAAGTGGTTTGGCTTTTTACCTAAAATGTTGAAAGAAATTTTTTTGTATAAACCTTTCCTGATGTTTAGCAAATAGTCTGTCATAATATTTTTTTACACACAAGTGATTTTTTTTTTTTAACTGCCTAAGCATGAAGATCTGCCTCAGGTAAATGACGCAGTGTTTTGTACTGGTTAACTCCAAGGTACTGCTGGGTCTATTCAGGGCACTACATAATTTATAGTGTCTAAATCTGTGTGTTAGTGCTTTAAAAATAAATTCATTATGTGTTGTGATGCAACTACACAAATATTTCTATGAGATGTGGTTGGTAATCCAGTTATGTATTGGGAAATAGACTTATGACTGTAGCTTTAGATAATTTTAAAATTATCTAAATTAAATTTCACATGGCATTTGAAAGCCATTTAATGTGCTGCATTTACTTTATAGTAGTTTGCAGCTTCTGAACTGGAAAACCCAAGAGGAGTGAGGAAGAGTAACTTGAAATGAAGCCTGCCTTGATCTCATCACTAGCTGTCAACAGGCCTGTCTGAGCTCTGTGTTGTGTGGGGGCATAACTGCATCCTCTGGGGACAGCTTGGCCACATCTTCAACAGAGATCAGTGTAGTAAGAGTCTGTTTAAGAAATCATTTTTTGCCTGAGTGGAAGATTATTGAGGGAGGTCCTAAGCAGCAGAGGCCTTTAGGTTTTCTCGTGCAAAGTGTCATTTGCATTCAGGCTTTCTACACCACTGTGTGTTAATTTGCAGCAATGCAATGCCTTTTTAATGCATATAGACACTTCCTCTGGTGCTCAGTTTTTCTTTCATCATGGGTCTGTCACCAAGCTCAGGGAAGTCAGTCAGCTGCTTATTTGTACTTAAGCCATATCAGAAACAGGGCCTCAAAAAAAAAAAAAAAAGTATTTTTTCATCTGTATGATCCAGATGCAATGGCAAGAAAAATAGATGACATTTTGGTCAAAGCTTTATGTTTATGGGCATCAAGAAAGGACTTGGAAGCACCAAAGATTGTGTTTTGTCAGATTTACTCTTATCAAAAGGGTGATTCTTGTTCAAAATTTTGAACAAAAGTGGAAGAACAAAGAAGTAAAGGTTTCGCTATGGTGTCTTTTGTTCAAAGGGCAGTTCTGGCACAGACGCTGCTGAGAATTTGGGCTCTGACTTTTGTTTTTTTTCTTTTTTTCTTACTCCCAGGTTACTGTGGGTGGAGAGGAGTGGCACTACATTGCTACCCAAGGGCCTCTGCCACATACATGCCATGACTTTTGGCAGATGGTGTGGGAACAGGGGGTGAACGTTATAGCCATGGTCACAGCTGAAGAGGTATGTAAAATCACAGAATACAGTTCTTCCTGATGTGAGCGAATCCCCTGTTATCATCACTTCCCACTCCAGTAACCTGTTTTTTCTATCAACAACTCTTTTTCCTCTTACTCTGTTTGAACATATGCTTGTTCTGTTATAATACTATACTTTGTAACTTTGTGATACTCAGTTTGGCAAGTACTAAAGCGAAACAAGCAGAGTCCCCCCTTCCTCCTGCTTCACTTCAGTTTGGCCAAACCAAACAAAGATGTTTCCATTGGAATGTGAGAGTGCTGAACTGCTCCTGGTTAAAATGACACAGGCTTCCGCCCCATCCAAGGCCAGTTCTGCATACCATCACTCTTATCAGCTGAAAAGGGACCAGAAGCTGTTGTTTCCATAGAAGTGTCCATGTAAAAAAAAAAAAAATAAAATCTTTTTATTCTTATGCCAAGCAAAACAGTTATTTCTATTGTAATCCAAGAACTATGTGCTATGTTATAAAAACTGGCACACGTTGCTAACTAACACTGCATTCTGCTTTATGGCTGGTTGCTTTCAGCAAACACAGGGAGTGCCATAGCAGATCAAGTCACTGTCCAGTTCCCAAGGCTGATCAACAACAGATACTTAAAGTTGCAGAAGAGAACCTCCATTTAAAGGAGAGGCTTCCCCAGGAGGACAATATTTACCAAGGTGTTGTAGGCAGTAGCTGGCTATTGCTACAAGACAAGAGTTAGTTCTTCAAACTTTTTTACACTTAGAAATATTATATAGCTGAGAGTTTTAATGGATATTTTCCTTACTTTGTGGGATGCTCCTTGCTCTTCCAGTAATTTGAAATAAGAATACTTGGTTTATCTGCAGAGTTTTGTGCCTTCTGTTTGTAGGGAATTATAATTGAAGAAACTAATGGCTCTTTTTTTGGTTTGTTTGTTTTCTGGTTATTAAGGAGGGAGGAAGAAGTAAGAGTCATCGTTATTGGCCTAAACTGGGCTCTAAACACAGCTCAGCCACTTACGGGAAGTTCAAGGTGACAACTAAGTTCCGCACAGACTCCGGCTGCTATGCAACTACTGGTCTGAAGGTCAAGCATCTTCTCTCTGGACAAGAGAGGACAGTGTGGCATTTGCAGTATACTGACTGGCCAGACCATGGGTGTCCAGAAGAAGTCCAAGGCTTTTTATGTAAGATTTCTTTAACTTGCATGATAAAATACATCAAGGAAAAGGTTGCTTACACTGGATACAGTTTACTGCACCTAATTAGAGCTGGGATTGCTATTAAATGGTTATTGTTGTGGCATATGAAGGCCTCAACTAGGTTGTACCTTGCTGCGATTTGGAGAAAAAAGTGGGATTCAAGAGGTAGGAGCTAAGGTGATTGAGGATTTTGGTCCTGAAAGACCTGACATAATAGGAGGAAAAATTAGAGGCAGCAGCAGTGCTAAAGACTTGGGAAATTTTAAATAATAAGATACTTCTGCTGGCTGATCTGTCAGTATAAGTTATTGCCACTTCCCAGCTACCTAACAAGTATAGGAGATGGTAGGCTGCACACAAATGTGACTAGAGAGGTCTGGGTGAGAGAGGTTCAGATGTTAGTGAAATAGGGCACAACTCTTCCAGTTTCATAGTTTCATAGGAGGCCCTTTTCGCTGACAGCCAGTATTTAGTAGTCCAGAGGCACTGGACTTGTTGCAGAAGAGCAGAGGGCTCCATCACATATGTGGTAAGCCTGAACTCACTGCCACTCTTCTAACCACGTGTACCCAGGCAATGCTAAGGGCCTTCCCAATTAAATATGGTCCTGGTTCATGCGTTTCTGAAAATACAGCCATTATATTCATCTGTAATGAGTTAATAGTGCTTCCTACTTCTTACCAAGTAATAAACACTACCATATGAAGTAATACAAAGTCAATCATTATTTAACTAAAGCCACGTCTCTGGCCACTACAGTAGAGTATGATGCAGAGATCTTTAAGTTACCACTGAAGGAGTCTGTACATGGTGTACTGATGCGTTGGAGATGCCTGCCGCCTTAATTCCTAAAAGCTTTGCAGCTGCAGCAGCATAGCTTTGTTGCAGCTAAGTCCTCTCTCAGCAAGGCCTGTTAGTTCCACTTCAGTCTTGACACAGCTACAGTCCTTTAGTGATCCACTCTCCTTTGTGTGGTATAAGCTTGGTGTAAAGAACATGTTCTTCTTTTCCCAGTTCTGTCATCAGGGCAGAAAATAAAAATGACATTTCAGCTTTGGCAAAGGAGTGCCATGGGATCTGTCTTTAAGGCAAAGCTATTGCCCAATTCCTAGTTTGTTTCGTACTTTGTTTTTCCTACCAACCCACATAGCTGTAGTTGGGCATGGCAGTAATTGGAACCTGATTGTCCCCATTTCCTCTGTCCCATTGTTTGCTGCCATGTTCGGTCCCATTTCACTGTGTGCATTAAAATGCAGCTTTTCTGATGTTGGTAGGCCTCCAGCCACAGCCTGCCTGTGTCGAAAGGACTGCTCAGGCTGCAGTGCCATGACACCAAGAATCAGGGCTGGAGAGTTTGGCTCAGATCTCGCCTCCCACTCTGACTGGTGGGAGGCTAAGTGTCTGAGAGTTATGCACCTGGATATATCTTTCTGGGTGAGGTCCATCACCTTTGTCATGCATCTAGACTATTCTGGAACAATGTTTAGAGGTCAGAGTTGGAGTTCTATTTTATGGTGTATTTATCTAACCAGGTGAGCTTCCAATATGTAAGGTCCTCTGTGCAGTTTGACAGTAGAATGCGTTGAACAACACTAGGACAGCCACACAGGACAACTGTTCTTGATTCATGCACTTTCTAGAAATGGCTTCAGGGAAAACAGACAGTGAGCTCCCAGAAGGGCTTACAGCTGTTGAGAAACAAACCCTGAGCAGAGAGGTGGGTGAGATTCTGTCTCACTCGAGAAGGGAGGGAGGGGGAAACAGGGCAGATGGATGCTTGCTTCCTATCTGATACTGGCTTTGACAGGCAGCAGTTTCAATGGGCCTTAGCTGTTGTTTTGACCCCAGCCTGTTAATAGCAGGAATTGTTGTAAGTAATGTCTAGAATCATCTGCTTAGGTGACCTGGAGATTTGCAGAGGGGAAAACAGAATTTAATTTTTTAAAAGAATTATTGAATTTAAAGGAGTAGACTCCCAAGTAATAATTGACACCTAGCTGGTACTTGCTGGATTCAGTGCTGTTCAGTGCACCCTGGCCAAATAATTAGTATATGGTAAAAAATGCAAATTATTGCCACTTTGACAAAGCATTACTTTTACACGTTCTTTTTTCCCCCAGTTTTTACATTTAGAGAGAGAGATGTTTGCAACCTTGTCTGCATTTTATCTTGCAGCTTACTTGGAGGAGATACAGTCAGTGCGTCGTCATACCAACAGTGTGTTGGACAGCAGCAACAACTGCAACCCTCCGATCGTGGTTCACTGCAGCGCAGGGGTAGGAAGGACTGGAGTGGTTATCCTAACAGAACTGATGATTGGGTGCTTGGAGCACAATGAAGTAAGTCAGCTTCTTTCTCAAGACAAACCCTGAGCTCGTCTCTTGAGTAACCAGCTACATGTCTGAGGTTACAATTAAAAGGCATTGAAGTGCTTGCTTTCTGTTACCTTTGTGAGACAAGGGCCTTAAATGCAACAGGCAGAGATTTCCCATGGCAGTTTACTTGCTGTAGTTTCCTGTTGAGTTGATGATATGCATTTTTTATTAGTATTATTTTAATACATTCAAAATTAGGGCTTTTTTCTCTCTTTTAAGAATTTAGTCTAATTCATAACTGTATGTAATTAACAGTCTAGGGGCAGCGTGTTTGACTATCTGAGACTACCAAAGACTATCTGAGAGAGGCTTCCATGCTCTTTTAACTGAAGTTTTCTGCTCTCTAAATTCACTCTTTAGACTCCCTCCTTTCTCTTGTATTGTCTCTAATCTCATCTGGAATGAAACTTAACTGTGCCTTAAGAAAAAGGTGTGTGTATGTTGGGGAATAGGGCTTTAAGAACTACAGCCAATACTACATGACTAGTAATGCAGTCTGCAGTTAAGAATAAGGGCACCAGGAGAGTAACCATGTGTAGCAACTTGCTTTTCATCTGTGTCCTGTGTCACTGGGGAACTGTCCAGGAAGTACATCACATCTTGAATAACAATGTGCCACACAGTTTCAACACGACAGCTATTGAAACTGGTCATTTCTGTTGCCAAAGAAACTGCTCAAAGACCAAAACCTCTTGTAGAGATAAGAACACAGCAAGAATGACAAATAGACGTATATCATCTGCCCCTCCCATTAATCATCCACTGGATGAGTTGCTTAAAATGCAGAACTGGATGTACACACCTGAAACGCTCACCTACTTTCTGTGTTACTATAGAGGAGTTATAGATTGGAGCCTGTCTGCGCAATGCTCTACACAAAGCGCAACCTTCTGGCTCGTTCAAAAACACAAGTCCTAAAGCAGGCAAATACCAGTGCACTTTCCTCTTCATCACTATTTTTAAAAAAGGTGATGCAAGAAGTAATTTTTTTTTGTTCTCTGCTCTGTTATCCCCCGCTAGCAGCTTGTCATTCTGTAGTTACGAGATCGCCTAGAGATCCTGGGCTCAGTTCAGCTGAGATGAACTTCCTCTAGCTCTGTTTGGCCTTCACTAGAGGTGAAGCTGTCCCATAGATCTGTGTCACAATTTATGCTTTTTCTTTTCTTTTTATTTGAGGGGTGGGATAAGTGGGGAGGAATGGGAAGAAGGAGCTGGCCTGGTCAGAAAGGACTCACAGGTATGTGCTTTGGGAATCCTGCAGCCTTCCTGTGCTGGCTGCTGTTCAATAACTGCTCCTGTGTGGGACAACCGCTCTGACTCTTGAGCCTGCTTGACTTCCTTCCTAATGCACTGGCATCTGGAAGTGACTGCTTCTGTTGTTCACACAGCAGCCATGAAATTTCTGCACGCCAGAGGAAATCTGGATAGTTATAAGAGCCATACCTGAATCGCTTGGTAGCATCAGTGTAGCTGTGTCTGCTTTACAGTAACCTCTGTATGCTAATGGTGTGCCAGGAACAAACACTAACATTTGTGCAACACGTTTTGGCCACCTCCGTTTGCCTGCGGTTTACAGAAGTCACCTATTTGGCAAAGAGTAGCTGAGTAGCAAGTGACGATAAAGACGGTACCTCAACATCTGAGCATGGGGGTGAGTCTTGGCATTCAGAAGAATTCTCATCAACTTCACTAGGAGCTGATGGTACTGCTCAATAATAAGGGATTTCTCTCATGTCCCTTAATTAAAGCATTCTTTTGTCTTGATTAATGGTGGAAATCATCATTAATATTAAAGACAATTTTCCTTAAGGACTTTGTTGCTTTAGATTGTGCTAAGTTAATATTATTGGTTTGTTAAAGCATAATTTAAAAAAAAGATTAAAAATCTTAACATTTTGTTATTAATTAAGCAGTATGTTTTCAGTTTGTGACAGATACCACATTCTGCACAGAGAGGGTTCCTTTTCATGCAGCAGTTTTACTGGTTTATTTTGAAGTAGGATTCATGTTTTTTTTTTTTCTGAAATAAAATGACTTATTACTTAAAATGCTTTAGTCTCATGAATTGGTTGATTTCCTCAGAAGTGTCCTAGTAAGTAGATGTATTAGTGTTAACATTTTGGCTGTGAAGGAAAAAAAGGGAGGGAGGTTGAAGATCCTGATACAGACCATCTTGGAAAGCCTGCAGCAGTGCTGGAACTAAAGCCAGAACTCTTGATTTTGAGGTTTAGGTAAAAAGCCATGTTCAATCAAATTCTATACAGCTTAAGTCACTGTGGCTTCTGGGCAATTGCTGGTTGAGTCTAAAGCTGTGTATCCCATTGCAGGGATATAGTTTCAGTAACTTGCTATATAGTAAGTAGTATGTCACATCATTACATCCTGACTGTTGTAGGCACATAGAACAAGGAAGTAATTGAGATTCTGCTCTACCGACTTCCAGTTTGGACTTGGCGCTGGGACATTAACTCATGATTGCAGCTGCAGTGTGTTTTCATAGGGGAGATCTTTTAGTTTGGGAGTCAGAAGTGAGTAGCATTTTTGTTTGTTCTTTTTGCAAATGCCATGTTAGCAAAGCATTACGTGTCTGGTTTTGACATGCATGTTGTGATGCAGGTGAGTTTGAAGATTTTGCTTACCTGGAGTAGAATGCTAAGTTGACTACAAATAACGAGGTTGAATAGGCAGGATGGGCTTTTCTTTCCTTTCTGAGATAAGTCAAAGCCTAATCCATTTTGAGGAGGTGCACGGATCACTGTGTGCCCAGTAAAAATCAATGAGCTGTCAAGCACTGAACTGCTGAGAGGGGAACGTGGTTGTGCAGGTCGAAGCTGGCCTGCATTTTTGTTGCAGTTGTTCAGGTGAGATCAGGTTCCATGTGACTCTGCTCAGCAAGGACTGCGTGGCTTTTGTAAGCATCCGAGTCCACAGGGAAGCTTCCTCCGAGTTAGCCAAGTTAACTGGAAAGAGCTTACGTTTTCCTTTGCACCCATTTGAAAATAATATGACATTACTCATCACAAACCTTTACGCTTGTTGACTCTAGAGAGATGTCTTTTATAACAGCTTGTTGGCGTATGTGGCAGAATATTTAGCCTTGTTTTCAGAAAGTGATAGCCTATGAGTTAGGGCTTGTTCACACAGAATGGAGATTCTGAGTTTTATATGCAGAAATCGATATGCAGCGTGTTTTTTTTTTTAAACTTTCCAGAAAACTTCCAGTATGCATGGAAGCAGACTCCATGCTCAGTTGCAAGGGTTAGCAGCAATCTTAATTTGTTTCTCTGTCCGTTTGTCCAGGCGTTGTGCTTGTAACATTTCTCATCTCAGCCAAATTGCTAAGTTCCTTTTTGTTTCCAGAATAGCAAACTGGCATTACAAAGTGCAGTTTGTGTTGCCTGATAGAGTAACTGTTCTTCAGTTTTATATCTTGAACTGCTTAGGAGTGTCCTCAAAAGGAGCATGTATCTTAGTGCTTGTATTTACTGCTACCATAGAAAATTTCTATCCCTCATCTTGGATCATATTACACGCTCTTTGAATTCGAGCCTGGCAGGCTGAGTTTCATGGCTCAATGACTTCTGAATAGCTCCTCGTGTACCTGTTGTAACAGATAAAACACAATAACATCATAGGTTGTTTGTTCCCTAAATTCTGGAGATACGATGGTAGCACCTAATGAAATTTGCAGTGATTTCTAACGCTTTAGCTCATGGGCCTCTGTTTCACACAGCTCGTTCGTTTTTTGATTTGGACCATTATAGGGTGCCTGTGCCCCAGTGCGCTAGATGGGATTAGGGATGTTCTTTCACAGTGGATCTCCTGATCCGTCCCCACTTACTGTGCTTTAGTTCTTGTTGCACAGCGTTTTCAGGGCACGCGAGTGAATTTCTTTTGGATGAAATTAAGCTGGAAGATGCCCTCTTGGAGAATACCTAATGTTCCAGCTGCTAGTGGACATTCAGTAGATGGCAATAGACCAATGCTAGCCTGAAGTCCGCAAAACATGTATTGTGGATACTGGGTCCTCGTTTAACTTCACGGATGTATTTCTTCTGGAGCATTATTTACTAGCAGAGACTGGGCTGTGGGAGGTCAGGTGTCAGGGTTTCTGGATCTTTTGGTGACAGTGAGTTCCCTTCTCTTTTAGTGGAAGGGTCGGTATATTTGCCTGCACTTTAATTTTGTCTAAGGAACCTTTGTAATGATCCTGTTGCCTGTTTGCCATTTGAAAAATCTCTCGGATCCTCCCTCTGTGAATGAGTTTGACCATGGATCAGAGTGCAGTATGCAAGTGGCCACAGGGCCTGTTGATGCACTCGGTGGTAGAGTCTGAACTGAGCTATATAATCTTGGCTGGTTTGTACTGGACCTTTCTGATATATCTAGCCTTTAACCTGAGATAATACGATATATTTGGTTTGTTTTACTGAGTTGAAAATAGGTATGTTGAAGCAGAAAAAATTCCAGAGAGAAGCAGCCCTTTATGTGTTCAGTTAATGATCTGCTGAGAGGTAATCAGTGGTACACAACTGGAAGACAAGTCTTTGGTCATCTGCCCGTTTACATCAGTCCAGAAATTCCTGTAAGCTTTAGTGGGGAAAGCATTGGATGTGTAGTAACCTGTATATACTACTGTAATACTCCTTGAAATGAAAGTTGGTGAAAAAAAAAAAGTAGTATTTCATACAGGTGGTTATAATTAATTACATTATATAACTACAATACAGTTCCCTGTGTCAGATAACTGATATTTGAGACAATGATTGTTTGATTTAATGAACCTACATCCTTATGGTGGTTTTTTTTTTCCTCTTTGCTTTACAGAAAGTGGACGTTCCTGTGATGCTGAGACACCTGCGGGAGCAGAGAATGTTTATGATCCAGACCATAGCCCAGTACAAGTTTGTCTATCAAGTGCTCATCCAGTTCCTGCAAAACTCCAGACTTATTTAATCTTTTCAAACATCCCAGACCCAGCTTTGTGGATCTGACTGAACCTTACTGATGAACAAGGGGAAATGCCTTGACAACAGTGTGCATATATTGCACTTTTTAAAGTTGTCTTGAAAGTAAGGAATGGTTGTTCTTTACTAAAGTTTCCCGTGGATTATTTTATACAAGATATAATTTATTTTTCTTGGAATAACTTGTGAATTACTTTAATAACTTGTAAAACTTAGTGACATTCAAATTGAACCACATTTGGCATGACTGGTCTGCATTGTAACATGTCTGTAAGGAAAGCAATCCTTTGTAAAGGTAGTTTACTGGCTTTTATTTTGCTCCACAGCTTCTGAAATGAACAGTTACTTGGCAGTGGGCTTTTTCTCATGTAGGAACATTTTGGACCCAGATATGTGGCTTCCATGGTAAAAATAAGACCTGCTAGGTGTCAGCTATGGCTCTGTACGAGTGGGAGCTGAGGGGACACAGTCCTGGGGCAGGGAGACCTGAGCCTCTGCACATGCAGCAGAGCACGTTACAGAGGGCTCAAACACAGGCCATTGTGAGGGCAGAGAGTTTTGGGTGCTAAACTGTTCAAATTCCACAAGAATTACGGTTTCATTGGTCCTTGAAAAAAGGCAATATTGGATCCTTTAAAGAAGGTCTTTGCTACTGTCTGCAATCCTTGAAGCGATTCATATGAGTTGAAGCAGAGCAGGGTGACCCAGAGTAGGGTCTTCCCGGTAACTGTGGTGGGCTGTGGGTTGAACAGCAGAGGAATTTCAACTAAATGTGGCTGAAAAAAAAACTAAAATCAAGCACCTTCTCATGAATTACACTGCAAGTTTATTGCCTTGAAGCTCACCTCCTGTAGAAAAGGAATCATTTAAGTTGGGCATCTCCAGTTGCCTTAGTTTCCTGTGTGAAATACCGTCTTCAGCACGGTAATCATTTTACTTTCTAGTTATTTGAACTTTGTCAAAATGATCAATGTAGTCTTTCCTTCATATCTGAGTTCTCCAAATAGCGACCCTTGAAAGCTTTAGCTCAGAGTCTGCCTTGATTCTTCCCCCGTCACTGTCTTGTGGTTTATGAACATATGGAGCAGTCTTCCTTTCGGTATTGGCAAACCTCACTTTGTTAGGGGGTTTTTTGTATTAAATTTGCACAGATCATCTCTCTTCTTTATCTGGTCACTTTGGATTCTCCCTCCTATTTATTATTACTATTTTATCCTGGTAGTGTTCAGGGATTCCAGTTAGGATTAGGAGGATATTGTATAAATACATAAAGGAGAAGCAGTCCTTGCCTGAAGTTTACAATCAGAACAGAAAAGGGAAACAAACCTCCTCCACTGCATAACTACGGCACAGATTCTTAACTGGCTTGTCCTAGGCCAACACTGAAATCTATGACAGAGCTAAGAAAAAATCCCCGTGTCCTGTAAGTATCTCAGCAGTTAGACCTGTCTTCCTCTCTCTTCCTCATCTTCTGTCCCTCGGCACTGGCTAGCTGTTTTGCACAACTTAGTGCATATTGCTTTCTGCAAACTGTTTATTTCACTGGATTAAATCACGTTATGAATTGCGTTGCAGTGTGTGCATGGTAGCATTTACTTACAGTTAGTTAGAAGTGATAGTAACTGCACTTTTAAAAAATCTAAAAAGGACAAAAAAGCTTTAGCAAGTTGTGGTGGGACTCCCACACTGTTATTTCTGGTGTAAGAGACGGAAGGTTCCTGCACCAAGGTTGCTCCCCTCCTCACACTGACTCCTCTTTCCCATCTCTGCACGCTTCGACTCGGCAGTCCTGTCAGATCGCTAGAGAATGGATGAGGCTGGAGAGGAGCCTTGGAGGTCTCTGGTCCCAGCCCTGCTCACCCCACGGCTAACTTTAATGTTGGAGAGGCTTGCCCAGGGTCATGTCCACTTCCAGAAATGTCCAAGGGCGGAGATTTCGCAGCCTCTCAGGGCACGTGATGCATGGCAAGTTACTCTGTCACGGTGAAATTATCTTTCTTGGTATCCCTTTCCCAGATAAACTTCATCTTTTAGTCCCATCGTTGCTTTTCCGTTGCATCCCCACCTCCAAACCCCTGGTCAATGTACAAAGGCCTAAGCCTACAAGCACTCTCAGCCTCAGCACTAAAGGGACCTACACACCTACCTTCCCCTGAAATCAGTGGGAACTTAATCTAAGGCTCTGTACCAGAATGTTTCTTAAATGTATTTAAAACTGTGCTGTGTTGATTTGGTACTCTGCAATACAGGCCTTACGAGGTGACAAGGATTCTGGTGGAGACTTCTAGCTACCAACAAATGGTGAGGAGTTACTTAGCTGTAATATCTTGACCGTGTTCCTTTTAGGGATCAGTTGAGTTTTCAGTCAACTTCAGTTTTCCTCTAACTTCTTCTGCCAATGCCAACATATCTCTTGTTAAATTAGCAGCAACCATTTAAAGTCTTTTCAGCAGCATCTGCATGATAATTGCACAGAGATGCTTTATATCTGGGAAACAAGCCAAGGAATAAACCTTGAAGCAAAGTGTATTAAATTAGTTATCTCGTTATAGCTTTTTGAATAATTTCCTAATGATGAATTAAGTTTGAACTCAGAGCTGTCAAGTCCCATTGCTCCACTTGGATGTGAGAAGTAGAAAATCAGGAGGGAAAAGAATCTGTTCCTATGTCTTACTATTCAGCTCTTCTTGGCTGAAATGTATACTTCTGTTTCTACAGTGAGCACAGGGAAGTTATTGCGTAAGAGAATGTAAAGAGCTGTTTGAAAGCAAGAAAATTAAGCCTATGTTTTTTATGCAAAGATGCATCATAGGTGTCTTAGAAAAATATTAATTACAAAATGGCACCAAAAATCCTTTCTAAATTAAGTCAGTGCCTATTAATGAGCCAAATAAGTGGCCACATAGTAAACAGTCATTTCCAATTAACTCCTAACATGGCTGGTATGGTAGATAGAGGCCGATGTGACTCACTTTTTCCCTTTCATTGTCAAAGAATGGTAATTTTAAACTTTTCCTTTCATCTGACTTCAATGTATTTTTTTCCTGCTGGATTTTATCTTGACTAGATCTGCTAATATCATAAGTGAATTGGGCTGGTGCATGTCTTCAGAGGTTCCTTTCCACCCCAGCTTGCAACCAAACCTCAGCATGCCGATGTTTTATGATTGAAATGTGATACAGTTTTGTAGGGGAAAAACTGAACCTTCTGACTTTGAACCTGTTGTCCTTTTATCGGGCCTAAATTGCTTGGGCAGTATTTCCTAACCATTAGGGAGTGACAGGAAAATGCATTTTGCATCCAATTTCATTAGTCATAGCAGGAATGAATGCAGGAGACTTAAAGCAACAGTACTGTTTAGTTTGTGTCCCGCAGGCTTTAACAATAGCGTCTTTAAGCAGAAAAGGAGGACAGTTTGGGGTTGCTGTCTGTTGTGTTGCATGGTTTTTTTAACATCAAAGCATGACAATGGCTAGGTTCTAAGAGACCAGTTTCATCCATTTGGAAGAAAGTCTGGATTGAAAATCTCACAAAGATGTGTCGTCAAGGAGTGGAGCTGCACCTTAAAAAAGTTTGACCCAAGCAGTCTTCTCCCACGGCACCCACGTTGCAGTCTGGCACGTTTAGCCTACGCTCCCTGATTCTTTCTAAGAGAGAACTTGGAGTGGATAAGCAAGTCTAACTTGGAATCCATTGTGTATGTTTTCCTTTTTGCGCACTCTTAATCTGTACTTAAGTTTGCAATTTAACATCCTGTTGGTTTTTTTTTTTTCCTTTAAACTCTTAACAATGGTAGTATTGAGGTTGCCGGCATCAAATTTTTGGTTAAAGTTACAGTCTGAGCATGTCATGCCTAACATTGTCTGATCAGGGATGGGGGAGATGACAGCTGAGTTCTGATGCCGCTCAGTGCTGTGGACATCCTGTTTCCTTCCATCCTCTGTGGGCTGCACTGGAGGATGGTGGGCATTAGCTGCTCAGGTCCTACTTGTTCCAGCTCCTCCACAGGCCTGCTTTGGCACCTCTTGTCCTTGATTACCTGAGGAAAGATGAAGTTCGATCCCACAAACTTTCTCCTATATAGGTATATAGGGACCCTAAATGCTCAGCCTTATTGGAAATACCTTTTCCCTAAACTAGTTTCAGCTGGCAGGAGACACATCTGTGAGAACTTACTCAACCTATTGCTAATGCAGCCCTTTATAAAAGTATATTGAAGGACATTTCTGTTCCACTTATTTAAACCAGTTGCCTCACCTACAAATATTATTAAATATTTGCATGATTTCAAGAGCTGCTTTTTTATTTAATTACCTTCTTGTAAACAGACAGAAATGCAAATGGCAAAACATAGGTTGGAAAAGAATGAGTAAGTCTGAGTGCTTCAGTGGAGATGGTCATTTTAAGCTAATACATTGTTTTTTGATCCAATACCTGCTATGTCTGTGTAGCCCACAAGCGACTCTAAAATGAACGCTGATGGTCAATCTCATAGTTGGATATAGCACATGCCTCTGTGGGGAAAACTGAGCAGCTACTGACTGTGCTGCATTCTCAACAGCTGAGTTCCCACTGGTCTCCTGGGAGGAGATGACGACTGAATTGGCTGTTGTCAGTCTCGCTAACAGTTTGTGAACTGTGCGCTCAGAAAGTGGAAGCATCAGTATGGCTGAGACCTGCTGGAGCAGCTCTCCTGCATCACTGAGAGAGGTCAGACTTAAATTTTGCTGCTTGTCTTTATGGAAAAGAATGCTTTACATCCGGAGAGCTAGGGTGGCACCTGCTGCACGAAAATGTCATTTGTCCACCCCTCTGTAAAAATGGATGTAAATCTGCTGATGTATAGTCCCAGCCATACGGAGTTTGGAGATGGGTTTTGATGCCAGCAAGGGAAAAGTTGCAAGTCTAAAACCCCAAAGGCGATTGTCCCCATCTCATTCTTAGCCTTTAGAGAGTTTTCTTGTAGAATCTGGTGCTATGGGAACTGAAGATGCCATCTGAGTCTTTAGAGAGGAGGACATGATACGTGCAGCTGCATGTAGCCTTGGCTGGCAGGGATTGTGAGTCGAGGAAGGGAGCAGCTGGCTGCTTGGGCTGTTGGGCAAAGAGAAGATGGAGGTCTTAGCCATAAACTATTGTTAGATTGTGAAACAAAACACTTAGTGCACAGGTCAGAAATAGCAGTGTTTACATAAACATTTCAAAGTAAAGAAATGTTGTCTGTTTTTAGAGTATCTTACACTACACTTCCCTTGGTTCCTCTCAGCCGTTTTTTGGTTGGTGTTTTTTCAGTGTGTTAAAGTTTTGATGCCTGTGCTTTGTGTGCACCCTCACTGAGAGTTTCCCACGTGCTACAACAGCAGGACTTTGCCTTTGGAGGGTGAACTGGAAGTCAGCGGTAAAATAGCAGCTTTCACTGAAGAATCCCAGCACTATTTAACAGCCAGGAAAAGTCTAATACTTCAGCTGATCCCTGAAATGAGTATAGTGCTTAATAGTTTTACTTTTCCAAATCACCTGGGTAAGGACTCAGTGTTTTGGACACTCAGCTCCAGATATTTCAGGGGCAGTGTTCCCCAATGAGGCAGGCAGGGATAAAAGAGGAAGGCTTCCTACAAAATACTTCCACGGCAGGCTGGAGGTCACACCCTGTCTTGGACAGGGGCTGGTGGAAGAAATACGAACGTGTCTAGAAGAGGGTGCTCAGCCCCTCTAGCACACCTGGCAAGCAGTCCTTTAGGGGCTTCCTGAGGTGAAAGTTAGATCCCGCTCTCTGTGTTTAGTAACTACTGATGGATCCATTTTCCATGAATCACATCACCTTTCCTTTAAAACCCATTTACTCCTCTGGCCTTCACAAAGTCCTGTGTTGGTGAGTTCCACAACTTCATTTTATGTTACGTCTATAAGAACTTTCTTGTGTATGTTAAATAAAAGTATTTTCTTGCTGCTACTTGGTCTTTAAAAGAAAACAGATCTTTAGTGCCAGAGACGCTGTTAATAGGATGTTTATCCTGTTGAGATTGCTCTGTACGGAAAACATGTTTTCCTCATTAGTAAAGTACCTTTCTTTGGCTATTTTACAAAGGAAAGAGGTTTACACATGCAGATGACTGTAATATTCCCATGTATAATTGTGTGGGACGTGTTAAATGAAATAACATGTTTAAGTAAGTTTTATGTCACTGGATTTTACTGTCCTGTTTTACTTCAGTATTTTGATGCTTCCTCTTGTATTTGTTCTGTAATTCTGTACATGACAGTTTAGCACCAAACAGTGATCTGAATCTCACAACCTCATTGTATGTACACGTTTTGTAGAGAAACGAGACATCAGTTACATGCCCTTCCTGCCCCCCGCTCCCTCCTGTTAGGGCTGAATGACAGAACCGTTCTATGCTATTGAAAGCCTTAAAAAAAAAAATAAATCTATGCATGCTATTTTATATTCTAATGTATTATTCATATCAGTACATAAGCTTATGCTTGTCAGTTTTATCTTCTGTATAGAACTGATTACTTTTGACAGTATTTTTGCACTGTTTCTTTTCTTTCCCTTTTTATAAAGTTCTATTCAGCATTAATTGACTGCTGTAATTTTTTACCCCTTTCACTGCCTTTGTGTAAATAGTTTCTTATGCTTTTGCAAATATGAGAATGTCTTCAGTCACTAAGGTTTTTTGGTAAGGCTGTCCTTCATATTCACAGTATACAATAAACCATTTTTTTCAAGGAAAACTATGCTTGTGTTCTTTCCTGTACCAGCTTAAGGTTTTGTCTTTGCACCTATTGTGCTTGTGTTGGTTTCCCATGTTAAACTGCTAGGCACAGCCAGGGCCACAGTGAGTTTTAAAGAACCTTCTGTAAATGGTAATCCAAGTTTCCAAGGGGCAAGGCTCCTATGGGTGCACATGCTAGGCTAATCCCATTCTTTAATGTTGAAGTACAGTCTGGGCTCTGGCCAGACTTTCTGAAATGAAGGTGCTATTTCCCCAGACAAGGGTTTGCTTGACAAGATAAAGTTAGGATAAAAGTAGTCAGCTGGTGCCCTCTTCCTGGGCTTGGCTGTGGTTCGGTGGCCTTGGCTTCCTGGAATTGTAAGACCTGGTGCAGTTTTATGTACTCCAGCAACAGTTGCTGGCTAGAGAGCAATGAAAGCTTGCAGCAAAATGAGCTGACAAACCCTTGTTTTCTAGCAGTTTTAGTTTCAGAGCAGTGCTTACAAGAAAGAAAATATGATGAAGTTCTTAACGGTGGTGCGTTTTCTCTCTCATCATACTTTATAAGCTGTGAAAGCAGTAAGGAATGGTCATGTAGTTTTACTGTGCAACATATTTAAACTTTGGTGCTGGAAGTACACAGCCACACTCTCTCTCCCCATCCTTAAAAGCAATCTCCTGCCATTGATCTAAATGGAGAAAAAAAACCCAAACCCTCCAGTCTTATATATGGGCAGAGAAAGCTAAGCCCTGGCTTTTTTCCTCAGAAAATGTTCGTGTTCCTCCATTAAAAGTAATTGCTAAGGTATTAATAGAATAGTTTTAATCCACTGGAGGCAAAGGTATGGCTATAAGGAAATACGAGCTCTCCTCTGCAATAAATTCACTTTAACTTGTAAAGGGGATTAAACAGCCAGAAGCTGCACAGTTCATGTCTTGTGCAAGCCTTCGGGCGCTGAGGTAGGTGCCAGCACTCTGTACAGCACCTGCTGAGCTCTAGGTCCTTACAATGATGAATCCCCACCTGCCAGCAGCAGTGATGGGCCTGCAGATTACCTAGCTGAGGGAAAGGTGGCAGCTTCCCTGCACAGCACACAGAATTCAGCACCCCTCTTTCCGCTTTCTCTCAGCAAAGCCACTGCAAACAAAAACGATTTGTGAAAAGAGGAATTGGATACTAAACCAACCAAAAAAAGTACAGCTTTTGCTAATTAATTTGTCAGATTAAATGAAACTACTTAGGCAAAAGTAGATGTCACAAAACTATTGCGCTCATGTAAAGTGTACAAGTGGAATCAAGAGGGGTCAAGACCACTTTATTTACTTTACACAAATAAGATACACATTAAAATGCATACAGAAAAAAATGGCCATTTTTGCACATGAGCTGTCAAAAGGCATAACCTTTACAAAACCATGGATGCTTCCTTAAAAAAAAAAAAAGGCAGGCAATTGTAGATGTGTGGAAGCTAGGAACATTTTGCAAGGCCTAAGTGTGTTTGTCATTCCAATTATAGGACAGAACTGTGTTCATACTCTACCGCTTTTCAAAGCGCTCCTGAAGGTTTCCATAACAAGGCTTTTTAAATAAAGGTTTGAAGGATTGCGTAGATTCAAAGGCTCAGTGGTCCTCTAATTCCTTTTTGATCTCTGAAATGTATGGATGATCCTTCCCATGTGCTACTTCCATGATAGCGATTGCCTATGAAAAGAAAAAAATATTCACACAATTGATTCCTATATAACACCAGGCTATAAATACTCTCTTTAGAGGTTTGAAACAGTCTGACACCTCTAGCTACTTTTTGTCCCCTTGTAGTCATAAACCCAGTAGGAAATAAAATGAAATTCAAAACTAAGTAATAAAGGTTTTACATTCAGAGAATACCTCTTTCATCTTAAAGGATCCCAAAGCACCTTTCAAAATTATATTCCTGACAAAACTACTTTGAATGCAACCAGCTCCAGGACAGAAAGCTGCAAGTGGGGTGGGTAATATTCTGGCAGCGGACTTAACCAGTATCAGCCGGAGCTCTGTTCCTCCCAATTTGTCCTTCAGCTGTCAGACTGACGAGCAGGCCTACTGCAAAAGTTACATTAAGGCATTTCAGACTTGATTCTGTAAACCCTCCACTGGTTCCAAGGGCTACCAATGCTTTACAAAGGAAGCAATTGCTTAGGCGACCACCGAGGCAAAAGCGAAATCTTGTCAGATTCGGACAGACGCTGCCCTGCCTGACTCCCTGCCGTTTCACCTACGGCCTGCTCTGGTCCTAAGAGTGAACATTTCAGGCGGCCAAACCCACTGACTTGCACTTCCCTGCCCCTATCCCCATTGCACTGCGGAGTGGGTGTAGAGGCAAGATTTCCACTGGAGAAAAGGACAGCAGTGGCCCCAAACAGAGGTAATAAAAGCGGCAGTAGATAGGACTGAAAGGAGCAAGTTCGGAGTAAGTCTGAGAACATTTAAAGACCACAGTGCTAAGATGATAAAGCAAGGAATTGCAGCATCCTAGCCCTCAGAGCATTTAGTCATTTTCTCCTCGGGAAACTTTTAAGGCATTATGCTCTTATATTTGTTAAGTCAGCACAAGAAGAGCCTTTGGTTCCACCTCAGCAGCAGTGACAAATGACTCCATTCGCCCTCCTGCCCAAAAGAAGAAAGGAGGGCCTTCTGGACGAGCTGCTTGCACACTGACAGAGAACAATGGGTTTGTTTTTCCACTAAATCCCAAACATCAGGGGCTGGGATAACTTTGGGCAGTTCCTGCAAGCAGCTTTTAGAAGTGAGTCATTAGCAAATGGTTGTGTTAGGAAGCTAACTACGCCAACAAATCCACCTACAGTTCCCAACCCCCCATCCCATGTTCCTGCTGGCACAAATCCCAGTTTTAGTTAGCACAAATCCCGCTAATTTTAAACTAGGTAATAGTTAAATTTTAGAGCATATATTCTTGCAGTATCTTTCACCATGGCTGGATGGCTCTGTTATTGCTGGCTAAAAACCTGCCAGCATCTAAAAAGGAAGAAAGAAAAAAATCGTGACATTCCACACCAAGTCATTATATGCTACAGTAGTCACTGATGCTTAAGAAACTAAAATAAACTTCTGTCCAACAACAATAGGGGAAGAAAGTCAAGAAACACGGTTCAGACTAATAAAAAAAATAGAAGAATAAAAACCTAAAGAATAAGGAACAGGCTAATAAAAAGGGGTGAAGAAAAATGTAAAACCAAATGCTGTATTTGCCAATTTCAGCATTACCATATGCATTGAATTCCCTTCAGCTATTTAAAAATCAGTTGGTTCCAGAACAAATAACCACCAAAAGCATGCCTAGTTTAACTTGGATGTAGAAATCACAGACTTCAATGAAACACTATGTGCCTTTTATAAGAGCCAAGCATTTTTTCTGTCCTTCCCTAGCAAGTGAGGAGAAGCTAGAGTTCTGCTTCACTTACTTACACTAGTACAGCTCTAGCTCAGTGAAGAAGGTATAGCAAATGTTTAAGCATAATGCTCACTCCGGCTGCTGCAGTAGAAGTGCACCGTGAAAAGGTAAGACCCCTCGTATGTGAGAACAGACCTATACTGCATCTCTGGAAAAATCAAAACTGAGCCAAAAATCCAGGAACCAAATATATTAACACATGGTGCATTTCCTACCAAGCCAGGCTCACTGACAGAGAAACACATAGTGTTTCAATGATCCCATGCCTGCACTGGTATTATTAATGAAGAAACTGGGAAATAAATACCCTCTTCAGGGCTTTAACTCCAGCTGTTCTGTTCTCCAGCGCCATATACAGTCTCCCTAATTTCAGCCACATGGAGGCAACGTTCAGCGAGTAGGAGGGATAATGTTTACTGCAAGAGAGAAAGAAATTCAGCTTTATCAAACCTGGCAGTTTCATAGCATTTTCCCAGCCCCCGTCCCCCTCTCAGGGGGCAAGAAGCTGCCTCTCGTTGCCCCTGCCCATTCACCGCTCATCCCCTCTGCCATGACTGCCAAGAGTCAGTGCCAATTGTTTCTGGGACGGGGATGCCTGACAATTGGGAATTGAACTGAAACTACCATATGCCTCTGAACAGCTGTCAGATGGCCGTGACTTTCTGCCACTAGTTTTCATCTAGCCAGCTACAGAAAGAGACTGCATTGTTACGAGTTTTTGGAGCCACCCTACACTCGCAGAAGTAACTCTGCCTACTCCACAATAGTTGGTCTTTAATGGAAAGAGAGGGGCCCTCAGCAGCGCGTACAGTGCACATGCCATTCCGTACTCGCACACACTGAGCTAGCAGAGTCCAGTTCAGCAGAGCTGACCTGGAATGCCAGGCTCAGAGCCAGAGGAGCTGGGCAAGTCCCAGGGAAGATAAATAGTACTGAGCCCCCAGGAGGGAACGTTGGCTCCTTCTTCGTATCGCTGCTCTCTGCCAAGTGATCTGTGACTTTACGTTGGCATCTGCTCCAAAGGGAGAGCTTTACTTGCACTCCCCCCAGCTGGCAAGAAAGTCACATCTCAAGATGAGAATCTGCTTGGGGGATTCATGGCAGGATCAGATACAGCCTGTAAATGGCTGGCTCGAATGAACCAGATCACTACTGTAAAAACACAGAAAAATTTATCAGAGAGAGTATTAATTTTTTCCTGCAGAGGCTGCATGCTGCCTTGCCCCACGCGGGGCTTCAGCCTGCACATTCTCCCACGCCTCCGGCTCTAGGGCAGTGGAGATCGGGGACATCAGGGCACCCACAGCCTCCGAGCGCAGGAGCTGAGCTCGGCTCCAGCTCCCTCTGCTGCCCAGCCCCAGCCCTGGGACAGGGCTCGGCTCTGCTCTCCTGCAACCATGACCGCTGTGCCGCTGCAGAGAGAAAGGATCGGGAGAGGGTGGGAGGCTGACAGCAACAGCGGGCTTTGCCTCCATTACCTTACACAAAATACTGACTGCAGGTGCACTTCGAAGCTCTGCTTTAGTCAAGTATTAGGATATAAAAATCCCCAGTTTTTTATCTAGCTAAACAGAACTAGCACAGTATCCAAGGGGGTACAAACTTATTTTGAGAACTTGAAGGATTTCAGAATCACCTTCTGCTATATATTGCAGGCCACATTTTGAAGTAACAAAATCGGCCCCAGCATTTCAACATTCCTTTCTGAGTAGTGATGTCATGGGTAGCATGTTTACACAGCACATACTGACAGAAGTGATCTCTGCCCAAATTTGTCTTAATTATTCAGATTACTGAATTAGAGCACTAAAAAAAAAATAAAATACAGTCTCATATTTACCTGTATGGTCTGATAATTTTTTGCCCATAACGCAGTGCACCTTCCCAGTCCTGCACGTAGAGACAGACACCCATGGCCTGGTACATCATATGTAACATATAAACATTACTGTCTTCAAACACTGCACCCATCTTGTCCAGGCTAAGTTCACAGATCTCCAGTAATTCACTAGGAGGTATGAAGAAGTCAAGGAACCCAATAAGTAGATGGTCTGTGATTAGACAACTACCTGGTAATGCCAAAGAAGAATCGACTTAAACTTGTTCAGAATGGTTCTGAGAAGTCCTCTTTTCTCTCAAATGGCATCAAAGCATCTACGCTACAAGCCCAGAGCTACTCTGAGAGGTATCCTGCTCATGAGGTTATTCCCCCTCCTACTCAGATATTCTACAAAACTAGCTTTCAGATTTAAAAAGCAACAAATAAAGCAGCTTTCCTGAACCACCACCGCACCAGCAATGTGTCAGAAGAAGGGGGAGTGAAATTCCCCGCACAGTGGGTACTGAATCAGGCATGAGACAGCCTGGTCTGCTTCTGGCCCAACGAGTCTTGCATTTTTGTCTGCATCGCACCACTGTTACAACAGGTAAGCTCGTGACCTTCAGCAATAGCTGCAGCCTCCCATGCAGTCTCTCAAAACAGAGCAATGTTACAGTAGACTAACACATTCACACACCTGTGCTCACTCTAGTCTCTGGCTTGTTGTGTGGAGACAGCCATATGCTGCACTCTTAGAAACTGAGCGCCGCACAGGAAAGAACAAACACAGGGTCTCACAATCCCACAGCACCTGCAAGGTTAAACTGCCCCTTGTCTCCAGGGACAACTCTTCAGACACAAAGAGGACAGAGGTATATTTAACTTCTAATGGTCATAGTATTTCTCCTGCAGGTACTTCTGAAGCAATCCAGCAGGTAAGATTTTTAGGTCGCACACCAAGCCAGCGGAGTCAGGGTGAGACAAAGGATATATTTGTAGTGTTTGGCTCGCCTGAATTCCTCAATCACGTTCCTGGCATATTTTATCATGTCCCATACCGTCTCTGCTGATGGAGGATCATTCAGCTTGCGGATTTCTAGTTTCTCTTTATCCTGAAGGAAACACAACAGACATTATAAATGCAGGTTCCAAGCCCCGCAAATAAAGGTGCACCTGCTACACAAAATTACTCTAATAAAAAGACACAGATGGGAACTTAAGCTCTTCAAAGAATGTAAAAACAAAGGTAGAATGTGCACCTGCAATTTTTCTCTAAAGCCTTGGCTGGGAATCCTAGAATCCTCTGCGCCTTTCAGTTCATCTGCCGTTCTCTACTTCCATGAAGTCCCTTTCTTTTGAAAGATCCCAGAGCTTTTCAATTTTGTGATGAAAGCACTTTTACATAGGAAATTTCACGGCTTCCAAGAGATTAGGGATTAAAACAAACTTAGTTTTAAGGCTAGAAAAGCCCAAATACCTTAGGCCTACCACCAAGTGATAGCTTAGTGGAAAACGAGATGATATTAACTACAGAAAAGGATCCTTCATATCTACAGACAAACCCACATTTCCACACATTTTGTTATTTCTGCTGGACAGCTCCACTTACTCTTATCTTTTCTGTCTAACTTAGTACTTCATGAAGAGTCAGCTGCAATCTGGAGACAATCTTTTGCTGTTTAAGCCTCACATTGTTGCTAGATTCCTTTTTCCTTTATTATTTCATCTGCCAGCTGAGAGGGCTATAGGGGACTCTTTCCAGAGCTGAAGGAGGCTGAGTGACAGGTGATTCCAAGAGTAGCGTGTTGTTGGAAATCACAGATGAAATCCTGGCTTCATTAAACTCAGTGGCAAAATTATCAAGGTAACTGTGGGGAAAAACACAACTACGGTATCAACAGAATGGCCTCAAACAAGAATACTGGGTACTCTTTGGAAACAAGTTACAAAAGACAACAGCATTTAGAGAAAGGAGGTGGTTGTCTGGTCAGTTTGGAAAGCAGCTCTTAAAAGGACACCTTTGTGAAAATGGAGGAAAAAATAATCTAGAACTTAAGGATCAGACTATGCCAGCCAGACCAATCTTGACTGGAATGACAGATGAGCCACACAAAGCTCAATTCTCCTAGGACCTCCACTGAAGGATAAGTAAATAATTAGTAGGACAGGCACAGTTGCTTCAGTATCTGCTGGGTTGGGGTGCCTTCTTCCACCCCCCCCCCCCCAAGTGCTTTTGTTCAAAATTACAAACACCTTGTTTTAAGGAACACTGGATGTCTGCCTTTGTCCTTTGAAGGGTGCCAGGTGATGTCTAATGAACATAAATCTGGCCTGTCCATCACAAGGGGCTGTGACCCAGGACTACCCTGTCCATGAGAAGAATGACATGGTGCCACTGCAGGAAAACTTGTTTTGCAGATTCTGGTGGGTCTCCAAACCATCCAGCAATGTCACACAACATCACCTAGAATTGACTGAGATGTCCCAGCCAGGAACTGCAGCAGGACTCTATCCCAGAACAGGAGCCCAGAAATGCCTCAAGCAAGATTTACCGCTGCGAGTTGGTAGAAAACATGCAGTTACAAAAATCAAGTTCTGAGCTAAATTCTTTTGGCCACGTAGCGCAGACACAGTATAATTATGTACTTTGAACAAAGTTTTAATCTTTGCTTTGTAGCTCAACTTTAAATAGGCACCTACCAGGAAATTTCCTGATGCGTCATGATTACAGTGGAAAGAATGAGTATCAGAAAGTCTTCTAGAGAAAAACAAAGTCACCCCCCCCCATTATCCTCCTTTCCAAAATTTAATTAAACCAGATATAACATTACATCTAAGGACCTGGGTAGGTCTGCCTTGACAGTCAGAAGCATATTTCACACCAATTTTATTACCTTTTCTTTTGTAATGCACTCCCTGCAGTCACAATTAAAGAAATACGAGTCTCTTAACCGGTCATTTCTGTCTTCTGTGGGATACAATAGGTCAATATAGCTGGTAAAAACCTATATGGTAAAAACACAGCAGTCAGTGAAAAGCAGTGTCACTATACGTATTTATCACTACCAGTTCTGGTATACGTAGTATAACGACTACATCTTCATGCAACTTGTGGATCCCTGCAGCCACATCACCTGCCTGTTTCCTCACATTCCAAGCTTCTCGGCAGCATCAGGAGTTGCCATTTGTGAATGCAATCTGACAGAGAAGTGTTTCCTATTCATTATGGGATTTCCCTCAAATATTACCCTGGCTTAAACCCAGAACAGCAAGATTCAGGTGTGGATAAGGAAACTATCACAGCATAAATCTCAGGCTCCTGTCAGACTACAAAGAGATGCCTACTTTTCAGAAGTAAAATAATTATTTCAGGTATCTAGCCTAGGATAAATTACAGTGGCCTGGTTTTTTGGAGGCTGGAATCTCAAATTTTTCTTTCTGAAAACCTACAAGAAATTGGGGCAACAGCAGTCACTAGTAGCTTTAGAAACTTAGGACAAGACCTTTAGCTCTCTGAAGAGAGGCCCAGTGCTCCAGTTCTAGGAGAATGAATATCAGATTTACTTCAGCAGCAAAATATTAAAGCAAAGAAAACCTGCTTTTGAACATTTTAAAGGCCCTTCTCATACACTATTCTTAAGTTTTTCTCTGCTTCAATGGTATTCCAGAAAAGAACACCTGCAACTAGCTTTAATGTTCTGTTTTTAAAATGAGATGTCCCCCAAGAAACACGTCATATGCACAGCACAGCTGATCGTTTTGCAGACCAAGGAACAGCTTTAGTTCCATTTCCTCATTTATAGTTATTTGAAATGTTTTGCTCAGCCTTTATGCTTAAAGTTTCTTTCTTCTTTAAAGTAAAATGCACATATAATTTCATACAGTACATGTTCTTCTCACTCTGTGTGATCTCACATTTTCCTTCATACTCCTCTCCTCCCCTCCCTATTTTCAAAGCATGCAAAATGCAGGAGCTCCATTTACAGCAAAAACTTCAAAAATGTTGCAATGCAATGGCTACATTGAACCTGAAGATGGAGACACAGGCCGTAAGACACAGAGCCCAGGCAAAACCACGAGCTCACATTTATAAAATTCTTAAGTGTCAGAAAAGCGAACGTGCAAAAGCCATGAGGTCCCGGAGAACTGATGCAGCTTCTAAGACACAACTCAATCAAAAGAAGATGCCAAGCAAGGTAAATACTCTACATCTCTACCTCTCACAGTAAGCCCTCCCCAAAAATGCCGAAACGTCCGGGATTCCACAGTAAAATTCCGAAACCAAGATCAGTCCTTGTCCATTACCAGAATGCACTTGCAGTGACTGCCAACATCATAGACAAATCATTGTTAGTAAATGGCATAAAAAGAAGTTGCTCACCTGAGTCATTCACCCTTGGCTCCAGCAACTAAACTCACTTTGTTCACAATGGTGAACAGCTATAATCCACAAAAATAATCTCTCTCCCCTTCTTCAAAAATGGTATCACATACTTCATACTTCAGAAAGTGGTAGGAGTTACCAAATCAAACCCAAACTTACTTTGATCAGCATTAACCTTGCCCACTAAATTAACATTAAATAAACAAAAGAGCCATTGAAACTCTATGCAAACTCTATTCCCAGAGAGAACGTTCCATATCTTCATCCCCTGCAGATATTTGAACATCCTCCTCAACTCTGTTTAACATCTTTTTTCTTTTTTTTCTAAAGCAAAAAGCAGCTCTGCTACTGAAGACTCCCTGCCAAGTTCATTATTTGATTGAGAAAATTTCAAGGTAAACCCAGAGCCTTATTCAATTCCACAGAATTTTATCCATTGCTGTTCAGCTTCGCTCTACCTAAAAACACACTCTTGTTCCGTGAATTCCCAGCAAACGCTGCTGACGTGACATGACTGAGCCCCGTATTTTGTGGATGCTCTGTCCAAACAGAAGTTAGAGGACTTATCTGTACCCGTTTACCTTGTTTATTCTGGCTTCAATTTCAATACATTACTATTATACTGGGAACTATTATAGCAGTAATAATTTGCTTTGATCCTGGAATTTCAAAGCACCAGCCAAACATCAGTAAACTCAGCCTCATTTTACACATGGGTAAACTGAGACAGAGGCTGGCAGATACACAGTGACTGCTGCAGGTGTCCTTCCCTTGTTTCAGCACAAAATAGGATACTGCCTCCGAGAATCACTTCAGTCCTCCACAGCCACCCCAACTTTTCCAAAGCAACATCTTACACTTCTCTGAGAAACAAGAGATCCTTCCCCCCTATTATTAAATTGTCACCTAATCAAAATTAATCCTGAAAAGCAGAATGGATCCTACTTTTTAGGATGCATGCGTACAGAGTACATTCAAACACAGTGCATTTACCTCTTCCCCAGGCTCAATCTCTTTAACAGCTCTGACTTCAGCCAAGGTCCCCTTGTAAGTTACAATCACATTTGGGCAACAGCTATGGTTCATCAGTGCAACACTGTAAAAGTAGAAAAGTAAACCTTTTCCTGCACCACCACCAAAAACAACAGGCAAAAAGTTAAGCACCACTTCACAAAACAAGTAAGTCTGAAAGATTTGAGTCAGTCTCTCTCTGTAAGCTGTTTTTATTCTGAGGCTTAACATGAAGGTAACCTTGGGAAAATCTGTGGTACTGTTATTTATTCTAATGATATGGAGAATGGCTGTGCTAATGAATCATTACAATTTTCAAATCCTATTATTGCAGGACTAGGCAAGTTATTATTTTCCCATTCTTACAGTGCTACGGGACAGCTGACAGGGGCGTTCATGTAGCTTAACTATCAACATCCTATTTAGGTACCTATGATGGACAGACTATTTTCCTCAGAGGAGAAAGAAAGAGAAACACATTTAACCTAAAGGAAAAAAGCAAATACAGGAAAAGTAATTTGCTGCATCACAACTTAAGATGGGCGTTAAAATTTTAGCTGGCTTCTGTGCAAACGTAAACAGCATCCATGTTTGAGGTGGGAGGGAAGAGATCTCTGTTATACAAGCACACGACTTACACAAAATCTTGGACCACTAGAGAAAAGTACTCCCCCTTACTACCAAGCTTGGAGAAAGTGCAATTTGCTGCTTATTTGAGATAAAATACATAATTTTAATTCTTTCTCTTCCAATCTACCAAAATAATAATTGTCTCTTCAGCCTTTTTAGCTCACAGGCATAACTATTCAGTAGGAAAGATCTGGCTCTTGCATGCTGAGCATCTACAAACAAAGGATGGTGTTGGACATGTTTCCAGAACATCCTGGTTTAATACTCTCCTCTCTCCACCATGACTCTGATCCTGGACATTTCAAGGCCTTAATTTCCAATCTGTAGATCAGGGATGTGAACTTCAGACAGACTTGCCTGAAGAAGGAGAACCTGTGAAGCAAGTACTATCTACTACTGTCTGTATGCAGCAGTCAGCAAAATCAGGTCCTGCTTTAATTGGGCATCTGTAAGTTTCAGATTACTTTGACATAGATAAGCTACTAGTAACCTATGCCTTACAAGGAAGTCAACCTAAGCAGACAGTGATAATACTTTCAGTAGAGGGTTTGCAAAGAACAGAGGCAGAAAATATCCTCCTTTGCTACATTAAGTGGGAAGGACAGACTTAAATGGAAGAAATGTTCCTCAGCCTTAAAGAGAGCTGTGCTCCCCTGTCCACAAACTGCAGTTAACACTTAACATCTGCAGTTTATTTGTAAAGCTAAGAAGCTTGTACGTATTTTTTCCACTGTCATAGCAACATAAAGCATCACAGTTTTTAAAACATCTGAGGAGTCTGAAAGAAGGTATGAAAGGGATTTACTGTTCGCAAAGGAACAAAGGTAGAAGGGATGTTGTTCAGAGAACACCAGGTGAAGGATTATACCCAGCCAAAACAGAAAGTTGTGAATAGAGCAAGTCACCTGCAATCCTTTTCCTTTTGCTTTGATCATTACATGATGTCCCTGTCCAGAACCTGCTAGCCAAGTAAGTGTTTCATATGGACCTGCATATAGTTCACAATTTAAGCTTCAAAACAAATTACAAGTGCAATTTTACCAAAATTACCAGATTTAAAAAAAAAAAACTTCTGCAAATCATTGGCCACATTTTATTAGCTAATTAAAGATACTTAAAACAAGACAAACTAAGCGTTTAATTAAATTTCTTTCAGTAGAGATCTAATTCCATACATGTGCAAGAACCTTTGCTTGTTTTTAACTAAGTTAATTTTATTTTTAAAAATATTAAAATCAACCTACTCAGGAAATATGGCTGATCCCAAATGAGAGAGCTCTTCATCTTCAATTGTGAAGCCATTACAGTTAACCTAAGGAAAAAGAGAAAGAGACTAGATCAGCTTCTGGTTGGCTAAGTACTCCACACTCACATGTCACATTATCATGTTTCGAAGTCAATTGCAGTAATTTGCTTACAATTTTCTTTCCACCTCACCAGTACTCACAGGGAGCTACATGACATCTCAAGAAGTGAAGTGAGGACAAAGTCCCTATCCAAAGGAATGTGCAGGACACTAAAGAACTCACAGTCCAACACTGGCACCTGCTCAGGACACAACATCTAGGGGATTGCTCCTTGGAAGGCCAACCAAAAGAAATGGGGCTTCAAAAGAGCACTAGAAAGAGTGTCAGACAAAACAAGACCATTGCAAACACGAAAAAGCGTCTGACTGACAGGGCAGAGACTTCATTGGCCATGACAAGTAAAGGGCTGAAGCAGAACTACACATGCAAGGAGCAATGTAGGGATGAACAGCAGCAAACTCAACTGGGCTGGGGAAGTACTGAGCTTTAATGGAGCATGTGTTACAGAGACTTGCCACAATGACATCTGTCATCAAGGGTTGCACATATCAGCTACAGCTAAAGCACATATAAAGAACAAAAAAGGCAGTGAGAAAGACTTGAACCTAATGAAGACATAGAATAGGAGGGGACAGAAAAAGGACAGAGTATGAGAAGAAGTGTATTCCTAATTTAAACAGACATAGGATCAAAAGAGCTCGTTCACAAATCTTTCTTATAGAATAAATTCAAGCAGGTTTTAAAACCTTCTCCCTCTTTTATTCTCACTAAACAAAGGAATCTTTCAGGAGTTTCAGCTTTGTTTCATGTGGTTTGTGTGACTTTGTGACCAAAATGCACCTCAATCAAGTACTTTATCCCACTTTCACTGTGAGTCACGTACATGCCAACATAAAGAGAACCCTCTCCACATTCACCAACATCTCCCTACAATCATCAAAATGTTCAGAAGTGCCAGAAAAGCACTAAAACAACTACTGTCATGTGGCCAAGTCCAGCTGAAGCTACAATGGGCACAGGAACAGTCAATCAAGTACAGTGTAAGTATTTGTTCAGGAAGGGCAAGAGTTGACAACAAACACTACCAACAATGATATGTCCCACAAGCTGGAATGCAACTTGGACTGGATTTTAGAAATACACAAATACCTCCCAAAGCCACTCCTCAGGTCTGAACCATTCAGGATGAGTTCACAAGTAAGGAAAGTGTCCCGTTTCTCAAATTCATTCACCGGTATCTTTGCTATCTTTGCTTGATCTTTACCCTGCTACTTTTAGCAAGGTAACACCCAAAGGCTCCCTGTCTCTCAAGATGAGCATGCTACTGCACTAGCCAATGTACGAGCACACCTGAACCAAAACCAAAATGTAATTGCTGAATACAAAAACAATAGAAGGGAAAGATTACATCAACAGCAAGTAAGAACATAAGGCTATAAAGGCTGACATGAAGAACAGCTTGATGGTTCTGAATCACAGGGAAATATTTAAAAATATGTAGTGAGTTATCATCAACTCCCCTCCACTAAGCCAGAGCCAACCCACTTCTGAATGCATCATACCAGAAATGACACAAAAGGAAGAATTAGAAGGGATGAGATACCACTGGTTTCACCGGATGAATGCATGACTAAAAAAGGTAATGTGGAGGGAGTAGAGAGACAACAGTGAGAAAACTAGAGCTCAGGGTTGTTCCCAATGGTGGAAAAGAGAACGTGCAAAGGCAGGCACAAAACTATGCAAGGTTTTCAAGGAAAAGGATGAGATGCTGGATCTTGAGACAAGAGAGAAACTGTTTTAAGAGTACGACAAGGTGAGACTGAGGAGGAAGAGCACCAGTCTCGAGAGCTATGTTCTACAGGGACAAGAGTAGAATGATACCAACAGTTGGGGAAGAGAGCAATGAAAGGCAAGGATAGTTTGGATAAAAATCTTTGCTCCATTCAGAAGGACCAATTACACCTTAGCTGTGTTGAGTAAGAAACAACATCAGACAAAGCCCACAAAAAGCAGTGAGCAAGGAGTCAGAGGTAGTCAAGTCCCAAACAACTGCCCTGAGCCACAGGGAGAAAGAATGCTGAATGGAGAAGCAAAGTAGACAACATGATGCCAGAGAAAGCGCTGAAGCAAAACAAAGGAGCAGCAGCATATCCATACTATTGGTTTTAGGTCAAGTTAACTAATTATTAGGAAACAGGTTTGTACATACCAAGTACAGACATGCCTCCCCTTCTTCTAGAAAGATTTATGCTGGAGCTAAAACCTCAAAAGGTAGTGTCCTGTAAAATACTTCTGAGGAGCATCCAGATAACCTTTGGAGATTTTAGTTCAAAAAATTGCAATGTCCACAGTGGCGGACAGTTGCCTGATGATCAGGATGAGCTTAAGGTGACACCTAAGGGTGACATTAGACATCTACAGAGAAGACTGGACAGAATCTCAGATCTGGGAGTCAGCAGTTCACAGAAGTCAGTTAAAGTACCATGATCTGGTGGAGCTGGTCCAGGACAGGACACGAAGTGAAGGTCATTATAGCAAAAATAATGTACTCTTTGGGGATTCTGGCTACATTCTAACAAAAATATTCCGAAACACCACAAGAAACTGGATGTACTGATGTCTTGAAAGTACCCCTCTCACAAATACAAATTGTGAAGTCTTCAAAACAGAAAAAAACTTTTCATTGAAGGGAAATGTATAATTAGAAACAACACAATGGATGATGAGCAGATGCTAAACATGCTAAAGAATCATTCCCCTACAAAATAACAGTACCTCTGTATTAAGGAAATAGTAACCGTGCCTCATTGTTGTTAGATGCCCAGCTCTACCAGCCAGGGTATTGCCATCTCAGCTTTCATCACAGCAGTCAACATTTGCCCCAATCTCAAAAAAAATTAAACTTTTTACTTGGACATTTAAGTTTAAAACTATCTTATTTTGAAGTACAGGAAGAAAAAGAAGAAAATGGATGTTTCAGTATTCCACTGGTGTGTTATTCCATCCACTACAATACATTCAATTTAGATGCGTATGAAAAGCAGGTGAGAAAAAAGAGGTGACACATTTCAGAAGTTATCTAACAAGACATTCTGCCTTTCCTTCATCTCTCCATATGACCAAACTACCTGACTGCATTTAAAAGCCACACACCAGATAAAAGTGTCAAGACTGCTCTTTCTACTTCTCTGAAGTTTACTCCCTGTGAAGGTCAAACACAACGATGACCTGACCAGCAAGGATTTCCACAAAGTTGAAGCCTGAATTAAGGTTTTGCCTCTGCAGGGTCTCAAACCAGCAGCGTTCCACACAAGTCCAACAACAGCTGCACTATGCTTGGCCCACAAGAAGCCTAACTTTGACAAAATCTAATACAGGCTGTTTCCCCTTTTCTTCAATATTTGAGAAGCACCTCACAGAAAGTCTGCAGACAAGAGTCTCTCCCCTCACTACTGAAATGGGGCATGTCCAGCCACTTCTGGTCAAGGAAGTGGATCTTCTCCATCAAGCACACTCAGCCCTCCCTAAGATAAGCAAAGAGCTACCATTTCCATTGTAGTTGACATTTTTCCCCTTTTGCAAAAGCTAAAATCCTACAGCACTATCCACCTAAGCAGGCTGTGTTCTAGCCAACTTACTTGTGCAAAGAGAACTACAAGGGCAGCATTGTCAGGGTACTCCAAGTGCTTTGAGTAAAAGCGATGAAGAGCAGCAATGTCGTTCTGAATCAGCTCTCTCTTTTCATTGTCTAGTTTGTCAAGGTCTGTGGACAAAGAATACATTCCATTTCAGTAACAGGAACACTCCTCCGTGAACTGTAGCTAGACTTAGATTAGAACAGGCCTAGACTTAAACAGAAACCCCTCAAGGAACAGCTGCTTGGAAGTACTGCAAGAAGTGTCTGTTCTTGCATAAATGTAATGCTGCTTCTGCCTAAGCCACACATACACTACAAGAACATGCAGTATTAAAAAGCATTTTCTTTACATTAGCAGGTAATTGGACACAAATTTCCCTTTCTTGGGAGAAGGGTTACGGTGTTTAAAATGCATTCGTTAACCCTAGCAAACAGACCAGCCCTTACCCTCTAGAACCCTATCAACTATGGGTAGCTATCCTCAGCTGCCTAACATGACCTTATGAGCTACCTGAGAATGCCCATGTCTCCATAGGCTGGAGGGTGACCATCAACAGCAGTGCATTTATGCTGCAGATATCTGAGGGTAATAGGAGACAGCAGGAAAATCAGTGGAAATGTCCTGGCACACCTGCCAAGCGTATTCCCTTATGGGTTTGTTCAGAGATTTACCCCTCAGGCCCACAACAGGTTCTAGCCAAAGCTGTGGCCGCTGAACCTTTTTCTGCCTGGTCCATGCAGAGCAAGCTAGGTGATCGACCATATACTCTCCTGGCCCCTTCTCTCTCCTCAAGAGCAGAGCGCTGGAAAGTTTATTTCCTAATCCTCTCTCTCACAGTGGCAGTGTCACTAGCTCACTCCTGCTCTAAGAGAGCCAGCAACTCATCAGTTTCCCCTCTCCAACTCAAAATAATAGTGGAGAGAAAAACATGCAGGAAGAGAAAAGGCTGCAAAACAGTGGAAGAAGGGAGATATGATTTGTAAGAGCAGATGTGAATGACAGGAGAGTCACAAAAAATACTGAGGAAAATGAAATGGGACAATTTGACGAGAATTAGGACAAATCAGAAATAAGAAATGTTGAGCTTACAACTGACAGCCAGGTGCCTTTTCCTCTCCTGTGCAGGGTGTTGCAAAGAGTAAGGCAATTGCTGAACACGGCAGAAGTGTGCTAAGAGATGAGGAGAGTCAACAAGGCAGAAGGAACAAGGGGTTCTTACTAACAAAACCAGAAATGAAACAAGGGCTCCTAGAGGACAAGGGGGACATTGCAACAGAAAATCATTTCAGCCTTTTAGCTCCCAAATTAATAAATTATTGAAGACAAGCTGTAATGCAGAAGAATATACAGAAATTACTTCAGCACTAACCCATCCTCCTCAACCTCAGTCCTACTAACCTACCTGTAAAAATTATCCTTGCCTTAGGCAAAGTCAAATGTTGGCATTTTTCCCCCTTATTTCCCCAGTTGTCCCAACAGCTGTGACAGGAGCTTTTGTCCAGGAAGCAAATAAGACTGTAATCTTGCTATGCTTGGTTACTCTGCTACCTCAAGTCCTAGCAATGACTGCATTTATTCAGCATTTTATAAAGGGTTTTGGAAACCATCAGCATGAGAAATTTGAATATACAAACCTATTGACTCCTTGTACATTACCCGCAGCACCAAGAGAGAGAAACAACAGACCAGTGAAAACTATGCCAGGATGGTTACTAGTCCCCTACTTGCTCAAATTCTAACTCTGCCTCACTGGACGTAAAGAGTAGCCTTCCAGTTAAAAGCAAGCCATTGCCTCATCTCCTTCCTTGAATTATTTTGGAGTATTTAGGACACGGAATTTCAACACAATCATATATAACATGTCAGATTTGACTGGCAGTGACAGATACTGAAGCACAGTCCAGAGGGTTCTGCAATTAGCCCCTTAGTCACTGTCACCATCAAGCAACTGTGCTGTCTCTGATTTTATGCCTCCTGGTAACAAATACGAGCTATTTTAATTTTACAACATTACAATTCTCAACAGACACTAGAGTACCAGAAAAGCCATGAGATGGATGTATGCTACATAATTAATTCTGTCTAGGTTTTCACCCTTGTTTCACAGCCCCCACAAGTGACCAAGGGAGGAAAAAAAAAAAAAAAAAAGACTGAAATAAGAGCACTGTACTTTCAAAAAACGAGGAACCACAATTCTCTTTGTTTACTCCCTTCCTCCAACAGGAGTCGGATGCTCTGAAAGGTTTTGATGGAGGGGGACCAGGGGGTAAAGCAAATCATGAATATAGATAACTGCCTCTGTTTACCTGCAAGCCTTTTTTACTTACGTGATTCAAACTCTTTTACAGCAAGCAGCTTCTCCGACTGTGTTCTTTCAGGGTGAATTTTCTAGCAATACAGGGAAAAAAACAACAAGAAAATATTTCAATGTTTTAAGTGGGCAGTTTTGTCTACTCATTTGTAAGCTGGGAACTCCCACCTGTAAAACAAACCCAAATCCACACTGCATGGAATTTATAGAAGTTGATGAACAGCAATGAGTTAAATTTACTACCCTTAGTAAATCCATAGAAATATTCTCTCTGCACCAAATTAGGCAGCCAAAGATTAACTCCTATCAAATTTATATACATAAACTGAACAGTATTTAAAATATGTCATTTGCTTTGTTCTAGACACCCAGAAAGCTGCTAACAATAGCAAGCAGGCAGGAGACAGGCTTCGCTTTGAGGAAAGTGAATAAACTGACTGTTGACAGAGTTCAAAAGCAATGCTCCATTGTTGGCCTAAGGCCACTTCTTTGTAATCTTGGCCATTAAATATGGCTTTGCAGGTGGCCCAGCAGCTGAGGTTCAGGGACTATGGTTTGCATATTTAGCTTTTATATGACATGTAGGGTTCTCCCCCCTCCCTGTAAGCGATAAAAGCACAAATTTATTCCAATGACTTTTTGTCATTAAACATTCGATTTTGTTTGTGGTTCACCACTAAACCACACTTTAATTAAGTCACACAAGCATACATTCACACACACACATCTACACACACAGCAAGTATGCAGCTACCTTCCCAGCAGGCCACCAAAATCCTCACTACATACAGTATCCAGGTTGCCCTTGTCACATAAGCAGACCTCAATCACACAAATATGCTTCAAAGAGGATTTGTTTTTGCAGAGAGAGTTGAGAGCTCTACAAAGAGATACAGCATAATAACCTTGAAACTCATGAATCCCATCCCCTCCCTGTAAGCACTTGTGTTATCCTCAGTATCCATATAGTTAGGGAACACTGAATTGGAGGTTGACACTGCAATCTTATTTCCTTACTCATAATATTCTTTTTCTCCAAAGACCAAGGGCCTGAGATTTCTCTCTCAATCTCTGTTTTTCACCAGTTAACTCCAGTAATCGTAAACATTTAAACCTGAATACCTCAGAGGTGTTCTTGACTCACAAACGTACTGGGAGTTATATACTACACAATGCTACGCAGTTATAGCTGAAAAATAGTACAACAGGCAACTGCTTCATGAAGATGTCAGTGTCTGCAGGCATGTAACACTAGGAGCATTCCTCAGAATTCAACCACTTACACCAAGTCTCATAATCTTTCTCTTCACCAACGTGGCCTTGGTGCTAGCCCACACCTGTAACCAAGAGCTCAAATCTACCAGAACAGAGGCTGAAACACCATGCGCGTTGTGAAACTATCAGTGAACTCTTTCAGACTCTGTTGAACAGTACCTTCGCCATAAGTTACAGCTACACAGCTTAAAGCCTCACTAGTTTTTTGCCACCTTCCCCCAAAAGTCTCCAGCTGGTCTATGGTGGCCCTGACACTACTGCAGTGGTCTGATGGTCAGTTCGTTCAGTTACTCATGCTCTGTATTACACCCGTCTGTACACAGGAAGCTAGTATGTACATGCTTTGCAGGGACAGTTACTGTCGGTCAATTTTCATTTTCCTGCCTTCCCTGGCACCCAGAGTAGGAATGTACCTCCCAAGTCTAGCCTCCTGCTCACCTGTTTGGCAAGGATCCTCGCTGTTAGCCTCACGGTCTCTGAGGGATTCCAGTTCTGCCCAAAAGCGCACATGGCGGAACACTCTAGCTTGTGCATTGGCCAGTCTGCCTTCTGAAAATGTAGAAAAATATTTAAAAAAATAAGCCATGAAGATAAAGTGATGAAAAAGAGGATGCAGCAAGTCCTGCAGATCCTAGAGGTCAAGTGAAATGTGTTTCCTTTAAAAAAATAAGATGACGCTCACTAAATCTGAACAAAAGCTTGAGTCACATTTAAGGGGTACAGCTATCCTGCTTTTTTCAAACAAATTCACAAGGGATGAGTTAAGGTCAGAACATCTTCATTTATTCAACAGAAAAAAAGAATTAAATGACGAAGAAGCAAACAGACAACATGATTTATAAATCACCAGTTCTTATTGTTCAGATCAAGCACGTGAGGACAAAGTAGGTCTGAGCTTGATGGCTTTATTGGGTTCATTTCCATTTAATACCTTGGCCCCTCATTATGAGATGACCCTGGTGTAATCAGGAGTAATGTGTCTGAAGTCAATGGATTCACAATCACTGTAAGAATCAGTATATGTAAGGTCAAAACCAGACCTACTGAATAGAATTATCAGATTTTTTCCTTAAATGTTGTAGAATAAGCATACAGCTAGGCAATGAAAACACACTAATAAAGACAAACACCTTTTAGTTAAGAATGTATAACATATTCCTAGCTCAACATACAATAACACTTGGAGTGATGGCACAAGCCACTGGCTTTTGGCACTCTACAGATTCCCTCCAAAGCAACAGAAACTTTCAAAGATGAGTACAGAATCCCAGATTAACACTCTGCACTGGCACACAGTGCCTGGCATGGGCTGTTCCCAGACTGCATCAAATTTCATTTTATTTATTTATTCAAACATGGAAATATTCTTATTTCTATATTCAAGTAATGCAGTTATTTATTTCTGTGTCTCATCCCAGACAGACACTTATAGCAGTGTGTTAGAACAGACCTATAGTGTTCTGCCTGTATAGGGACCATCAAGTTTTGTTTTCAGACCAGATTTAAACTGGTGGAAAGCAGCAGCAGAGGAAAGAAATCACAACAAATCCCACAAACTTATAATTGATTGAAAGTGAAAACTTGAAAAACTTTTTGCAGCCTCCAGAAAGGTCTTAATTCCCCTTACTGTGATTCACCCAGTATCACAGACCCAGTGTTACCCCACTCAAAAAAAAATTTTAAAAATAATTTAAAAAAAAAAATTCAAAGTGACTGAGTGGCAGGACCAGACGAAACAGAGTTTCCCTCAGCTGCCTAACCACTGATGGCAAGAGCCATTTGAGACACCCTAGGCTATCTAAAACATCTATGTAGGACCAGTAGATATGATACAGGTCTCCTGGGAGATGCAGGCCTTGTGGGAGCTGTGGCTGGAGACCACATAGAACAACCCAAGGCACCTCAAATACTCAGCTGAATCAGGACCCCAGTGTCTCCTGCCTTTGCTGGTCCACTTATTTACAGGTTTTGCAGATCAAAAGAAAAGCTGAGATCACTAATTTCAGAGTCAGTACAGCAAAAAAATTCTTCCATTGAAAATGGCCATTTTAATTGCCCTGGGCATGGGCAGCTTTAGGAGTTTAACTTATTAGGAAAAGAAAGGTGAATACCTGCCCCAGTCTCATGTAGGATTTGAAGCAGTGAAATACTGCAACGGTATTCAACCCCTCACAATGTCAGCTTCTTTGTCCTTGATATCTTAGTATGGTACCTCCAAAAAGCCTACATACAGGCTGCTTGAAATTAGCTCCAGTGTAAACGTTCTAAGAGGACGTGGCAATACAGACCAGGAGAACCAAAATAGTATATTACATTGCAATCATGTCATGTGAAATTACACTCTCAGCTCTCCTACAGCTGTCACACTACAAAACACGTCCCCTGAGAGGCCTGTTTCCTATGTATGCCCCAAGACCTTTTTCTGGAAAATTCCCGATAGCCTTTGCTTAGGAATCCACAGGCTAAAGGCTAAGAAGAGAGACAGAGAGAGATCTCATCTCTCACCCCTTCTTGCACACCAGCCTCAGTGTGGTTGCTGGGTGTGCAAGAAGCGAAGGCATAGAATCTGAAGTTTTGTAGGTCCCACATCCGTACACACTGGTTAAATAAACAGGAGAGATTACCTGATAAAACAAAAAACCAAAATGCAAAATCAGGTGCCTGTCTCAAAGCAGTGTTTTTAAAAATTCGTTTGTTCCCTTTATTCTTTACCCATTGTTAATTAAAATCTTTCCCCAGGCAGAATCATACTGAGTTATATGAACTAGTAGGGAGGTTAAAGGGACAAGATATGGCTGAATTGTGCAAAATGAGATAAAAGCCTGAAACACCACAAGAAGAGAGAGTACTGATGACTGAGTAATACCTGGGATGGAAACACTGTGACAGCAGCTTTCTCTGCAATCACAGCAGGACTGTATTTTGCATTCTTTTCCACATTTGTCTCTAAGTAGTTTGAATTATAACAGGTAGCATTGTTCTAGTTGAGTCCCTAATGCTACATTAATGATATTTTCTTCCTATTTTCATTACATCTGCGATATTTTTCCCTTCATTTAGGAGTGAGTGACAACATTTTTGGAAGGGAAGCTCTTTAAAGCTTATGCTTTTCACATCAAAGCATGGAAACAATCTTCTCCACCAAGTTCTTCAAAACGATTCCACCATCCAGGACTACTGGATAAATTCCCAGAACACTGACATATAGCTCAGCATAAAAAAAAACCCCAAACAACAAAGCATAATACTCAAAAAAATAAGACTCAAGTCCAAACAAATGTCCTCGCACCTCCTTCCTCACATGGACTTTTTCAATAGGACGTAAAATTTCTGTTGTATTTCACTTGATCAAAAAGAAACGCACACAAATACGAGACAGAAATGCTGGGCATGCCAGCGTAGGGGTTAAGCCCACTTCTTCAAAAGCTTAAGGCCCAAATATGCTCAAATGACATCCAACTCTTTAACCACATTTCAGTGAGGCAACTTCTGATGTCTGATATTATCTGGTAAAGTTCTCTGATACAGTCCTTCACCAAGCAGTGAAGGTAAAGAGTTTCACACGTCTTCACAGCCATCCTTCCCTACCATCATTTACCGAATTCTGGGCCATAGAGGGTATTTGACTTCCATGCATTAATGTTCAAAAGGTTCAGAGGAGACATTTATCAAAGAAAATTACATGGAAAAAGTTTTTGGATAGGGGGACAGACACTTCCCCAAGGCAATCTTAAGCAGGGTCTTGCAGTGTCAGAATCCTCTTGTGCAGAATCATTACAGCAATAATTTAATATTTTTTCTACAGCTTACCAAAAAGGAGTGGACAACTTCTACAAGGTCCTATTTAAAACACATCTGCGTGATGCTAATTCCAGGTCTACAACTACATTTTGAGTCTCACTAGCTGGTTAAAAATATATGTTTCCCTTACTCCAGAAATATCAACTACAGCACTCTTTTAACATGACATGTTAAGAAAAAACCATAAATATTTTGTTCGAAATATATTTCAAATATGGAAAGTCATGACAAAAACATCTCTTCCTGCACTTTGGCTAGCTGATCTCCACTTTGTCTGGGATAAATAATGGCTATGAGTAATAACAGAAAGAGGAGCTCCAGTAGCTGGTTCAAGTTCACCAGTTCCACAATTGCAACCACGTAACCCTCTTAAAACATTTCTCTTCAGAGTGTTTCAGCAGCTAATTTCTGAGGAGAGAAAATGAGCACAGGTCTCCTGCTGTTTGACTAAAATTATTATAATTTAAGAAGTCAAGACCCAAACAGCTGCAGATGGGGTCTGAAAGCCACTACTATAATAACAGGCCTGTGCTTTGAGGAGGCAATAGTGGAGAGCAGAACGGTATGAATCAGCTGGAAATCACAAACCCTTTTAAAAGGAGAACTGGATTAGGGGCTGGGAAAAGAAAGACGCGGCAAACCCAGGCTAGATCCTACCAACCCACAAAACATTCAAGGCAGCAAGGACAGACAGTGAAGATAACTTCCACTCTCATGTGCTCCGCATCTGAGACTGAATCTACACCTATTCAAAGATCCAGCTTAATATAGGTCAAACTCAAGGTCATATATCTTAAAAGCAAAATAATAGACCAAAACAGGAAAAAGACACACGTTAGCACCAAGGGAACTGTGCCAGGGCCAGCGTGCATGCATATGTGTGTGTATAGAGAGAGCCCTAAACAAATCAGCCACTGTATCACTGCAAGACTTCGTCTTCCCCTGGGTTCAGTCCCCCACATTACAGTGTGACACCACCTTTCTCAGTGACCAGGACAAAGGAAGCATACTGCAAAGCAGGACTTGGTCAATGCATCAAACACCTGGGCATATGGCAGAAGATGCGCTCTTTTACCACTTGGGGGACCTTCAGCAAGTCAATGTATCTTTGTGTGCCTACACCCCGTCTGCAAAAACGGAAATGCCACAGAGGCTGCTGTGAGGGTTCATTATTTAAATGCTTGGAACGTATTTTAAGAACATCAAAACGAGGATACTATATGGCTCAACAGAGTGGGAAACACATGCAGTGCCACTAACTTTATTTTCAATAACCACGTTATTCTGAAAGATAAAAAAAAAATATCTCATTCAACAGAAAAACACCAGAGAGAGGAAGATGTCTGCAGTTATAAAACTCGTAATTCTGAAGACATCCAAAAAATTTGTTTCCTGCTGCACACTTTGGCACCTTTCTCATGTCTCCTTCCGATCCATCTCTCCCCACCACTAGAAAGAATTCCCATGAGTTGTGGTATACCAGGTCTTTAAGTAAGAAAAGAATAAGCTCAAAAAATTTGGTTTTCTATCCCATACAGTATACTTCACGAGATAAACAGCTGTCAAACTGATTTATATTGAGTAACAAGGTACTAGCCAACATATGAAATCATACCATGTCCTTGTTGGGTACATATAATTTTTAGCTGAACTGAGCAAAGAAAACGTGGATTTACAGAGAAAATTAACTTAAAAAAATAAAAATCAAATGAACAATGCCATCACAATTCTCAAGTACAGCCTTGCCCTTTTATCAGTGTTGCATGAAGAAGTCTCACATCCATGGAGGCAAAAGGGACACCTTTACTGTACATCCCAGTGTTACAAGTTCAGTATCAAGGCACAGATGTCCTTTTTGGCTTTGACAAAGAATTGCTGAACTGCTGAAAAGTGCCTTTGAACAAGACAGGGATGAAGATGCAGTGCAGATTGTCTGTGCAGCACGTACAGTCAGTGGAGACCGGTTTCTAGAGAATATTATGCTTGAAGGTAACTTTGAAAGAATGTCAAAGAATTCAATCTCAGCAACATTCATAAATTTCATCAGACTGACTCAGAAGGGCCCAAAACATGGAAGATAATGTTATATCAACTAGGGAGTCAAAACCCATATGCATATCACCAGTAAGAGTGAAGTGCTAGTACCTGTGCTTGTCATACTATTGTCTAGACGTTACGACATCTAAAAAATGCCTTTATATCTAAAGCATCATACTACACACAAGATTTTAATTCATTAACTTATCAGACAGACAGGCTTATCTCCTGCATTCTTAAGGACACTCAGATTGAGCAGTTCTTTATTCTTGGAATATGCCCCACTAGAGAAAGAGTATTCTGACCATCACCAACAACAAAAAAATTACTTACAAAAAAATCAAATTAAGAAAGCAATACATGTACAAGACTTTACCCAGGGGAAAGAGAGAAAAAACCCTCCTTGTTCTTAAATATAAAAGTATAAACTTTGTCAAGGCTATAAGTCAGGACATGGAGGGAGGGACTGAAGAAGGGACTTGGAGGTAAAAGCAAAGGACCGTGGATCAGCAGAAACAGGTCCTACTACTTCCACCATGATATCTACTTGCTATTTTTCCTGGCACAAATCACTGGGCTTTTCTACTTCAGTAACTCTTGCTTACCTGCTTCATGAACCACTGTGAATTTTGTATGGTAAGAGAAGAAACTCACAATCTCAGACAAAAAGCACTAAACAGCCAATAAATTGCTTTGTTCAAGTATTTCCTTCCCTCATCTAGTTAAAAGCTTCCTAAGAAATAATGTCATATGGAAACATTTCTTACAAATAAGCATTTCTCATGAATGAATCGTGGGTTTTCTCTACACTGTCTTTAAAACTCATCCAGATTTCTCTCAAGAGCCTTAAGGATACTCATACAGTAAGTATTCTCTTTCTTCCCAGCAACTGCCAGCTGTCAGTCTTGCAATATTCTGTGAACTATTGCAAATTTTGTAAAAAACTTATTTATTTTAAGCATTTTGAGTCCTCCTGGTGCTTCAAAACCAAAAGGCCATTTGATTCACCCACAATTCACTAAGACACTGTGGGAAAGCAGGAGCCTGGGGAGGCAATAGAAGGAAAACCAAGGGGAGGCCAGGCTCACTTGCAACTTGCACAATGGGAGAATAAGATACATCCTTGAAATAAAAGCAGTAGCCATCTCCAAAGTGCTTGCAAACTGAACAGCACAAACCACAACACCTCCATCCAGATAATGACGATGAAGAATACTTTGCATGCAACCCACACACTCAATGGCACGCTACCCTGTAGGAGAGGTTTGGATTATTTATAGCTAATACATAGTTGCATGCCAGACCTTTGGTGACTCAAATCCTTCACGAGCACTGTTCCATACCCTGTGCCCAGCACCACAGATCTTACATAGCTTACATTATTTAGCTAGCAATCCAGTTGAGTTTTTCACACGTAAACTGGATAATTCTTCATATCAGGTTGACAGCCCACAGAGGCTAGATAATAGTTCTGGCAAAATTTTTTTTTTTTTGAAAGGTGCTTATTCTATTTTGAAGGAAAAATGGAATTAAAACTGCATACAAATGTTTTAGATGTCTTCATATACCTCTACTTTAGCATATGCTTATATTCTATTTTCAGGGACTTCTAAAAAACAAAGTATACAAAAAGAATAAAAGTTGCCAGAATGAGTGAGTTAGGGAGAAAGCATGCTACGTTTCAAATGGTTATGACTACTGTCAGCTGTGGCCACACAAAATATTTGCAAAGATTCTAAAAAAAGCCAACAAAAACCCGTTAAGATAGCTATTTAGTGATTTGATTTTTCCATTAGACACAGACTCTCCTACCAGTTTAGCGAGCTAATGTTAAATTATCTGGTTTGTGCTTAAAGAAAGAAGTAATACAGACATAATTAGTAGGCTGACAGGCAGCTCTAATCAAAGTCTCAGTGGTACCAAGCCCTGGAGCTACTGATCTTGAAAGACTCATGCAGACCATGTCCAAATCCTGTAATTGTCCAATGCACAACTCCATGGTCAGCATCTGTGGGATGCTGAAACTGACTGGACTACTATTAACCATAGCTACAATTAGAGACTGTCAATGCCACACAAACGAAAAAATGGAGTTCAGCAATCCCCACCCTCCTTCCCCCCACATCCTCACAAATTGCATTACCATACCTGACATTCCACATTGCAATAAAAGGCCTGTTTACATCTTCCACACTTGGACAATCCTTCTTTCCTTAAAAAGAAAACAGAAGTTATTCTATTCTATAAATCTGAATGAAATACTAATGTATCCTGTATTACTTCTTGCACAATATTTTGCATTTCACAATGAAAACTGTATTTTCTTCAGAACACTACAGCTACAGCTTGAACCCCATGTTCCGGTAGCAGACACTATTTTTATTTGTTTAGGAAAAACTTGCTTTTGAAACTCTAACAACTGTTATTATGCAAAAGCACTCTGCTGTCCTGATAAATTGCTGGGTTTGGAAACATGTTATTCTATGCTGTTTGACAGATAGTGTCATTTTTTGCCACTATATGATGCATACTGATAGCTAACTTTCCCTTGTTTTCCAAACTTCCCAACTGCTCTGTATACTTGCGCACCAATATTAACCCTTTGCTTCTGCTCTGCCAGTTCTATTGCTTCTCTGTCTGGTTCCAGAAAGCATGGCCATTGTTTCATGAGTAACCATCTCCCAACACCAAGAAAACATGCCGCATTATTAAGTACACTGTTTGATCTCCTGTCACCACATAGCCTCTTACTGTCCCACTAACATCTGCTCCGATATCTGTGTATTCTAAGGTGACCTAAGGCTTGTGCTCTCCATTCTTTTATATTTGTATATATCCCAACACAGGAAACTGCCAAAAGGAAGGTCCTTTTCTGCTTCAAGGTGCATGTGTTGTAGCAGATCCCATCAAAAATAGAGCACGTGTTACCCAACACGTGACATTTTGGTGTGACAGCAATAGGGATCTCTCAGCAGTATTGAATACTTAAAATGTCTACACACCCTCCCCAGTATAAGCGGCAAAAAAATTGTCTTAAATTGAGATAAGTTCATTGGAGTAAAACAAGGGGGAGCGTCCTCATACAATATGATACTGTACAACACTTCAGAGGTCACTGGCATTCAGAGTCCATAAAGCATAGCAAGTCTTGACATCCTCTGATTGTTCTTGCAAAGTAGAAGGTGCAACGTGAGTGGGTGAGGCTAACATCATGACTCTGCTTGCTGACAGTATGTACCTCAAGCACAGCTGCGTGAAGTAACAAACACTATCAGATGCAAATACAACGTTCTAGTCTCATTCTGCCCATTTAACTACAACCGTTTTATGACCACTTAGCAAAGTTTCTCTTCCCAAGAATAGTGCTGAGCCCATAAGCCTCCTCCTAACACTCTGCGAATTCAACAAGCACAGTTCAGAATCTAGTGTGTGCTAGTTCAGTGCTAATGCAACGGGGCACAGACACAAAACATTTCTGAGCACTGGCAGATCAAGTTACATCACTGAGGTATCTTTCCTCTTAGTGGAACCTCATAATCCTGGTGTGAAATAGGTTTCAGACTACCCCACTGTAACTGCTATGGTACTGCATTCAGTATACTCCTTGATCACTGTGCTCCTCCAGAGCTCCATGGGAGAAGCTTGCAGGGAGAACAAGCAGCATTTAAATAGGCTGCTCCTGGAGATGATCTTGAAAAGCTATTCCATGAGGTAACTATTATCTCTACAATATTACTTCATATCAATGGAGCATGGAAAGTATTCCTTGGTCCTGTTACAGAGAGAAATCTTCTGGATGTGATAAACAAAACCAGCCAGTTTCTTTGGCACAAGGGAATCTGTGGTTAGGCACAAGACAAAAAAAAACAAAACAAAAAAACAACAAAACAACCCACCAAACTCAGGGGCTAGGAAAAGCCACTGGTGTGAAGAAGGAGAGGAAAATCATCTCAGTTCTACAGTTCTTCAAATTAATGGGACTCACTTCACTAGGAACTATATTAGGTGCTCATATACAAAGAGAGGGGTGAAGGAAGTGAATAAGTCATATGAGTAGATAATGTAATGAGGGAAAAAAAGGACAAGGTCAAGAGAAAAGAGAAGAAAATGAAAAGCATAAGTGAGTTAAGATGACAGGACAAGAGATGAAAGGACCTACTAGACTGTAATAATCATATTCTTCAGTCTGCCTCTCAGTCTACATATGCAAGCAATACTTACATATTGATAAAAATAGCATAAGTACAACAGTTGTTTCCCTTTACTGAGGCAAACACTAACATTTGCTCCGAGTTATAACCAGGTAAGCACTGCGACTCTTTGGTAAGCTGCCAGAAGTCAGGAAAGTCACCTTTTAAAAACGTGGTGTGGTGTGACATGCCACAGTGTCACGTCCATGCCTAATTTTCTAACGATAACCCTAAACTGTCTTTTTTTCTTCTTCTTCTTTTTTTCCTGCTGCAGCAGCTGACATTGACAGGTTTACAGCAACCACTGAAACAGTCGCAGCAGGTCAAACCGCCCCTCCACGCAGGCGAGGAGGGCAGCTGCTGAGCCCCCAGAAAACTTGAGCACCCCGCAGCCTGCCAGAGCCGGGAGCCACCGAACAGGCAGCAGCAGGCCCACCGTCAGCGCACGAAGCACTCGAGTTTAAATGCTCACAGCCACACGGTAACGAACCTCTGGCGCTGCCTGTGCTTTGCCCTAGTAAAAGTAATTTGCCAGAAGACTAAGGTTTCGGACAGAGAAGCAGAACATACAGGTATTTCTGTATATTTAATTACAGATACATATAAATTCCATCCGTATATATTCCATCTGCACCACGGAAGCGCAAAGCGTGAATTAGGCAATTGCAGACCCTTTCTCCCTCGTCAAAACTGCATTAAAATCAGTGAACATCACGTTACTACAAAACTAGACGGATCGATGGAACTTCCCGTGAGAGCAAGGTTACGCACGTGTCTACGTAACTGCCAGAGCACGTGAAGAGCAAAACTGCCTCTTTTCTTCCTTTTCCCTGAACTGTTAAGCAAGGAAAACCAGTTGTGAGCTAAAAGTTTAGTCACGGCGCTGCCGCCAGAGAACCACGAGCCGAGGAGGAGGAAAGTTTTGCAAAGAAAGGCCTCCGGAGGCCCCCGGCAAACCCTCTGCTGCCACGATCAGCACTCGCGGGGCGGAGGAGAGAGCCCGCTCGCGGAGCAGCGGCCTGCACGCCGCTGACTGACACGGCCACGGCCGGGGGACGCGGGTGGGCCGACCCGCCGCTGGCTTGGGGCGGGCCGCTGCCGGCCGAACCGCGAGAAACCGCCCCGGGGCCGGCCCCGCCGCCGCCCGCTGAGCCACCGCCGCCGCCGCCCCCCGGGCCCGCCCCAGGCCTCCCCCGGCCCTACCTGGCGAAGCAGCCGTCGCAGTGGGTGCCGCGCTCGCTGACGGTCAGCACGGCGGTGTAGGCCGGGCAGCTGAAGAGCAGCTCCCCCACAGCGTAGCGCCGCCGCGCCCGCAGCCCCCGGCCCTTGCCGGTGCTGACGAACCTCTCCAGGTCGCCGGGCTGCGGCGCCGCCTCCGAGCGCATCCCGCCACGGGGAAGGGAAGGGCAGGGAAGGGAAGGGGCGCCGGGGCAGGCCTCCGCCGGGCTCCCCTCCCGGCCCGCGTACGCCGGTAGCGGGCACCCGGGGAGGCCGCAGCCGGGGCCCGCCGGGTCCTAGAGCGCTGCGGGGCGGCGGAGGGCTGCTGCCGCCTGCCCCTGCCCGCCGTGCGGCGCGGGGAGCGCCTCCTCCGGGCGGCGGGGGATTAGCCGGCCGCGACCGGAGAGGGCGGCCGGCGACTGCGCACCCGGGAAGTCGCCTTCCCGCTGCGGGCGCGGCCCTGCCGGGGAGGAGCCGGGGCAGCTTCGGGCCCCTAGGCCCCAGAACCCTGCCCGGCAAGAGTGCTGGGAGAGCCGCCTGGCCCACGGCCCCCTCAGCTCAGCCGCCGGGGGCTGGCATCGGGGAGTGGGCTGTCCACGCATACGTCCACTCACAGACTTGGTGGAAGCCTCCCCGAGACCTGGCCTCGACCCAGATCTCAACCAGAGAGTGCCCCAGGGAAGGGGCTCAGCCCACCAACCTCACAGCCCCTCTCTGGAGTGGCAGCAAGGCCTCCCAAGACAAAGCACTTCAGTCATGAGCAGTTTCGCTGTTTGGGTCACGGGCCTTCAGGTGGCATGGCCCGCTTGAGAACTAGGGCAGGACTCAGCTCATGCAGGTCTGATGCCATTCAGGTTCCTCCACCACCTGTCCTGGTTTACACCCCCCACCGTAGGGCTGTGATGGCAGAGGGACCCCTGTATGACCCATTTCTCCAGTGGTGTGAGGAAGCAAGGCCACTGAAGGTGGTGGGGTGGGCAGGAGATGACAAAACATGCAGGGAAGGAGGTGGCTGGCCCACCCCTGCTGCAGCTGTGCTAGCTTGAGAGTCAGGCCAGGGCCTTGGCCAGCCCAGCGCTGTCGCGTGTGGCTTGTGGATGCCAGATTACGTTACGGCCCAGAGGCTGGAAAGCTGACCTTCCTCTCCTAGTATTTTAGGATGATATCCTGTAGTGTGAGCCAAAAAACCCCCATAGAATTAATGAAAAATTGTAAGGGATGGGCTTCTGTTTATAATAAATCAGCCAGTCAGCAAAGAAACAAACACCAGGAAGGCTGATATGACAGCAACAGCCGTGTTGTCAATACAACAAAACCTCCAACAGCAAGAAAATACTGAATTTATGTGAAGTAGGAATTCCTATCTTAGAATTATTAAGAATAAATCTATTACTGAAATCCGAATGCAACCCCAGAGAAACCAATAAAGCTGTCTGTACTAAGAAAAGTGCTACAGCTTTGTGCCCAAGTATTTTGCATATAATTATCGGTTGCACAACACCCTGATCCAGCACTAAGAGAATATTCCTTTCAGAAATAAGAGTAAAGCATTGAAGTGAATGAAAATATTTTTGGTGCCACTTGTGGTTCACAAGCAGTGTAGATTGATGTAAGCATCCAAAGGTTGTAATCTCTGCTATTAGTATCTGTGTATTTAGTTTCGTGTTAAATTATTTGTACAGTAAATCATTGGTAAGCTCCTTTTTGACTAAACACACCGGTTGACACTTGAGGCTCAAAATTTCCATGAGGAAGTAAATCAGTAAAGTGGAAAGAAAAGCAGTACGTTCCAGAAGCAAACTTGAAATAAGAAATTAGCTTGCAAAAGTGCTTTGAGAATGTAGCTAAATAAAAATAAAATAAAAATTGATCCAGTAGGATCAAGATGAAAGGACTAGATTTTAATCTTATTAACAGTGCAGTATGTGACAGAGCTGTTCATTTTGCTAAAGCTACTCTTGTGTTGCTGAGCCGAGAATCTAGTCCTAAATTAAAACAGCAGCAGTAGTCTGTAGGTGTTCAATATTAATATTCCAACTCAGTCTGTTTCTCTGGATAATTTCAACTACAGAAGTAGAAACACTAAAAGAACAGTAGAGAAAATCCGCATGCAAAATTCAATTTGCAAAAGATGTAACGCATCCCATACTGCCTCATTGGAGGCACGGGGTGACAGCCACAGTGGGGGTGAAAAGCAACGCTGAGGCGCGAGGCACTTTCCCCAGCATCACAGAGGTCCATCAAGCTGGGTGCTGCTGGTCCTCCTCTGCTGTCGGCACCCCAACGAGCCACGTCAAAGCTGACTCCGCACACCACCTGAGCTGCAGCATAGGGGTGTCTGCACCTGCCCCAGCCCCATCACATTTTCAGCTGTGAAGCACCTCCCTGGCTGCGTAAGCTCAACTATTTGTGGGGCCGCCCTGAGAATCAGAATTTGGAAGTACTCTAGTGTAAGGGAAATGATGCAACCCCCCCAAACCCCAGCCTCCCTCTGTTTTGAAGCTGGATCCCTCGCCCACCGCAGCACAGTCCCATGTGCAAAGCCCATGTGCTGGAATCAGGTCTGTCAGCAGCCCCAGGGAGGGCCAGGGGGTGAACCAGGTCCAGGGGCCCTGTCTGGGGCAGCAGGAGATGAGGTGCAGAGGGTGTGGGTAGGGGTCCCCAGGGAGGCTGGCCAGGGAAATTAAGGCCTATTAGTGCCCTCGGGGCCCTAACAATAAACTATTCCATATAACTGACATATTTTATATCCAGTTGCATATCTTTAATATCTTCGACATTCTCATCCATCATAACATGATGAAACTATTGGAGCCACTGCAAAAATAATGTATCTTTCTGGACTGGCATTATTTGAATTCGTTAAAACATCACTTTTTTACAAGGAAAGAGTAAGCAATGAAAATAGCGTATTTTTCAATGACTGAACCTATCACCCTCTACCACTGAGCTAAATGTTAATCATGACCCACTGTAGATCTATGGACAGCAGGGATGGAATTAGTGTATCCAGTTAGAACATAAAAGCGGTATCTAATTGACTAACCAAGTAAAGCATCTTGCGTGCGAGGACTGCCATTTACTCTGTATCCCAGTTCAGTGTAGATCGTGGATGTCTAGCTCAAAGGTCTGGACTCTTAATTATAGGCGTTTCTACAACTAAGTATATTTAAAAATAGTAATCAATAATGTGTTCACTTTATGAATGAATTAGCATTAACTGGGAAACTGCCCTTATGTTCAATCCAGTTTGATTAATTGATGGGTCAATTATAGATAGACAAATAGAGTCACAGCTCTTAAAACCATCTACTCTGACTTCTTACACTGCACAAGCTATTGAATTCCTTGAACTAATTCCTGCTCAAAGTAGAGCAAAACTTTTAGGAAACAGCCAGTCTTGATTTTAAAATGTCCTTAATAAGTGGTTTTACCAAAAAACCCTACTAAAAACATATGCTTTATTTCCACCCTTAACATGCCCAGTTGTCTTTTCAGCTACGGGATCTTGTTATAACATTATAAACTACTTTGAAAAGTTCTCAGCTTTTTTCTCTCTACATTAGTACTTGTAGACATTGGTAAAATGAAATGATTCAGCATTTGCTTCTGAAATCTGAAAACGTAGCATTATATACTCCAGTAGTGAAATCCTGGTCACACTGAAGTCAATGACAAATTCCTACGTTCTTTAATGAAGTCAGGATTTAATTTCTGTTTCAAATAATGTTGTATCCAAATAAAAGAGGGCTAAAAACTCATACACATTATCAGATCACTTCTAAACGATACCTGGTGTTGTGTCATAGGCTTCTCTAAGATCGTGTAGGTTCACTGATGAGAAGCTTGTGAGGAGGTTTCTTTTTGGGGAACCAGCTGGGATGATGGCAAACGTTATCACACTCCTGTTCCACATTATCACCCTTGTTGAACAGCTGACAATTTGATTATGCTGCAGGTAATGAGGAAAAATTTGAATTTCAGTAGCTCTCTTTTTTAATAAACAGTCATTTAGTTTTAAAAACAAAAAATAATAATTTACTAAATAGGCTTTATTCCACCCTGAAAAACGTTGCTTTCCAAGAGATAATGCATGAATTTATTCACAAGAGTGAAATTCAGCACCGGCCTGCAGCCTCATTCAAACCCTCCAGGAGAAATTCAACCAGCTGCCTACATAGCTTTTAGCTTACTTTGGATGTTTTCAAGAAATAAAACTGGTTTGATAAGTTATTAATGAAAACAGGTTTGTAAATACTTTGTTAGTATATTTATCCTGTCCCCCTTTTTCTATATTTATACAAAAACCTGTAAATAAAACATACTCGTTTGGATCTCCCTATCTTATCTGTGTTTTCATACTGTGTTCATCAGATAACCTGAACATGGGTTTTTATGAATCAGTTTGAATGCCGAAATAAATATTGTTTATTGCAAAACACAGACTTGTTAATCAATTTATGAAGATTCTCAAGGCTTTAGCCATATAAATATGCATGCAACTGCTGAATAAATAGCCAACACCAGGGAGTTTCAAGCAAGCAGAAAAAGACTGGAGTGCTCTCACTCCCCACTGCTCACAAGATGAGCGGAGGAGTCTGTGCCCTGCAGGATGTGTTGAGGACCTGGCAGGATTGAGTGACAAAGTGATACTTTGCTAAATTATACCTCATATCTGCAGAGACTTGTACTTCTCATCTCCTCTGTCTTTTTTTAACTTCCGTTACGTCTGTTTTAAATATGAAAGATGATGGCTCATGAAAGGATGTGAAGTAGGGTATAAGGTTTAAGAAAGTCACAGAACAAAGTGTCATGCCTGCTCTTTGAATTTCTTAAAATTAAGGCGTCTTTAGAAGCAGAGCTGTTCACCTTCACTCACAACCTTGGAGCCACTCTACGGAAAACCGTGCGCATTTGACAGGAAAAGATCCATCCCTATTAGTCACTTTTAGTTAGGCTTAATCACTAATCTTCCAGAAACGGTACCGCCGAACCGCAGACTCTGTTCTCCAGCAACGGCTGCACGCCCTGTGCCCAAAGCTGTCTTTTTGTGTTATGTGTCACTGCAGACTTTAGCCAGAAAGGTTCTGAACTTGGAAAGGGAGCGGGGAGTCACTCGCTAAGACACAGGGCCCCGAGCAAACTGAAGGGTGAGCTAGGAATAAACAATAAAATCAGCTACAGGGTAGGTACAAGGAACGATCATAGGCCAGCAGCCTATGGGGAGAGAAAGGACAAAGGAAACTGTATATAACCTTTTCTATATTTAATGCAATTATTTCCAGAGAGATCTGGTTTACTAACCTTGTCTTTTTTTTCTTTTTTTTTTAATTTTTTTTCCCAAAACTATTGGTACCATTAGCTGCTTTCAGCTGGCCAGTGCAAGTACTGACAACAGCATAGCTGGGGCAGCTGGAAGCATGTCCCGTGCTGCAGTCCAAGTAACAAAAAACTCAGCGTAAGCTGGTTTAATAGGCTTTGTGGGCAGATTTTGCAGCTTACCCTAAACTCTGTCCTGCTGTAGCTAGGCAGCTGTTTCTGGTATCTTGGCAATTTATGGGTAGTTTGGGTTCAGAGATTTGCACCTTTTCAGCAGGTAAGTGCAAGTCTATATTATCCTTTGCAAACCAGAGATTAAGTGTGAAGGTAAAAACTCAGCAGGAGCTGGGAAATGCTGCCTTTCAAAGAGGAAAAGTGCAGTTAATCACTTTTAGGAAATAACCTGCAAGGTGGGAGTTCAGGGATGACAGTGAGTTCAGAATTCAGTAGGGGCTGCAAGCATGGCATGTCACCGGTGTCTCTCAGGCTGGTGAGCTCCCAGCTCCCAGCCCTGGAGGGGCCTGGGCTTGACATTCAAAATCTGTCCTCGTGTTATCTTCCACATCTATGCCATGGATTGTTGACATGTTGACAGTATTGACATTGCCCAGTACTGATACACAGAGAAAAATGCTCTAGAGATGCCCTAGCTCTGTTGATAGGCTGTTCCCAACCAGAGGACTGGTAGAAATGGAGAAGCCGGGCAACCCCATAGAGATGTCGGTCTCTTCTCTTTAGAGCCATTTGTGATAGTGAAAGACCCAAAGTTCTAGAAAGAGGTTCCTCATTTTTTTCATGAAAGGAACAAACTCTTCACCGCCCTCACCCATCAGGGACCTCCTACAACTTTATAAATATTAACATCCCTACTGCAAGTCTTTACAGGGGAGAGCGCAGACCTAGAAGAAGTAAAGAGTCAAGTTTCTGCCTAATATATGGAAGTGATTTGTCTGGGTTAAATATATTTTAATCCACTCATTTGACGTTTACAAGCATTTTTAGTATATCATTACAGAAAGCCTGCACACAAATTTCCAAAGACAAAAAGTGACAGCAGCAGAAATGTGGTTTCAGGAACATATCATGATGACAGAAGTGGATGACTGTGGGGAACAGGCAAGGGCAGCTGTTAGGTGTGAATGTGACACTCAACACTCAGATGCTTGCAGTTCACAATTTGCTTTTATCAGAATCAGCAACCTCACAACTGCCATTCTGTGTTAACTCCAGCCTGCCCCTGGCAGACCTGCATTAACCTTTGCTTATGGAGCCACGGCAGGACTCAAGCAAATAAAAAAATATAGCATGTCAGATTCTCCACTGGTGTAAATCAGCGTCTCTCCACTGACTTTGAAGGAACAGCACCTGCTCGCTCAAGCTGAGGATCTTACCTGGTGCTACTATAGCATCATTAAGTTGTCACATTATTCCCCTGCCTCTCCTTTTGTCATCTAGCTGCAACTTTTCTGCGTTGAAGACTAGAGAAGGGTCTTTGATCCTCTGATAACTCCTTGAGGCTCCCTAAGATAATTGGCCAGGACATTTCCCGAGTTATCCAGGGTCATTTTATCTGCCCTTTTACTTGGAGAGGGATTACAGGCAAGAGAAAAGTCTTGGAGCCTTCACAGATGCAGACGACCTACATGCGTGCTGCCGTGTGTAGTAGGTCATGCACCCCTCCCGGCATGAGGGACACCCCGTTGCCACCGGGCTGTGCTTAACCTGTCCTGCTACTGATGTGGAAACAGAAACCCTTCAGGGTGACGCGGGCCCTAAGACTGCTTACCTCTTTTGTCCCAGCTCACTGGGGGTGCTGGAAGAGGAAAGCAGGTGAGCTGCTTTTCTGCTGATGGAAGCATTTCCACACTGTAATCAAGCAATCTCTCCATATTCTCTAAAGTTCTCATGGTAAGGTGTTTTCTTCAGTTCTAACAATGATTTTTGCAGCTATTTTCCAAACCTCTGATTTTTTTCAGTTTCATTAAACATATGATCACTGAAACACTGTGGCATCTCAGTAGCCACACCAATGCTGTATAAAGATTTAACATCACATCTATATACATATTGGTTGCTTTTCTGTTCATATGTGCAAAGATTGCATTACCAGTACAATCAACAGTAATTTATATTTAACTCAGCAACAAAAATGCTCAAGTGCCAGGCCTAAGACAGACCCCTTTCCAGCCTTGCTAAAAGTATCTTTATTCAGTGATGGCTTCCCAGTGATAAGTCATTTTTGAGATGTGCCGCTTAATAAGACCACTGTTCTTCTAGTGGGTATTTCACTGAGACTGCACAATGTTATTTTTAATCAGAATGTTTTGCAAAATTAAATCAAATGCCTTACAAATGTCTCAGTATATCGCACTGAAGCAGTTACCTTTTCAGCCAAATTTGTAATCTAATCAGGTTTGTCTGACAAGACCTATTTTCCATAAAACCATGCTGACTGGCATTAATTACTTCCTGTCCTTTCATTCTTTATCAGTTGAATCCCATATTCTATTATTTTGCTCCCCCCTCACCTCCTCTCCAGTTTGATGTTAGGTTAGCTGGCTTATATTTACCAAGGTCATCATGTTCGTCCTTGCTGAACACCGGCAAAACATTAGTCTTCTTCCAGTCTTCTGGAATTTCTATATTATTTCAAGACCCATTAAAAATTAACGTGTGGAAGGAAGAAGCTCCTCCACCAACTATTTGAGACTCCTCAGGTGCAAGTTATCTGGGCCTGATGAATTACAGGTTTTTATCACAAGTAGATGTTTAACATCCTATTTGGTTACTAATGGACTGAAAAAGGCTTTGGCTGCCTGATATGATACTGCTGTCATCCTACTTTTTCCAAATCGAGGAGAGACATGTTTATTGAATATGGCTTTCTTCATTATTGATGATTTTACTGCCTTCATCTGGTAACTGGCTAATTTCATTGCTGGGATGTCTTCTGTGTATAATGTACTTCAAATACTCTTTTATTTTTTGTCCTTTTTTTTAATTATTCTTTTGCCTTGCTGGATATGCAGATATCTTAAGCTTCAATTTTCTGTGCGTCGTAATTCCCTTTTTTCTTCCTTTTGCTGCAGGCCACTATTCCTCCTTCTAATCTCTGCCTCCTACAAAATGAAGTAATAGCTGGAAGGAGAGAGAAGGGGAAGGAAAGAGTTCATTCTTCTGCTATCTTCAGGGTCTCTTTAATTATAACTAATATTGTTCTTACCTTACTGTCCCAGTTTAACTTCATGAATGACTTGACTGGACCCAGTGCTCTAAAAAGCATTGAGTGGATGGATTCTGGAAACCAAAGAGCCTTCTTTAAGTATGCTCCAGGTAGAAGAGGTAGGAGTGATACCAGCTGCCTCTTATTCCCTTTTCTGGTGTTCCCTATTGACTGAGGAGCCCATCTTTCAGCAGGCTAATTCACATCCACATAGTTGGTGGTTTCTCTGTCAGCCACCTCTTCTGCTTTTCCTTCTGTGACTGGTTTTCTACATGGACAGAAGCTGAGAATACACAGACTTCTACCGAGAGAAGAACCACCATCCATCATCAGATAACAGGCACTTTTACTTCTTGAAAGATGAAATCTGGTCCAGCAGAGTACTAAATATTTGTAAGAGGCCCCACGCTGAGTGGCATCACACCAGCAGCAGCTAGAAGGCCTCCAGATGTGTTTATACAGAAATGCTGTGCTCTCCTAGCTTTGCATTTGATACCAGCAAGGGCTGTGGGTACAGAGTGCATTTGAAAATGAAGCCAAATGTAGAGTATTTTTATTATAATCAATAACTTGGGGAATTCTCACTCCTTGCAAGAATTTTTTTGGTGGTGGTTTTGCTTGTTTGGGATCCTTTCTGCTTAGCGGGGAAGAAAAAAAAATGTAGTCAAAGCCCGGGAGTTTTGCTTTGCATGAAAGGAGGCTTGTGCCTCTTTTAGGTTAATAGGAAGATAGCTATCAGGCCAGGCACTGCTATGTTACATTTACACTTAGCGAAACAGTTATTTAAAAAGAAGTTGGACCTCAGGCATGTGTGTGGGAGCTAAAATGTGTTTGGGAGCTGTGCTGTTAGCTGCTGGCTGAGTCTACACTGCTAGTAGGACAGGACCTGGGGTGCAGCCCTGGCCCCCTGGCTAAGGGGCTCAGTCCCGCTCCTGTCCGCCCTGCCCATACGTAGTGCTCTTCGCAGCAGGTTGGCTGTGTCCCCTGGGCCATCGCTTCACACGGGCTCACCTTTGGGCCTGGGGTGGTGAGCCTTTGGCCCGAGGAGAGCACTCTTAATTTGTGGTGTTTGTTCAATGTATATGAAATAACGTGGCCCCTAGGCTGCAGCCCCTTTGGTGCTAGTTCCACTGAACAGAACGCTGTGAGCCCAGGCATACAGCACAGGGGAATACTTGGAGGGCTTGAACGTCATGGGGATGGGGAAGGGAGATAACACGATGCAGTCTTGTCCGTACTGCCTTTGGGAATGCTTTCTGGATGAAACCATCTGCCAAACTGCCAGGGCACTGTTTTGGGGATGTACTTGGAGCGGTCCAGAGCAAAGCCAGAGAATAAGCTATCATTGTGAACTGATGAGGGATTTCAGGTATTTAGCACTGTGGAGATTTACATTGTGAAAGTATTTTAGATTCAGAACAAGTACATTTTGGATAAATACTTGCTTCTTCCTTGCCTGTTATCAGTGCTTATTAGCTTTCAGAGTTAAGAGAATGGCAATGGCAATAATAATGATAGTGATAAAACTAGGGGAACTTTTACTTTCAAGTGTGAGTGTCCTGCAGGTTTATGTCACTGAGAAGTCTGGGAATGTGGTGAGAAAGGAAGGCTACGTGGCACTGGGAGTTGTCAGCCATGTGGTTAGGGCACCTGGACTGCACAGGGTAAATGGGCTGTAGGGCCCAGGCATGTGGAGGGACCAGTGTAGCAGACATGATTGACCAGATGGAAAAGCAAATGTTCTTTCAGACAACAATTTGGAAAATCCTAATATATAAGAGAGAAAATGAGGGTATTCAGCAACAGATCGGGGTAATATAGCTGGGTTTAGATCCAACCAAGGATTTGGTGCAAATATGAAATGAAAGTAAAAATACATTGTTTTGATTTCTCTTAATCCGTTGCATTAAAATAATAAAATTAAAAACAGGAGTGCATGGACAAATATATCAACTGTAAACTCTGTCCCAGGTAATGACTGTGTTAACAGAAAGTCAGGATCTCTCCAAACACTAGAAAACTAGAAAAAGAAATCAGCATCCCGAAAGATTAATGTGGTACTTTTCCTGCAGTGCTTGAAGAGAAGTAGGGCTTGTCTATACTTCAATAAATATTTTAAATGATCAAAGGAAAGACAGAGAGCAGAAGATGCATTAGGATTACGGTATTAACAGTTGAAAACTGTGTTCACCTGGACCCACAGTACCAACTTCAGCAAACATACTCGTGACATGTGTGAGACTCTCCTGCTCAAGTCAGTCACGGAAACTGTTGAAATCACAGCTCATCAATTCCAAACATCTTCAGAGAAAATCCACAGAGACAAAACTTTCTTAAAGAAAGGAAAGAAAGAAAATGAGTCAATGCAAAGCTGCTTCTCAAGGGAGTTGCGTAAAAAATGAAAAGTAAAGACTCAAAGATATGCAGAAACTAGATGAATTTAAACAATCATGAAAGCAGTAAGACAAGATACTGTAGTCTCAGGAATGAAATAAAGATTTGATAATAAAACTAAGTGGATACATTATCCACATAAACACTTTGGGAGTTTGAACTTATCCCTTTATATGACATCTGATGACGCTTTGGATGGTATTGAATTGTGATTCATGTATTCAGAGATCTTTTTACACCATCAAAGGCATCCTCATGAGCTAAGACCACTTGATGAGCCAAAACTGACACAAAACAGTTGCTCAACAAATCAAGTTAGTCATCTCAAGGAGGATTGCTGTAACTTGTATTTTTTCTGTGAGTCATTTTTGAAGACATTTTGACTTCAACAAACCTTCCTGGGGCCCCTTCTCTTCAAGCCACAAAAGCTGGCATGGGTAATCCTTGTGTCAAGAATCAGTGACTAAAAATATTTATCTCAAATTGATAAGCTAAAGCCTGTCACTTTGCTTTATGCTCCCATCTCCTGCCTCTTTAAGATTAAAACATGGTTACTCTATGAAATTAATATCAGAGAAAAAAATAATAGACCATGGGACCTTCACTGGTTCAATTACTTTAACTTTTAGTCTTCTATACACTTCTTATTATACCCAGCATTTGCCTTCACAGATGTTGAATTACTTATTTTGATCACTACCTCTGTAAACTGAGTAATGAAAGCTATTTCTTAGACAGCATCTCTTTAGTCACTGTAATTTCTATTGCTCATCATAATGTCATACGGAATTTCTTGCAGCCCCCTTCCCTCTGAGCGACATACGTGAAGACACTTTCACATTTGAAGCCATGACCATGACAAACAGGGACTAGTGAATCCAATGTTGTTATAACACAGTTAACTAGGTGACCTTTAAAATGCAAAATTCTATTTAAATTACTGCCATTTCTCCAATCCATTTTAAATTAATTCAGCCTCTAATTATTAGCTCAAACAATAGTCTGAACTATCTTTCCATGGTGGATTACCACCTTCTGGTTATAAAGGTATCAGACCATATTAATCTTCTGTTTCAGCTCTCCCAGTCAAGCCCTAGGATGAGGAAGAGGCAGATGAAGGGTTGTGCAGAGTTCTGCTCTCTGAGCCTCTGTTGAGATAAATTAGATGTTCCTTTTTAACCTAACTTGCTCTGAGTTCGGGTGACTTGTGATCAGGCGGTCACAGCCACCTGCCTGACAGCATCACCATCCCACTGGCACTGCCACTGGGTCTTGGCAGAGTATAGGCAGCTTGTCCGTAACTCCGGTGTCCAAATTCCCACCACAATCTGCCCCTCTCTAGGTGGATCCATAGTCTGTTCAGGAGGTAACGGGGTGGGAACACAGAAGCAGTGACTCTAATGGAGCTCACTGGGTGCAGTCATAAGAGGGCAAGAGGTGGGCAAGAGCAAATTGTGAAAATTTTGCCTGATAGGAGAGGAAAAAAGAAAAGACAACAAAAATACCTTAAAAGCTGATTAGTCAGCCTTGAAGTACCTGCTGTCTTTGTGTCCATTGACAAATATTAAGCAGCCCCTTTTCATGGAACTGCTTGAATCAACACCTAAAACAACTGCCGCTGTATTCCAGAAGGACAGATACATAAGAATTACATCAGAATTGTAGGACTACGATGTGCCAAACACTTGAAGACTTTTTTTATTTATCTGAGGAGCTGAATTAACCCTTGCGCAACTTACTTCATCTTGCAACATAATGCCCTGAGAGGACATTCACAAATAAATGTATCTGTAAGTGTTTATAATTTGGGCTTTGCTTCAAAATTATAATAAAAAAAGACTGTAAGCTCATTTTTCCCCCTCTTCCACACTAGTGTTGTTTCATTGGCCTAATCAAGATGAGAAGGCAGTTGCTATTTATATTTGTCTGGTTTTGACACTTTGCTTACTACTTTACTTAGCTTACTAGCCAAAGGACAAATAACGCCTTTGCCAGATGTAGTAGTACACCTAAAATCATGGAGTTGTAAGAAGTACACATTGTAATATATATCTCTCTACACATTTTTTTATACTTAAAGGAAAAGGGAGAGAGAAGGAAAGGGCCTGTTATAAGATAGGTCTTTTATGAAAAGTTCTAGATGACATAATTGGAATAGGAACAAGGGGGTCCTATAGAAATGTAACAGAACACTGCAGAAATTACTCTAAAACCTATGGAGCATTACATCTTTTACACAAACTTTTTTGAGCCATTGTATAGAATTTAATAGCAGAGGTATCTGAGGTACAGGATGGTACAAAAAAAAAAAAAAAAGCTGCAGAAAGCTTATCATTTTGTGTTAAATTCCACAGGAGTTTTCCATAAGGGCTGGGCTGTTTCTGAGGTGTATCCTGTGCGCGTTTCTTCTCTATTCCTGTAGCGAGCTGAACTTTGGTTTTAGTCTGCAGCACATTCTGAATGCACGAGTAGCCTTTTGTGGGTAAAAAAGAAGATCGTTCTCTGTCTCATTAATCTGCAGATTCATGTGGAAGTCTATGCTGTCTTAAACTTCATTGGCAGGTCACCATCCAGCTGCATGAGCCATTGTGTTTAAGTTTTAAATGGGGATGTACAATAGGCACTGTACCTTCTGGTGTAAAATGTACACAGAAAATCACATACCACTTCCATCAGCAACTGAGGTTTTGTATTATTTCAATGGACTGAGGGCCCTTTTTTAGTGCATCAAGGAGCTAAGAAAGTGTACATAAAGGACTGCATAACAGCATCCTTTCCTGACTTGGCAGAAGTGAGAGAAACTACATGTTTTTGTCGGTGATATCCGAGGCAGGTAGATTATGTATGAACCACAAACACAAGATTAGCTGTACGTTAAAAAAACTACTTTTAGAAAGCCAACCAGTTCAGATATTGAAACTTCTCAATTGTTCCTACCACAAAATTAAAAACAGAGTTTGGGAAGATTGCTGCTGAAGCCAATACAACAGAGATTAGAAATGACAAAAGGGTCTAAGTTCCTCCAAATTTAGGAAGGAGAAAAAATGTCAAAAGAGTAATAAACCACAAGCAGGTCAACAGGTCCAGCCACATGAGAAAACGAACATTTAACAGAAGGGCCTCTGAAACTTCTGAAGAACAGAAGATTGGTAGGAAAGCATTTTTATGAGAAATAAAATGTGCCTTCCTGTCAGGGAGGAAGGGAGTTGCAGGGTGCTTGAGAAATGGAAAAAAAAATGCCATTAAACCCCGATATGAATAAAGATCAGGTGAGAGAGGATGTCACCCTGTGGCCTTTGGAACTGTATTTCTGCTGCCTCCTGAAATTATGTTTTCCTGAAACAAAGGAACAGTGTTATGGAAAAGTGGGTGCCAGGTACTTTAGGAAAATGAGACACAGCGAAGCGGATAGAAGAGACAAAGACAATAGCAATCATATGCAATAAAGTGAAGGCAGCTGAGGTCTGAGACAAAGGTGAATATTCTGAGCCAGCAAGATGACTGAAGCAGGGGAAGGAAGGAGGGAAAGGTGATTCACAATAGCATTTGAAAGACATTGGCTTGAATATTTATCAATGTCACAGCAAACTTAGCTGGGCAGCCTTTGTGGTTGACTTTGTTCTTTTAGCGGTTTCCCACCCTTAAGATGACAAACAGGAATGTGGTTCAAAGTACAGCTCTTAAGATGAGTCAAATGCAACAGTGCTTAGGCTCGCATGCCAATTACATAGGCATTGTCATGCAATTTTATAGCTTTTCTATAGACATAGCTGAGGTATTTACTTGTATCAATATCCAATGGAGTGGATTCAGTGTAGGCAACGTGTACTGTTGTACACTTACAGAGATGCCTCCACCACACAACGGGACATGCAGAAAATTCTGCGCAGCTGCATCAAGTACCTCAGTTGCTACGAGTCCATTCAAATTACAATGTAGGTCCTATGCCCTGGTCAAGGATTCTGCTACATCTTTAGTTTAGAAATAGCTAAAATAACTTTGAAGTGATTAATCCACCTGAGTGATGATGGATACAAAAGTACTCAAATAATTCTTTTTTTTTGGCTGATAGCGAAGGTCTAATTTATACTGCCTTTGTAAGAACTATTTCTGCACATACATAATGATATTCTGAAGTGACTGGTTCCCGAAGGTTAAGATGCAGGTACTATTAACTATCTTAGAGAAGTGCCCAATCAATACATTTCAGAGCTATACTCAATGCTGTATGCCAACTCTTCCAAAGTTAAAACTGCAGCCCAACTCTTATCTATAGGTAAGGACAGAGCAAATGTCATGCTATAAAAAGACAGAAAAAGGACCACGTCTGCTCTTGGTGACATTGGTAAAAGTGGAGTTAACTCCAGATGTCATACTGCTGTAACCAAGAACGGAATTTGGCTATTCATCTCGAATCAATGCTATCAATACAAGTCTGCCAAAAATAACCAACTGGTAAATATTAATTTAAACAGAAAAATTGGAAATCAGTTTCACACTGAGTTGCAACATGGGGCCACTGCATGCTGGCAGTAAGAGCATAATGACGTGAAGTGCCAAAAAAATACCTGGAAAGCATTACTTCTGTGTGACATCCAATAAAGATGCAGCACACACCCCTACATTTTTCAGCAATTAAATATCTGCAAATGAAAGTGCTCTCTTTCCCCAATTCCCTGTCTGCAATGGCCAAAATAGGCCCAGCAGTGCTGTAATAGAAGTTTTTCAGGGTGGCCCCTCTGCACAACAGCTGTTTCGCAGTCTGATAGTAGCATCTCCAACCAGCTGCTTCAGTTTGCTCCTGGCTGTCACTGCTATAGGTTAATAGGAACAGAGGCAAGAGAAGGGCCTAGGCCAGCATAAAGCAGAAATAACAAAATTTTCTGCCAAAAGGGACTGTGGGATAAGAACTTTAATGGGCAAGCAAACAAAGAATCAGACTGAAGCCTGAGGCGCTTCAGTGTGTTGGCAACAGACAAGCAGTCCTGGAACAAGTGCAGCCCAGAGTCTCGATTTGAAATGACTGTGTGGCCCCCGTGCCAAAAAAGTTTGGCTCTGTGTATATATGTGTGCATGTATATCTATATCCCCACACCAAATATGTAGTTGTGATAATCATGTAGTAAATTACAGAGCCATATGATAAACTGCATGTGCCTTTGACCACCTCACCTGCCCCCTGCCAGCTAATCCATCTCCATTTGGATTTACTCTGTCATTCCAAACGGAGGCTTTAATCCTGCAAACACTTATGTGTATGCTTAACTTTAAGCACTTGAACAGTCCAGTTGAAAATAAGTTTGGCTGCGTGTAATTCCAGCATCGTCTCTAGGTGCAATCATAGTCCTGCCTTTTACGTTCAATGGAAGCAGTTTGGGCTTGCGATTTCTTTGAGCTGATAGGACAACACCTCTAGCACTGGTGCTGACTGCAGGTTTGGTGAATGCCATGGATAGATCCATATTATTCCACTGTCTTCAACAGCGTTACACCAATTTACACCAACTGAGAATCTGCCCGGTTGAGAAAGAAAAGTCACAAGGATTACTAGACCTAATCTACAAACAGTAGGTGAATACCAGTCCAAGCATAAAATGAGGGCAGGGTGCAAGTACTGGATTTCTTATTTCCACAAGATGGGGGTGCAGGCTGATGGTGGTGTTCTACCGTGAGATCTGTGCAGCCACCCTTTTTTCATGAATGTAAGGAAGGTCTTGCAGAGCTTCCGTCACCTGTTCTCTCGTGGCTTCAGCTCCAGATTTTCTCTCTGTCCCCTTCCATAAACTGTGCAGAAAACAAAGAGAAAGGCAGCAGAGGAGAAGTGTAATTGTATACTGCAAAATAACATTCATAAGTCACACAAACACTAAACCCTACGTATAATGAATCTGTCCTTTAGGGACAGTCCTTTCCATGTCATTGTCTGGTACTTATGTTGTTGTTCATCTAGCTAATTACTGCTTTGAAAGGTATAGTCCTGCTGTCATGCCTAGATTAGCAGCAAGTGTTTGGCCAGCTACTTTCTTGTCACAGTTGATAATTATTTAATGAGTTCTGTTCTTCCCTAGGAAAGCAAGATTAGGATAGAATTGGACTTATTTTATCACAGTAGCATTGCTGCGCCTGTTGGCACGTTTGACAGCAACAGTGCTGGATTTCAGTAAGACAGAAGAAGAAGAATTTCCATAAGTAGTTCCTGAATCAGTTGGAAGCAACAGGGAAATTAATAGTAATGAGTGAATCTCAATAGATACTGACTCATTACTATGTTAGCTGCCAGTCTTTTCCTGCAGCTGTAACCATGCTGGAAATTGGGTGATGCTCTTAGCTAAAAGAAAAACCATCGTAAGTTAGTACAATATGTTGCTAAAATGGGAAACCTAACTTTAGATTTCCAGATTTCTTCATCCGCAGGGGGCCACTGAAGTCACACTATCATTTTTTTGCAGTAGAAATCTACTGATAAATAAAAGAGCGTGATCAACAAGACCACATGGACCCTTCCTTCAGATTACCTGTCTGGAAGAATGTTTGGAGCAACGAAGGCAGGTAAAGAAACTTCGTGCTGAAACCAGGTTAGAATGGCACTGGCAGAGGCTTATTGTATGCGTAGCTACTTGCTGCAGTGGGGTATATTTTAAAAGCTCTATGGTAACTTTGGTAAATTTCCAAACAGGCAGGGAAAATAACTGAGTTATTTTCCCTGCCTGTTTGGAAATTTTCAGAAATAAACAGAAAACTGTATATGGAAAAGGTTAACTCCTTGAAAGCTGATTACAAAAAAAATGTAAAAAATACCTGATCAAAATGAAGATGTTACATTTTTATTTTCATTTCAAAATGTATTTTAATTCAAATGTTTTAAAAATTCAAAGTCAAAGCAAAGCATTTGGGTAAATCTAAAATACTTTTTTCTGTTAGTGTTTTACTTCAAGGAAAACGTGGGAAGAAATTTTACTCTGTTTCACAATAGGGAAAACACTTTCAAAAAGGTAGAATTTCCCACCGAATGGAAACTGTAGTTCCTGCTTACCTTCACTGTTTCCCCTCGCACTGAGTTGTATTTTTCTTCCTGAAGCTGTACAGACCTTCTAATTCCCCAAGGCCATAAAGGGGATGGGCCATAAAGGCCATGGGGATCTTTTTCTTTAAGGCTAAGCTCATTTTGAGCTCATGTGCAGTCCATTCCCTTATCTCTAACTGTCTCTCCAAAACATGATTCACCTGGGTATGTATGAGATACACAGGTGGGTTTGTCTGTCACTTGCTTTTCCTAGAAATGGCACTGAGTCATCAGCTGACCACCACCAGACAATGCCATGATGTCCTACATTGAAGTGTCTTCTATATGGCCACATCACTCAGGACAGCAGCAGTAGCCAGACGGGGAAAGGTTGGTTTGTCTGAAATAAATGACCTGAAAAGCTGGAGGACTGCTGGTCTCAGCAAACTGCTCCTATAAACAGCAGGAGCAAGTGAACTCTGAAAACATAAGAATTTCTTGTTAAGCAAGCATCCCCAGTAATGCTAATAAATAATAATAACTTCTTCAAAGTATACAAAATGGACAACGTCTGACTTTTTTTTTAATTATTAAATCTAATATTTTTCCAAGCAAGACAGTTTCTTAGCTGTCATATTTTCAGAATTTTCCCATGTCCATTTTCCTAAACTCACCAAAACCAGGGAGGAATTCCTATATTGACTCCAGTGGCTTTTGTATCAGGTCAGAAGTATTGAAGACAGTTGCTTTCTCCTCGTAGGCTTCATCATAAGATCTGTAAAATGTATCCTGACATGGTAACCAAGTTTTTCCAGGAAAGCAAATGCAGTTGTAATATGTTATAAATATTCAGGCTGAAAGGGGATTAAAATATAAGTTTAAGTGATCTGTGGGAGAAATCAGTCTTGGTTTAAATTATGTTCCTGCTAGGAGATGTGGATTTTTTACTGAGAACCAAATGACTTTCTGTCTGTGGCACACTGGATCATTCTCCAAAGAACACCGAGCAGATAAGATGATACATTCATGGCTACAGACTACACCACTGCTGCAGGTTAGTAATCAGTGCTTTGACTTTTTTCACAACAACATGTCAACTAGTAGTGTAGAAGTAACAGATTTATCAACAGGTCTATTACTGCATTTTTCTCAGGTCTAACATTTGTGTGTATTTTTTTGCTCCTGTTACTGGATATGGCACCCAAATATAGAAGATGCATTATCTGTTAGCAAGCATATATACCAATTTCTTTGGAGGTGTTTTCTCTGTGCTAGTAGAATAAGTAAGTTATGTTCTGTGCAGATTTATTTGCAAGAGGTTGTACAAAGCTGCCGAGAAGAGATTCTATGCCAATGAGGTTGTTGCTTTTGCAGTTTAACACTGGAATTTATTTTTTCTATACACACATTCTTATACAGAGCCGTGGATTCATTCTGGATGCCATCTTCATTGCAGATAACCAGTTACTGAGTCACTGCTGAAATGTGAGGAGGTTTGAAGTGATGTAATTCTTGCTTTACCTCCCCAACGATATATTCTGTATTAAACTCACTGCCATCCCAAATGAGGATAATGTCATCAGGGAAAGAGGTTTAGCTGGTTAACTTGACGCGTCTTAAGATTATATCAAGGGTTTGAATAACCCATACTTGCTGAAGTAAGGGAGCAAGGGCATCCCTATCTCTGATATATCCTTTACCCTTCCTTCCTGCCTCACTGGCTGAGCTATGCCGTGATGTTTGCAGAAGGGACAGAGCCCCAGAGAGGAGCCATTCATGCAAGGTAAGGCACCAAACAAAGCCTAAATCCAAATATCGCCTAGTCTGGAGAGAGTTTAGGGCTGTATTTGCATCTGATCTTTGCTGCCATTTTCAAGTGTATGCATATTTTCACAATAAACTTATTTTGCCTATTTCTCCTACCAGAAATATATATATATGGCTGCATGCTAAAAGGAGTATCAGAACTAATGTTATAAATAGCTACTAATAATCTATATGTTGAACATATTATCCTCTTAGTATTTCCATCCAGTCTTTATCTATCTCTACCCATCTCTCTATATACATGTAACCAGAGTGTTTTGGTGATGTTCAAGGTGGCATAAGAGCTTTGGGGTTTTTTTTAATCCAGAGGTTGGTCTGGACCTGGACTCTAGTAAAGGCCCCATCTATGCTCTGCTGGTTCTCCACATACTTTGTGCGATCAGGCTGAAACAGGATTTACTTCTCACTAGTAAGATACACAGCTCCAGCCTGAATGGGGAAGGACACCCCACAGCTGTATGGTCACAAGCATATCACATTGTGTGATAGTGTCCTCATGTCCAGCCAGTGTTAATGTGAGTCCCTCTTGCCTCCTCCAGTAAATCAATCCCCTCATTACCTTCTCTCACTTTTGGCACTATGGTAGAAGGGTTTAAGCCTGTTAGGCAGGTCTTGTCAGGCAGCAATGTCTTGAGGAACTTCACCCAATGTAGATACCATAAAGTTAAGGGGCAACTCTGTTATGTTTTCTGCAGTTGTCCAGGGAAATGAAAACAAGAATCACGAGTGGTTAGAATGAAATCCTTGTCTGCTCTACGTCAGTGCAGTATGACTCCCAACAATACGTTTTCTATGTGTAAAAATCAAAAGGAATTCTGCCTGCAGAAGAAATACAGGAGAAAAGTAAGCAGTAAGTAATTGCTCTGTGGATAAACTAATCAGCAGTGCAAAATGCAAGCGGCAATAATGCCTTTCCATTCAAGACATTCTCGTTTTATTTTGAACTGAGCATGCATGTGGTAATGTTTTAAAGCACTGAACATTTACTCATTTGACAGGGGTGAATGACACAGAAGTCAGCATCTTGTGATCAACAGGAAAAGAAAGGAAAAGAAGAACACTCGCTATTCTGATGTCATCTCCCATTGTTATTGTTGTTGTTCCTCCAAATAATGGAATTCTGGAAGCAAGACTATAAATCTCAAAGCTCAGCATTGTCTCATTCGGAGATCAAGGTCCTTGTTGCTGATTGATTCATGCATTTTTCATTTGGCTAGCTAATATCCTTTAAATGGAACAGACACTTAGGCAGTGAAACTGGAGCTATTCTCCCCTCCCCCCAGAGGATTTCACATATAAGTTAAGCAATTTCTCGGATGATTTTTGGTAGAAAATATCATTTATGGAAAACAATGAATATTATTCACCTCAAAAGTCTAACATTAATTTTCTCCTTAATGAGCCTGGTGCTATTGTGCATTAAGAGCACTCAGCTTTTAAGGTTAGATTGTGATACCTTTCTCAAGTTGAATAGTACCTAATTCTTTGAGTTATCCCATTGGAATGAAGTATTAAGACATCACTTGACATGGGTAAGAGTATCACAATCTAGCCCTTAATGAAATTTGTAGAAGCTGAGAGTGTCCTCTACAAGAATGAGTCTGTAATCCATATTTTTCTATTTTTATGGATATGTTCTACCTTCATTTGTAATATTTAGACAGCTGCATGGTAATGGCCTGATGTAGCTACTTCTATTTCACTACAACTTTGATAATTTTAAAGCTCTCTGAGATTGTACAAACAACACAATCATAGAAAAGTTGTCTTTTCCTCAAAATTTTAAATGTTAATTTGTTATATAAACATTATAAATAATAATTTTTTAAAAAAATGCAGGTAAAATAGCTGTTCAGGAATCAGAGAACTCCCTAGGCTTGACATGGGATGAAGAGAGAGTACACACAGCTTTGCTCTAAGGAGTTATTTGTTTTTTCTTCAGACCTTTAGGTAAATTCCAGTTTATCTTAGGCTTATGATATAAACCTCAATGTCTCAAAGAGTGTTGATGTCTTTCCTCTTTGGTCCTGCTTCAGTCTGGCCACATTGCCAGTTCTTTAGAAATCTCACCCTCTTCTTAAATATCAGGATTCCTCAGGCATCCCCTTGCAATGGGATCCCAGGTATCGCAAAGAATAATTTTTATTACTGTTTTAGACGCACAAGTATATGTTGAACCTGTATTACATCCTAAAATACAGCCAAAATTCATAAAGATATTTGGATTGCTACTTAGCACAAGCAAAATCTAAGAGGAGTGTGTAGTATCAAGACCAAAATAGCAACTCCAATACCTCCATCCATTTGGTAGCAACACATAGTGCCTGATGGAAGACAGGACTGCATCCAAGGTAGTCCCTTGCTGTTCATGTTTCTGGAGGATTCCCACTAAAATTTGCTTTCAGTCATAAAATATTTCATGTCTTACGGCACATTGAGTTATTTGCCATCAGCACTCAAACATTGGGACTCCTGAAGGATCTGTGCTTACCCTTCCTGAACTGGGGTTTGGGCTCAGTGTGGTCAGAGGGAGGTGAGAAGGACAGAAGGGATAATGGATTTCTGGGAATCCTTGGAAAAATTTGAAGAAACCCATGGGTGACTCCATTTCCATGGGTAAAGGGACATTACCAAAATGCCTGCTTTCCTGGACATTAAGGGCTGTTGGGAACTGTGCGTCAGCAGCTGAGATGTACCCTTGATTTGTCTGGAAAAAAAAATAGAGCAGGAGTGGTGAAAACAGCTGAAAGAACTTTCCATTAGAGTTAATTCAGTCATCAAAAGAGAAATCTGACAACACAAAGAAAGGAACAGTGAAAGACCTAAATAGTGTGAATAGAGAATAGTAAGTTAGAAAGAACTGTAAAATGCTGAATGGTGCCTTTGGAGAACTGTGCTGCTCTTCCTCCTGGTGTCAAACATCCCACAAGAAAAATTAAAATATCTGATACATTCTGGACTAGAGAAATAACTCATAGTTTGGAGTTATATCTGTAATTAAAGGAGGAAGAACATGACGTTTAAGCCGAAAGACAGGGAGATTGCTAAGAATGAAATGTATAGAAAGATTATAATGGACATTCTGCAGTATCATGCCAGGGAGTCGTTGGGCTCAGAGCTTTTCTGGTTGAGGTAGGCCATCTCCACATGCTGAAAGAAGAGCAGCTATGGGACAAGGAAAATTTTCACATCCGAGCAGAGTTCTTACAGTGGTGTTGGGTTTTCCAAGCAGAAAGAGGGGCAAGATGATCTGACCTTCTTCCTGCTGGACTGTGAAGGTTGTTTCCTGCTTTGTCAGAACATCACATCTGACATTGCATCTGTGCTGGTGTTTTGAGAAAGGTTGTTATTCTGGTGGATACTGGAAAAGAGATTAAACTCTTCTGGAAACCGGGGACATTTTCTGTAAAAATGAAGTGCTAGAGGAGAGTTTTGGGTTTATTTTTCTTTTTCTTTCCTCTTCTCTGAATTTTCTTTCAGGGAGGGGAAGGTAATTGTCTGGACTTCGTGACTAACTTCTCGTGTCATTTGTTGATTCTTCCTTCACGCTGAGGAGAAATTGGGGGGTTTCCAGGCCTCAGTTCCACAAATCATTTAAGCATGCGTTTAAATGCCTCTCTGTTCAGCCACGCAATCGAAACACCTGCTTTAATCCTGCAAGTACACGTTTTTAAGTTTACAACTAATAAGATGGACAGGCAAATAAGAACTTAAGAACTGGGTCTGAACCCTGTGGAAACCCTATGGAAAAACTCACACTGGCACCAGTAAGCCCCTCAAATTACAGCCCTCCTTGCTAAGTTTTGCGATAAATAGCCCAACGTCACAGAGGTATTTTCAGAGGAAGGTAAGGGGCAGGGGGCGACGGGGTCGGATGACAGGGAGCCACGTTGCGGCTGCCGGGCCCTGCTGGCACCCAGCACCTGTATCCACTTCTCTGTGCTGCAGTCCTCAGTAGAAACCCTGCAATAACAAACACAGCTGCACCTGTGCAAACATCCTTGGTTTTGTGTTTTCTTGGGGTTACTGTAGCAATAGCAATTTAGCATAAAAGAAAATACCAAGTTATGTAACAGCCTCCCTGGGAACCTGCTCTGCCTTCTTTTATTGAGGTAAATAGTAATGTTAGTGATATCTTCTGACTTTGGGTTACTTGTTATTAGTGCACCATGGGCATGTGGGAGCCTGAAGAATTGGCTACCCCAATTAATAATAAGATGTAAAATACCATGAGTTGGTCTTTAAACCAAATTTTATTGATTTCCAACTTTGATTTTATAAGTTTTATTCAGAAAAATTTTTATGTCCTTCACTCCTGAAATTATAGATCTTTCTGGAGCTTCTTTAACCCAGCCTGTGTTTTAGACTTTCTTCTCTGTCCAAATGGACTTAAATCCAGTGCAACAGGTGTTGCTAGATGATCTCCAGCCCCTTTGGCCACATTGCCCATTTCCCTGTATTCCTTCCATACATAGGCTTAGAGTAGGGAATTTCCTATAACTTCCTGAGATCATCTAGAATTTGCACTGATGAATTTCAACATTTTTATTCTCATCCACGTTCACCTTCTTCATTGGTTTACACATAGATAAAGTGCTCCCTGCCTGGACAACTCCCTGAGAGGACCAGGGCAGAAGGGTTTGGTCTTACCTCACTTTAGCAGCCCATAAATGTCAAGGAGCAATTCCTTTGGGGCTGGTATTTTCTGTGCCTGGTGACAATTCGGACAGCTGGGGCGGAATTGGCAAAGCCTTTGGCATACTCGTATGAAAAATACCATTTTTCTGCATAAGTTCCAATCCATTTTCAGGCTCGGATAATTCCAAACCACCTGAAATGAGGAGTTTCAAACCGGGGCCAAAAAATGTAAGTCATCCAGCTCACACAACACAGGCTCAGTGAAATCAGAGGGTTGAGCTATGTGAGAAAGATTTCTTTGTGGATAGTTGAGACTTCAAAAGAAAGCCCAATATGAAGAAAAGAAGTTAGGCAATTTTAAAGGTGCAAGGCCAGACCCTCGTATTATGCCACTTGAATGCCTTTTATTTCTATTAAAAAAATTCCTTCATTGCTTGTTAATCAAATGCTGCTGTAATTTGATTGCTTTAATCAGATGCTTTCCAGTCCTTGTGTAAAGGCTGGAAATCTGAGTAACAACATTATGTGTGGCCCCAAGTGAGAAAAGTAGGTATTTTTCCAAAGAGCCACAAAGCAGACTTAAACCCCCCACTGTCTCTTGGTGTGTGCTGACCTGTCTGCCTCCAGGGTTCAGTGCTTGACTCGAAACTTCAGTTGCAGGCTCCAGGACATTGGATTTTATTCTGCTTTCCTGAAGGCCTGCAGAGCTCAGTGCAAACACAGAATACTCCAAGCTTAGTTGTGAGGCTTCACTTCAAAATCCTAGCACATGTACAGCAATTTTCCACATGCCTTGTCAACGCTCACACGGCTTCATTTTCCTTGATGAGGGGATGAGTTGTTCATCCAGAAGTACAAAAAGAATCAAAATTTGCTACCTCACCCTTATTTCTGCTAGTGAGGCCAGAATAGAGTTAGCAGTCAGTGAATAACTTGCAGGATGTTGGTCTGGGATCCTGCTCACATTTACTACCTGGGGCACTAAAACCACGGTAAGAACTAAACTACTCTTATACCCAGCAGCTGTTATAAAGCTCTGATATGAAACTTGCTGCTTATGTTAAGTAGAGTTTCTGAAAAGTGTCGGCAGATATATTGATGTTTTGCAGAGGATCGGTATGTTGTTCAGTTGAATGCATTCCCATTTCCACTTCTGGCTGTAGCTATATCAAAATGTAAACCTATATAAAAGTACACTACACTGATATAAGCACCATTATATGGGCATTACTGTGATGCTATTTTGCCACTTGAGGTGATTCTTAAATCTGTGCAGTAAGAGTTTTGGGATAGAGCCTTACGGTTTGGGGTTTTTTTTGTTTGTTATTCTTAACAGTGGTTCATCAGCAGGTCCAGAGACGTGCTGGCTATTCGTATACTGCAAAGTGAGCGGTGCCAGCGAATGCTCCCAAGGACTGGTGCTTTGGGCACATTTCATTTATTAGTGGAGATGTAGCAGCCATGTTTTCTTCACCGGGCCAGGCTCACCTGATGCTTTTGTGTCCTCTAGGGCAGTACCTCCCTTTCCGCAGGTGGCCCCACGTCGGCATCACGGCAGCTCCCCTCATTTCAAGGATGGCGAGCGGTTTTTGGGAGGGGATCAAGCAAACAGCAGCTGGCAGGTGCGTGCAGGTGGGCACAGCTCCTTCTCCAGACTGCGATGCCACCGGTGGGAGCGCACCCCACTGCTCGCTCCCCTCAGAGGCTGCGTGTCCCACCCAGCACCCGCCTGCCCCGAGGCCCCAGGACACCCCTCAGGCCCCAGACGGCCTGGGCCCTCCGAGCAGTGGCCAGCCTGTCGCGGGACGGGGCATCGCAGGGAGGATTTCGGGGCACCTTTCTCCAGGCGTACTGATGGGCAGGCACACCCCGAGGCCTCTGCGCACGCCAGGTGCGGGGACCCCCAAATTCACACTCTCCTGCGAGGCTCGGCCTGCTTTTTGTTATCACTTGCTGACATCTGCTGGCTACGGCACGAATTATTTCGGAGGGCTGCCAGGCAGGGACGAGGAGCCGGCCTGGCCTGGGGAGGCCTTCCTCGGGCAGAGCCAGCGGGAGCCTCCCTGAGGAGCCAGGCCCGACAACGAACGGGCGGTGGCAGGCCTCTTTTCAGGGTCGACACGGCTTGAGGGGGCCCAGCGCCCTTCTTTTGTGACATTCTCCATTTTGTTTGGGTTTTTTTATGGAAAGACCCTTCTTTCAGTGGTATACGCAGGCCCCAGTGTATTTAGTTAGAGCAGGTGTTGGTGCTTATAGGGATGCGGAGGGAATGTGGGCCAGCGACATACCATTCGGAGCAAGCTCCTTGTGCCAAAGCATGTAAGCAGCTTTTCACATTGCCTTGGGAGAGCTGGGAAATGGGGGGATCGTGGCAGATCGTGGGGCTTGCCTGACCACGCTGTGTCCACTTAACGCTCTCCCTTTCCCCCTGTTTGCAGAAGGAAACTGTAATGGACTGCCCTGCTTTGGAAGGAGTCCATGCTCTCACATGAGGTGACTGTGGCCAGTGCATGCCTCAGAAGCCCCTTGCCTCTGACCATTTGACTGAATATACAAGGAATGTAAATAATATGCTCAAAGCCAAAGGGTGAGTTAATGACAGAATAAAATTCCAGTTCTTCAGCCACGTGCTTTTAAGGTACCTCATAAGCACCAGCAAATGAAGGCTAGAGTAATCAATCCCTGGCTGTTGCAGGAGTTGCTATAGCGGTCCCAGTCTTCTGGATGGGTCGACTGTCATGAAGAATTGCAAATAACCGACTCTGAGCCACATAAGAAGCAAGGGCCAGGTGTAGGATTTCTACACAGGTGTTCAGGTTATTTTTGAGCAGATCTCTGGTGTTTCAAATTAGTGCTGCCTCGAAGTATTTACCTGGAAATGTTTCAAGCAGTTATTTGTCCTTAACATGCCACTTGTGAACAAAACTGTTTATGGTCAAAGGGAATACAAGTAAGCAGGCATTACTTTTAATATGCACTGTGTGTCTAAGTCCTCCAAGCACTACATAGCACTGTATGCCTTTACTGTGCCCTAGAAATTACATGGACACTGCTGGCAGATTGAGTTTTGTGGCCCTCTGCTATCTTGGCATAAATGGCATTTTGGGTGGCTCATGTTGTAGGGTTGCCTGGAATTAAGATCTGCATTCAAAAAAATTAATCAAAAGCAAAACTGTCCCAGGTGAAAGAAAAATATTGATGCAGGAGAAAATACTCATTGGGAATCCAGTGCCCTTTTTACCTTACTGTGCTCTTTTTCACTGAGCTGGAAGAAAATAAAATTAATCACCTTGATGTACGTTAATACACAGATGGTAATTGTGTCATTTACTGTATCTTAAATGCTGGAACTCATTAGCTTTTATCAATCCTCTCAGCACTTTAAGAGGACAAGACACCTAGTAAACAAAGACAAAGTATTCTTCTCTGATAGAAGTGATGAAAGGAGAGACTATTTAAAACAGATAGGAAGGTATTTTTTTACTTAGTGCAAAACAAGCAGTTAGCTTGCCAGCCGTGAGAGCCTGTAAAAGCAACTTGAGTTTACTAGCTATCTAAAATCTTGTCTCCCCCTATATATTAGCTTGTATATGGGTACTGGAAATGTGTTGATGTACAGCTAAAAATAGCTCTTTCATATTCAGAGTTTATCCATTGCCAAGAAAATAGAAGTCAGCATTGCAAATCACAAAAGGAAAAATCCAAAGGTCTGCACCAAAGAGAGGTGTGGTCAAAATATTCCCTGAATAGCAGACAGTGTGGATTGATATATAAGCACTTTTGGCCATTCCTATCAGAAATGATGCACTGTGTGGGATTCACTGATCCAAGCCAAATACAAAGAAATCACATGAGTTGTGCAAAGGAAGCTTTCAGTGTTCGCAGAGCTCAGGGAGTCATCTTTTCGGCAAGCATATCTGAATTACATTCCCAGAAAGATACACTAAGGCAGTAGCTCTCGACCTTGTCTGATTTGTAACCCTTGAAAATTTTTCTAGTGAATGTTCAGATGCTTGCAAAGAAAATATAACTATTTGCAATATACTTGCTTTTCTTAGCCATTCCTTACAAATAGCTCACAGATCCCCTAGGCTTTACAGCTCATATGTTGGAAACCCTTGCACTGAAGGCCCAGTATCAGTAAAAAGAATTAAACCAAAATCTTTCTTATGTACAGAACATACAGGTGATACAGACTTGAAATGCCTGATTTCATGAAGAAATGTTGCAGGAGTGGGTTCAAAACACTATCCTGAATGCTTAAATAAGGATAAAATCAAGGTGAAGAAGAGATTCATAATTAAGGGAAGGAATATGTTTCCTTTTGACACTTACTGGGAGATGACACACATGTTTTGGGCCAGGTAGAAAAGTGGACAGCACATGTACACAGCAGGGAGAAGTCATAACACTGTATGCCACAGCTGGAGTCTCTCTGAAAGATAGTAATCCTAGAGATCCTTTGGGCCTGGGATAGTTGTGCCAAGTGGGCTGACGTAGAGCTGCCCTTGCATGCCAAATTTTAAGGATTGTTTCCCAACTGACACAGAATTGAGAAAAGCAAGACATTGTGGCTAGCACCATGCAGACCTTTTGGCAGTGATGGTGAAGAGTTGCAGGTTTCTTGGTTTCTGCTAAACTTCTGACTATTCAGACTTCTGCTAGCACAAGCCGTGAAATGATAAAATGCCAAGTACTAATCCAAAATTTTAAGACATGATTCAGGGATTTCTGTATTAAATGGTCACTGCATAATGAGAATTGCAGTTTTATTGTGTTCCAAAACAATTGTACAATTGCATGTTTTATTTTCCACATCAGATAACTACATTGTTTGGAAAACCACCACCGTAATGCAAAATGGAGACTTCACTTTCATTAACATAATCTGGAAATACATAGCTGAAACTCCCACAGCAACTTTACTCTGCCATGTTACAGCTATATACCTGCTGCTAGACTTGCAAACTACCCATTTCCACTAGGGTAGAATGCAAAGTGGACATGACGCAGATTCTGACATCTGCAATGTTTTATATCACGGTCAGCAATGCTGGTGTTGAGTTATGTTTCCCCATTCACTTCTGTTTCTCAGTAGAATATTAAATATATTCTTCCCATTTGCTTTAAAAATCAAAGTTCAGTGACAAGTAAAAATAAATGATGGAGAGACTGCTGAGGGAAGTTGACTCATTGTCTCTGTTAGAGAAATGATTTGTCATGGCTTTTTTGCCTTGGTTGGTCTTTCTTTTCAGGCAACTAGCTATCTGGATAACACAGGAAAAAGCTTCTGTGGCAAGAACTGACACTGCTGCACATTAATTTAAATGTGCAGGGAACTCATGCAGAAAGCCCACTTCTAGACCTGCGGTCCATTTACAATCCATTATTCATTCTTCTAGTACCGTTACATGCTCTCAGTATCTTTCTTAGTCACTTCCCCTATTTTGGACTCGAATGCTTTCCAGGAGTGTTTCTCATAGCTCCGTGTCACAGTAACCCTCTCTCAGGCAGTGTTTCAGCTGTGATGAGGAACCCCACAGGCAAGCGAAGAGTTAATGCCCCCCCTCAGACCAGCCAGGGGCCCTACAGCTGCTCCGAGCTGCCAAGCAATTAGGCTTGTCAACATCCCTCAAATAAACTCCGGCAGTATTATCAAACCCCATTGTTACCTGATCCCCCAGAGGCTGGGGAGGCTGTTATATCAGGACTGCAAGCTGCAAAGAGCCACGTCTGTTTTCTTTTTTTTAATTCTGGATGACCCATCCTTTACTTTACTGGTTGGAACTGAGGCTCAAGAAAGATGGCTCTTTTGGGAAAGGATTAAATCTCTACTGTAATACCAGTCTGGTGGGAAATCATGGTGTGTTTTACCCAGGAACTGGTAAAGAGCTGGCTTCCTTGTGGTTTTGCCTCAAAGCAATAGCCTGCTTCAGTGGACTACCTTAAAAATAACAGGATGCAAGCTGCCATCTTAAGGAGAAAAACATTGCCAGAAAAGAGTATTTATTGTTCCATCTAGGGTTGCTACCTTGGAAATACAAAACCCAAGTCACTTCAGACAAAGGGCTGCTGTGCAGGCACAGATCAGTCTATGTGGGCCAAACTGGGCAGTGTGATTGGAAAGCAGGCAGATAACAACCCTACCTGAAGCCAAGGACGTGTTTGGACGACTGAGTTCCAGGTTCAGTAGTGGCACAGTAAGCCCATGTATTTACAGAGACATGCAAAGATGGCAAAACCACAGTTTTTCCTTGAATACATTATTTTTAGCTTTCATTTTTGTACAGAGACGCTGAAAATTTGATCTGAACTAAGTAACGCAATTTTGTCCGTCTAAGTCTACAACCCATCTAAAACAATTGCCCTAAAGTGACTTTGTGATTATTCCAATTATTTTGCATTTTGAAGCTTGTTGCTCTGGGGACGACAGCAGCTAGCACCAGTGGGACAGGGAGGTGGAACTACCATGCCGCCACAGTTTTGTCGGAATGGGTAAAGGGCAGTGATGTAGCAAGGACTTAGGAAAAGGCGCAGCAGTCCCAGACATCCCTCAGAGACAGACAGTGCCCAGGGACAAAGATTGGCAAGCCCTGTGGCTGGATGAGTGCCAGGCATCTCCTCCAGGAAAGGGTTTCAATTATGAGCATTTAGGATGAAATCTTTTTGGTTTTTAGTGAAGCATAGTATGCTTTGCTTAAAATGTTTTGGGTTCGGTGATGTTTTTAAGAGCAAGTGACTATACATTCTTTCTAGAAGGCTGAAAAATTGCATGCAAACATGCACAAACTGACATCCACACAAAATAGGCTTTCAGCTTCTGGAGTTTTTTTGTTCAAAATCCAGAATTTCTATGTAAATCTTCATTTGGGTTCAAAAGCATAAGATTTTACTGGCTGCAGGCAAAATATAAAGAGATGAAAAACGCCTGATACAAAGGAAAGAGGATCTTGCAAGATGGAAAATACTCAGGACACAAAATTATTCTCTTTCAAAGCACATATAATACACTATGCATTCAGGTGGATAAGCTTTACGTTAGCATGAACACTGCTCACCCTTTTACATGGCTATGGAGAGGCTGACCCTTTAATACAGCAGCCATGATTTATTCACTTTCATTGTACCAGGATGACTCTCAGTGTTCAGATATGCTTTTTTCCACATATGAGAAATGATATTGTATCAAGGCCAATGCTGAACTGCAAACTGATTTCCCTTCCCTACCCAAACCAGTTTGTGTTATTTGTAAATCTAACAATAACAAAGATTCAAAGGTCTATTACTCAGCGTCTCTTGATTTCCCTGTTTTATTTTGTGCCCCTTATCGATACTCTTCAGAGCTCAGGGCTGAAGCAACATAATGGGAGCCTGGAGACATTGTCTGCATCTCAACTAGGGTCTTGGCATTTGGTAACAACACCAGGTTGTCTTTTTTTTTCTTTTCAGAGCAAAACAGCTGGTGAGTATTTGAGAGTGTACTGGTGGCAGAGAACTTGTAGTAGAACTGGCCGTGACTCCTGCTGCAGAAGCAGTTACAGATACGAGCACTGAGCAGAGAGGCATGACAGATAAATATGACAAAATGCAAAATATGCTTCTTTTCTGTTGGTCAGAAGTTACAGGTTTTTCAAAAGGCTCAGGGTCTTTTCAGATGCTTTCTTCCACATTACGTACGTCTTGCATGACTGAACAAAGTCTTCCCCTTAACCTGCAGGCTTCTTTCATTTAAGTTTTCTGAAACACCTTGCTATTACAGTGATGGAAGTTAGAGATTATTTAATGATGAATTCGCTGACATGTCAATAATGTTTATCTGATTACTTTGGAGGGTGAAGAGGGACTATAAGAGCTTGAGGGAAAAGTTCTGTTTGTTTCTAATGCCTCAAGAGGTATGATTTCTGAAAAAAGAAGAGTCTCTGTAGAAGAGATTTTTTTACTGGGCTTGGCAGATACATATTTGTAAATGTGCACATCAAATGCACGTTAATACATTATTCACTCAGTCATTCAGATGAACTGACACATTTATTTAATCCTCAAAGACATTATAGTCTAGATCGACAGTACCAATATTAGTGGGAGACTGATAAAAATTGCATATTTGCTTTTCTTACTGTACTTTATATTCCCCTCTAAAGTATTAACTCTTGGCTTTGTTATTCACAAATGCATCCATCTCTTATTCATGCATTACATAACAAACTGTCCATGCTGCAGCTGGTAGATATATCAGATAAATGCAGATTCTGACTTTAAAAAGGTAAAATTTAGACAGAACTCTCAAGCCTGTAACTTTGACTCTGAAGTGCACACACATGCACACCCACATGCAAACCCTAAATATTTAAGTTTCTAAAGGTGCTGCCATTAAATTTCATAAATAGCCTGGGAAGCCCAGCTTGAAAAAATTAAATTCCAGTCTTTATGAAACAAGGAACAATAATTTAAAAGAACTCTAGAGTTAAAAAAGAGGATTGAATTATACCAAATGACAGTTTCCCCTGCTTGCTATTAACATGCTTTTTTCTGAAATCACGCACATTGTCTATAGCTACACTGGGATATTATTTAAAATGGTGTCGATCTGGAAAAGCTCAGCAAGAGAGAGTGCAGCGGCTCCAGATGAACGTTAATGTTACCAAGTGCCCAGGCAAGTCTCAACAACTCCCCAACACTGATCATTCCAAGTCAATCCTGGGATGCATAAATTTCTCTGTAACAGACAACATATTCCAAAGCATGTGCAAAACTACCTGCCCACACATTCATCAAAGTGTACCATGAACTTTCATAAATCTCCTGTTACTTTTCCTCATCTCTTTTTTTCTTGGCTGGTAAGAGTCACAGAGGATTTTTTTTCCTTTTAACATTTCAGTATTTGATATTACACCAAGGCAGGGTGCTGCCTGCATATTGGGTTAGTTTATGCAATACACTATAAAGTACAAAAATGACATGACAGAAAAGAAAAAAAGAGTTTTCTAATGTCTGTGACCTGAAAAAGAAAATGTGAGCAGCAAATACCCGATCGCAATTTTTATTAGGCAGTTAGCTGATTGCTTTTGTGAAGTAGTGACAAACTTGAGATACCTGCAGTCAGTTGGTGAGCGCAGGGATTTGGATCCCCACCCATCTCAAGTGCAATAGAGTCATGTACCTCATCTTTGATATTTCCCATGGTTCAGGTTAAAAAAACCACACACAATAAACAACTGTTCTGTCTCAGTCATTTATTCCTCAAACACTATTGTCAAGGGGTAGCAAAGCATTGCTGAGGAAAAGTCTATATAAGAATATTGCCAGATGGATTTGTGCAGAAATGGATAATTAAGTGATGACCAATTAAAATACAATCTGTAAATCTAGTAATAGGAAAAATAAATTGTTATGATAGATGTTCATTAGTTTTGCATTTAAAATTGTTCACTCCTAATAACGAACTAGTATATTTTAATCTCAAATCATAGTTTACTGTTTGTCTTCTTTTCATCTCTGTTAAAAGCTGTATGTCCATCAACATACATTCACATATACATTCACATAGCTACTTTCTGAATAACACTGCAAAAAAAGGGACTTAGTTTCTGCACAAAAATCTATAGGAATCTGTGCTTTTCAAAAAGGCAAATCTGCAAAAGAAAGATACTGCTAATATAGAAGAAAATGAGACTTAAACTATCCCCAGCAAACATCACTGGTAAAGCTTCATTAGTATGTATTTTCACATAATTCAATTAGCCAAAATACATACAAATGCTGGCAGTGCTGTTCCCTGCTCAGGGAGCGTCAGTGAAGCTTTAAACAGATCTGAAACAAAATTGCATAAATGGCATGTAAAGCCCTGTGCATACAAAGATACCTTCAGGGTTCTAATAAATTCATGAAACTTTTTAAAGTATGATTTCCTAGCAGGCAATCACTTTTAATTAACAGGATCACCTACAGCAACACATGTCCTTCAAAAACTTACATTATTTTTTCTTTTTGAATTTCAAAGTTTCTGTAGTAAAAGTTGAATAGCTGAGTAGCTTAACCTCAAAAGGATTGCAGGCTTTTATGACAGTTATAAACCACTGTGGTGCCTTCTTTATAAGAAGAAAAGATTCTTAACACAACAGAGAAAGAAGGAAATCTCTTTTTAGTCATAGCTAGAAGCAAGCATTTCCTCCAAAGGTCAGAAAACTTTTCCTCAGTTAAAGAATATTTTTAAGGACATTGCAGGCTACTTGTACAAGTAATCTCTGGTAATTTGCTATATGAATTAAACATATAATTTCCAATATTTATTATTTTATATACTTCTGCATTTTCTTTTATTTCTCTGAGCTCTTAGGATACAGTTTTGGTAAACATGGGGGTGAGCTGGTGAAACTGGCTTCCATAATGAGCTTTACACGAGAGAGAGCAATGGGAAGCTCATCTCTTCATGAAAAAAAAATCTTACTAGTTTACTGAGCACATCTTTCAGGGCTGCGTGTTTGAGGTGGTGCTTGCCACTTGCTTAGAAGCACATTTCCACGTTCCAAAGCTGGCTAATCTTCTTACCTGCAGATTTAAAATGACAAAATATTCCACATTTTGAGTTGTAAAGAAAATAACAGGAAAAACATGGTAAAAATGATAGTGCCAAAGACAAATTTTAAAGGGCCAAAGCCCTCTCCAGCCCTCATTTACATGACTCAAGCCATTGATATTGGTACCTGAGAAACTTGAGCAGGATTTGCATAAATGAGTTGAGGGAGAATGACAATAAACAAGGGTACATTGTGCCTGGTTTGATCCAGGAGGTTTTACAGGCTGTAATGGCTTGGATGCTTGTGTGTCCTCTAACAGTGACCAACAATAAATATATTTTCTGTGCTTGATTTTGTGGCTTCCTTCCAGGTGACCATCCATTTAGAACACAGGGAAGGTGGTAGAGGCTGAATTTATGTGTCTTAGCAGAACAGTCAGCCTCAGGTCAGTGATATGCACGATGTCTTGTGTGAAAGTATTGGTACTTTTTCCTTAGGTGCATTTTCTGACCTCGAGAAGAACAGATATGGTGAAGCTCTGGGAGTGGAGAGGGGAACAAGCACCCTTGGAGCATTTGAAAGTCCCACTCAAAAATTAGTTCTGAGGCACAGGTGGGCTTCTAAGAGGAGCAAAAGAGTAAAAAGCATGTTTATGGATCAAACAGCCTTTCTGGCTAAAAGGAGCACGGCGCTTACAGTGCACCTGTATTTGAAATGAACATGTGAGGACAAAGTCATATGCCTTATAGCACTGGCCATGCTATAAATGATTGTGCCGTGTACATACCAAGGTGCTCATAACACTAAGCGTCATTTAGGTGAATGCGCACCGTATGCGTAAACATAGGGATATCTCTGCCATGGTGTCAGTGCCCTTTCACGGCACCCCAGCCAGGGGCAGGTTCAGCACATCCTCCTGTCTCGGCGTGGGGTCTTCTGCAACCTGCAACAGGGAGTTTTGGCTCTTAATTGCTCCTCTTTGAATTCTCTTTCTTCAACCAGCCTCTCTCATTGGTAATTATTCCTATAGGATCATAGAATCGTAGAATAGTTTGGGTTGGAAGGGACCTTTAAAGATCACTTAGTCCAACCCCCCTGCAATGAGCAAGGACATCTTCAACTAGATCAGGTTGCTCAAAGCCCTGCCCAACCTGACTTTGACTGTTTCCAGGGATGGGGCATCTACCACCTCTCTGGGCAACCTGTTCCAGTGCTTCACCACCCTCATTGTAAAAAATTTCTTCCTTATATCTAGTTTGAATCTACCTTCTTTTAGTTTAAAACCATTACCTCTGGTCCTGTCACAACAGGCCCTACTAAAAAGTTTGTCCCCATCTTTTTTATAAACACCCTTTAAGTATTGAAAGGCTGCAATGAGGTCTCCCTGGAGCCTTCTCTTCTCCAGGCTGAACAACCCCAACTCTCTCAGCCTGTCCTCACAGGAGAGGTGTTCCATCCCTCTGATCATTTTTGTGGCCCTCCTCTGGACCCACTCCAACAGCTCCATGTCTTTCCTGTGCTGAGGGCTCCAGAGCTGGACACGGTACTCCAGGTGGGCTCTCACCAGAGTGGAGTATATAGCTGCCTTCCCACCAGTGGCTGTCCTGTCTCTTGTCTGGTGTTAGTCTCACCCTGTTTTCAAGCCGAACCTTACAGGAGCCACGCACCTGGGACTTTGGGCAAGTCCCCTCTCTGTGTGTTTGCTTTTTACCTGTTGTCATCTTTTCTGTACGTTGGACTGCCTTTGGAGCAGTGGCTCATTCTTCTGTTGTTGTACAGCACCCAATAAAGGTTGCTTTTATCTTGGCAGAGGCCTGTAGTTTTTACAGAAGGCCAAACGCAGAGATTTACTCCTAAGAATAAGATAATATTTCTCTGTACCGGGAATGCTAATGCTTTGTTGTGTGGAAATGCAAACAAAACTTTAGTCTACAGTCATATTATGCACAAACAGTTACTCTACTGATAGTATTTCTAATCAGTTCAATAGACTGAATTTTGCTTTATTTTTGTTGAAATTAATGAGGCCTTATGTACATGTATGCCTGTCTGTCTACCTGTACCACACAAAGCATAATGCATGTCCAGTATACAATGTGTGTGTACAGTTGTGTATCTAGTGTTGACATGAATTACTGTATAGTTTCCTGTAGCCAGCAGCTGGATTATAAAGGACAACCACTGGACAATTAAAAAGCATTCAGAAGGACACAGCCACAGCACAATCATCAAGATATGCCGAAATAAATTAGCATCATGCAAAGTTAGGCAATGTTTAATTCATAGACTGTGCCTATATTTAGCCATCTTATTATTTGCAATATAATCCATTCATTTATTGAAGGTTAATGCCAAATTTTTCTCCTGGGTATTTGGTAGATGTGTCACAGGGCAGTGTAGCCCTTTTGATTTCCATCTACTAGATGGACTGAATTTGCTATAAAAGCATATCTGCTTGTGGGTGGGTGTGCACATGCAAGCTGCCTGATGTAAGCACACTCAACAAAAATAGGGAGAATTCCCTAACCACTGTGGAGACACCTTCTGTCATCCCATTTTTCCTGGGAAAGACCACAGACACAAAAGAAATATTAATAGTGGTTTATGAAAGAACAGTGTCACTGCCTTCGTAAAGAGAATGCTGTTGATTTCGCAAATGTACACATAAAGGATAATGACCGAAGAGAAGCCGAATCGCCATTCACTTTTGAGGCACTCCATGAGACAGTGGAGGAAAGTCTCACAGGGCACCATAGAAAGAAATCCTTTGAAAATGATATGAAATGGAGGAAGAGGACTGGGGAACAGAAGAAAAAGCATCAAAACGGCAGAGTTTGAGTGGAGACATTAAAAGGTGAATGTCCTAAGACCGAATCTGGGAAATGATGTTTGTTCTGGTGCTGATGTGATCAAAAATAGAGCTGGCCTAATTGAATGGAGAATATGAATAGCCTAACCAGGTTGAACAGGGCGAATTAAACTGTTCTTCTGTAGAGTAGCTGGACTGGTTTATGTAGAAATTTAATATATTTTTGACAGGGTTTTGAAGGAATGTGATTTGGAATTAGTGACAAGATTTTGAAGAAGGAATACTTTTATATAGATCACGCTGTCTAGGGATATGCCTAGTGCCAATCATTTTGATAGCTAAGCACAAGAGAGCCTGATTTTCAAAGGTGCTGAGCACACACACAGATCTTATTCAATTCACAGGGAATTTTTTTTTTTTTTCATGGTCCTTGACACTTGAAAATCAGGCCCTAGGTTTCTGACCATTAGGGAACTACAGTGTCACTGTAAATGAGGAAGGACAAATCATAAAATCATATATTTGGAGAGAAACACTGAGTCTTTTTGGACACAAGATGAGCTCTTTTATTCAGAAGATAAAGCTCAACATTGTAGAATTATCTTGGTAGCTGCACAGCTTAAAAATGCAGAAGAGGAAAGGCGCATCTGTAAAGCTGGCAAGGCAGTGTAGGTCTGACCAAAAATCTGTATTTCTACGTAGTCTGCCAGCATTAGAGAAGGACTCCGAAGCAAAGGCTTCACTGGCACTTCAGACTTTTGACTCTGGAGGAAGTCTGCACCCACCTCTTTTGCATGTCTGATCTCCACATCTCTCTCTCACCTCTGTTGGCCATGTCTTCTATCCTGTCTAATCTTACTGGTGCCACGTAGGTTTTCAGCTCCTAGGTTGTTCTTTGTGACCTTTCCTCAAGATACCAGAGAGCACTGTGTGCTAGGTGACATTATTGACAGAGTTAATGAATCTCTCAGATAACGATCATAGCAGCAAAGGGGATCTCCCGCACACGGTGATTCTTCTCTATGCCACTCCATTTCCCTGGTGATACCCTTCTGCAAGGCAAAGTTTCTGCGGCAGACAGAAGTGTGCAGAGCCCAGTGGGAGAGAGGCAAGGTTTGGAGCAAGAGTATCTGCTTCTATGTCAGGCTAGAAAATCAGGTGTGGTTTTTGGTTCACAAAACTTCCTTTTGGTCTGAAGCAGAAGTGTCAGTGAGCTAAGTAAAGGCTGGGAACAATCTCTCTGAGTTGGACTTGACTTCTTTGAGAGAAGAGAGTGACTGGCACCTCCAGAGTGGGCAGAGCAGTCGTTTGGTTTCCTTGGACAGAAAGAAACGTGGGAGGGCTGGGAGACAGGCGGTTGCTGCAGCTGGGCCAGTGAGGACTGGGCATTACCTGATACCAGCCAACACCTACCCAGTGAATTTGTGATTGCTGGTATCCACTGGAGCTAGGAGTGCTTCCCCTTTGCTTCTCAAAAGTACGTGTTAATACATACATATCAATTGCATTTATTTGCTCACTCCTAGGCTTGCAATCAGCATGCCTTTAGCTCTTCATGAGGTTTCGACAACTAGAGACACCCATGCCTTCCCTTTCACTGTACACTGTTGCATGAAGTGAGTGGAGTTCTTTACTGTCAGTCTGAGAAGGCTTGAGGTGTTGCACCTCTGGTTGGCTTCTCCGCTGTTAAGAGAGGAAAGGATGTGTAGACTTCCATGGAAGCTATCACTCTCAGATCATATTTGGTTCTTATTTCCTTTTTGAGTCAAGCAAACAATACTGACAAACTGCTTTCTCCACAAACTGTCTGTGGCTGCCTCATAACAGAGATTATCAACCATGGGTGCCATATTGTCAGACTGCAAAAGGTGGTCTGTACAGATTGCAGGAGAAACAAGTCAAACCCCACATATACTTATATTCGTATACAGCCAACTACATAAATGTGCAAAATGGGTAAAATAAAAATAATAAATGAGTTAAAACTCACATGTAGCTGTTTATAATTGTAAACTACTGTGGCAATATCGTGAAGTACAGTCCAAGGGCTTTTTTTTTTTTTTTCCCCCAGAAAGACCAAGTGAAGGCATCCAATCAAGGGTAACAAATACTGGGGGTCTGCCTGGAGACACTGAAGGATGCCTATGGCCTCTTCTAGCGGGTACTTAAGAAGGCACGAGTAGAGTTGTGTTCTACTCTTAGCTCTGCTATGTAACCTTATTAAGTCACTTCACCTCTATGCTTCTCTTTCCATTGCCACTTTCTATATGTCTTTTTTATTTTTATTGCTAGTCCTTTGCATGAGAGACCATCTCTTACCTTGAGTTCGCACAGTACTTAGGAGAACTGGGACTTAACCTCACCTGCAGCTTCCTGTGTTACTGAATGTAATAGCCATGCCTAGAAACTTTCATGTCAAGGAATTTCTAAAGGTTGGAGAAAATACAGCTTTCCTGACTCAGAGTGGAATTATCATTAAAACTCAGAAAGGCAAAAGAAGTTTTGGGTACTTTTCTGCCCATATTTTAAATAAACTTAAATTCAGAAAAACGTAGGCTTCCTTTATTCCTGCTGATTTTAGTGAAGCTGGAACACGGTGGGTCATATGTTTCTGCCAATTACACTGGTGCAATCCTCAGTCATTTCACCTCCGCTAATTTTCCTTTCTATGACTGTAGGTTGCAAGGCATTTATCCTTGAGCTTGGTACTTAGACATAGGCAAAGCTGCAGTTCCCTCTGCCTTGGGGTTTACTTGCTAAGAAGTAGGACTGTGTCCATCCACCATGAAACAGAGCCTGACCCGGTGTGTTTAAAGCAAACAGATGAGGCAAATATTTCTGGGCCATATCCTGGAAAGTACTCATTGCTTTCTGTGGACTAATGACAGGTTATATTGTTTTGAAGCAGCTGCTGCGTTTTGGTTGGCCCCAGGTAGAGAACCTGAAAAAAATGTGCCTTTAAGACAAAAATCATTTTCTTAGGCCTTACCTTATCCCACATTAAGATGGGCTGCATGTTACCTACGTCAGAGCAGGGATACGGTGATTAGGAAAATAGATCTCCGTCTGACAGCTGATGCAAGTTGAGGAAGGGAATAGCGGATTGAAGGTGGGAACCGCATTCCCTTTTACAGATTCCAGCACAGAGAAAAAAGATACCGATAGCTGTAGGGCAGGATACATTTCTAATCAGGATTTAAATCCTAAATGAATGAATGCTAATGAATTATTACTCCTTTCCTATTAATTAACAGAGTGTTTCACAGCACCCTCTAGAGAGCCCAGCCAGAACACTGTTGTGCTATACATGGTTTGTGTAGTTCTCCGCTATCTTGATTATCTCACTATTTTGTAGGGATGAGGGCTTTTTGATACTTAGACATCAAAGTGCTTGGAAACAGCTGAAATTAGTTGTTACCTCACTAGACTAGCTGGTTCTGAGGAGAGTCGTGCCCACTCTTAACTTACAGTCATCTTGCTTTTTCTGGTTCATCTGAAAGTTACTTTAATGTTTAACTTACTTGATTTAATGCTCACAAGAAACAGAGAGTTGGAAAAAATCTCATAGAAGAGGACTGAGGAATGATTCAGGAATGTTAGCAAGTAACAGGAGGCTGCCTCTCCTCTAAAAATGCCTCACTGCAGCAAGGAGAAATACTAAGAAAAGTATTTTAATTTCTACTTGGTTTTGCATGGCTGAGAGCCTGGATATTTAACTTCATGTAGGGAAAAAAGGCTGTGGCGTGTGTGCAAGTATCAGCCACGATGTAGCTGAGCAGCAGTAAAGCTAGTGCATGAATTAAAGTAAAGAACATATAAAAGGAAATAAAAGGATCTGCCTAGAGATCAAATGTGGCATTTGTACAGAACCTTATTCAAAATGGATACAAATGCATCAGTTCCTCAGAATTATAGGTGAATCAAAGGAAAATTACATCCAGGAAGATAAAGCAATCGACCAGCAGCCTTACCATGTGAGAGGCAGAGATGCAACTTTGAAGCTTCCTGTATGGCTTGCCAAAGAGCCAGATGTTGCAGGTGGAACAATGTCGTTTCTGGCTTAGCATCTGGTTCTGTCATTCTGATCCATAGAAAAAGGAGATGTGGAAGGATGTGGTAAAAATAATTTTAAAACTTCATTTAAGAAAAGAGTCTTTTCTGTTGCTTTTGTAATAAAATTATATTTGAAAGGAGCATTTTTCTTCAGAGGTGGAGGCTATCACAGATAACTGAATATGAGATCTCCACTTTTCCCTACAGTGTGCCATCCTGGAACCTGTTACTTCACTTGGAGCTTGAACAACTAATTTCTTGGGCAATAAGAGGTTATGTAGCCCCAAAGGGTAACATAACCAAGAGAAATCACCCTTCCTCACATTTGAGGGGAAGTATTAACTATTTGTCGGAGCAGGGATTTGGGATTTATAGCCCCTTGGTTCCATCCTTGGCTCTGTCACTCTCACAGGCATTTTGCAGCCTGAATGTACTCTAGATTATCGTCACCCCTTAAGGATATAACAGTGATTAGCTTTCTTATAAATGTAGATAAAATAATAACAATCTATAAAAGGTTTTAAGATTTTTTATGTTAGGTGTGAAAGCAGTTCAGACTCTGGCCTCCCACAATCTTGGTAATTCCTGTCTAGTCTTTACTGGTATTTCAGTTTTCCTTGAACAAGATATATCACCCAGATATATCAAAATAGAAAGCCAACAACATCAGTTGTCCTTCTTTCCTTCCTTCCTTCCTCTCTCATCCTCTCTCTTCCTCTCTGTAAAAAGTCCATCTCCAACAGGAAGATGCAGTTGCTATTGTACTAGGGTACCGTAAATCCTACTTTGAAGACTTGATTACAGTGATTCTCCTTTAATTTTCTGCCTTTATGATGAAGTCTCATTGCTATTAATTAAGTTACTTTGGTTGTGTGCTAATTTATATTGATTGGTTAATCTGTGTTTTTCTCTTACTTAAGTACTTTTCACCACCAAAACTGAGCTTGCAGCATGTGAGAGTGGTAATACTCCTGCTGCAAAAAAAGACCTGTACATTTAGGATGTAATGTCAGGTTCACCAAGAGGACATTGCTAAGCAGATCACAAGGCAAATGACAGGAAAGATGAGTACAAATGAGTTGATCACTCTGCCAGAATCCAATTTTATGTGGCTGCTGGATCCTTGTGATAGTTTACTGTGAAGGATAGCAGGCACATTTCTTGTCCTTTTCATGATGCACCATACATCAGGCCAACAGCAAAGTCTCTGTTCGAGGTCAGTTTTATTATTTTAAATCCAAAAGTGTTTTGAATTACCCCAGAAGTTGTAAAAAATATTGCTCCAAACACCCCCCATGACCACTGGAAAGGGGCTCATGAAACTCCATATATGCAGCCCTGTAGGCAGTGTCAAATAGAATATGATATGACATGGTAACATAACAGACACTGACAGGTTATCCAAGTGCTTCCAGCAAGAAGGCAAGTATCTTAGTACCACTGGCACATCATTATAGAAATTACCAGTGAGCTACTGTCTACTGTAGGTTTGAGAAGGTGCCCCAGGGGAGAGGAGTAGGGTTTCTGAGAGAAGTCCGTTGGTGAGAGAGGATCCCACTGCAACTGGGCTACCAAACAGAGATTAGCAATCACTTAGCGCCTAACAGTGAGAAAGCTGGTGGCTGGGAGAATCCATGGCAATGCTTGCACAAAACCTTGAAAGGATTTCCTCTTATTATTTCCACATCACGATCACCAGAATCAGACTCATGTTCTATGAGAAGTACTGCTGAATGCTTTTTATAATTTCTGAAAGCAATTATTACGGTTTATATCTGACCTTCTGGCCTGCACAGTTAAAAACAGGTGATGTCCAAGGCTTCTGGCAGAGTCTAGGTGCTTTGATTATGTTAGCTCAATCAACTTCCTTGCTTTCTCCTGTGTCTCAAAGGCCAGAGCTTTCTGCTTTACTTTTTCCACTAAATAAAAATGTTTGTGACTAGATCCCTCTGTGTTTGTGCCCTGTGGTTATAAAAAAATTTTCCTAGACTTGACCTCAGGTCACAAGATGAGCCTGCCCAAAATTTTCACATCCAAATTTTCCTCCAAATTGGAGTACGTATTTGTCTCTAATGTGTAATCGTTTTCTCAGGGAGTGAAAACCTAAGTCAGAGGCAATGGAGACAGAGTCAGGCCCTATATTTGGACATACTCCTCCATTTTAAAATCATACAGAACTGTATTTGACACCAATATTACTCATGAATTTTAGCAGTCTGAGAAATTATATACACATGCCTTTTATAACAGCATTTGCTTCAATTAAGTCCAAATCAACAATCTCATTATAGACTAGTTCTTTTGTGTTTGTGGGTTTTTTTGCCTGAAAGCAGTTGGTTGGTATCATCTTGCCTGATTTTTGAATGTGATGTATAAAGATTCAATTAAAACTTGGTACGGAATTCTTTCAGGGTAATATGCCAGCCTGGCTTAGTAAGGCTTATATTTGTCAGGAGAATTCTACAAGTGCTAAGACAGAGAGGTGGTGGGAAACTGAAGCTACGTAGTAACATTTTATAGCAAAAAGAAAAGGGCAGTTACGCTTTTCTGTTCAGGAAGTCATTCCAGTTTAGTGTTAAGAGTTGCACATTTTGCCGCCTTCCGGCTCCTCATGCTTTCCTTTTGCCACCTGCCAGACACTCGCTCACTTTGTGCTTCTCTTACCCCTTTCCATCATCCTGCAGCCCCCTCACGCCTGCCACTGGGTAGAGCTTCTGCATGTACCCCATTCCCCAGCTACCCGAGTCTGCAGCTCTGCAGAGGAGCTTCTAGTAGTAAATAAAACGGGACTGGGCACGGGCTTGAGCACCTGTGTGTGAGCATCTATATTGTTCAGCTCTCAGCAGGCTTCTTGGCATGGTTTTAGCTGACAGCCACTAGCACTCTCCTGGCCAGTGCCATAGCTCCCCAGCATTAGCAAGGGACTAGTCCCAGTAGGCAATTTGAACACAGCCACCCTGTTTTGGGGGAAAGCAAACTGACGTATATGGGCACCAGCCATTTTGTTCCACTTGGCCTCTGAACGGAGAAACATCTAGGGCCTGTTTTATTTAGTCGTACTGATAGAGCGTGTGTCCATTCCCCCTCCCTCCTTCCCAGCTCTGCTATGCTATTCTGAAGGCCTGATGTGCCTCCTCCCTATGCTATTTAGTGCTGTCTTTTCACAAATATCTGTTTTAGGCTGCATTATTAATACTTCTGAGTGCTCAAAAATCATAAGATGCTGCAGCAAGAGAATTATGTCATTGGCTCAAATATTGGAAGATTAAAAATAATACCTTTTAGGGTCCTTTTATTACCTCTGAGGGATTTTTTGGCAGGAGAGGAGAGGTTTTAGGACATATTCTGGTCATGCTTCCAAGCTTTCCTCTGCATCATTGATGGAAATTACCTTTTTATTATTAAATGAGAGTAGAGATTCTCAGCAAATCATATGATCCCAGGAGTAGGGGCTTTAAGACTGATACAGTTGGCAACAATAATTCAGAATAGAGGGGTGTCATTAGCGTTATCTCCAATCTTCCAGTTGTCAGAGCTAGGGGATCTGGAGGGGGTCTTGGCCCTAGAGCTAACTTTACCCAGAACTCCTGGGAACGTACCACCATAAACACAGGTTTAGGCTATGTTTACATGGCACAGCGCAATGCCTTGTAGAGAAACCGCATTTTGTCAATTAGAGCTGGTTTGGGTATCTTGGTACGGCACTATATTTTTTCACTGTAGATATACTCATTACCTTCTTTCAGCCTCTGCCAGAGTTTTCCTTGTGTGTGATAATGAAGGGGTCCCTTTGTTCCCTGTTTGCTGCTGCTGCAGAGGGTAATGGACCGTGTTCAGGCAAGCCTGCTGCACTGACCTCCAGTGCAACTCCCAACATACTTGAAAAATAAATGGCCAAATCCATTTAAACATCAAAGCGTAGATTTGAGAGCTTAAACTTTATGTTCCTGTTTTGAAAATTTAAAACTTTTATACAGCAATTAGGAAAAAATATGGTTGCATTTGTGCTCTTATTAGCGGACACTGAAATATTTTTCCCATTTGGTTATCGTCAGAATGAATCCACATAACTGATTTCAAAGCTTAGAGGCACAGTTTCTCACCCACATGAGTGGTCCAACCATAAAACTTGATACTGAAAACAGAAAAGAATTACTGGATGTTGATCTTCTCAAGTATGCTCTAGAAAACAAAGAAAATTGTTCAGATAGACCTATGAAGCTTAACACCTGCTATCTGGAAAACACCACACATAAACACATATATAAACACAAATAAAAGGAAATCAGCAGTAAGCAGGGAATAACATCGTTCTCTCTTCAGATAAATGGTTCCATCTGAGCTATAGCAGCTTACTGAACCATGAAGGTAGTGAAGCAGGGCACATAATTCATGTTTCAGGCCATTAGAATGAATTGAGTCTCCACAACTTTATAGAAACATCATCTCTTTAGCTCCATTTAAGCTATGTGCTCAGCCTGAGTGAATGCAAACAAGATCTCCAGCAAACAGCATTTCCTTAAAAGCAATAAATACTCTCGCAGTCTTAATTTTAGTGATGGTTTCTTAAATGATGCTTTCAGGTCTCAGGAGAATGTAAATGGCATGAAATGCAGTAAGGACAACTGCAAAAAGTCCATGCAGCAAGTAATGAGAAACAATGGCTGCTCCTCCCAGGGAGTGGACTAAATGATCAGACCTGCAGAAATTCTCTTCTTCAGAAACAGAAGCATAGATGTATCACAAGTAACCTAACACGGTCGTAGGTGCTCAGGCTCTGATCTGGACACCTAAATACATGCATAAGCACATCCTTGTTCTTGCACATTTTTGTGGATAAGAGGTCACCCCTGTGGGTGAGCTTGTTTAGATGCTGTGCTTCTTTTCTTCATCCTGACACCAATATTATTCCTTACTTAGACTCTGGTGTTGGTCACTTTTGTATATTTATATTTACAGACCATAGCCACAGTCCTTCCTGATGCGCTATAAACAATAACTAGGCTTTCATTTTGCCACACTTTTCATAATGACCGCTGATTCTTGGGACAAGATTTTCCTCAAGGCTATCCTTGGTGAGACGTTTGGTGAGGAACAGTAATACCGATACTGGTTTTCTTGTTAAAAATATTCCTCTGGCTGTGGAGTATCCAGGTGGCATTTGTGAGTGTGCAGAGCCCTCCTGGTGTTTGTGGGGCCATGTTAGAGGGGGCGGCCAACACTGGCGTAGTGCAGGCTAGTGGCAAGAGCAGCAGAGGAAGACTTTTGAAGGGTCTAATTCTGTTTTCTCAAGGATTTTCTGGTGTAGGCAAAAACATTTATCCCCTGAGTGTCGGTTTGCCTGCGTGCAAAAGGCTTGTCTTGCGGGGTGTTCTGAAAATTAAACCTATTTACACACATTGTGGGATCCTGGGAAGGAAGATGTTGGAGAAGCGTAAGGTATTAATTACACTGTGCTAGCTGGCTATGCTCTATAGAAGTGGCATCACCCCCTAAAAGTAGATCATGCAAAGTTACCTTGGAATTACTGAACAGCAGGAGATATTTGCCACACAATTTCATTAAGAACTGCGGGTGTGACTCTGGCGTGTGGGTTGATGTAGTGAAAGCTTGCATGGTCCCCCATGGCATGAGAAATAAATGCCTTAGCCTAAAATTGTGACTTCAGATTAAAGTGCCACATGCAGTTATTTGGTTTCAAAAGTTACTCAGAATGAAAACACATTTATTAGAGTAAGTGCAATCTATATCTGATAAATGGGAACACATCTGGTCCATATCCCTGATACAAACCCCTCAGTATTAATTATATTGATGGTTAAAGCTGAGGAGTGAGTTGAACATTATTTATAGTGATCTTTGCGAAGTAAATCATTTTAAAAATGGCTTTCTAAATGTAACGTTTCCCTTTTAAGAAGCCCTACAGAATTAAAGAGGCTTTACAATGGAACATGAAACATATTGCAGAGGGAGAGACAGAAGCTTGCTTGATTAATGCGCACGATTATCAGCGATGCAAATCACTTTCACTTATTAAGTCTTGTTTAATATCCTAATGAAGGCTTCCTGAGCAGATTTGATAATTCCAGAGAAAGTGACTGTGAACTAATGCCCTTTCAACATGTTGAGAATGAGCAGTGCTATAAAGAAAACCTCATTTACTATAATTCCCACCAAATGTGGTATCCTTTTCTAGACTCCTACCTCACAGCAGGAGACAATTAACCTTTTCGGTGCCAGAAGTGATTCCCAACATGTTCCAGCTGTGAAGGCCAGCAGGTCAGGCATGAATGAAGTTTACCTTCCGCTTTTGGTCTGAAAAACCACAATTATGCAAACATGTCAAGGAAGCCCTGAGCAACTCTGGGCTTTCACGTGGGTTCTGTCAGCACGTGCAAATGTGCTTCTTGCCTTAGAGAGAAGCGATCTGCATCGATTCAACAAAGCAGTGTGCCTCTCACAGGGAATGCTGCGTATTGCTTCAAATTAATTTAAAGCAGGTCTTTCTGAATGCACCGCAACAACCCGGAAGATTCCCTTGCTGAATATGTGGGTAATTAAACTCTTGTTGCTTCTAAGCCTGTAACAGTTGTATTACTGTAGCCGTGATGGTCTAATGATAGAAGAGAGTCAAGGTGTGTTGTGGGAGGTAATGCCTTTTTTCCATAGACCTTGCTTCACTTCTAAATTTGGAAGTGGTGGGAAGTGATGGAAAATGACACATTTTCCCTTTTCCTCCCTTGACCTTGTCCATGCAACAGATGACTTAACATTACCCGACTGTCCCAGAGTTAGGGTGGCCACACCTATGCACAGAGAAACGCTCTGTTAATGCAGTGGGTTGGAAAGCCCTTTACATGCGGTGCGAGCTGGGAGCCCGCGTGTTCAACTCCAGAGCTACAAGCTTTGCCTTAAACCATGGCCTTTCCCAGGCAGAGCTGCAATACAGTCCTTTGCAGTTTCAGAGATTTACAGATTCCCCCTTTAATTTAAAAGAACAAAACCAATGTCAAAGATATAAAGAAATAGCTTTGATGAAAAAAAAAAAAGCGATTTCAGCTTGTGCTTATCTGGAGATTTTCTAGGAAAAACAAGACTCATAGTTAGATTTGTTTTTAAAACAACCAGTCCCCTGGGAAGGAAGCACCTGAGGGGGAGAAATTGAAAGGCAGCAAACCCTTAAGAATTTTGTGAACATTTTTATTAGATCTGTATTAGGGCAAGGAATATGGATTGGACTGTGCATTTGTAGACATGTTCAGGAAACACATTTTCTAATCCACATACTCATATAGGACAGGCTTTTAATATAGATTTATAATAAATACAGTTTGGTGGTACACATCTCCCACATGACTGAGAGCTGTCATATAAAATGAGACTGCAGGACTGGATTTGTATCTTTATTTCTGTGTATAATGAATTGAGAACAGCATTTAAGATAACTATAGGTGACATGATGCATCTCAAAGGGATAATCACATTTCAGCTGCTAATATAGTAACAGCAGTAAAAATAAGGATACTTTAAGAGCTGTCTCTGTTAAAAATAAAAGGCACCCAAGTTACATCAGTGTCAAATTGAGAGGGGCTTTTACATACCTTCTGAAACTATGTAAAAGCAAATAATTATTGCAGTCCATCTAGGAACCTTTCACAAGGAAAGCATTTCAGTATATAGCTATGTCATATGTTTAATTTAAACATAGAAAGTAGTTCTGGCTGAAAAGCCCACGTGCGCTACAAGAGTGAAGAAAATGTACATATATTGTTGACTTTGGGATATCAGCTGAGGTAGACTGAACTGCTGTTGTCAAAGTTGTTATCAATACGTTTGTTGCTGTACGTGCCGGTGACATCGAAGTCCTGTGTTCACATGAGAGAACTGTCTGGTTTGGAGTTCCTCAAGACTTCAGCCAGAACAGGCATCACTTAAAAAAATTCTAATGTCAGGTCAAGGGAGAGGGGTTGCTCCAAGTCCTCTTGTCATATAAATGAAAATAGAACATTTAAGTAAAACAAAAATATGAGATATTTTAGTCAATTTTGCTTCAAAGAGTGTGAAACAGCTGCTTTTTCCTTTTTTCTTTGATAAGACTGTTTCAAAATAAGAGTTGTCAACCTTTTTTCATGAGAAATGAAAAAAGATGATATCCAAGCCAGTTCTGAGCCCTTGAAAAATGTTACTATAGAAAAAAAAATGTTATTTTCACAGCCTACCTCTTGAAAACTTTCCAACAGAGCTGTTGCACATGCACTGGCAGAAAGAGAACGAGAATAGCCATAGATATATGCACAACATAGAGACTAAAAAGGTGTAACTGGAGTAGCAGAGGGGAAACTAGAGGGGAAATGAAGCTGAGGAGTGGAAGACTAGATACATTTGGGGTCATATCATACGTACTAGTGTTATTCAGTTCCTAGATAATAGGCATAGGGACATGCATTGCTAATTCTCATTAGCAGTTAGCCCTGAGGCTGTGACTGTCCCCCTCTGTTATCGACATTTTCTTGTCTTTGTAACCTCTGTGTTACTACAGTGTAATTGGCTTGAGTAAACCCTTAAAGATCCCTGAAGGAAGTAGTACAGTGCATTTTTGTGTGCCTCTGGATGGGGGTCCAAAGTGGGCTGCAGGCTCTAAGCTAGATAGAGGTGTATCCAAAACCATGTTTCCCTCCCCATGCCTTGGGACAGCCTGTCTGCTGGATCCAGCCTCTTTGGAGCTCCTGGGAGCCGAACTCCCGATAGCTGGTAGCGTGTTATTTTACTTGAAGTTCTTCATCATGCCTGCTCTCACAACTGGTGTGGCCACATCTGAGTGGGTTGCAGTGTGCGCTGACAACTCTACCATTTTGGTTAAGCTGTTGATTGACTGTGCAGCAATATCTGGAGGACGTGGCCAGGTCTACTTTGGGGAGATGCAGTGTTGCTGGCGTGCTTCAGCTAACTCAGTGTTCAGTGCAGTTTTGTTCTAAGTGTAGACAGTCACAGATGAAATGTGCTAACTTTTAGTCGTTGTTTTATAAATTAACTATACATCTTGAAAGAAATAGAGGCATGAGGCAGCTCTTCCTACCTGCTGAATTGTTTCTCCAATATCAAAATTTATTAACATTCATATGCCAACACCTCATTTTTTGGAGGCAGTCCTGTCTAGGTAGGTTTTCTCCCTCTTTTCCTTGTTCTTTACCTTCTTACTAGAGGCACAAAAGGGCATTTCCCTCTAAGCTGATCTCATTCACATGGCCTGTATAATAAAAAGGGCTGCCTGGAGGAGTGCTCCTAAAAGGCAGGTATCTGTTTCCTAGCCCCAGGTATTTAGCATGTGTAAACATCACAGAAAACTAGACCTTTAGTGTGTAAAAGCATTTAGTATCCACTGCCAGCAGTCATAAGTAAGCAAGTGAAACACAACACTGAAAAATATCCTAATTTTATGTTCCCCAAAGCTATGAAATAATAAACTCCCCCCCCCCCCTCCCGATTCCAATGAAGCACTTAATCATTAAAGAATAATTTCCTCTGGAGGTAGTAAATTGTTTGCAAGGGGTAGCAATAAATATGAACCTCCTGTCGATTGCTGTTTCTAGGTTGCTGAGTGACTTAAAAGTATTGATGGCCACCGGTCCACTTCCCAAGTAGACAAGTGGCCCTGCTGCAGAAATTACTATCATAACTGACATCCATCCCAATTACACAAGAAGAGAGGCCTTGAGCTAAGGGACATGAAGTCCAAATTACCCTTTTAGCTACAGAAGTGTTTGCTGTCTGTCCAGATTAAGGCAGTGTTGGGATGTTGTAGAGAAATCACCAATCGTCCTGTACATATTGGGTGAATAAAGAAAAGAAAGGAGTCTCCATGGATACTAATCCACCATCTTTTATAATACTAACCACACTGCTCCTTTCTTTCTTTTTTACCTTCATGAATATACTGTATTTCTGCATATTTTCAGTTCAGCAACACTTTGTGTTTTAAAGCTCATTGTGTGCAAACAGATGAACACACTATGTTGTCCAGCAGAAATTGGCTCTTCTTGTTTATCTTGTCCTCTTTTAGTACGAAATCATATAAGGATCCCCTTCCTGGACAGCACCAGCTTTTCGTAACTATGAATATTTAGGAAGACTTTGCACCAGTCACTACTATTTGCAAATTAAAATCTCACCTAATTCACTGAAAAACAGAGTGAAACATTGGTTGCTTCAAAGCAAGTGTACCCTTGACCTCAGTGCACCCAAGATTGTACATAGGCTGTTTATAAATACATGTGTTTGTTATTAATAATCCCAGCCTATTTGCTACAGAGGCTGAAATAAATCAGTGGTGAGGCACTAGATGATAATGGTACGTATACATACAGATAAACTAATTTCCAGAGATTAAAGGAGAGTAAATTTCCTAGATGAACTGTAAATTTCACCACCCACCTGTGGGGTGTGTAAATATAGATATTGGATGGGAAGCAGGTTTTATTTTACTGCTGACGTGATGCAGTGATGAACTCTGACATGTTGCTGACTGTGGTTACTTGATAAGTGTAAGATGTGAAAAGCCAGCAATAACACTAGATGGTATCAGATGTCTAAAATAATATGTGTTTGAAGGTGTTAGGTATAAATATGGCAGTACAAAAATAAAAACAGACAAAAGTATAGTTCATTCATGGAGGGAAAGAAACATCAGAGGAAACAGATCTTTCTTTTTCTGTAGACATTTAACAAGGAAATTGAGCACTAAAAAACAACAACTTTAAAGTTATGTTTAATATTCTGGTAAAGCCAAGTGATGTGCTGCCAGAATTTGAACAGGAAAAGCTCCTGAGAAGTGCTCATCCTTAGCTGCTGACCATCGTGATGCCGCCTGAGTAAGACCATTCTCTCCCCATCTTTGCCTCACAGACCGGCAATTACTTGTCCTCCTTCCTTACCTCCCACTGCCTTCGCTGCTACTGCCTGTGCTACAGCTGCCCTCCGAAGCAGGCTAGGGCTGTACCTAAACAGAGAGTGGCGTTGACCAGGGCTCACTCACACCTCTTGGTTCTGAAGGCATGTGAAAAAAGCTGTAAAAAATAATTAACAAAAAAAATGAAGTAAATAACATCCTTATGTTTTACGTTGAATCATCAGACTACATGCAACCATCTTTTACTGGTCCAAATCAGTAAAACCTTATTTGGGCCAAATCACTCTTCATTACTTGTTTAACCAGTTGTCTAGAGAGCATGTTTGATGGCCTCATGTCATTCAGGCCAAGACTCCTCCAGGTGCTTATGTGTTCCCCTGCCTTCCCCTGTCATCTAGATGTCTCATGAGAGGATTTTCTAGTTCTTTCTGGCTTCGGGTGGACCAGCATGATATACCGTTCCTTTTCTGCATTATGTTCTAGAGCTTCCAACTTCTTTCATTGGAGTAAGTCACCATGTTTAGGATTTATTTGCTCCAAAAAATCCAGATTTCTTGGATTCTCAAAAACGTGTGAAATGACTTAAAGCTTCAGACCCAGAGCAGAAGGAATACATCTGTTACTGCATCAAGAGACCACATAATGTGGAGAAGTGAAACTGGGTCAGATTTCTGGGCACTGTAAATTTGAGCAGCTTCTTTGAAGTAAATGGTCTTAGACCAATTAACAGCAGCTAAGGATCTGCTTTGCTGAATTCCTGGTGAGTGCGAGAGGGCTGCCCAATGAGAATCGGTGGAGAAGGGACTGCAAAGGAAGGGGTCTAAATAAGTGACAGCCGACCCGTCTACACTGCTTAAAATTGTTCTAGCTGATAATACGGTTGTTAAGATGAAAGACAGGACAAGCAGGATATAGCACAAATGCTTCTGGCTTGGGCAGTCCTCGAGAAGAACTGTAGGGTTCTCATCTCCGCTGTCCCCTGCAGCTGCCTTTGCCCCAGTTATAGTGCTGAAGTCCCTCTTATTTCTTGCAAGCAATGCCTGTGCTTTCTCCTGCCCACTCTTGCATTGCTTCAGCTAGAAAGGGGCATGAGCATATCCATCTCTCCTCATCTCCACTGATTTTGCTCTCCCTAATGGCAAAGCCACAGGGGTACAAGGGAGCGTGGGTGCTGTGTGGACGCTGGGGGGTCAGGCCAAGATGTTTGGTGGTAACCATGGATTAGGGGGATCTCATATTACTATGTGGGACATCTTAAAAATATCCTGCTTGTCAGAAAGTGCCTAGGATTTTCTGGAGAAAGTTCCTTTAGAATGCTTCTGGTTGAGCACCCGAGAGCAGAAGGAATTTTGTAAAGGGTTGGCCTCCTTGTTGTGCACTGGTGTGAACAACTGCTCCTGCAGCTCAGCTGGGGCAGGCAGCGTCGGGAAGCCCTCCACACAGGAAGCTCAACATAAAAGCAAAGGCTGAACAGGTGAGTAATAAAAAACAAGGCAAGCCCATGTGCCTTGCAAATAGCAGTACCAAAAGGTTACGGCCATCACCAGAGCTTTCATGTAAAAGTTACCTTCCCTGAATCAGAGACCTGGTTCAGGATGTCTCTGAACCATTACCTGGAGTATGGACATGGAAGGGAATAGAGAAGGGAAAGTTCCCATATCGAATGCCATCTTGTTGCTTTGACCAGTCACCTTTTAAATATTTATGTTTTATTTTTATCTGCGTATTAGTGAGACATTATTTGTGCACAGGCTGTTAAAAACAGTTCTAAGGGAAACACACTTCCAGCTGGTTTCCTCCTGTTTTCCATCTGCTGTGTGTATGTGTCTTTGGAGGCATTTAACTGTTTCTTGTCATGGTAATTGGTATTTTTTCAGTAGTGAAGGTGGGAGGGGTGGAGGAGAGAAACCCTGAGGCATCTGTGTTTGTGCTCAGTTGATCTAAAAGAGATTATCCTGGTTATTTCCTAATAAACATTATGTGCTTTAAAAAAGATGGGGTGGGACAGGGGAAGGGTATCAAACATCAAGTAACATTAAGTTTTTAAGAGTTAACTTCCCTAAATTGTATCTTTGTATTCTTCTATTTATGCATCACTACTCTTTCCCCATTTAATCTTAAATATGTAAATCCTCAATTTATCTGGAATTACTTAGTGAAAGGCTGATGTGTGAGTGTGGCAGATTATAATATTCCATCGCCACCCCTGATCCTCTTTACCTCTTATTCTTTTCATAGCAGATCAAAAAAAGCTGTATGCATGCCACAAGAATATATTATTTTAAGAGACTTGGACTTAGAAATTGATTTCCTTGATGAGAAAAGGAAAAGTCTCCTTCTGACCTGAAGGGTCACTTCATAATCCTGTCACTCTACATCAAAAAAGCTTTTTTTTTTCTTTTAGTAGAAGATGAGAATATTTCTGAAAAGGAATTAATTTTTCAGATACAGTGAAAACGATGACTTAAAGAGACTTAGCAGATGATAGAGGGCTGTCCTATTCAGAATACATCTCCTGTGATTAGAACAAGCTCTGAATATATTTTAGGGTCAGGCAGTTTTAGATGGAGATTGGGATTTGTACTTTGGGATGAAACCGATCTTATATTTTTATCGAAGTACTTAAGGTTTAAGCTGTAGTCTTCCCATTTTTTGCAAAGGGATTTCACCATTTTTTATAATGGGGATTGGTACAAGCAGCCAATAATTTCTATGTATGGATTTTAGTTAATAGGATGTTTGAAACGAAATTACTTTCATCACCAATAATTAGGTTCAGCTACTAATACTTTTTTCATAGTACTCTTCTTAACAGAAAGCACCTGATACCTATATAGACTTTCATAATCTATTTTATTTATGTAATTACTGAATATGTCTTAAGGAAATTCCTTTTAACCATATACTTAAAAAACAGCAGTCCCAAATATTGTTATGCATTAATAGCATGCTGCTGACATATGTATGCACAATACCCACAGCTGCATGCATAAGTACATGTCTGATCATGTGTGGAGACATGTGAAATGCTGGCTTTATATATGTATATTTTTAAAAAATACTATATACAATATATGACATAATTTAAGATATCATGTATAAAACATAAGTTACAGTAATATATAATTTAATATTGAGTAAGTATATTTTAGTGTAATATTATTAGTATATATGATACAATATTAATTATACATTGTATATTATATATATGTAGCCATTTGATAATTATATCATAGGAGTAGTCAAAGGCTATGGACAAGAGGCTCAAAACATTTTAAACAGCTTAAAAGCTTTTGTGCAGGTGCACTATAAAAATGGAAGGTCACTGCTCTGAAGACCTTAGAATTATAATTTGTTCATATAGTGATAATTATTGTATGATACTGTATATCTTTAATATAAGGTATATAAAGAGAAATGCAAATTCCCTTTCTGCAGATAAATTGGCTATTGTCTGGACTATCTGTTAGTTGTTCTAATTGCTGGTCTAAAGGCAGCAGCAAGATATTGCCCACTGGTAAAAACTGTTCTTGTGATGACAGCATGAGGTCCTAAAGCAAAAGCCATTATTGAATAAGTAAAGAGATTTTTTAAATCTGAGAACTATTCTACCAGGAGAATTTTTCTTGTTTTGCTAGGCTTTTTAAAAATAATAATTTAGGAATATTTAGTGAAGGTTGCTAGCTTATGTTACTGGCTGTGTTTGGAGATCGGCAGAGAGCTGTATCGCGTTTAGGAGCTGCAAAGCCAAAGTGAATCTGTGGCACGAGCTCTCGCTGATGATTCCTGCACGAGTCTGGCCCCGAAATGCTGATGATAGCTTCAAATTGTAACCAGAGGATCCCGACTGCTAACTTGGGTTGAATTGAAAAGCAGGGGTTTAGCCCAATAATCTAGTTTAGATCAGATACTCCCACAGGAATCTGGCGAGAGGAGCCGATACTTTTAATCACGTTCGCTGTGTTCAAGGTAGCAGAGGTCTGTGAGGATTTTGGAAATGTGGTAAAAGCCCTAATTTGAATCTAAGGATTGCATCTGTATCTAAACCAGATTACACAGCCTTTACTAACAGAGAGTATTTGCATGAGTTGAATTTTCTGAACCTTAAAAATATAACTGTAAATCTTCGAGTAATAAGTAGAACTAAAATGCAGGGAAGTTGTGAGCTCCTCCAGAGGAAAACAGGAAACAGGAAAAATGATACTTTCAGCTGGGGAAACACGAAAGCTGGACGTGCCCAGATACCTGCTTGGGGAAAGACGCATTCCAGACGGGGAGTCCGGGGGCAGTTTCCCACTCTCGGCCATGTCCTATGGAGCTGTTCAAAAGGCAGAGCTGTGTCTGCTTAATGGATGAGAGAACAGAAAAACCCCAGGGTGAAAACTGTTCGCTCTTCTACCCTGGGATAAACTCAGGGAGTTCCGGCTTGCTTACTTCTATGCAATCGCTTGCAGTTATTTTTAATGTCACGAGTGCTAGGTGCAGTCTGATTTGAGGTACTCACGTAGGCTGGGATACGGCCCCTTTCCCCCTCGCCGGAGCCCCCCCATCTCAGGCTCCTTTATTCGGGATGTCAGAGCGCACCCATCACCATGGCACTCACGTGCCCTCCAACGGCGCGCCGAACAACACGACTAGCATCTGTCGGGGCCGCGCATCCTTTCTTCCACAGCCGCCCCTGAACTCGATCCACCCTGCCCTCTGCCTGACCTCTTCCCAAAGCCTCTCGCTCCCCGCCGCCCGGGTACCCCGGCTCAGCTCCGCTTTTCAAACGCTCGCCCTTGGAAGTGCCTCCCCACCCTCCGCATCGGCTGCGAGACGGAGCCAGCAAGGAGCAATCTTGCCACATGAACTTCCCTTTGTTTTTCTTTGCACTTAAGACAGACCGTCTCCCTAGTAACTTTTGTGGCACTATATGTGAAGGAGCTCATTATGTAAAACATACATTTTCCTCCTGCTAAAACTCCGCGGAGCGTTGCTCGGAGCATTTCAGTGGCTTCACGTTATACCGGGATATTAACTCCGCCACAGCCTTCTGTTTGTCAGCCCGTACACCACTCCACTGTAGAGCGGCTCTAAAGATTGCTGAAATACAAACTTACTGCATTTGATCCCAGCGGAAGGTGGATGCGGCTGCTCTCAGAGCCAGCTCTCAGAGCCGAGCCTTCAGAGCTCTTGTACCTATATTTGATCAAAGACGCTAAACCCCCGAGTACCATGTATAAATATTGAAATGTATTGTGAAAATAAAACCACCCCACCTCTCAGGACTGAGAAGCCTAACGGCTGGAAATGGTACGGTGGTGCAGGATTTTCCTATTGTCTCAGCAGAGGGGAAAAAGTTGACTTCGAGAATCATTTGCACATACCAGTTCCCTGAAAAGAAAAATGTGGGGCCAGTTCCATAGTTTCCGAATGAAATCTAAACTTCAGCCAAAAATTGAGCTGTCCAGGTTGACAACATTCAGGAAACTGTGCTTTTCTGGAGAGATGACTGCAGTAGCAAAGATAAACCGGCAGGAAGGTTTCTTTGGAATGATATGAATTTAATGAATCATATCCACATAAAAAAATTCCCAGCTGGTCTTAAATTTCAGGGAGATTTAAGTGATAAAAGATATTTTCCCTGTCCCTTTAGATGTGTATTAGAGATGAGAGGCCTTAGATAAGCCCTCCTGGGAATGAAGCTTTCCTTTTTCTTTAATTTGTTTTAAAGAAAGAAAAGAGCCAGGCATGATTCTGAGTCTCAGACGGGTATAATTAGTTATTTGCTGTTACTGGACTTTTAAAGTTGTCTACTCTCACTCTTTTTGTATTAAATAATTTCCTTTTTTTTAAACCCAGGCTACCGAAAAACTACATAGCACCCCCCCAAAAAAAAAAAAACAAACCCAAACAAAAAACCAAGCTGTACTCATTTGCCTTCCCCCTTCCACCATCCTTGTGCGGGGTGCATCCTTTCCCCTATTAACATATTGATTTATTTAAATTAAAAATAATGATCTCCTTTCCCCTCTCCTCCTCCTCCCAGCAGCGGAGTCTGTCTCTGATCCTTATTAACAAATTGATTGCAGTATTGGTGTCAGTATGGCTCATTTAGTAGCTCTTTTGCCTAAGGTCCAGAAGGTTGGAGGAGGGAACAGCTTCCACACGTAGATGCTGGCCCGGCTCCAGGGCTGACACTGCTCGGGTGGAAGGGACAGCTGCTAGAGATGGCACCGAGACACTTCGCGGGGCCGCCTTTTGGGTGGTGAGGATCTGGCTGTAAGTTGGAAACCCCGTCGTAACCCTTTAAAGTGGGTGTGAGAAGAGCATCGCCACCCTGCCCCACGTATCTCCTCCTGACCTCCTGCGCAGGCAAGGAGCCTCGCTGGCCCTAGCCCCCCCAGTCCCCCGACCCTTGCTGAATGCAAGATGGCAGCTGTGTGATGCTTGCCTTGCCAGCACCAAGCACAAAGAGCTTGAGGATGTCGCAAGGACTAAAAATACCATGTAAACCTCAGCTGCCTTACGTCTGCTGAAAACAAAGCATCGAAATGTGTTTTGGTCTTCTTCGGCCCCGTTCTCATTCCCCGGTTTTAGGGACTGCTCCGTTACAAGTTCAGGGAAATGCACGAAGGGCTCCCGGTCCGTTCCTCCTCGTCAGCACGGTGCGGGCATTCCCGTTAACAAACAGAAGCCACAGGGCTGGAAAGGTCAGCAGCCGTGGATGAAAAGCTACAGCAGGATCTGCTTGCCTACCAGCCTTTTTGTCTCTGGCATTTAGCTGCTCGCACCATGCTTGCAGCAGATACTGCTGAAGGGTGGGATGTGCCTGCCCTGTAGCCCCACAGCCCCACCAGGAAACACGCTCACTAATGTTAACTCTGTCTTAATGACTTGGGGGGGAATTTTGTTTGTCGCCTCTGACCTCTGTCAACTGCTGGTCTGGTGGCTGGCTTTCCTAATTCCACTTAATGCTTGCAGGCTAATAACAACACACCTTCCCACATGTTGCAGGGTCATAGACCCAGCGCCTGCCCTGCGAGCCTTGCCATTTGTAAGGGAAAGGAGGCACAGAAATGAAGTTGTGCTGCCCCGTTCTGCAGCTGAGAAGTGAAGGCGCAGAAGGATGGAGGGACTTACTCAAGGACACAAACCAGGATACTGGTTTCTCCTGTTAAGTGCCCCTACTGTGGGCCAGGAGATCCCGTTTCCAGCACTGCACCAGCAGCTTTTGAGCAACTGCCTGATTGCACCCTGTTTTCAGTTAAGCCCTCAGGCTCCTGAAGTGGTAGTGAAAACTGTGTTGTGGCCAGAACTTTTTTTATGGTTTCCCCTTCCTCTGCACCTCTGAAGGGCAGCTGCTCCGCAGGAAAAGCTCAAGGGAGCATGGAGGCTTGAGCCCAGAAGGAGGGAGATGGCTATTCTTGAAGTGTGCTTAGTCACCTAAAGCAGATGGTGTTATTTCTGGTTCCTGATGGGATGACTTTCAGCTCCCAAAAACCTTTCAAGTTTGACCACGCAGACATGCTTGGAAGAATGTCAGATGAGCACACATCTGTCCAAGACCTTTTACCAAACAGCAACATGAGTACAATTAAATTAACAAAGGGAGAGTTCACAATTAAAGCTGGAGCAAGTGCATGGCTTGCTTTCAAAGAACGGCTTGAAACATGTTCTCCTACAAGGCACCCAGGCCAGTGCAGTTTTCTCCTGTTTCATTCATTCTATGAAGTTTTATATTCTTCTCATTGCATTTTGAGATACACTGAAATAAGCAGAGCTGTAAACTTTACAAAAACTAGAGTTATTGATCTTCCACATCCTTTGCCATCTGCTTCGTTCTAGTGTCTAAAAATATTCAGTACTTGCTCTCGCTCACATGATTGTTGAGAAAATGCTAGAGCTGGTAAATCAGAAAAGCACATTGTGTATTGGGGGAGGGGAGTTCCATCAGGAAAATATGCTGTCTGAAGGGAAAAATACAGAAAAAAACAACTCCAGTCCTGTACTTAAACAGGCAAAAATGAAAGAAAAAAAATCAATCAAATTTTCAAACTGTAGGGAGAAAAAATAGAATATATCTGGAGTGTTATTTTTTTTTGAAGACAAGCCACACAAACTTCACACCTATACCATACTGTAAAAATGTGTACTTATTACATGCTTCAAAGAGTTGGGGAATATGAATTCCCTATTATAGCTTTTTGAAAATTGAATCCAACTGAACAATTTATAGGTTAAAAATATTACAACTGGAGAAGACATGTCCACCTCCAGGATATAACAGCAAAAGTACTGTCTAAAAAAGTACGCTTTGGGAAATCATTGTAGTGAACTGGAGACTCGAAAGGCTGAAAGAGATTATCCTTATTTTGGTTGAGAAATAAACATGCAGGATACAGGACTCTGTCCGACTTCTAAGATGACTGAGATTTTGAGGGCAAATAGCATCCATTTATTTCAGTAGGAGCTGTATTAGTAAATTCCCAGCTCAGCTTTAAAAATCTCAGTTTCTCTCAGGGTTTGTGTATGGTGTCCACAACTACAAAACCTAAACATGGCTCAGAATAAATCTCATCACCATATGGAGGTCCCTAGTGAAATCAGCTAGATCATTCTGTGTTAGTTTGTGAATTGCTGATTGGAGTTTGAATGTGAACCCTCTGTCGTGGGCTTTATGTGAGTCTCAGGGATGAGGAATTTGGTATTGTTAGAACGGATAAAAAGAAAAGCAGGATATGCTAGCACATACTATTTCATGAATATTATTTACCGATTTATCTGAGCGGCTCTTTTGAGGCCCGGTGACATCTGTCACACAAGGTGACTTTAAGAGGAGAAAAAGGAAAAAAAAAAAAGTATGGGACTATAAAACAAAGATTTAAAACAAAACTTTCTGATGATGATCTGTGTGGAGGAAGAAATGTGGCTGCATCCTTCCTTTGCTGCTTCGTGAAGTACAGAGGTGCTTGATAAATTCTGTGTGTTTCCAGGATGCTTAACTTTATTTTTGAATCTAATGAGTATCAAATATGAATTGCCGGTACCAAAGCAGACAAACAGTTGGTTTATTTAATCCTGTGTTTTGCATTTGGTGCTGACTAGTGTCAGAGGGGAGGGCACCAAGCCCCCATAATTCGCCTACGCAGAACTTCCTCTCCCCGTCCGCAGACCTGGCTATCATGTATTCTGCCACAAAGAAGCTAATTATACATCCAAAAGCCCAAATCTCCCCTCGTTTTATCAGAGGTAACCCCTGAAGCTCTGAGGGTATACCAGGGCTGGGCAGGAATTCTCAGATGGAAAAGATCTGTGTCGGAAAATGCCAAATTATTGGAATGAGAGTGTTTCTTGGAACTAGGCAGGTTTGGGGACCCGCCAGCAAAACACAGGCAAAGGTTCCCCTGGAAGCCTGCCTGCCTGCCAGGAAGGCTTTTGTTCACTTCACCCGGTGGGCTTCCAGGGTCCACAGATCCAGGGCTTCTCCATCACTTGGACCGCTTTGGAGTTGGAGCCCTTGGGGCCCGCAGCTCCAAGGCAGTCTGCTCCAGGATCAACAACCCTAGGGCTTGCGGGCTCCTTGTTGCAGGGCTGGGAGCTGCAAAAGCCCAGTGCTCACAAAAGCCCAGCTCCAGGCTCCGCAGCCGGGAACCCCACACACCCTGGTACCCTGGACTTTGACAGGGCATGAGGATGATGAGCATCCTGGGAAAGAGGAAAGCTGGAAGCTCACCTGTCAGGTTCATTAAACCAAATGCCATGATTTCCCTCTCCAAACTTCCCTTCCAAGGGAAATTTTGAAATGTTTATTCTGAAACAGAAAAAGGGCACCCCCCCAAGTTCCCTAAAGTAGTGCTTTTCCAATTGTTTTGAACCAATCTGTGGTCTTGGGTGTGATTGTGCACAGAAGCTTACAACAAATCCCAGATTTGGTCCTACCGGGATGTGGCATTTGGCTTTTGGCACAAGTAAGGAATTTCATAGAAAGTAAATAAAATACTAAATATGTAGGCCAGGGCTAGGCTTAATTAGAGATTGCATAGTGTATCCAGGAGCTCAAGTACTTGTACTTGTGAGTGCCCCTTCCCCAAAGACCGCTCAGCAGTGATGGGGTAACTAACCACCCAAGTTTTCTGGCTGGGCAGGTGAAAAAAAATGACTCTTAGAAGTTCAGTAGCTGAACTAATTACCTGAAAATGATTGCCTGGGGTTGGACCATTTATTATCTCATCAGCATTCAGTGCCACTTCCATAGGATGAAGGAGAAGGAAGAAGAAAAAAAAAAGCCCAGAAACATGAGAAGGAGAGCAGATAAAAGGACAGCAGTTAGAAGGAAAAAAAATGCTTCTTAACTCTACTCTGTACTTTTTCTCTCTAATAGATCCCCCTTCCTATCCACCCTAAGTACAGCAACTGGCATGTAATGAGTTCTGCAGGGATGGATCATCGGCAGCATGCCCTGAGATTTCTCTCTTTGTGTTTGACTAGCTCCCCAGATTCCCCAAACTTTTGGGAGCAGAGGGAGGGAGAAGTGGAGGCAATATATGTATTTATATATATATATATATAAAATACATACATACATATATATACACACACATATATGCAATGACAACATTCAGCTCATCAGTACTTCTCAGGATTTTACTGTATGTTGGCTGGAAGAACAGTTTGGGTTGACATGAAGTTTCCATCTAGACTCTAAGGAAGAAACGCTTTGGACACTGGTTGTGCTAACACAGAGATCTGCTTCCTGGAACTGAAGATGCCTCCTGGAACCACACCTGGAACATTTGGAAACTTGGATTTGCCTGGGGGTAGTCGCAACAGAAACCTCAGCTTCGCTAACATAGGAGGTATTAAATATCTCCCCTCCTTGCACTGGATCTTTTATCTTGGAGATGGTCTTCCACTGATACAGACAGGATGCTGACTAACTGGAGACTGATGGCAAAGGGTCTCCAGCCATCAGTGTGCTTGATTTCACTGCGAGACAGTGTGCTAACCCTCCTTGCAGCTGCTGTGGGTGTGCTTGCCTGCCCAGTAGCACTTTCCTCAGCTCTCTTTGCAGGCTGTGGTGTTCCAGGAACCTCTGCCCTTTCCTTTTGGTGAGGTTTTCTTTCTCTACATGCAGCAAGCCAAGGAAGCAATGGCTTGCAGAGAAGGTGCTAGCAAACCTGGCTCTTGCTCCCGGTGCATTTTTAAAAAATGAGAACATCCTTCCAGTAATCCATGTTTGCATTAGATGGAAATGTTTTGGCTTCCCTCCTGTCTTTGAAAGCCCAGTGGTGTAATAGGAATTTGGGAAATGCAGGCTCTCAAAAGTAATGTAAAGAACAGATCCACCTATTCAAATGCAAATTGCTGAAGAAAAGAACAAGGGAATTATTTTCTCCACCCAAAAAAAAAAAAAGACAAAATAATTCATTCTTTTTAACTTAGGGCCACATCCCACATTTTTTAGATTATTTGTCTGTCAAAAGTTCTGGGTTGCGCTGTCTCCAGATTCTCTCGTGCTGCTGGGACACTCACTTGAAGAGACACCGAAACAATTTTCTGTCAAAAGGTTAGTGTCACACATGGGGCTGTCACTCCAGATCTTGTGGGAGGAACAAACCTCCTGTCTTTACGATTGCAAAAGTTGACAGTAATATCTGAAGATAAGCCAAAAACCCATGCAAGGAAATCAAATGCACACTGTGCGCGGTGCCTGTTTCTGCTGTCTTCTGGGCTGCGTTGAACCAGCCCAGCCCTGTCTCAGACACCTTGCACCTCCAGCTGCTAACGGGGAATCTCCATTTACTCCAAGGACACTCCAGTGCGCTCTGTGAAGTGCCCAGCAACTGCAGGGTGCCCACCGTGTAGACAACTGAAGAGAAGTAGGTGGCTGCAGACCTGTTGCAAGTCAGGCTCATGCAACTGGTTTTCAAACCAGCACCCCACACTGCTAGTGTTTGTCTTGTACATACAAACTGCAGGCAAAATGAAAAGAGCATCTTTTCTGCCCAACACTCCTAAATCTAAAATAAGATAGGAAATTCCTCCTTGTACTGCTCCAGTAAAAAAATAGAGATAGCAAAATTTGGAGGACAGAACTAAGAATGTGGGTGAAGAGACCCATTTTTCGCTATTCCTTTCATGTCTGTAAAGCATTCAGAAACTGTGGTGTTGAGCACGGCAAGAATGCCAGTATCAAAAGAGCAAAGGTCTCACTTACTGTGGCTGTGAGCTATAGGCACTGTGTAAAGACGGGCTGTTAATCTTGGACACAAGCACAGTTACACCCTTCTTCGCATTGGAGCTGCCTTTTGTCTTTGCTGGAGATGTACCAGCGTGTGCTTGGTTGGGCATCCAGTCCTGCAGCTCCAGGAGTCTGTTGCCTTTTTTTTTTTTACTAGTGTTGAGACCGACACACTCCTTTAATCAGGCCATCCTCAGAGCTTAAGGAAGTTCAGCCGGGCAGCTCAGGTTTTTGACACTAAAGGCACTGGATACTCAGCTTCTGTGGCTACTTCATCTGTCCTCTACATGCAACTGTTTTGCCTCATTTTATAGTAATCAAAGAGATGGAGGTTGAATATTTGGTTTACTTCTAATTTTAAATATTTTTTCTTCTCTTGGCCTCTGCCACCTGTGTTTTTCTTACCCTTTCTTCCAATTCCTACTCTTACTTTTTTTCTCAGATGATCAGTAGCTGTTTCCCTGAAATACCTTAGCCCTCATAATCACGGGCACGCACACCCAGGTGATCAGAAGCACAACGTCTCTACAGCTACAGAGTATATTCCTCTGTTGTGTGGATATCTGGTGCGTGTCATTTGTCTGTATTAAAAAGGCTACTTCTCTCTGGGGCAGCAAACCCTTTTAAAATAAAGATTTTAGGATGGAAAATATTGGAATGTGCTTTGGGGCGTGCGTGTATTTTTTGTTGTCGTTGAGCACGACAGGCTGATTAGTTTTCACTGTTGGCCTCTATGTAAGATGCTGGTTTCGAAAAGTACCTGGTGCATTGCCTAGGGAGGGAGAGATGGGTGCTCAGCGCCTTTCAGGAGCCGATCAAACCGCAGTAGCACGGAGAGCAATAAGCGAACGGCAGAGGACCCTTGAGATTAAGAAAAAAAACTTTTCTTTAAATCGCAGGGCACCCCTCTTCTCTCCCCGCACCGGTTCCCGCAGCGATCCGCCTCCCCCCGGGCTCCTGCCCAGCCGGCAGCCCTTCAGCCTGGAAAGCCCAGCCGGGAGCCCCTCAGCTCCTGCCTGCGGGAGCGGCCTTACTCTGCAGGCTTTCCGAAAGCCCGCGACTCGGGCGAGATGCTGCGACCCTTCCCCGGGCGCCCGGAGCGGGGCCGGGGCCGGGGCCGGGGCCGGGGCCGGAGCGGGGCCGGAGCCGGAGCCAGAGCCGGAGCGGGGCCGGGGCCGGGGCCGGGGCCGGAGCGGGGCCGGAGCGGGCGCGGGTGCGGGGCGGGCGCTGCGCTCTCCGCGGCAGCCGCTGGGTGTCAGTGAGCCTCTGGTTTCCGTGCCCGGCACCCGGCCTGGAAATGCGAAGCACGGCGGCACAGCCTGCCCGCGGGATCGCTTTCAAAGCTTCCAGCGTGATTTAGAAAGTTTTTTTTCTTCTTCTTCTTCTCTCTATCGGAAAATATTTAGATTAGATTTACACTTAAGACAGCAACTTTGCGGTGACGGCAAGTTTTTGAGCTTAAAAGAAAACCAAACAGACCGAAATCCATGCAGACAGACTCAGAAATGGTGATTGTAGTATTTAAAATGCTGTTTTGAAATGTAATTTAACTCCAGTCTGGTCAGATCCACAGGCTGATACTCTAATCCCAAGTGAAGCTTCTCGTTGATTTAAGAAGCTTCTGTTGGACTGTTTTCTGGACATAGAAGAAAAAACAGAAAGTGGATAGCTTTTTCTTTCAAGACTTGAAAGCAGCACTCGTTTGAGGTTTTAAGAAGATTTGGAGAACGGGGATTGATCTGCTAACATCAGAGCAGAAATCTGGTGGCAAATATCAAAACCTCATAGAATATATTACCACTCAGAGATGTTAGTGACTGTCACCTTTCTGGGCTCACAAACCCACTCATTGCTTATTCACAGTTTTTTAGTTGCAAAAAAGTAACCCCTGAGTTTGACCACACACAGGATTAGGAATAAAATTCCACCTGCCTCTTTAAAAATCTTACTGAGAAAAAGCTTAGACAAGTGAGGGAGCTGCTTCATCGTAACCCCTTGAAATGTGCTGAGCCTCAGCTACCTGTAATACTACCTGGTAATTACATGCAAAGACCTGAGTATCAAACACCTGACCCGACCTTGTTGTCACCTGGTAAATGTCAGCACGTAACAGAATTTCCTTAGAGCAGTCGCAATGGGTTTTCACCACAAACCCAGGTAAGGGAAGAGAAGCAGGGGAAAGAATGTAATCCCTGTCAATGAGGGAAAGGGTTTGAGTGTCGATTCTCCCCCTGAAAACTCTTTGAGGGAACAGACCTGAAGCTCAAAAGCTTTTGAAGGGGCTGTTTGGAGGGAAAAACGCTTCCAGTTGTCAGATCGTGTGAAGGTGAAGCCCTATATGTAACTGCAGATGTGTTCAAGTTGTGGTTTTGCTGGGAAGGGGTGAGTGGGACAGAAAAAAGATGACAAAAAAGCAGAGATTTTTCTTTTTTCCATCTTTGCTTCACATAATTATTATCTGAGCTCTAGTAGTATATTAACAGTAGTATTTTATGCATATGTCATCTCAAAGGACCCCCAGCAATTTACCATAGACTTTACATCTGTAGGAAGTGATTTACCCACTGTGGAAACGCAGTTACCTTTGGAGTGAAAAGCAGCAACTGTTTGAGATCATACAGCCACAGGACCTGATAATTTAGCATTGGACATTTCAGTGTCATGTGGAAATCCTAGAGGGGAATTTAGAGAAGCAGGAAGTCATTTCATAACTGAGGAGGAATGCGGCAGGTAGCACCCTTGCCCCAAGCAGTGAATGAGCCTACAAAGGCCATCAGTTACAACACCCTGCCACCACGAGAAACTCCTTATGTCATTTTTTCCTACTGAATTGCAACAATCTCTTCTGTAGCATTTATATTTTCCTTAGAGGCTTTTTGTCCAAGTTCTGGCGGGAGTCAAATCTTCTGTAACTTGTGAGAGCTGTCAAGATCAGAGCCCCAGGTGGTACAGCTGCAGGCCATATTTAATAGTTAACGCTGAACAATGTTATGATATTTGTATCCTATTATTCACATGCTATTGGAAATTTGTGAATTTTTTTTTTAATACACTGTTGAAGATGGGGTGAAGTCTCAAGAAAGAGCTTCTGATGCTTACATTTTGCAACTCTAGAGAATATTTGGGTATAAACTTGAATTATTGAATGTCCCAAGCAAACGTTCTTCAGTTATTCACCTCTGCTTGATGGGATTATAATTTGAAAGTCTGCTGTAACTTTTATCTTGCTCAGAAATACATATCTTGGGTGCAATGCAGAGCGCACACTAAGGATGCAAGACTGACTTTTCATTTAGGTTTGCATGCATGATTCCTCTTGATTCAGCTGAAGCTGATTGTGCATCTGAGACCGCCGCAGCTGAGAACCTCAGCTGTGGTGCCACTGATCACAAAATGCTTCCTTCTCCGTCAGTCTTCAGTTCTGCCTTCCAAGGTATAAAGGGATCAGTTTAAACTTCTGCTTTTAGAGCAACTTGTTCTTGCTGGGCTGATAATGCCATGAAGGGTGTTTGAAAAGCTGCCTTTTCTGTTCTTCCTATTGTAGCAATGAAGATTAGAAATAGGTAGTTCAACGGATATGCCATGTGAGCCTTGCTAAGTTAAGCACAAGCAGAAGAAATGGGCAATCCTATCCCTGAAGCAAAGGACTGCTGGAAAAACAAAACTGTTTTATTAGAGTACTGGGTGGTGTCTAATGTCTGATGCCTATGCTGGTGAATCTGGGAAAGTGTCAGTACGGAGGCAATGCAGAGAGTCAAACTCTGATAGTGATAAAAGTCTGCAGGGGCACAAACAGAGGCAATGTGCTTAGAAGGAGAAGTGCAACAGGGCAGATTGAAAGCTGCTTTGGGTTAAGAATGAACACTTTTTCTGCTGATGGAATTGCAGCGTCTGAGAAGAAAGGTGATGGGAAGATACTCTTCCTTTCACGTGCATCAGTTGAATTGGCCACTTGGTAATTTATAGCCTCTATTGCAACATCCATTTTCCCCCTCTCCTTTCTAGAAGCCAGGGCCTGCTTTCCAAGAAGTGGTTCAGCACTGGAAAATGTGGATGGTCCAGGTGCTATGCTAATCAGATAGCTGTTATTTTGGGGTGGGTGGGTAGGTACAAGCTGCCATTCAAAGGAACATGTGTATATGGATGGCAGGAACTGGCTGGCCATGAGTAGTTGCACCTGCATGTCTGGGAGATCAATATGATTGTAAATGCTCCTCTAGTCCCATGTAACAAGAGTCCCTGTCTTTCTCCCTTAATAACCACGGGAATGCACATCCAGAATAAGAGTTATCCCATAGTTAGAGAAATAGAACCAATAACTTGGAGGGAAAAGAAGGTGCCATTACCTTTATTTTACAAATAAAGAGCAGAAGATCAGACAAATGGCCACCCTAGGAGAGCCAAGACCGAATCACGGATCCTTTAGTCATAAGATTCCCTTCTTCTCTGAGCTGTTTTATTACAGACTTTTGTGCCTCTGATTTGTCACCAACCCTAGTCTTAACTCTTACCATTTTTTCACCATAATTTTTTTTTTTTTTTCACTTTTCCTTTGTTTTTCTCCCCACGGCTATTTCTTTGAAGTAGCCCCAGGGAGGTCCATGTCAGTAACAGACTTGGAAATCGATTTTAAACATGACTTCCCATTCATACCTTACATCAGTTTATTTATTTATTCATTTTTGTAGATCTAATTTTTTCTAGTTAAGAACTGTGTAAATAGCCCTAATGAGCCTTGAGGGCTTTCATTTGCTTAGCGAGATTAAAACAAGCTGGGAACTCTCCAAGCACGTGGGACAGAAGGTACAAAACATACCTCACCTAGAGCTGGTCAAAGAATTCATCCCAAATCCTTTAGCTGATGTAACGAGGCCTTTTGTGCTTTTTTGTTGTTGTTTGGCTTTTATGATTGTATTTAAGTATTATTTTTTGTAAGCAAAATTGGCTCTACAACTTGTTCAAAAGCTGGTCTTTTTTGAGTATTTGCAATTTATAAGCTCTTCTGTGTGACTGATCACCTAGGTCATACGGTGTTGCCTTTTTTCCACTGAATGGTATTTTGCTTACCTGCACATAACCCAAGAATATTCTTAATGATAAATACATTTTGTTTCAGTGTGAACGATAAAAAATGCCTCTCTGTTGTTAGGATTTCCACAAAAATTCACCTACACTGGCATTCATGGTGTTTTTTACTGCTTGCACAAAAAGGCTTACAAGTCTTGCCCACCTGAATGTTTACTGTTAAGGAAAGAGAGGGGCTGTATCTGTCAGGAAAGCAAATTCAGGAATGTGGCAGCACACACAGCACGTGTTTTGGAAGCTCTTTTGTTTTCTATGAAACTCATTTCTTTTTCTCTTGCTGGCCTGTTTGCTGCGCAGTGGACGTTGCACGCGGATTGTTTGTAATGACATCATGATCTGCTAGTCCATACAGTTGCCCCATGGATCAAATGCTTTCTAAGTACACGAGGTGGGATTATTTAATATAAAAGCATATAGGGAAAACATCCTTGAGCCGTGTTTTCCGAGCGAGATCTCTGCCTCTCTCTCACAGAGAATGACTCTCTGTTCCACTTCCCCTGTATTATCTTACCTACACAGCTCCTTGGGAACTGCATGGCCGAGCAAGGATGCTTTGCTGCTCAAACAAAGCCCGGCATTGTCCGAGGGGCAGGCGCACAAATCTGCACCTCGCCCCTGGAAGAGAGCGGAGTGACCCTGAACCCGAGCTCCCCCAAAAGCAAAATGCAGCAACCGCTTCTTTGACCTAGGGTTTGTTCAGCAGCACCTTTTGAAAGATGTTAACCTCCAGCCACTGCTAGCACTATCACATGTGAAAACAGAGGCCGAACAAAAAAGTCAGAGCAGAGCTCCTGTTGGCTGCGTGGAAAAAGTGGGAATGAAACTGGTTTGTACGTTTTAACTTTTGGAAGACCTCAGCCCATGGGTGCTGGAGCAATTCTTTCTGTGTAGTGCTGGCTGACTATGCTCGGCATAACCCTGAAATCTAACAAATGCTGACCTTGCCCGTAAAAGCAATACATTGTTTTTAAACATTAGTTTCCTATTCCTGACAGATAAGATGAAAAGTTAACAATGCATTAAGGCTGCAAAATGTTGGCCAGAGTTTAGATTTCACCTCTGTTTAACTTTTTGTCAACAGATTGGCATTTTCCTCTCCATTCAGAACAGTTGGGTTTTGCTTTCAGCGCTGAGTAATAGCTCTTAGATGCTCTCTCACGCAGAGATTTGAGTTCAATATTAAAGCATTGATAACACTCTTATTATCAGAAAGACATGGCCTATGGGCTCAGAGGGAATCTAAAACAGCTCTTTCAGTGCAATAAAAGAATAGTTCTACATTATGTGACATGAAGTTCCCAGATATATTACTTAACCAGATCACGGCATGCTAGTAGATTCAGACCCACGCAGGCCTGCTAAGTTTTTCTGAAATGGCTTCCTTTCAAGAAAACAGTGCCCCAGTGCAAGATATCTTCGCTAACACACTGGGTATAAATTACTGCTCCTGCAAGTTAAACAGCATAGCCAATACTCCCTGGGAGAGGCGGTGTTGGTTCAGCAGGGTGACAGAATCATGCCGCTGGGACTTAAAGAGTTAACGATGTTAGCTGGGGGCTATGTTTCAGTCGCTGTACTTTGTGCTGTGCTGGAGTTAAATGCTGTTGAAACTAAGTTAAGGGCAGTGCTGAATATCAGTATATCCACTGAGCCAAGGAGATCCATTTATTTTTAATTGAATTAAATTGCTCACAAAATGAAAGTAGCGTACTTTCATTAATATTTAATTACTTACAGTGTTAAACAATGATCACAAAGAAAACTTTGCTGGTGTCTTTTCCATCTCTGCTTTTTTCTATCACTCTGTTGCACGAGATGGTCCTGTTGGCGTTCCTGTGATTTGTATGCTAAAGGCCAGTAAGGCTGAGTGCTACTGATGCTTTTGGCGTGCTGGGGAACAAACTCGAGCTTTGGTGCTGAAGCTGCTGTGGAGCTGCAACCGAGGAAGGGACAGTGGGAGATCTGCAGCCAGGCCAGAGAGAATGGCTCTTTCTTCACAAAAAATGGGGCTTACCTTAACACTAGCCTGGAAGTCATGCAGAGAAACACCAGTGTCTCAGCTGGAGCAGGCAAATACTGCCATGGCTACTGCCGCTACTCCTTATTATTTCAGTGAGCTCTCTCATTGGTGGGGGTAAAAGAAAAGGATGTGGGATTTTCCTTTCAGTTCAAAATCAAAATTTAAGCACAATTTTGAAATCTGTGAAATTAAAACCAGGCTCTGCTTGTGCATTGCCAAGGATCTGAGTTGCTGAGGGAGTCAGTTATGCCTAAAATTGGCTTTGCAACTCTAATCTCATACCATGAATGTGGCCCATAATTTTCCTCAGTGAGGTGCACTAGATGTGTATATATGTTCTTCCACCTATTTGTACTAAGCCCAGCAGAGTACTTATGCAAAAAGCTGATGTATTGTGATCACAGCAGAAATTACCATGGATGGTGTAGACCTGGCCAAATTAGGAAACTCCTCCATATGTGTCCTCTCTTACACAGCAAGCAAATAGGAAAAAATACTATAGGCATTGAAGGTTCACAACATTTATTTTTGTGTATAATGTTCTTTTTAACATAATCCAGTTCAGACAGAAATTAACCTAGTCCCGCAGCCCAGGAGACTAGAGCTCCAGAGGTATGACTGGTCTAGTTGCTTGTAGTGGAGCTAGGCTGGTTTATCTCAGTTTGGCTTTTGGCAGTATTGGATGGATTGAACTAAAGCTATAACTTCTGAAATTAAGTATGTATTTTACATGCTACTTTCAGTCAAGACCAGCCCCTCTATATTTCACAGCATATCCTCATATCATTCATAGAAAAGGTAATGCTATTAAACCAGAGCAATTAACTATAGAAAGCAACTTCTAAGTGAAGATGATATGGTATTTTCTCCTCAAACGCTGTCTGTAGCTTGAATGTTGCTGAAGAAATTGCTCAGCTCCTCATTGCCATGCTGACTATGTCTGCTTGATTCAGAAAGCACTTACTACGGTAGGAAATGCCAGACCTGCCATTTCAATACCACACTCGGACTGTGAATGTGGGCAGCGCATGTCTTTTGTTAAGGCTTAGGCCCATCTTCATTCAGACCCCCTTTCCAGGTAGCTCCGGGTGCTCAGATCTTTCTAAGGTGTAAGCTTTCCCTGTCTCGGAAGAAGGAAATGGTAATTCCTTGGGGGTCCCATTGGAAAATGAAGAAATCATCAAGAGAAGGAAAAATGTCGATAAGACACTTCAAGCAGCACACTTCCAGGCGATCATGCTACTTTTAGTGTGTTAAAGTCAGTTGGCCTTTGGACAAATGCCTCGTCATAACACCACCCGAGGTGTGTGATAATCGCCAAGAAATGCTCTACCTGTCATGTCTTATTGCTTAAATATTTATGCTTATGACATTTGATTCCTACACTCTATATGTCATCAGAATGTTTCACTCACAGTAGATATGTCATCACCCACCAGGAACAGCTGACACTAAGGATTAGAACACTTTCAAATTAAAAATCCCTAAACAAAGAAATGACATGCTAGTAATTGTCTAGGGTAGTATAAATCAAATATATGATGATATGAACTAATAGATTTATTACATTAAGCTGACCCAGCCATTTAATTTGATGATTCCTGCGCCTCGCTTAACTCTGTGAGGAAAGCAGAGAAAGAATAGGAGTTGTATTAATGGCACTTCTTATTTCGATGAAGGTCATGGTGTATTTCCTCTCAGTACCACCCTGTGGAGTCAATAAGGAAGAGTACGTGTTCTGTGGCAGAAATTGCTAGAGAGAACCAAGTGTGCAAAATGAAATCCTCCTGCCAAGTAGTTCCTGTCTTGAAGGATCATTTTAAAATGTTCCCAGTGCTTCCAGTAAAACATCGGGTGACCCTCAATAGGAGATCAGCTTCTAATAGGCAACAGATTTCCAGCTACTTCATACAGGGCAAAACCAAACTTCTCGGCTAGAGGAGCTGGTGCTCCTGCCCCTAGCCTACCTTGCCCTGCTGTGGGCCAGGCGGAGGAGATACTCACCCCCCCGGCCTCCAGCCGTGCCCCGGGCAGCAATCCTGCCTCCAGGTGATGTCTAGAAACCCTCAGCTGGGCAGAGATGCAGCAGAGGTGCTCAGCCTCCAGCACCACTCCAGCTGCTGCTCTTGGTCTCTGCTGAGGCAACCATGGTGGGATGGGCACAGCCATTCCACAGTTTAGGTATGGATCTATGGGCTGCCAGCTGGATCACCCCAGTGCCAGATGTTTTTAATTGGATTAAAAGCTGTAATGCTGATATTTTCTAATAAGCCACTGTATATGAATGCTGTTGCCCTTCACTGAATAGAGTCAAAGCTGGTCAGTTATGTGTTTGAAGGCAGGGCTACTGCTGGCATCAGGAGACTCCCTTTAGACCAAGTGTCCATGAAAAGTAAGGTCTCACCTCTCTCGTTAGTGTCACCAGGGTGTGCGCTGTAATCACAACTAATTCCCTGGTCGTACCCAGACATATTTGTTTAGGGTCTTTTTCTCTCTAGCACCCATCAGTAGTGAATCTAAATAATGACATGGACACAAGCGGGACAAAGTGTAAGCTCATGCTACCTGTGAAAACACACAAATTGAAACACGTAGATGAATGAGATGGAGTGAAGATGCATAATTTCCATCTCAACTGTACTCCCCTCCCATTTCCAGTCCAGTCAAAAATTATTAATCAAAACGTTAATTGCTAGTAAAAGATAAAAACAAATAGGCCTAATATTTTGCCGCTTGAAGAATGTTATCAGTTAATGGCTATAGACCCATTTCTAGCATTCTTCAAGCAAAATTCCCCTCTCAGAGCTGTGTGGTGGAACTTGGCCTGGGACAATGTGCTCTGACTATGTGCGTATAATGCCCTTTGATATTAACGGGGGAATCCAGAACATTGGATTTGCTCTATGGCCCTAAGTGAAGGATTCTTCCTTTTGTGTCAGAGTAGCATGTATCAGCGCTTTCACTCATGGATTCTGTACATCTCCCTCAAACCAGCCCAAATAAAGCAAGCACCATGTGATCTGTCCTGGCACTGGCTCAGCAGGGTGGCATTGAAGAGCTATATATATCTGGCACAATGTGGCTTACACGCTGCGTGTGGATCTGAACGTACTAGACGGCTCGCCCAGAGTGGCCCTGCACACCCACAACGGATGGTCAGTTGTCCACAGCCACGAGCAATAGCGGGAGCAATTGCCTTCCATATCTGCTGCTGTGCACGTGTCACTCCTGCTTATAAAGTTATCAAATGTTATGCCCTTCTCTTTAATAAAGGGGTTATCTGAGGGGAGGGAGGGGACGTTGTTTTGGCTGGAATTTCACAAGGCACAGGTGGTACAACCAGCTGCAAGATCTTTAGTTCTTGTTGGCTGTACACCAGCTCTTGGTCTTTTCATAGTTCTTTCACTGGTAGTGAAGGAGGAGGAGTGGCAGGAAGGGACAGTGGGCCCTTGATGATGTTGTTCAGCATCAGCAGCTGTCTCAGGTTGGCATTAGGCTCTGGAACAGTTCCTCAGGAGGTGTTTATGCTGAACCGTTCCCTGGTGACACTGGACGCAATAGCAGAAATGGTAATGCAGCGAAATGTTTATTGAAAAGAATCCATGCAAAAGTCTGCCCCATCTCTGAATTTCCCTGTGCAAACCCATCTTTTACTTTGTTAGCTGCCTGGGGTGGTACAACAAACAAGCAAAAGATAGCTCTCCGTAGAAAAGGATAGATTCTTCCACCATTGCTTCCACTGCGTGCTACAGCATAAAATGTCAAAAGGGACCCAGCACCCAAGCATATGCCCTGAATTAACCAGTTATTTCTGAGGCTGCTGTGAGTGGAGATGACTTGAGATAAGGAGCCAGGTCTCAGGCTTACACAAGATGGCACGTTCCTGAGAGAGAAGAGGCAAAACCCAAATAATGTTAGGATGTGGAATTAGAAAGAGATAAAACTTTCACAAGCAGGGAAAACAGTTTGGGGAGAAAAAGAATTTGGGGGAGAACTGGGAGGAAGCTGGCAGTTGCTTCTGCAGAAAGCTGGGGTTTCCTGAACAGTACAAGATTTTTATGGGGACATAAGACTAAAAACTTGAAAGTAAACAACACTGGGACTATTTTCTTCAGACTGCAATATTCTACCATACTTCATCTCTCAAATGCCTATGGAGATCACAGGAGCTTGACTTTGATGGCAGACTATCCTGAGAAGTTGTTTGTTCTGGAAGCCTTGTTTGATTTCTCACTCTGTTAGTGTGTACATGTGTACGCTCTCAGACGGCTCCTTGGAAAAGTTCCTTTGAACTTCCGTAACACTTTTTGACCACAGAAGTATGAATTGTCAGAGAGTTCTGGAGGTCATCTAGTTCAGCCCCCTGCTCAGCGCACAGCTATTACTTACTGGCCAGATAATGTCACCTCTGTTTTTTTCTCTCGTCTTGAAATCCTCCATGGACAGAGATACCAGCTCTCGGGAAACCTGTTCCTGCACTACTCCTCTAGTGAGTAAATTTTCCCTAATGTCTATTCTGAATCTCCTGAGCCACAGCTCACAGTTATTACTCCTTGTTTTACTGCCTGCCGCTACCAAGAAGAACAGCTCTGTTGTCTTTGTGTCTGCCCTTCAAATATTGACTAGAGACCTCCCTTCCCAGCCTCCTCTTCACCTTCTTAAATAAGCCCAGTTGCTTCAATCTTTCCTCAACATTCATGTGCTTTAGCCCTAATGATCTTGGTAGCCTTCTGCTGGGACCTCTTCAGTTTCTCAACATCCTCTTTGACTTGCGGGGCTTCAAAACCAGAGGTAGTATTCCAGATGGAGCTGAATAGAGGGGAATGAAAACTTCCCTCGGTCTGCTGGTTGTGCTCCTCTTAATATAGCCCAGTACAGGCTTTGCTTTATTCTCCCTTGGAAAGGGCTAGCTCCTAACTGGACGATGCTTTGACTGGTGATAAGTGGTCTCCTTGTCATGGCCACACTGGAGGAGACCACCAACTGCGAGACACAGAACTAACAAAGAACAGATTTGGGGAAGGCAGTTTAGAATATCTCAGTCTGATTTTGTGAAGTGAGGGAGGTGCTTGGATAAGTTGTACAGAGAGCAAGCAAAATGCAAGGGACTGCTAAGAAAGTGAAACGTGCCCAAGTCACCTAGACACTTCAGAAAATGTTGCCGCAGGTTCATCTCAGTCAGCTTTCTTTTTTCTCGTCATGTGCATAGTGTATTGTAGAAAGTACTATAAGAGCATTTATTCAAATCCAGCAAAAATCAAGCTCCTCTTTCTCCAGTAAACCAGGTTTAGATTTGTACCCTGCAAACTGATACAAAAGCCCTTGCTTCTCCACACAAAAAAAGCTCATCTCTGGGAACATTTAATATACAGAACGTGTGAATAAAAAGCGGGGATGTAACATTTGTGAGACCCAGAAGCTTGTGACAGCCACTCAGAGAACGAAACACATGTATTATGACAAAATCACAAACTGCTGGCTTGGCAGATTCCCTGGGAACAGGCGGGGAAGGTGATAGCTGCTCGAAAGTCAGAGAAAGGATCAATATTGAATAAATCAAAACAAATATGTGATAGGTTCTGAGAATGATATAAAAATTAAATACCAGGGAATTTGAGGCATGAGAATATCCAATTACTGGGCTAGTGCTACAGTCACTGTCATACGGAGAAAAGGGGGGGGGGGCAGAATGAAATTACTGAAGGGGTAATAGCTGGTAGTAGTCTTAATGTTTACACAGACAGCCTGTCTCAATATACTTAACGCAGGAAGATACTTACTACTGCTTGTATTTTATGGATGGAGATGTTGAGGCACGGACCACACGTCTCTTATTCCTCCTGCTCCACTGGAGCTCACTGCCTGTCCCCCTTTCCCTCTGCTATCCGTGCCTCTCCCACCATTTCACTTGGGCTTGATTCAAGCCTGGATTCAAGTTTGTTGGTGGTGTTGCAGTGCCCAGTAAAGGAAATGGCCACTTAGTCGTAGAGGGACCAGCTTCTTTGTGGAGAGAATATTCAAACCTAACACCATGCAAGAGGAGTAAGGCCTCCAATACTGGTGGAAGATCGGGGTTTTCTTGCTTAGCAGCACTTTCTGTTTAGAAAACACCACTTTACCGTGCATTTTTCTCCCAAATCTGCCTGCTTGCATTAATTTTGTGCATTCTCGGGTGGTTTCCTTGTCTTTTAAATTTTGTTGCCCTTTCACTTTAAAGTAAAGCACTGAGGTGGAAGGAGTCATTACCACAAGCTTAGTGGTACATGGGCTTTGCGCTGGCTGTCCCCGTGGAGGGAGTTTCACCCTAGGAAGTCTTCTGCTGGAGACAGGCTAAGCTTCCAGGGATGAATTTCCTGGAGCAAACAGCCTCTTCTTTCCTTGTTCTGAAGTCGGTTCAGGACACCGAAGACAATACCTGTGGCAGTATTGGTTAGCATTTCTTACTTGTCTCATAACTGTGTTTAGTGAGCTAGCTGCCATATAACCATAGATAGAGAGAGCATGGCTGTTCCAGGGAGTCTCAAATTGCAACCCCATACCTACATCTCCTGCCACCTTGCAATGCTGTGACTTATTTACATGAGAAACGTGTGATCGTAAGACTGAGATTTTGGAAAATATTATCTGTAATAAAGAAACGAATCCCATATCTTTCCAAACTTTCTTCACTGACATTTTTCTTGTTCTTCATTTTTTGTCTCAGAAACAAGACATGCTGAGTGGTATAAGTTGATTTATGTTCCTTTAATACAAGAAATATCAGCCAACCTAGCAGAATGTATGGATTTTCTTTATCCTTAACTGAGCACATAATATGTTAGCAAAATGAACATATACCATCCCCAACCTACTGAATTTCTCTCATATTTTTCAAATAACTTTACCTCGCTCTTTCTGTAGTTCATTGAAATAACATCTTGCCTTAGTTTATTTGTAAGGCTATCCATGCTATCATATTACTGCAAATTCTACAGTTAAAGATGAGAGAGTGAAGGAATGGATGCAAGAGTAATGTTTATGAAGCACACTGAGATAGCTTTCGATGGAAGATGCTGTAAAAGTGTAAAGCTCTATTATTATTGTTATTATTATTTATTATAGGTGGTTACCAGACAGATCTATGACTGGATGAATTAAACTCAAATAAAATCAAGGAGTGATTTCAGCTATTCCTTACTTAATCCTATAAACAGTCATTTGATATCTTAATATATATTGCTGCTGCTCCTGGCCAGGAAGTCATGGGAGGAGATAAGGTATTATTGGTTTTATCTGCTGGGTGTCTTACATAGAGGGCAAATCTAGTTTCTCTTTTGTGTGGATAAATCTTTACCTTTAGCTGGGGTCCTCTAATCTCGAAGCTTGAATTTTGTGTTGGAATGCATCAATATACAGAAATGTGGGGCTCGGATATCGGAAAAAAGTGGCACTCTAGCCTGACTCTAAGTAGGCAGGGAATTGCCCTTTGTTTTCAAGTGGAATCTACTGAAGTATTTTTCCAGGTGGGGAAAACAGTGTGTGACTAATATGGACCTTGTTTTCTATGCTAAGGTGGTGTATGGGGTAGCTCTGATTGCTGCAGATCTTGGAGGCAGGTACCTGAGCAATGGCTTATAAAATTAACCTGCTGCTACTGTAAGCAGACTGAAACCTCAGTTGATGTAAATTGCTATAACACTACTAATGTCATCGTCTCTTCTGCTGACCTTAGTCTCTCAGTCCAGAGCACCAAAAATATCACAAGCCATACCCCAACACCTCCAACAGTAGTGAGATAAACCCAGCTGACAGCACTGCAAGTCACATCAGCTGAGGGTCTGCTTTAAAAGTACTACGAGACCTGTGGATATCTGCTAAGTGATACGAACATTTTCTCTAATTTGTCTTTCTCCAGGCAGCCGGGGTGTGATATCACCGCTTTTTATCCTCTCTAGTTCAGAGCTGGTAACAGCTGTTCACCCAGGGACTCCCCATTTCTTTACTTGCAGAAAACCCTCTAGATTTGAAAACATCTAGAAGCGCACTGCTCCTCGATGCAAGCCTTTGACCTTAGGCCTATTTCTCCACTTACTCTTACAATATACGATTGCACTACACTGGTGTAAATCTGCTTTTAGTCTGCGTTTACATGCCTGTGCCTTGCAGGGGTGGAGGGCTACGTCCTCGGAGGAAAGCAGCCAAGAGCATCTCAGTACAGCCTTCTGCAGTCAACAAAACCAAGCGGTTGTTAAACAGTAAAAGACTCAATCAATAAGGGGAGAGCAATGCTTCAGCATTGTTTTTGTAAGTTTGAAAAGGAATTTTAGTTAATTAAAAGTGAAGGGAAAAACAAATAAAACAGAAAAGTCTTGTCAATTTAGCGAGCGTTCCTCACCTGTGTGGCCTTAACTCTCTATCCATGGAGGAGAGCAGCTCTTTGTGCTCAGCCTGCTGAGCTCTCTGCCCCACATCTTGGAGAGCCAGTCTGTGGTGCCTGCTGAACCTCACTCTACTCCTCCTCCTCTTCTTCCTCCTCGTCCTGCATCCAGCCAGGGCCTGAGTCCCGCCGGGGACTGGCAGGAGGAGGCACTCCTCCTTTTGCTGTCAAGCAGAGGATGTTTGCGCCTGCAGCCCCAAAGCCCGGTGCTCTCCTGCGCCCATCGTGGGATGGCGCAGGCTTTGGGGATGTTGAAGGGGGAGGTTTGGCTACTTCTTCGTGGTTCAGCCAGGGGAGTTTATGGGGTCCTGCAGGAGCCCGAAAGGTTGGTCCCAAAGGCTGGGGGGAGGAGGCCAGGGTTTGCTTCTGTGTTTCGCAGGAGTTGCTCCAGCTGAGTCAACCAATTTTGTGTTTTCTTGCAGAATTCGGCTGCTGAATGGACTTCTATTAGCGTGTTAAGGCCTTTACGACACAGAACCAAAGCGTGGGATGGAGGTCAGTAGGTGTACCCCTGAATTCCATAGGCCTGACCATGAGTAAGTTGTACCAGATCAGAACACTACCTTCTTCTCTCCCTGAGCCCTCTATGCATCGCTTATATTTTGGAGTGTATAAAAATATCCATACCCTAACTTCCTTTCAAAACAAACCCATTTGAATCAGACCATGGCAACAACAAAATCCCAACCAGGAGCAACAAGGAAAAAAAAAGCATTCCCCCCCCCAAACCATTATCTTTTGCCATGAACTAAAAACCAGCAGCTTCACTTGATTTCATTTTTGGTAATAACAACAACAGAAATTTGCATCTGGGCTGACAATGTGTATAGTGAGTGTTAGCCCAGTGTGATTTGAAATTGGCAAGTTATAGCAACCCTCTGGAAAACCAGGATTTACAAGGGAAATGCTGACAAACACTTAACTACAGTGGCACTTGCTCTATACTATATAACACATAAAACAGTGAAATGGAACATAAGTCTCTCCTAATTATTGAAAATATTTTGGGGCTGCCTTGTGCTAAACCGCTCATTTTCATCTTGCATTTCAGATAATTTTTTGCTCTCTCAAAGCGAATTTTGTTCTAGGCCACCTATCTTAAAAAAAAAATGCTGCTAATCACCGTCAAAAAAGCAGCATACCGCATGCAATTTTTGGAAGACTATGTATAATAAGAATTTCAAGGCTGTGTGGACTTGCATGACACCATATTATTGCATGAGCAAAAAACCAATCCTGAATGGTAATAACCATTTGTCAGAGGCGGCACAGAGGATTATGTTATAACCCTTTGTGTGTGTGTGGGGGGGTGTGTTTGTGTGTATCCTATATAAAGCAATCGGACACCTTCCAATTTCCAAACACCTGATATGTTAAAGTTTATTTTATTACAGCCAAGGTTATATTTTCTTTCAACTTCATAGTGACCCTAGGAGGAAGAGGAATAATGGATCGGGAACCTATTATAGCTATTCTGTGTTAAACAGCCAAGTAAAGGGCAAATATAGTTCTGTAGTGGAATCAATCACTGAACCCATCAGTGAGAATGACCCTCCTGGCCCCCCACCTTCCTCCCTGTGCCTAAGAATTTGCCATATTCAATCTTTAGGCTCTGAACCCAAATGCCCTTTGAAAGTGAATTTATGATCACTTCATCACACTGTCTATTAGCTCACTTTCTAACAAATAGGATTGAGAAATATATGGCAGGAACTGCAACGGCACATTTCCAACTAATGGTTAAAATGTCAGGGCGATAATGTACAAGTGCGTCTGCCCTCAAACACAAAATCAAACGCAGCTTTACAAGGGCTGTCGCCATTCCACTTTAGTTAAAGACTTGCAAGCTTCCTTCTTCCCCTTTGCAGGGCTGCAGTTTGGAAGCTGCTGCATCTCATCAGGGCTCGGTTTGCCAGTGCTGTACTGTACTTCATTAGGCAGCTCTATTTAATGGTTTCAACAAAAGCCATCATTTTAGCCCAACTGCCTTGACTAAATTAAAATTTCCAATCTCTGTTTTAGTGTTCTGCAACTGATGTATACATAAGCAAAACTGGTCAACATCTGCCAGGGGGTTGGCCAAAAGTTCTGTAAAGATGTACTTCACATTTCTGAAGCATGTGCAAAGTAACAACGTACTTATCCTCCTGAGGGCTCTCATGATTTTACTTCACCATTTGTTCAGACACACTTTAGCAGCATATAAGCCATACAGTTGATTCTCCCCTTGGTTGCAGTTTTATCTGTAGTGTCATTTTGAGTAATTGGGGTATGGTAGCTGATCAACTTTCAGGTTTCTCATTGGCAGAAAGGGACTGTATTGGCACCAAGAAAGAATATGATGGGTCCTCTCGGTGCCTGAGCAAGTGTCCCTCTTTTGCACTTGGCTACCCAAGGCCATTAGAAAATAAGCTTAATAAAGCAACTCAGTGTATACATCTTAACTATTCCCAGCCAAGGGGATGCAGCTATAGAAGAAATATTTTAAACCAATATGAAAGATGGTAAATGTACATATTTAGTCAGTGATCTGTGAAAGTTTTTGAATTAGTTTTTAAAGCTTTGTTAAGACCAGAACGCACAGATGTTGAAAACAAGTTCAGATGTAGCGACAGATGGTATTTGATTATGAAGCAGACTGTTCATATAATACAAAGATGCTGCTTCTGCCATACACAAGTAACTGCAGAGAGTGCAGTAGAAATTTTGGAAGGCAGAGCAGTTCAAGAGGTTCTTTGTGCGGCAATAACTTTCACGTTTTCCCAGCAGTGCTCGAATTGGGATAATTTTCTTTCTTTTGCAGTCGACACCCTCACTGCCCCCCCTCACCCCCACCCCCTCTCTGTTTTCTCCCCTGTTGTATAGCTATCTTGCACTTTTTCCGTCCTCTTTTCAGGTCATTTGAAATCAGATTAAGGATAAATACACTTCATTTATATTTACGGAAGAACAAAGTTCCTTAAGGTTAATAATAACAATAATAATTGTTCTATGTTGCTGATATTATCTATTAAAAAAACCAATGAAGAGTACCACATTTTGGACAAATCCTGAATTTTGCAAGTGATATAACGCTATATCCAGAATCACAGGGTAGTGGTACAGGTCTTTCGCTGGGGCTGACATACGTGCCTATCTGCTGGAGCTGCTGCCGTGCTTACCTTGTCAAAACCACAGTCACCCCCCTTCTGCTTCCCTCCCCCAAAGAGACACGAGAACGGTGCTGAAATTTGGAAACACCGGGAGGAAGCCACGCGAAGGGCAGGGGTGCCCACCGCTGGGTACGGGCTTCACCCCGCTGCTGAGAAAACTTCTGGCTGCGGTGGGGAGCCCAGACCCTTGCTGCCACTGCCATCCGCCGGCACCCCCCGGGCCCCACTTGCCCCGCGGGCTCTGGACCCCGGTGCCTCTGCCCAGAGGAAGGAGCAGCTTCTGTGGCCTCGGGCAGCCCCCCCTGCCCGGCCCTTTGCACAGGGTCGTTCCTGGCACAGCCGGGTTTCCCCCCTTGCCCCACCATGGCACCCCAAGACCTGCTCTTGTCCCAGCGCGGCCCCGGCCAGCAGCTGGGACAGCCGCCCCGCGCCTCCCCGTGCCACCGCCGGCAGCCGGCCATGGCCCTGGTGAAGGTCTGCCGAGTACTCTGGAAATTTCTGGAAGGGTGGAAACACCATTTAAGCAGCAGGCCCTTCCCGACGGCGCGCAGCAGCACCGAGGAAGCAGCAACCTGGCTCATGGGGCAAGGGGAAATCCTCGCCACCGACCGGCTTTTCCAATTTCTCCCTAGTTCCCCCCAGGTTCTGCGAAAGCGAATGGCCGGGTAAACAGCATTTTAAAATATCGGCTCTGGTCGTTTGCAAGGATGCAAAAGGATTCCAGAAAGCAAGGTTTCTGCTAGGAAATGAAACGGGAACGGCAGCAGCGCGTCGATTGCGCAATGTAAAGGGGGGCTTTGCGCGGGCTGCAGAGGAAGCCCTTGCTCGGGCTGTTAACGAGTAACGGGAGCGTTAATGAGTAACGCAGCGGGCCGGCAGCGGCCCGGCGCCCGGCGGGGGCTGGGGGAGCGGGCGCTGTTCCTGGCTCTGCAGCGGGCCGGCGGGGGTCCCGGGGAGGAGGCGCAGCCGTCCCGCGTCTCCGCTTCGCTCTCTGTAAAATGGGGACACGCAGCCGGCGGCGTGAAAAGCGTCGAGCTCAGCCTTTTGAAAGTGCTGGAGGATTTTCGCTCTGGCACTCAATGTGTGGTGAAGCTCCCCGCCGCAGCTCTAGGAATCACCAAAAGCTGGGAAGCCGTCACGCTTAGGTTCATGTAAGAAAGCGGTGAATTTCATTTTATATTTTGCCGCTTCTAAACACGCACATTTTATTAGGAAAGATTGGAAATACACCCCTCGACCCGAGCGTCCTTAGACTTCCAGGGTGTTTGCAATCTAAGGCAGGCTTAGGGTGCACGTTTTTCAAATAAGCCTTGAAAGCAGTTTAAACCTCAGCCTCGTGGGCTGTTGGAGATCCACCCCTAACTGTCCTGCAGCTTTCTTAAATATGCCAACAACTACTGCCACGCATGAGGGGCAGGTGAGTCTCCAGTCTGAACGGCTGCTCTTCAGCCCAAGGCAGGCAGCCCTGCAGTCCCTGGGAAGGGAGCGTTGTCAGAGCCTTGTGTCGATTACTGAGAAATTGTAAAAATAATATTAAAAAAAAATCTAAAGTACCTCCACTTCAGAGAAATCTGGGCTCAGGGTTTTGACTGGAGCATCATCTCTTCCTTTAAAAGCTCTGACCAAATTATTGAGCTGATAAGCGATTCCCCTTGGTTTCACATGTGCTGGCATGAATTATCCTTGAGTGCTGCATATTAGGGTTGTTTTGTACTAAAAGGTGTTAAACACTTGTAATAAATATTTTTCCTTATTTCCCCTAGGACACAGTTCCATCTCTGGTTGGTGAAGCATAAAAAAGAGCTGTCATGCCCAGTTTTAATAGGCAATAGGATTTCAAGCCCCCAGAGTTGTTTCACAGTCTGGCAGTGGCCATAATGAAACTGGCCACTGTTGCCACAAGACTTTTTCCTCTCATGCGTTCTCCCCTGTTACCTCCCACAGCTGCTTGACTGGCAGGTCTCTTGCAAACTGCAAACATATTTACATTGGAGCCGGTAGTATTTCTTTAGCTATCTGTGCCATCTTTCTCTCTTTTTTTTTTTCTTTCCTTTGCCTAGCTAGAGCCTCAACCTTAAGTCTAATTTTAAAGAATAAAATTAAACTGTGCATGCAATTAACTGCCTTTGAGTACGAACAGCAGTTCATTTTCATGTGTTTTGTTGTGAAGCAAATAGCTTGTTTGTTTGTTTGTTTTTTCACACTGATTCCCAAATAAATGGGAAAGTACCACTATTCACTTGCCTAGGATTTATTCATGAAAATGCAATCACAGCCTCCCAGACTCTGGGCAGAGCGAGGTGGGGGGGTCCTTTCTCTGCACGAGCGTCGGTGTCTCACTCCGCTCTGCAGCTCTGGAAAGAGCCAGGCTAACCTAAGCCAAAAAGAATGCATTTGAGTGTCTAAAAAAAATTGAATATGTAAATAAAATATACCTCTTTCACCCCTTTGAGGTACATGTATGCTAGTGATACTAATAAGCTGTACACAAAAATGAGCGTTGTAGCAAGTGATGGATTTTCTGCATCCACCAATCGATCAGGCTTTAATAGGCAGCTTCTCCAAGTGCCCCTGCCCCCTGAAAAGCTGGGAGAACAGGCAGGCCTTGCGATACGCCCGGAGGCTCACACACTCGGACCACGCAGGGAAGGAACCCTCCCACCCCCCCACCGTTTTTTATCTAGCAGTTCTGCCACCACCATGGGAGCGCGCCATCCCCGTTCAACAATAAGCTTTAGCAAAGATTTAATTTATTTTCCGTATTGTGTTCTTAAAATAAACACGGTGCCATATTTTAAAACTGAATTAGTCTGTTTGGGGAAACACTGTAACCCATTGCAAAGAGTGATGGACTTGTTTGCCGTAATTTCCTAAAAGCAGTCAGTCGTATCTGCAACTCACCCGGCAGTTCCCTTTCCCGCCTAACAAAGAGGGAAGACTGGATCAGAAGGGATCATCTCCATAGAAATTGTGTTGGCACAACCTAGACTGGGCATAAATAAGGGTACAGACCAAGAAAACGAGAGCAATTAACTCTTTCAGGCTCTCAACTCACAAAATGCAGTCTTCTACGTTCGGCTTCTCAGTAATGTGGTGTGTAAAAGACCCCAGTTCCTAGTGATGGTCTCAGTGACACAGAATTGCTCTATTTGCCTTGGTCAGGGACAATTCATGTCTTCCTTATGAATTTTAAGCTAGAACGTAGTATCTTCCTTATTGTAAAAATTCCAGGTATTAGGGGAACTGAGGATTTCCAAGGACAGATGGCCAGATCTGCAGAATTTGGATTGTTTCAGGGTGCTTGAAGCCTGGGAAAGTTGATTTGGCCCTCTGCAATGACAGGGACTTCTTGCCAAGTTCCAGTCTAGCTCTCAACTCCTGCAGTATTCTGAGATGCCAATAGCTAGGATTTCTTATTTAGAGATCTGTATGCTTTCCACTGCAGGGTAAAATGGCAAATGGTGTCTTGTATTTCATAGAACTAGCATATTTGAGAGAAAAACTGATCAGGGGACAGAGTGAGCTGGCAATTACCCATGCAGCTCGTACCCTTTGGTCCGTTAATGGGCACCTGAGGATGATCTCCCTCTCCTTCATCCAGTTAAGTCCTGATAGCTAACACAAAAATGAGCCCTCCCATGTAATCTGTAGCTGCCTTAGTAAGCCTTTGCTAGGATGTGCTTAACCAGCTGCCTGGTTTTAGTCTCCTCACCCTCTCTTTGGCTTCTCTCTGACAAGGAAAGCATTTTCATGGTTTCCCAGCAGCTCCCTCCTGGGATGCCTGTGCTTGCTGTGAACCAAGATTGGCAGAGGACCTCCTCAAGGCTGGAGGCTTTCTGGAGCGGATAAGCCAGGGACCTTGACACACTCCTCATTTCAGACACTGCAGTCTGCCCTGCTCACCATGCCACGGTCTTAGCAGCCTCCCAAATACATGGACGATTAGTAAGTGCTGTGGGGCAGCCAGTTCCTTAAGAAAGGACCTGAATGTCAGGTATTTTGACCTGAAAATGCTTCTAGTATGTTGATTTGGTAATGTGGATAGATGTGAACTAGGAGAGGCAATTTGTTTGCAGTAAAACCAGAGAAGATCTTACACCTAAATGACTATTAGTTACGTAGATGCCACTTCATGACCTTCCACAGACCTCCTTTACACCTGGTGGTGATGTGGCGAGCAAATGCAACTCCAGTTGTATAAAAAGACATGGAGTTTCAGTTGCTGTTGCAGATATGAAGTATTTATTTGGTTGTTACCATGTAGCTACAGCTGGATTCAGGCTCCAGCTCAGCTCTACAGTGTCTTGAGGCTGAATCAGAGAAGATTATAAAAATAAATGACCTCAGATGAAAACATATTTTTAACATGCTCCTTCAAAATCAGAAAATTCTTGCACGATTTTGTGATCCAAATAAGCTACCATCTTACTGCCGTCTGCACCAATTCTAAGCCAAAAAGAGACCGTTCATATCTGAAACGCAGACAATAATGTAAATCAGAGGTTCACTCAACCTCAAAACGTTAAGGTACATACAAAACAGCAGAAATAGCAAAGGACTAGAGACAAACAGTGAAGAAATGAGACTTGCATTTTGAGGAAATGTATAGGAACAGATTAGTTATATATAATGCTAATGATTATACAGCTTGAAAAGGAAGTGATCCAAGAAGGAGTGATAGATTGTAATAAAAAGAACAGAGAATGGTATCTGGACGCTACCATTAACAACGGCAAATTGATAACAGGAACACATCAAAACGAGCATTATTCTACATCCACCTGACTTGTGGAACTCCCTGTTGCAGGACACCAGCATGGCAGGTATATCCAGGAAATGATTAAATAAAATGATAAATAAATATGATAAATAAAAAGTACTTCCTAGCTCACGTTGGCTACATTTAATTTAAAGGGCTGTCTATGCCTCAGACATAACAGGTCTCTTCCAGGGAGTTATTCCTTGTCTGATAGACTATTGCAAAATAACATTCATTATCTTAACCGGTGCTGGAGGTAGGACACCGGATTAGATAAATCATTATATCCATTTTGCAAGAGGGCTGGCAGTTTCATTAATAAATAATTCGAACTAAGGGGAAAAGAAAACCTTCAGAGGACTACAGTGTTAGGCACAGCCTGGCCGCAGCAGAGAGCTTCAGTGGTTCACCTCTTGATATGGGGCAACATAAACTTTGGGAAATAAATATAAACAATGGCAATGAGCTTGTAATTTATATTTTATTTTGCACAAGCTTGCATATATACTGCACATACATTCAGTTTAGAGAAGATGGAAGGCACACAAGGCAATTGAACTACTGTATCCTTTAAGTGGTACAAAGCAAAAAGGTAAAAGTCTGGAGAGTATACAAAAGCTTTAAACACACAAAATAAAATCCACCCCCCCAAACATTTTTCCTGTGTTTATCTTAAATTTAGTAGCTGCCAAGCTAGAATTGTAACTTTTTTCAATCAATTGTCTACTGCACCTTTTTTTCCAAACGGACAGGGGAGTCTTATTGTTTTATCTTGTCATCAATTAATATTACAGTACATCCTTGGTAATACAAAATTGTACACCTTCATCAAATAAATTAGGATAAATTAAACCAATAAATTATGCAAAGTCTTCAGAACAATAGACAACAACAAAAAAAATCCACAGTTGAAATTGCCTCTAGCTAAAAAATAAAATAAAAAAAAAATCAAAAATTGACTTTATCAGTTCAGTTATTGTACTATCTTCAAATTAAAGGGTCTTTATTACAAAAAAAGAGCTTAATAATGCTATTTACAACATATTGCTAAATAATATAAAGGCAGTGTTTTGTCACTTTTGTAACTATATACATATGAGTAATGGCTGGGACAATATCAGTTTAAACCTTAACCTTTGACTCTTCTGGGCAGCATTAAAACCAACCTAAAGAGGCTTTTGTTTTTTTCCTTCTTTTTTAGTTTCTGACTCTTACACGTTATATGGTAATGAGATGGTTATTGTGGTTGTCTAATATCTCACTCGAGTGGTACAATTAATGCAGAAAGGATGGATTTTAGAGAAAAATGTAAGCTCGCTGTTTCTTCTAGATTTGTTTCTACATATCCCAGTATACTTGTGCATTCGGAAGGTGGCTGCTTCGGGAGAGAGGTGACTGTGGCTCAGATGAAAAGACTGAATAAAGTCATAGTGCCACCACCTTTCATACACTAAAAAGGATATTCCTAAGAAGATACAAAGGTTAAATACCAGTTTTCATCCCAGCTCTAAATATGAGCATTTTTAGCTTCAGTTTATAGATGGTTTACAACCAACAGTTCTACAGAAAACAGAATTGCATTTCCTTCAACAGAACATTTAAGTGCAATACAGTAACTGCTTACTCATATAAACCAGTTACATTCCTTAAGGGGAGCTTTTTGAAAACAATGCGTATTGGAATTTTCAAACACATAGTTGGTACCAGAAGGAAACATTTGCACTATTAACACCAATGATTGCTATATAATACACATGGCAAATATAGTTTTTGCTTTCACTTCTCATGTACAGTGCTCATTTTGGGGGTTTTGTAAACCACTTTCCATTTTTAATATATATATATATATCTTTCTGTATATATATATATGTATAATCTTTCAATGCTGCTGGTGAAAATCCTATCTTTAAAGCCACAAAATCTTCACCTTTATTTCTTAATTAATATTAACCTGTGGAAAAAAACATTTTTCTATTAACCGACTTCATATACATAGAAAAAAATTCTGCAATTTTACAGAAACTGTATTACCCATTCCCTTGACATCTGATGAAAGAGACTTAACTTTTAAAAGTAGAGAGCTGGATTTTCAAGAATGCTTTCAACTATCTATACAGTTACTGTAGTGTTTCTTATAAATTCAACAGATGTTTTCAGAATGTAGTTATTAAAATCTTACATCTTTATGCAAGAACAGCCATAAGGTTGAATATTTACATTGCTTTATAAAAGTTCCCCTCGATTTTCAATGTTCACCCACATACCTGGTACAGTAACAAAGATTCTGCAAACTGAAAACACTTTAATTAAATAATACTCAGAGGCACAAAGCAAACCTCAGGAATACATGGGTGAACACTTCCTTAAATAATTACTACATTCTAACATCTTCCACGTGTTTACCATTAAATGTGAAACGTTCCCATTAAACGACCAGAGATACAGTAAGAATTAAATGTTTTGTAGTTTCAAATAGAACATTCTTTTCACAAAACATAACAAATGTCTAAAATAGGTTCTTAATCTAGATAGGAAAAAGGTAAGCTTTTCACTTCATACGCATATTTTGTGTGTGTGTGTTTCTGTGTATATATACATACATACACCCACACATTTTGTCTTTGTGTGCGTGACTACATATGTATATGTATATGCACATGTCACGTATGAAATATTGCTTCTATACTACTTTTCATCAGGCTAAGAAAACACAAGATTTGCACCACAGTTACAAAAAATTGGCTTCTACAAGAATTTTCAAAACTTGAATGCTGCTCAAACAATTGAGAAAAAATAATTTGCATTATCAAACTGTTCTAAAAATTCTCTTCTTCAAAAACGTATTCTCCTGCTTTGTTTTTTTATTTTTTTTTAATTTTTAAAAAGACACAAAATATGCATAGCTATCAACATTATGTCAAACAGCCGGGAAAAAAAAAATCAGTGTTTATTGCAGCTGTAGTAATTGAAAAATAAAGTTTAAAAGATGAAAACTGTAAGCCACAGAAGGCACAAGAACAATTGTACTTGTGGGGGAAAAACTGGTATTTTGAAGGATTTTTTTTTATCCTTCCGCTGGTGCATTTAAGGTCTAGGCACAGACTATAACCTCAAGTTTATATGCAGAAATAAATCTGAATTAGCAGTAAATGAATGGTAACATGGGGTTTCTATATGGATTTTGAAATTCTTTCCCTACGTAAACTTTTCATTACAATAAAAGTAGCCTCCTGCCTTTTAGCCATTTTTAGTGAAATAATATTGAGATCATTTGAAAGAAACTGCTTTCTACTTAAAATTTAGTAGGAGCTATGCCATGTATTTATAATTTTAGGTATACTGGGAGGCACAAAGGCAATATGGCTATAAAATGCAGAAAAATCACATCACTGAAATGATCAAATTATCATTTATTCCTTTTTCAGATGAAGGAGTTTTTTATTTTGCTTTTAAGATGAAATTTCTACTCTTAATTCCTATGCCTCATTTACTATTGAGATTATGCTACTTATAAATAAATAAATAAATGCAACAACATCAAGTGTTGAGTACACAATTTCACTTATTTAGATTATGTGAATCACATTGCAGCCAAATAATAATAATAATAATAACAACAATAATAATAATAATAATAAACATAATAAAAGTAACGGTAAAATCACAGATTGAGATGGTAGCTAGTAGTATGTCCACATAGTATGACTAAAGTATGGCTTTGCTTTCTTATGTCCGAGGTGACAATGCAGTGTTATATTCTGTATCTGATGGTATGCCAATGATGAACTTACTGTATTAAAACTTGAGCATTTTATGCCACTTCTTCCCATAAATCAAAAAAGTGCATGAACACAATTTTCATCCTTTCTTACTCAGAATTCACTGGAGTTACATCTTTATGAAGTGTACTGTTTACCAAATCATGCACACACACACACACACACACAAAAAAAAAAAAAAAGAAATAAAGACAAGAAAACAAAAGAAAATGAAAGAAAGTGGAAGAAAAGAAAGAAAAAGACACATCCTGTCTACTGTAAGGATACGTACAGTATTAGGTACTCTCAGGGAGCCTAAGATCAAGAAGATTTGTTTTGCTTTTAATGCATAGTGAAAATGTTGGCACTTCATCCCATGCTATTGTCTGCATTGCCTATACTCCACAGATACTGCCAGTGCTTGAAAAGAATGACAGGGAATCGTAGGATTGTGCTGTTTAATTTGAAGTCAGCAGGTTTTTAAGGCTTTCTGCTAACAATAATTGCTTTCATACATTTCTGTCTTTCAGCAGTATTTGTAAATGAAGTGAAATTGCAATGATCAGGTCAGCTCTTTAGTCACATGGGTAAACTTTCACTCTCCAAAGTCAAAATGTAATTTTAAAATAAAGAAATAAGATACCAATATCCTCAATGGTCTAAATATAATTCGCAGCTAATTAGGAACTTCCTCTAGATTCAGATTGAATTATGTAGGGGAAAATACTATTGACGATAACAATAAATTCTTACTGCATCCGTACAAAAGACGACAGAGAAAATGACAAATACAGAGTGCCATAGCATATTCAACCTTCCCCCACACTTCTGGAGACGATACCTTTCTGAAAACGTGAGAAAAGGAGAGCCACTGAAGAAAGCATGAGAACTAGCAGCTAGCTTTCTTTCCGTCTGCTGACATAGCGTGGTATAGCATTCAGGCGAACCCAGATCCATCATGGACTTTACACTGTAGCTCAGATTTTGGTCAAGACTAGCTCCAGCTTCAGAAGACAAGTGCAGCGCGTTGCTCAAATAGATTTTTTTTTTTTAAAGCTGCACTTACTGTAATTTTAAAAATCCAATTTGGCTATCTGAACCCTGCATAGCCAGGAGGACACTGCAATTTTTGTATATGCGTGATTAGATTTTTATGAAAATGTAATTGTTATTCTTCTGATGAGGAAAAGACTAATTATATTTTACAGCTACAAACAAGGTGGTTTTTTTTTTCCTTTGCCTCAGCACTGTGAGGTGAAGACGCTTTCTTCTACTATATCTAAGATCATTCAAAAAGTGCTTTTCAGGACAGATGTCGAATACAGACAGAAAACTTTGTATACTGGAAAGGGGATTTTTGGGGGCAGAGTGCACTAAGAAAAGAACAAACTTAGGGACTAATGCCACTTAAAGTAAGACTGAGACATGGCAATATAGGACGCTGAAGGTTTCATTTTTACTCTATGGAGAGTGAAATGCTTCCGCTTTAATAAGCTGACCATATTCCAAAGTTAGTGTGGTCGATACAATATTGTGCATGAATTACTGGCCTCACCCTGCAAGAACGGTATTTGATTTGTGCAAATGTCCCTTGCTGCAATTTAGAGAAACAACAACCTGGCATGTTGATTACTGGTGCAGGGTATTTATTGTTTCTGTAAGGAAAGCATGAAGAATAGGGTTTGCTTTTTTGGGTATCACTCCTTGGAGTGAGTACCTAAAATAGATGTTGTAGTTTTTTGAAGTGTAAAACAAAATCTAGTTATTGGTTAAAAAGTATATAAAATAAAAAAAAAAAGCTCGAAGCTTATGAAGTGACTCCACAGAGTTCAGACCTTTAGCAGTATAAACATAATATAAACTTCATTGTCTGTAGTATTGTGCCATGACATTAGTCTCACTAAGACAAAATGCCACTTTGCAGCAAGCAATAAATCTGACAAAGCATTTTTAAACATAATGCCCTAACTTGCTAAGACAGGCTTTTACACACTTCCAAACTCTTCTCCCTGAAAATTAACCCCGTTGATTCTCCAAATGTTAAGGGTCTCGGGCAAAAGTAAACCGAAGGCTGAAGTAAAATAACCATCCCCTTGGAACCAAACGAAAACTTAAATCCAGGAGGGATTACAGTCTAATTTCATATACATATATATATGTATGCGATACACATATATATGAAATTAAAATAGAGACACACGTGACTTGGGCATCAGAAGGGGACTGCTACTTTCATACATTCATAAATAGCTGCTGAACTCTCTACTCATGAAGAAGCTCTTGTAGGCAGTTTGGGGATTTGAAAATCTCGGGAACCTCACTGTCCAGCTTACAGATGACCTTGTATATGGCCTTCTTCCAGGAAGGATCAACATCTTTGCCTGCGATAATGGCATTGAAAAACTCCCGTAACGTGATCTGAGCCACTTCCAGGAATCTCTCTGGAACCTGCTGATACAAGGAGACAATGGCATTAATACAGTTTTCAATTTCAAGTCTCTGGTTCTTCAAAGGAAACTGAGCTAAGTTCTTTCTTTCAGAAAGGGGCTTACATAGCACCTGCATTTTCTAAATGTGGCAGCCTTCTATTCTCTTATGCAAAGCTGTTATATATAGTACTATAGCAATAACTTTTATAACATGTGTTGGAGATCTTTGTAAAGTCTACTGACAGAATGTAGGTAACAAAATGTTACTGTCTGAGTTTGGAGAGTGGGGGATTTATAGGATATAATTAGCTGGAGGGGAAACAAACACAATTGTCTTTAAGGAGAGAAATCTCTGCTTGATATTTTACCCGTGCATTTACGGCTATGTTCTCCTCTCCGTGTGGGAACTAATAAGAAAGTTATGCATGCATAGAAAACCCTCCGTACCTCTGCGCTTAACTTTGGTCACAACCAGTGCTGAAAGCTATCAAAGAAATAGGGTATCTCTGAATGTTGTTTGTAGTTTAAAAACAAGCAAGCAAGCAAGCCTTCAGCTAACGGCTTGCTTCTGTGGCTGCTGTGCACAAGACCTCCATAAGATGGCTTTCTCAGGAGACGTTATGGTCTTCCCTTCTTTTTCAGAAGCCTACAAATCAAAACCCAACCTCTTCAATAGGCACATTGGGCTCCAAGTGGCTACTGAGCTGGGATGCATCAAACTCATCCGGGTTTTCTAAATGTCACTGTCACTTCATAGGTGACCCAAACGGCCAGCTAGCAGGGGCATGCCACTCTCAGAAGCCCCTGAACAATGGGTGAATGTTAAAAAACACAGTTACCTCCAAACTTTGGTAGTTCATCCTAAATAGTTGTCTCAGGCAACAGCACCACCTTCTTACCCTCTGCCTTAAATGATTCGAAAGCAATCACTATAATGAACCGTAGGTCAGTTGCAAGGTTGAGGTCATCTCCATAAAGGTATCATTTTCCATTTTTATTACGGAAATATGGCTTCACAGCTCTAGAACTGCTAATACACGACCGGCCAGTAGCCAGCATGCTTATAATAGCAAGTATTCCCTCACTGCTATTCTTTGCCCACTCGGCAAGAGGAGTTCTCCGACCTGCGGTAGAGGCTACTTCAACCATTCCTGTGGCCAACAGACACCCGGACAGATCTCACTCATTTACTGAATGCATGTCACATTGCCAAATCAAGGCCAGCACCTTATCCTCTACTTCAGGCTTTTGTTCTTCTCCCTTTAGAAGCCACTTTCAGAAAACCTGTCTGGAAACGTGCGTGTTTAACCTGATATGCTAGAGCTCTGGAGCCTCACTCACCTATCACCATTGGGGAAACACTAGCAGTTTGCTAGCCACGTTTTGGCATCAGATAAGCATGAGATCAGCTCCCCATGACACCAGCTGACAAACTCTGCTTCCAGAAGCCCCGCAGCCTGCAGAAGTCCTATGTCTACTTCTGAGAGTGAACCCCACGTTTTTCTCTGCTCCCAAAGACAGGCTGCTTTCTGTGGAAATTTTTCATTCAATGGGCCGCACACATTTTTACAGATGTTCTATTCCAGCAATAATTATGAGGGAAGAAAATAACTATTATGTTTCACTTATTCCAGCTCAGAGAAATAACTTAAAACTTCACATAACCACTCTGCTGCTTGGGCACTTGGTAATACGTCTACAAAAGATAGCATGCTTGTCTCATTCTTGCATTGCTATAAAAAATGATACACTTTTCTGTTCAGGCAGTTCAAATAACTGCTCATGTGCTGTTGTTCATCACCCCTGGTGTTTCTGGGCGCTAACCAAGGGGAAGGAGTTGTTGACTACATGATACTAGAAAGCAAGAAATGTAGTAGATAACCAACTTTTTGGTGTACACAGTGATGTTAGCTCCTGAGGGCAAAACCTGTTGTTTTTTGCCTTTGTGCTCGGGAAAAAGAGTTCACACCTTTCAATTTTGGTGCCCCCTCCAGAGGACGAACATTAGATGCCTTTCTTCCCTTCCAAGTCGCTGGAGATGGGAGGGAGGCAATTACAAGCACCTACATGAGAAGCATAAAGTCCAAATCCAAAAAGTCCTACCTCTCCCTACGTTGTAACACCCATGACAACTTCAAGTATGGAAGTGACAACCTGAGTTTTAAATTGAGCCTTTGCCGTTCAATTTCTACCTGTGCATATGAAAGTCTTCCAGGCAGGGGATGCTGCTTTTCCATGGAGTAGGCTGCATGAAACCCCTGAGCCACTAGCTTCCAGGCCTCCCACCCCCGTAAAGACACACAGGCTTTTCTTTTAGCCTAGGACCTAGCTTTTAAGGTCCAACTTCATTGCACCTGAGTCACATCTGCAGGGCCGGGCCCCTTTGAACCTGGTACAACAGGCTGCAGAGAGCAGCCCACAAACAT